>NC_137087.1:33502265-34183076 GCF_951640355.1 Cnephaeus nilssonii | reverse complement strand
TCCTCTTTCCTCTTACTATCTTCTCTCTGCTTTCCCTCCAGTGTGACCCTTGAATTGTTGAACTTGTCAAGAAAAAAAGAAAAGTGAAATCAATTAGATGAGATAATGTGTGTGAACACAGTTTGTAAATTGTATGGTCTTACAAATATTTTTTATATTGGTAATAGTTTCAATATGCTCATTTACATGAACCACTTATCATTCACACCTAATTACCAAGCAGTACAGTAACAATTATGTGGATGATTAAATACACATTAGATCAACTCTTTTGCCAGCTGTTTGAATTACAATACTAAACTCTCCTCCATTGCTTTCCATCTTTTCCATCTTGGTAGTATATTGCTTGGGAAGCCTAGTCATCTACTGACAAATGACAAAAAGCTGTGAATATTTATCATAAAAGGAATAAACACTCCCTCAAGTAAAACAAGTCATTGATGTACAAGTTGGGATTATATTTCTGAGTGGTCCATCGGCTTTTCTTGTGGGGACTGATATTGTAGACTTTGCAGCATTTTTGTAAACCTCACACTGTCTGAGTCATGGCCATTTAAGTTCTCATTGTGAGAGCAGCTGGCGGGCTATCATCAAGTCCTGCAATTCCCCGTTGGCCTCACATTTGTGAGCTTGACTTGGTTTCTACTCAAAACATTGTCTAAAATAACTGTAATTACTGGAAAAATCGAACAAGCAAATATTAACTTGCATGGAATATGGTTTTCAAACTGCATTACAGTATAGAATAGCTTGTAATGAAAACTCTGTGTGCTACCATTCAAATTAATTAGGAGAAATGAGTAGTCATCCCTTACAACTGACATGTTTTATTCAAAATACTGTGCAAATGTGAGAACTTTTTAAATGGAAGAAAAGGAATGATTTTATTTCTCTAGAGTTCTTAATGAGGGACAAAAGAAGAAATGGTCATTGGCCATCTGCGGGTACACAATTATAGTGTATTGTAAAATTTAGTGGACTTGACTTTGGAACTATGAATGCGTAAGTTTTATAATTGCTCATGTGAGAGGTGATTGATTATGCTGACTATACATTGGACAAATAAGAAAATATAAATGGGCCCTGGCTGGTGTGGCTCAGTTGGTTGGGCATCATCCCATGCATCAATCACTGGTTTGATTTCCAGTCAGGGCACATGCCCTGGTTTTTGGCTTGAACCCTGGTAGAGGGCATGCAGTAGGCAGTTGATCAGTATTTCCCTCTCACATCAATGCTTCTCTCTATATATCCCTCTCCCTCCCTCTCTAAATACATTTTTTAAAGAAAAAGAAATACAAACTGTGCTCTTAAAAGTTCATTTCAAATAACATAAATGATAAAATTCTTTTAAAAAGGAATATGTGATAATTTTTATGGGCGGGCTGAGCATCTTGATCAGTAATTATAACTTTACTGGAGGCCCGGCGCATGAAATTCGTTCATGGGGGTGTCCCCTCAGCCCAGCCTGCACCCTCTCCAATCCAGGACCCCTTGGGGGATGTCTGACTGCTGGGGATCGGGCCTAAACCGGCAGTCGGACATCCCTCTCACAATCTGGGACCGCTGGCTCCTAACTGCTCACCTGCCTGCCTGCCTGATCGCCCCTAACTGCCCCCCCCCCCTCGCCAGCCTGATCACCCCTAACCGCCTCTGCCTGCCGGCCTGATTGCCCCTAACTGCCCCCCCCCTGCCGGCCTTGGTCACCCCCAACTACCCCCTACCCTGCCAGCCTGGTCACCCCTTACTGCCCCCCCCCGCCAGCCTGGTTGCCCCCAACTGCCCCCCTCTGCCAGCCTGGTCGCCCCCAACTGCCTGCCCCCTCCCCTGCTGGCCTGGTTGCCCCATGCAGCTGCTGTTCAGTCGTTTGGTCATCCCTCACTAACTCCCCTGCCGGCCTGGTCACCCCACGCAGCCTGCTGTTCAGTCGCTTGGTCATTTGGTCCTCCCTCACTAACCCACCTGCCAGCCTTGTCGCCCCATGCAGCCTGCAGCCTGCTGTTCGGTTTTTACTGTGATGGCATCCTGGAGAATTTGCATATTCCTCTATTATTAGTATAGATTGGTAGGAGAGCCCATTAGCAGGGATACCTCACTTCATTGCACTATGCTTTGTTGCACTTCAACTTGTTGCATTTTTTACAAATTGAAGGAAAGACCTTTCACCAGCATAACAATTCAAGTCACTTTGTCATGAGACTCGATTTATTATGGTGGTCCGAATCCTGGAACCAAACGCACAATATCTCTTGAGATTTGCCTGCATTGAGTTCTTCCTACAGGATTTTGAACTTAAGCAAGACATTGTTTATCTCATTTAATCCTTAGAGAATCCTTGTGGGAAATACAGCTTGGATTATCTAAGTAACGTGGATTATATAAATAATGATCTAAGACCACACAGCAAGTAAATGGCTGAGATACTATTCAGTTGTCGGTCAATTTCAATTCTATTTCCACTGCCTAGAAGTTTTGCATGACTATGTGATGTTAGAAGAAATTAAATATCTGACTGGTTAAGCATAGAAATTTTAGAAAAAGCTATACAATTAGATGAAGATGAAAATTTCAGTCAAGAGGGAGCAGGGATAAAATTATGTGTGGAGATGAGTAGGATAACTCATTTGTCTTCATCTGATCTGTGTCTTCAGGGTTTTGTGGCCTGTTCATATCACACTTAATTTTATCTTCCCCCAATTCTGTCATTAATCATGTTTTCCCTTTATATCAGGAATAGATGGTGTCAATTGCAAGAGGATCAATGAAAATAGTAACCAGTAACATTCGCAGAACATTTTCTATCTGTCTAACATAGCTTGTCTATGTTTTCAACGAACTTTGAAATTGACTTCATTTTAAATGCACACAAGAAAATCTAAAACAGATTTTATCATTAAGAACCTTATTTAAATGTTTCTGGGTAAATTATGTGCAGAGTGTCAGGACTCATGTATGGGAATAGTGCTTTGATGGATGAGTAAGATTAGAGAAATAATTATGAATCAAATGGAAACCATGTCTATAGTCTTAAAGTTGACAAATATGTGGTTTTATTACTTTAATGAGTAAAGAGTTCTTAGGTCATGTGTGGGCTGTTTTGTTCTCTCTAAAGGCAAAGTTGGACAAAAATGAATTGTGAAGCTGATATTATTACTGATGCCTTTGAATTTCAGATGCTCTAATTGTAAATATTAATACATTTCAAAAAATATAAGGCCTTTTACAGAAAACTTTAAGCAGCAGTCATCAAACATGGCATGGCTTTTTAAAAAAATTCTCTACAAGGCTTGAGAAATTGTACAAAAATGAGTGGGTAGGCAAACATCTTTTGAGCTGGGTACATAAAATGTACTCCTGGCTTTATCTGACAGCCGAGAAATCTTCCCACACACAATCTGTAGCCCCAGGTGGAAGAAGCTGGTGATCTGCATGGTCAAGGTCAGCTGGTAGGTTTCTGCCAGTGGGATGTAATTTTCTAGGTGTGGAAAGGCCTCTTTGCCTACAAGAGGATAATTTCTTTCCTCTCCCTCCTGCTCTGTAGGAATCGATGGGGTTGAAATTGTACTAGCCAAATTAGACTTTAGATTCAGATGCAACCTACATTTTTTTCTGAGCACCTACATTCCAGTACTGATGGAAGTTTTATGTATATGATAGGTGTGTGTGTTCAATTTTTATAATAACTCTTTCTCCTATTATGACCCACATTCCACAAATGTTTTAAAACAGGGGTTCTCAACCTTTCTAATGCTGCGACCCTTTAATACAGTTCCTCATGTTGTGGTGACCCCCAACCATAAAATTATTTTCGTTGCTACTTCATAACTGTAATTTTGCTACTGTGATGAATCGTAATGTAAATATCTGTGTTTTCCCATGGTCTTAGGCTCTACAGCAGTGGTTCTCAACCTGTGGGTCGCGGCATTAGAAAGGTTGAGAACCACTGTTTTAAAATCAATTGAGAGTCACATGCATTTAATAAGAATTTGTTGTTCGCCCAGCAGCGTGGCTCAATGGTCGAGCATCTACCGGTGAACCAGGAGATCACGGATCGATTCTCAGTCGGGGCACCTGCCTGAGTTCCTGGCTCCATCCCCAATAAGGGGTGTGCAGGAGGGAGTCGGTGATTCCCTCTCATCATTGATGTTTCTGTCTCTCTCCCTCTCCCTTCCTCTCTAAAATCAATAAAAATATATTAAAAAATAATTTGATGTTTAAGAGAGAAAATGTTAAATGATTCATCTGATACCTACTTTTCAAATAGAAAATGAGTGACTCCCAAATGTTTACTGCAAAGGCAGGGGCTGCTTCTTATTTATCTTTGTTCACTTCACTCTCCACCACGCACAGACAACCTCAGTCCGCAGTGTTTGTCGATGACATTAAATAAGAATAACAAGTCCTAAATAGAATAAACTGGTGACATCTCGAGGTAGTTGGAAGATAAAACAGCAAGTAACATAAGTAAGGGAGTAAAGAGGCAGGGTAACAAGGAAGGCAGGAGGTAGGCCAGGCCAGACTTCAAGGGAAAAGAGGAGGGAATTTGAGAGAGAGAGAGAGAGAGAGAGAGAGAGAGAGACCTGGCTTTCATTCTGAACATTGCCACTCCTGTCACCATGCTTCCAATTAGTTCCCCATTGCTTAATCCATCAACGTGTCCTTATTTTTTAGCTTTGTTTTGCCAGGGTCTTCATGATCGGACCCCTCCTTCTTTCTAGCACCCTGAACCAGCCTCTCTAATGAACATGCTCTCTTCTGTCTTTGGCCTTTGTACCTGCCATTCTTCTTCTTGTTTAATCATCTCACCAGCCAGCCCAGACATCCTCTGCTCATCCTTCTCTGAGACAATCCCTTTCTCCTCTGTGCTGTCATATCTGATTTGTGCTTTATATTGTGGATCATTTGATAGAGCCTTGCCATTATTTGTTTGCCTGGCCATATTCTCCATTAGACCGGGAACACTTTGGAGGTAGAGATTACCATGTACTTACTTATGTGTCCTTAGCTCCTCATTCAGAGACTGGGGTGTGGTAGACACTCAGCCAAAATCTGTTGGATGAATAAAAATGTGGAAATTTGTTTCGTAGCCTGGCAGTCAATCCTTTTCCAGTCTAACTGTCTAATGATAGGACTCCATAAGAACTTGGGTAAGTTTCTTACTTTTCTAGGTATGTAAGATGGGGACAATAAATGTGCCTATTTCAGTAGGTTATTGTAAGGATTAAGTGAGATGGAATGTGTAAAACATTTAGTATAATGTCAAGTTATCAGCAAGGATTCAATAGATATTGGCCTGCATCATTATATCACACATTTTACAATATAGATAGTTTTTAAGATTACATAAGAAGCCCTAACCAGTTTGGCTCAGTGGATAGAGCATCGGCCTGCGGACTCAAGGGTCCCAGGTTCGATTCCGGTCAAGGGCATGTACCTTGGTTGTGGGCACATCCCCAGTAGGGGGTGTGCAGGAGGCAGCTGATTGATGTTTCTCTCTCATCGATGTTTCTAACTCTCTATCCCTCTCCCTTCCTCTCAGTAAAAAATCAATAAAATATATTTTTTTAAAAAGATTACATAAGAATAACTAAGATTACCGAAGAGGATCATATAGAGGCAGCCTGGAGTCCTGTGAGGGGAGGTATAGGGTTGAGCACCTGATTGCAGAGTAGGGAAACCAGAGGAAAATTCCAGTGAAAGAGAATAATTGGCACCAGATGAGAGGATATAAAGATTTCTTTTAATTAAAGGTTTTCTTTTGTAAAAATATTTGGATGATGGGAAAGCCTGCATATATTATGTTTAAGTAAGCTAAAATTCTTGAATATTTTGTGCAAGTTCCTCCTCTTTGCTTAGGTTGACATATTTTCAATTAGAGGGCACCTTGACAAATTGCTTAGAATCTGAGCTTAAATTTCTTCTGTCCACTTAATGTAGGCGGAAGTCCTACATTGTTGATTTGCTTTCACTGTGCGTAAATCAGGACATTTTCCATGGCAGATAAATAATTTCTGTAATAACCCTTCATTCAGAACTGCTGGTTAACTAAAGTATGACCCTTGCCATTTCTTTCTATAAGCACCATGGAAGCTTGTGAAAATCTGGTTAAAATACAGTCTCAAAACTAGTTTCTGCCAAATTCCTGTGAATTCTGAATTCTCTTCCTTGAAAACTTTCTAGATAGCTGCACATTCACAAGGTTTCCACTTGTTCCCTTGAAGGCGATTTTGACTGCTTCAAGAGCTACTATAACCACAGGACCTGGGCCAAGCCAGCACACTCATTTCTGCTTCCATTTCATCTCTTACTGAATGGGAATCACTGCTGAGCGCTATCCCTTCAGGGAAAGTGTGTACAGATAAATGAAATGACATATTTGAACTATTTCATTTATCCCCAGGAGAAAGGAGCTGAGGACATAATTCTCTGACCTACTTAACAATTTCTGACCTGTTTTATAGTGGTGTTGGATTAGTAGTGCTGTTGTTTTTCCTTCTTTCCTGTTCAAATGGGCTATTGTCAATTTAACGCCACTATTTTAGGCACATAAAACTGCTTATTCTCAGTTATTAGACAATATCCAATTTTTAGTAGTTTTTAAATGAGGATAGAGTTCAAGTATCACTTTGGGATTTATCTCCCAGCATCTGCCTATTAAAAGGTATTGACCACCTCCCTAATTAGCACCCTAATCCTACATAATAAAAGCCTAATATGCTAAGTGTCCAGTCATCCAGTGGTCCATTCAACCAATCAAAGCATAATCCTATCTAATAAAAGAGTAATATGCAAATTGACCATACCTCCGCTACGCCCACAAGCCACGCCCGCCAGCCAATCAGTAGTGAGTATGCAAATCAACCCAACCAAGATGGCTACGGCCATGGAGCGAGCAGGAGGCTTTGGTTTCCCTGGCAATGGAGGAAGCCAAGCTTCCCACATGCCCTGGTTGGCCCAGGCATCCGCTAAAGGCTACAAAGTTTCAATGATAGAAGATAAATAAATCCCAGATACAAGGGCCTCTGCTTGAGTCACCAGGGGGCATGGCCAGCCTGCAAACCACCACAGGCCCCTTGCACAGGCTGCCCCACACCCCATCAGGGAGCTGCCTCCCACCCTGATCCAGGACACCGTTCAGGGCAAACCAGCTGGCCCCTACCTGTGCCCCAGGCCTCTATCCTATCTAATAAAAGAGTAATATGCAAATTGACCATCACTCCAACACACAAGATGGCTGCCCCCATGTGGACACAAGATGGCCGCCACAAGATAGCCAGCAGGGGAGAGAAATTGGGAGGGACCAGGCCTGCAAGGGAGGGCAGTTGTGGGCGATCAGGCCAGCAGGGGAGGGCAGTTGGGAGGGACCAGGCCTGCAAAGGAGGACAGTTGGGGGCAATCAAGCCTGTAGGATAGGGCAGTTAAGGGTGACCAGGCTGGCAGAGGAGGGAAGTTGGGGGTGACCGGGCCTGCAGGGAAGGGCAGTTGGGGGGGGACCAGGCCTGCAGGGAGGGCAGTTGGGGTGACCAGGCCTGCAGCAGAGGGCAGTTAGAGGCAAATAGGCTGGCCGGGTAGCAGTTAGGTATCAATCAGGCTGGCAGGGGAGTGGTTAGGGGGTGATCAGGCTGGCAGGCAGAAGCAGTTAGGGGCAATCAGGAAGGCAGGCAGGTGAGCAGTTGGGAGCCAGCAGTCCTGGATTGTGAGAGGGATGTCCGACTGCCTGTTTAGGCCCGATCATACCGTAATTGGGCCTAAACAGGCAGTCAGACATCCCTGGAGGGGTCCCAGATTGGAGAGGGTACAGACTGGGCTGAGGGACACACACCCCCGTGCATGAATTTTGTGCACCGGGCCTCTAGTATTATAATGATATGCTAAGGCCACTCAACCACTTGCTATGATGTGCACTGACAACCAGGGGGCAGACAGTCGACGGGTCGACCAGTTGCTATGACATGCACTGACCAACAGGAGGCAGACGCTCCAACTGATAGTTTAGCTTGCTGCTGGGGTCCAGCCCATCAGGACAGAGCCAGATGGGCCGGACTTGCCCTGGAGCCCTCCCAGGGTTCCTCTACAGCTGGCCAAACTCCTGTGTCCCTCCCCAACCCCAATCGTGCACCAGTGAGGTCCCTCAGCCTGGCCTGCACCCTCTATCAATCCAGGACCCCTCAGGGGATGTTAGAGAGCCCATCTCAGCCCAATCCTGCAAGCCAGGCCGAGGCACCCCATTGGTGCACAAATTTGTGCACTGGGCCTCTATTATAAAATAAGTATTCAAATAACTATGGCTTTGAATATTTTTCTAATATGAAAAAGAAAGCTGCTCTTCTAGCATACAAATGCAAATAGTTTCTGAAATACAAATAAAAGTCAAAATGTATTTTATAACTCAGCATTCTTTTCTTCAATACTTGGGGGTTAATCTTTTCTTCTAATAGGCTCAGTTACTAGCCTAAGTGATTTAACAATAAATCAAGTATAATTGGATTCTAAGTACCTTCAGGTACAACTTGACCCTTGTTGTTTAACAGAAGGAAACGTTACACTTTGTTTGCAACTTGACTGTGTCTTCTGGGAAACAGATAGGGTCAAATACTTCAGAAGAACATTTTATCTGAAGAAGATGGCCTCTTACCTCACAGAGATTTAGAGGGATTTTAAGAACCATTCTGTTTAATTTTTGTATCTATGGTATAATTCAGTGCTTATTACTAAAGGACTCATTGAAAGGTTGTGGAAGTGAGTATTAGTGTGTTCTATGAAGTCAAAAAAATTTTGACATAACCAGGCTTCAGCTGTATAATCTTAAGCAAGTTATTTAATCCTTTAAGGCTCAGCTCACTCATCTTTAAAATGAAATTAATAGTATAACTTTAACAAAAATATCTTTATTATTGCCCAGCTGGTGTGATTCAATGGTTGAATGTCGACCCATGAAACAAAAGGTCACCAGTTAGATCCCTGGTTGGGGCACATGCCCAGGTTGCAGGTTTGATCCCCATTAGGGAGGATGCAAGAGGAAGCCAATCAATGCTTCTCTCTCGTTGATGTTTCTATCACTCTATCCCTCTCCCTTCCTCTCTCTCAAATTAATAAAAACATATTTTTAAAAGTTTATCTTTATTGTTGAAAGTATTACAGATGTCCCCTTTTTCCCCATTGACCCTCTCCACCCAGCTCCTGCCCCACCACAGGCCTTCACTACACTATTGTCTGTGTCCAGGGGTTATGCATATTTGCATATTAATTCTTTGGTTAATATCTTCCTGTGCCCCCCTCCCACCTTCCCTCTAAGATTCATTAGTCTTTTGCATATTTCCATGTATCTGTACCTATTTTGTATGTCAGTTTATTTTGTTCATTAGATTCCACAGATAAGTGAGATCATGTGATACTTGTCTTTCTTTGACTGGCTTGTTGTGCTTAGCATAATGTTCTCTAGGTCCCTCCATGCTGTCTCAAAGGGTAAGAGTTCCTTCCTTTTTAGTGTTCCATGGCTGTATAGTATTCCATGGTATAAATATACCACAGCTTTTTATCTACTCATCTTTTATAGGGCAAAAGTAAATGAAAGAATGAAACATGCTTTGCACAGTGCCTGGCACACAGGAAGCATACATTACCTATTAGCCATGCTTAGTATCTAGAGAGTTGCAGGGACTTCTACCTTTGGGATCGGGTAACCTGCTCATATCTTGATTAAAAATATGCAGTATTGCCCCAGTTGGTGTGGCTCTGTGGATAGAGCCTCGGCCTGTGGAGTGAGGGGTCCCGGGTTCAATTCCAGTCAAAAGCACATGCCTGGGTTTCAGGCTTTGTCCCGGTGGGGGGCTTGTAGGAGGCAGCAGATCAATGATTCTCTCTCATCCTTGATGTTTCTCTCTCTCTCTCTCTCTCTCTCTCTCTCTCTCTCTCTCTCTCTCTCTGAAATCAATAAAAATATATTTTAAAAAATATATGTGCAGTATAAATGTTAGTAAAGCACAATATGGAGAGTCTTAGGAAGCTTCCCATCACATTAAATTCTGTTTTCCTACCAGTTCTTTCAAGTTACTGAATATTTTGCACTTACCACATATCTCAGTTGCACCAGCCTCATCTCCAGTGCTCAGTAGCTTCTTTCGGTTGCTGTATTAAGTAGTGCATGACTATACAGTTACCACCCTCCTACCCCCAGCTGAGTTGAACTTCATTCATCTGGAGATGAACCTGGCTGGAAAAAGAGAATCTCTGTTTTGCTTGCTAGTCCTGAGGCCTGTGACAGCTATGCTTTTCTACATTACTAAAAGAAGTTTTGTAGTCAATGTTAAAAGAAACACATCTCTCATCCTGAGAAAGTCAACTCGAGTAAGTGGGATCAATCACTCTTTTCTCACCCTTGTGGAAATCTGAAAAGAGCTTCTTTCTGCAGTTTGATATGAGTCTGGTCTCTAAATTGTGAAAAATAAAATAAAACTCTCTGTTCCTGAAATTGATTCTACAATCTTGCCAGGTCCAAGGACTTACTTCCCCGGGCAATTGTGTGGTTCTCATTTTAGTACCTGAAGGCAGCAAAGAAAATAAGACAGAACAAGGTTAACAAAAACGTTCAACAGCCCAGCTGGCGTGGCTCAGTGGTTGAGCATCAACCTATGAACCAGGAGGTCATGATTCGATTCCCAGTCAGGGCAGATGCTCGGGTTGCAGGCTCAATCCCCAGTGTGGGATGTGCAGGAGGCAGCTGACCAATGAGTCTCTCTCATCATTAATGCTTCTATCTCTCTCTCCCTCTCCTTCCTCTCTGAAATCAATAAACATATATTAAAAAACAACAATCAACAACTGCTACTATTAGTAACACCATCTAAAATTTTTGAGGGCTAACTGTATGCCAGGAAGTATGCTAAGTCTTACATATACAGCATCCAAATAAATTGCATATGATATTAAAAACTCAGTCTTCTAAGGATTTACAAAAAAATACACATACACTTATTTAGATGAGCTCTTTAAAAGCTAAGGTTAAATATTATTTTATCTCTCAAAAACAGATTAGATGCAATGGTATTAGTTTGAATCCTGGACCACCTCAGGTAGAATATTCTTAAAGGACATCTTTCTTCTTACTTCTGAAAGCTCATGTACTAAACTTGCATTTCCTTAGGCTGTTCCTGACCATAAGTATTACTATTGTTATTTAACGTTCTTTAAAATAATTATTTACAAGTATTCATGGAGCAGTTACTATGTGTTAGGTACTGTCCCCAGAGAACCTCTAGGTAGTACACACTATTTTTTTTTTTAATACTCACCTAAGGATACTTTTCCTTTCTTTCTTTCTTTTCTTTTTTTTAAAGAAACAGTGAAAGAGAGAGATAGAGACAGAAACATCGATGTGAGAATGTGAGAGAGACACATCAATTGGTTGCCTTTGCACACTTCCCACACCAGGGCGGGGATCAAGCCTGCAACCGAGGTACATGCCCTTGACCAAAACCCAACCCAGGACCCTTCAGTCCACAGGCTGACGCTCTTTCCACTGAGCCAACTGGCTAGGGCATGGATACTATTTTTAATATTATTTACATATGGAAAAATTGATGCTCAGTGAAGCTAACAAAACAAAGAAACAAAAAACCTCTCCCATTATCATGCAGTTCCTAATTGACAGAAGTGGGACTCAAATTTAGGTCTGCCCATCACCAAATCCTTGACTTTTAAACATGAAACCCTATTGCACAGGGATATTTAGGCACTAATGCCTCATGACTGGTACATTTTTATGTAAGAAAGCACATGCACATTACACTTTCCTGAATATGCTGTCATGGAAATGTTTTTTTTGTGAGCATTCTATTACCAAGTAAAATACTATTATGATGTGATATGTTTTACATAACATAGTACAGCTATAATTACCTTTTTATCTCTCTATTGTGGAAAATGTCTAGATTATTAAAATCGAGGCAAGAAGCTGGTTTTGCTTCTTAATAGTCTACACTAAACACATTTAGTTAAGCATCAATTAAAAGTGCAGGGTCTAGAATTAGATAACCCAAGTTCAAAATCACTCTCTAATAATTGCCAGCTTGGTGAGTAATCTAAGCAAGTGATTTCATTTCCCTAGACTTTCATTTTCTCAACTGTAAAATGGGAATAACAACAGCGATAGTTATAGTGAGTATTAAACGAGTTACTGCATACAAGGCACTCATCACAGTGCTAGGCACCTAGTAGGAGGTCCATGCATATTAGGGCTTTTGTTATAATAATAATAATGATAATTGAAATGCCATATATTTCTGCATTCGACAGAGTTCAACAGTCCTTGGAAAAGGCTGCTCTTTTTCCTTTGGGTTTTAGAGAAGAAAGGGAGATGCTGCAGTTTGCCAAGCACTGGTCTTGATGAGGTTCCCCATAACCTGTGAAAGCTGCTCGTCCTTCTCTTCTTGTGTGACATTTGAGGGGTTGCCCACCTTGCACTAGATATTCGCAGCCTGCGCCCAAGTTTCAGGGACTGCCTAAGGACACGTGACCTGAGACATATGTCTATATGATTATGTGTTTCTATTAAAGGACTCAGATTCCTCTCTGAAATGTAATAGTCTGTCAACTCTCAATTTACTTTACTATTCATACTTTAAATTACTTGGGAAGACTGGTGAGAAGCTGAAATGCAACTACTGACCTCATTTCAGTTTTCAAGTCAACTTGCATATTTTTCAAGAGACAGTACTTACTAGATAAGAAAGTTATTGGTTTATCAGCATGGGCCTAGAGATGAGGTCTGGCATTCCTCTCACTCCTTACATTTCTGCAGACACACATTTTTGAAGATGATGAAATATGGGAGTAAATAGGTTTCTGGGACAAGACTACATCAGTTCATTAATATATTGCAAATTATTACATTAATGGGAATTCAATATCCAATTAATTACTCCAGAGAGCCTGTAAGATACATTTAAAGTTTGCTAGCTTTGTCTTTTTTTTTTTTTAAAGTAATTTTCTTAATATATGGGCAAGAAAAGGTTGGCTAGAGTAAAAACAAAAATTATTTTCAGCATAAAGCTTTATCATAAACATAAGCCTCTACTCACTGACTTTCAAGTGAGTTAAAAGGATAGCATTTCTAATGCTTTCTCATTTGGGCTTAAATTATTTAAGCTACTGTGTTCAGTAACTTAAATATCTGCAGTCTTCTTTATAAATTAAAAACCTACCTTCTTTTTAAAAAGTTAGAATTAGCACATGGAAGTTAAGAAATAGTAAATACATTTGTACTCATATTGACAACTTTCTTGTTTTCTTGCAAACCAGTGTGTTCACCTCTTATTTATTGTGTTGCTCATGAAAATAGTATTCTCTCCCCTAAGGCATTACTAGACAATTATCAATATAAGAATGAATACTGCATATTAATCTCCTAGAATATATACTATCTAATTGAGAACCTAAAGAAACATAATCTAGCTTGAGACAAGTAACATCAGTGGTTAGGTTGGCAGGCTATGGAAAAGTAAAATGAGATGGCCAAAAATGTATTTTCTTAAGGTAAGTACTTAAAAACTATTTCTTGAACTGGCTGGTTTCAGTATGCCTTTAGATTGTCCATATGGCTCATTAGGTGCTTTTGAAATATAATCCTAAAGAGGAATTATAGAAAGGTCACGGTTGTCATGAATTGTAATTATAATCACCAACAAATATTTACTGAACCCTTATTCTGAACAAGGCGCTCTAATAAATATTCCTATGGTAAGCATTTTGTGACATGAAATATTAATGAAAGGAAACACTAACCTTATCAAAATGAATGGCTATTCATTAAGTCCATTAAAATAGAATTAACAAATATGGAAATGCATCTGGTATGCTTTTGAAGGTTTTTCAAATGGTTTGTCGCTCTTCTCTAGACCTATCTTAAAGTCCTTTGGGAAAAGAAAATATTTTCATGGGGAAAGAAAACAACACAGAAAGCATTACCTACATTTACAGAATTTATAGGAGAGAAAGTGCATTTAGCGGGTGTTCACAATTTCAGGGAGGAAAATGAGCCATCATATGCCTTGTAGAACCTGGTGGGGAACCTTGATCATGACTAATTCAAATTTCCTACACACACACACACACACAAAAAGTGTGTCACATTGAAGAAGGTGAAAAAGAGCAGCTTTTTAGAACTTTTTAGTAAAATTTAGTTTATCTGTAATAAGTGTATTTTCAAAATTGAGGTAAAACTAAGAAATGTTGAATGGGCAATTTTGATCAAGAGAATCTCTTATCTATATACTAGAGGCCCAGTGCATGAAATTCGGATACGGGTAGGGTCCCTAGTGGCTGCCAGCTGCCAGCTGGGTCTTCCCTTCCCATGCTTCCATCTGCCAGCTGAGGCCTCCCTTCCCTGGCTGCTGGCAAGGGCCTTCCTTCATTCCATGCTGCCCCCTGGTGGCCAGCACATGTCATAGTGAGCTATTGAACTCCTGGTAGGTTGAACTCCGGAGGGGACACTTTGCATATTAGGCTTTTATATCTATAGATATAAAAGGCTAAGTGTCCGTCCATCCGACCCGTAGCTATGACATGCACTGACCACCAGCGGGCAGATGCTCAGCACAGGAGCTGCCATGAGGCTCACTGGCCATTTAAAAATAAATGGCACCACGGACCTAGTGCCGACAAACCAACACTCAGCTTCCCCCAAGTGGGACACAGGCACTGCCACCACCCCAGAGCAACACCCCACCAAATCGCAGCCCACACTGCCAAGATCCCACAGCACAAAATGCGGCCCACAGCCCAGCCCAACCTGGAAACGGTTGGGTAATGATGTCATGTAGCAACGCCTGGCTTCCTCTCCCTAGCTACTGGCATCCTTGGAGTTTCTTCAGTCTAAGAACCCAACTTGCTTTATAGCCAGGTGCAAACATTTTACATTTTAACCAACTATTTGTGAAGCGTTTTCACATGCCTCATCTCATTTGATCCTCACAGAAGTCCTGGAGTAGGTAGATAGGAGACTCAGTAGAATCCTGTTTTCTTTTCTTGGGCAAGATGCGAATAGTGATATTAAAATATTTCCTTTAATTAATTTCCTTTCAATGTGCATGAATCCATGCACTGGGACACCAGTATAAGAATAAACAAGCCATCAAGGTTAGCTAAAAAAGAAAAAAGAAAAAGATGGAGTTAAGCCAGTGACTGTAGGCAAACCCTAGGACTTTCATACCTCATGCAGAGGGAAAGAGTGAGTTTCTGGCTTCTGTTGGCCTACTGTTTCTACCACTGCATCAGTGTAGTTTATTTTTCCAGATAATCTCACTGGCCCCAAGCATTGGCATCTCTTCTTAGAAGAAACCGTGATCTGGGGAAAAGTGAAGGGCCATTCTCTTGGTGCCCTGTGGAATCAGACCTGGGTTCCTAGGGACCAGTCATGTACTGCTGGTCTCCATGCCATCCCCATCACTCTGTAATAGAACAGCCATTCAACAGAAGTTAACATATATTCAATATTAACTAGCTGCACGGTTTTCTACACTTTTTCATTTGTTATCTCCTTTACCTCAGACTTAGGCAGATTATATAACTTTCCCAAAGCCACAGAGTGGTGGACCTCATGGTCCTATGTAAAGATACCCTCTTTATGACCACTGTGTCAAAGCCACTTCTTGAAGCTGCTGGTATAAGTCCATCCAGTTTTCAGGCCCAGGGTTGAAGCAAAAATAGCGTGGGCTTTGAAGAAAATATGGATTCAAATCCTACCTTAGTCACCTACTCAGTGTCTGACTTTGGATATCAAACTCAACATCCAAGCATTTGTTTTCATAATTTCTATGAGGGTAAAAAAAAATAACTATGATTCAGCGCTTACTATATGCCAGGCACTATTCCACACACTTTATGAATTAACTTGGTAGTCTTTACAACTCTGAGATGAAGACTGTTGTTATCATCTCTAGTTTTAGATGAAAAATCAGAGGTTGAGAAAGAGGCTGAGTGTCTGCAGTCACCCAGCATGCACATGGCACACCTCAGATTCAAACCTGCATACTGTCTAGAGGGAAAACAGCTTGGCACATGGTCACTTGTCTGAACCACTAAGCATGAGTGGCCAGCCCCTTTTCCTGTTTATCTGAAATGTTTGTATAAAAGCATTCCAGTCCTTTTTCCTGTTTTTGTGATTTTTTTTTTAAGTAGAAGAGTGCTAAACTATAAGTACTTTCTTTTAAAAAAAAATATATTTTAGTTGATTTCAGAGACAAAGGGAGAGGATGAGAAACATAGAAACATCTATGAGGAGAGAGAATCATTGATCAGCTGCCTCCTGCACACCTCACATTGGGGATTGAGCTCCCAACCTGGGCATGTGCCCTGACTGGGAATTGAACAGTGACCTCCTGGTTCATAGGTCGACACTTAACCATTGAGCCACCATGGGGCCGGGAAAAGGATAGGTACTTTCCATGCTCCTCAAATACATCTCTGCACATGTACCCACTGAGAGGGATTAGGAATGATACTGATGGAGGACAGAGCTGTGAGCCAGTTCTGCGGAGCAGTCCTTCAGTAGGTCTCTCCCTGTGGATCCTTCCCTTTCACCTTATTCTCAGTAACACATTACTTCGTGCCTGCACCATAGTAACAGCCTCATAATGACTCTCTGAGCTTCCAGTCTTGCCCTGCTCAAATCTGTTTTATAAAAATTTGCACTCAGGGCTATTTTTCAAACAAACAAACCAGCTGTGTCACCCTTCCTCTCCCCCAATACCAACTCAAAAAGTCAGAATTGTTTTAGGTCGCCATTATGATAAAGTCCAAACTCTTTAATATGACCCTTCCCATCTCACCGCTTGCCTCTGGTCCTATCCACATGCTGGTCCTCGAGCCTGTAGCATACTCCTGACTGCCCCACCCAATACACACCCCCTCCCCCTCCCCATCTTTGCTTGGGTGACCCCTTCTGCCAACATTCAGATATAAACTAAAACATGGCTTTCTCTGGAATATGGTTTTTTTTTCTCCTCCAGTATGTACTCTCTAAGTTATGTGCTCCCACAGTTGTCTGAAATTAATTTTATCCTCCCTCTAGATTATAAGACATATGAGGGCTGAAACCGGTTTGGCTCAGTGGATAGAGCGTCAGCCTGCGGACTGAAAGGTCCCAGGTTCCATTCCGGTCAAGGGCATGTACCTTGGTTGCGGGCACATCCCCAGTGGGGGGTGTGCAGGAGGCAGCTGATTGACGTTTCTCTCTCATCGATGTTTCTAACTCTCTGTCCCTCTCCCTTCCTCTCTGTATAAAAATCAATAATAAAAAAAAAGACATATGAGGGAAGAGACTATGTTCAAAATATAGTAGCCACTCAGTAAATATTTATTAACAATGAATGAGTGAGTGAGTGAGTGAATGAATGAATGAATGAATAAAAAGATCAGTAACTTATGAAGCCTAGAGTAAAAATGCCTCATTTCAGAACCTCCCCATACCGCTGTGTTTCAGTAGTCTCCTTATTTCTTCGCTTCCATCGCCTCTTTTCTGCCAAGCCCAGCTTTTGCTTCCTTGTCCCCAATACAACCAGTTCTGAGGACCAACTTTATCTTGTTAAGTCTTCTATGAACTCCCATACATTCCTGAAATCTGCTGCATTGGCCAGAAGAAGGTAAAGAAGGAAAGGACAACCAGTTTTTGCTTTCACAGAACCAATAAGGGATCTGAATTCAACCAGATCCTACAGAAACCTGGTGACTAAAGTGGCCCTCAGTAGAGGAGAGTTGGGGAAGAGGGAATCAGGGTGCCTAGAAGTGATTTAAGAGAAGACTTATACAGACATTATATTTGGACATTTGCCTTTTCTGTTAAGCTAAATACACATTTGCGCGTGCGCACACACACACCACATGCTTGGAGTTAGCAAAACATTTTTCCTGATAGTTTTCTTAATCTGTTCCAATTTAAAATCTCTGTCTAGATCTGCAATATTTTTCTTCATCAGTATTCTGTAGCTTGTAAACTTTTTTATTGTGTTTGCCATCTTTATATATTTTTGTTCTGTTATTTTTGTCATGTTGTATAAAAAGAGATTTTTCCCAGGCCTTGGAATCTAAGAATAAAACTGATTTTTTTTTCAGTGTTTTAAAAATATTATTTATCAAAATACTCAGCTATTTATTCAAGCTGTCAAAATTTTTATATAATTCTTAGATATCTGTATGAAAATATTTTCTTCAACATTTTTAACCAAAATCCCTGGGGAAATTCCAAATAGCTCTCTTTACCAAAAAGAGTTATTTTTAACTCTTTTTTTTTTTCAATTACAGAATCATTTCTGTTGCTATTAATAGAAATTGAATGAATAAAACTTAAAAAAAAACCTTTTGTTTATAAGTATCGCATATCCGTATACTGGCATTATATTATTTTCATTCAGAGACATTGCAGAATGGTAAATTATCCCCATAATCTCTGCAGAACAACAAACAAGTCAGTCTGATCTGGGATTACAAATTTAAACTGGCTGCCCTGGGAGAGCATTTGGAATTCATGGGAAACTTCTCATAAAAGCAGGAGGGAAGGTCAGGGAGTACACAGTAGTTCTCAAACTTTATTGGGCTTCAAAGTTATAGACGCAAAACACGTATTCTTGGCCTCACCTCCATCATTTCTGATTTCTGATTCAGTAGATCTGAGATGGGCCTACGAACCTAAATTCTAACAAATCTCTAGTGAATGCTGTTCTTGATAGTTATGAGCCTCCTTAAGTAGCTTTGAACTGGACAGTTTCTTAAGATCCTTTCTGCCCAAAGGCACTTTGTAAAGTGTCCAAACCTCCAACACAGAAGCAGGAGCACTTTTTTGGACTCTTCTCTGCTTTTCTGAGAAAGAACCAAGAACTGAAAATGGAGAGCACTGTCAGCAAAATGGAAATCGGTGCCCTTTCTCTTGTTTCTACAGTAGCAGTTGCCTTTGTAAGTGCACAGTACACACGTGTGTTAAGAATAGTATTTTTATCATCTATTAGAAGATGAATCATCCACCTCTTGTGACAAAAATTTGACTTAATTTTCTTATCTCTTGTGCCCTTTTATAAAAACAAAAAAACTAGACCTGTACTAGTGTACGCCACATAAAATCTGACCAACTTCTCTAACAAACTACATTTGGCACCAAAAACAAAAACAAAAAACAAACACAAAAAACCAAAAAACTCACAGAGGTAAGAATTTCACAATTTTTAGAACTCTAAGCATTATTTTTTTTTCTTTTCCAATATCTAAGATTATATCTTACTAAATCATGGTAATGGAAATAGGAATTAGGGCTGCTATGATTTTGGAAAATTTTCTTAGCAAAAGCAATTATTATACAACTTTCAGGTAAATTATTAAAATTGAAATATTTATACACAGTTTGCAGAGTCTCTAGTTTGCCGTAAATTGAAAAGTCACTGTTTGACCTTGTAATATTAACCTTGAACAATAGTCCTTTGGTTTCGGGTGCTTTCATGATAGATGTTGATACATATGGCCTAGTATGTCACTAAATGGAAAACCAAGCCAGCACGTTAAAACTAAACTTCAGAGTGGCTTTTAGGTGCAGAGTAAACTCTTGGGTACGTTTTAGAAGTCAGGATTTGATCTGATACTGCTTGCAACTGGAATGACAAAATTTGAATAAATAAACATCCCTAGAACTACAGAAATGTCACCTTTTTAAAAAATATATTTTATTGATTTTAGATAGGAGGGGAGAGAGAGAGAGAGAGAGAGAGAGAGAGAGAGAGAGAGAGAGAGAGAGAGAGAAACATCAATGATGAGAGAGAATTATTGATCAGCTGCCTCCTGCACGCCCCCTACTGGGGACCGAGCCCGCAATCAGGCATGTGCCCTTGGCCGGAATCGAACCTGGGATCCTTCAGTCCACAGGCCAATGCTCTATCCATTGAGCAAAACCAGCTAGGGCACCTTTTTCTTTTTTTTTTAAAGGAACGTCCAACTTCCATTTAATTCAATGTTCTTCAACATAATTGAGAAGGTAGTATTTGCCTAGAACTATGGCTGGTTATAAAAAGAGTGGGTGCAGCCCTTTGTTTATGGATTAGGTTCCAATACTTTTTTTTAAATTCAGTTACTTGAAATTTCAAATGCATTTCCCACAGAAATTATGTTATAAATGGTGGTTACATTTCCCCACATTTAATCCATAATGTAGAAGAGATATATTTAAAATAAAGTGGGAAGGGATATTGTTAGAATATTAAAATCCAATCAGAGAGAAATCACAGTGTAATCGAATTATAAATTTGCTTCCAAATTATATTACATTCTGATGCAGAACCAGAGACTGGCTGTTTGCAATGGGACAAAGAAGAAACCCCGCAGGCTGCCAGGGCACACACTGCTAAGTGACCGTGGCCTCCGTTTTCACTAAGCCCTCAACCTCAAAATCCCAAATAGCGGTTTCTGCAGCTACTGCCAGCATAGTCATACTGACACAGAAGACTTAACTTGTCATTCTACTGATAGAGACAACATTTGCTTCCAACATCATAAAGCAAACAAACGTATAGTGGGCACTTGGGGGCAAGAAGCAAGGTGGTGGTGAGGATGGAGGAGAATAGAAGGAAACTCTGGGGCATTGGTTGCCCAGATTTGGCCAAAACAAATGGTTAAGCTTATATGCAATGCGATGCAATGCAATCCCGCAGGGTTTCTGGGCCAGTACTTAGTCACACCAAGGCAGAGTCTGATAGGAAGTGGGAACAAGCCACAGCTACCTATGAGCTAGGGATCAGGGGCCATCAGCCAGTGCCCACATTCTCCCCTGGCAGCACCTGCTTGGATTATGTATGATGAGATCCTTACATAAAGCATTGCCACTCAAGGTAATTGAGTAGTGAAGAATCTTCCTAATTCTAAGGAAGTTGTCATTACTTTCCACACAACTTCATCAGTTCAGACACACCTAGGAGTTCTTCAGGAAACCTGATTAGTGCTGCTACGATTCAATTAGAATGTACACTCAGAAATATGACCTGAGGTTGAAATATTTAATAGAGTACAGAATTTGGTTTCTGCTCCTCTTTTGTAAAATGATTTTCACAAAGGCTATCTAGAACAATGCTAAGTTTGTCCTGGAGAATAATTGGAATTTTTTTAAATGGAATATGATTGCCTTGAGAAATGAACAGCTTCATAATAGGCCATGTTTTGTTTTGGTTTTCCTTTTTAAAGTTCTGTATCTATTTCTTTTCTTTTTAAAAAATTCTTTATTGTTTAAAGTATTACATATAGTATTACATATGTCCTCTTTTTCCCCCATTGACCTCTCCCTGGCCACCCCCTGCACAAGCCCTCACCCCGCCCTAGTGTCTGTGTCCATTGGTTATGCTTATATGCATGCATACAAGTCCTTTGGTTGATCTCTTAAACTGCACCCACACCCCAACCCTGCCTTCCCTCTGAAGTTTGGCGGTCTGTTCGATGCTTCTCTGTCTCTGGATCTATTTTTGTTCATCAGTTTATGTTGCTTATTATAGTCCACAAATAAGTGAGATCATGTGATATTTATCTTTCTCCAATAGGCTATGTTTTGAAAGTCCTAAATAATATATATCTGTTTCTTTGGCACATGTCACTATTCACTAAATCAGGGGGATGTAGTTCCTATAAGAAGTCTTAAACTTTCACACAGTTTAATATTTAAATTCTATTTTCTGTATAAAACTTCCAGCCCAGGTTTGGCTCAGTGGATAGAATGTCAGCCTATGAACTGAAGCGTCCCTGGTTTAATTCCAGTCCAGGGCACATGCCCAGGGTGTGGGCTTGATCCCCAGTGTAGGGCATGCAGGAGATAGCCGATCAGTGATTCTCTCTAATCATTGATGTTTCTATTTCTTTCTTCCCCTTCCTCTCTGAAATCTATAAAAAATATATAGTTTTTTTTTTTTTAAAAAATCCTCTAGAAGCCTTAATCTTGAAATATATAAGAAATATAATTTGCCCTAGATTCCGGGTTGCAGGCTTCTCCCCAGCCTGGGCCCTGGTCAGGGCTCGCACAGGAGGCAACCAATCAATATTTCTTTCTGCCTTTCCCTCTCTTTTTCACTCTCTCTAGAAATCAATGGGAAAATATCCCATTTATTTGTCATTCTTCTTCACTCTCAAAAGGCATGAGTGAGTTGAGTACATGAAGTACTTGCTATGAGTGGCCAAATATAAGTTGGACTCATGGTTTTCAGACATCATGTAATCCACAGTCTACACCAGGAGAGCTGCATATTTTCAGATTGTCCTCCAGAAGGGTCTATCAGAAAGTGTGAAAGTGCTTATATGTTCCAGAGAAAGGAAGGATAAATAAAGCTTAGTTCATCTAAAAAAGTTTATTGGAGAAAACATGTAATTTGCAACATATCTTGCAAGTCTCCAGCTTTTTTCTGACTTTTTAATATTTATTAAGTAATTCAAAGTTTTATTAGAAAAGCATTAACACTCATTGTACAAAATTTAGAAAATAGAAGGAAAAGTAAATAAAAATCTCATAAGACACTACCACCTATAGATGGCTGCTGTAAACATTTTGGTGTACACCCTTTCAACCTTTTTTTCTATATTTATATGTATATTTATGTCTATGCTCATTTCCATGTAATAGGACCATATAGCACGTATGGCTTTATAAGATGATTTTTTTCATCTAAAGTATATAATTTCTTCCCATGTAATTGAATATTCAGAATCATCATTCTAAGGGCTATATAGAAGTACCTGTGATGAATTCACCACGATTTAAGTGATATCTTATTATTGAACATTTGGAATTTTTTCCCAGTTTTTTACTAACTTAAAAAGTTGTGAATAATATTCTTGCTGTGTGATTTCTTGTCATCTGTGAGTATAAATTACTAGAAGTCTTGCTGAGACAAGAAGTTATCACATTTTTAAGGCTTTTATCTGCCAGAGAGGTTACACCAACTTAAACTTACATCAGCAGTATGTGGAAATGCTTTACTTACTTTCAAATGGGATAAAAGCCTCTGCTAGCAGAGCTCACTTTATACCAATTTTGTAGGCCAATCTTAGGGAAACTACCCATTGACTTAGCCTTAGCTTTAGTATTAGTCTTCATTTTGCTATTTCCGGTTACAGTCATTTTTTTATATGAGAAATTCTGAGGAAAAGAAACTTACCCCTTTCTCATATTCTCTACTGAGAGCTTGAACTACTCTTACATGTTTATAACTCTCAACCATGTGTTTTAAGAAGTTGTTCTGAGAATTTATTGCACTTAACTGAGGAGCAGGCTTTTGACTTTATCAAACACATTCTAATCACTTAATCTTTAAAATCATCTCCCTTTTCTCAGTTCAATCTATGTTAAGATTGTATTTTCATTCAGTTTGCATGCCTACAAATTTCCAAATGTTTATTTCATTGCAAATTACTTGATAGTATAATAATGCATTTTAAATAAACATACATGAATATGCAAAGACTCAAAGCCATTTGAATTTGAATTTTCAAGTCTCTTTTAGGTCATGAGCCAGGCATAGCACTCTACTAGAAAAAAAAATTGCTTAAACAAATCACTTGTGAGACAAACCAATACATGTCTTATCATTTCATTAAAGCTATCTAACTTAAGATAAAACCTAACTTTATGCATTGAGATGCTTGGAAAAGTAGCTGAAGAATTTTCCTTTGAAAAAAATTCAATGCCATTATAGTCAATAGAAAACCATGGAGAGAGTCTGAAGTCACATTTAAAAAATGGCTGAAAAGTGGTGAATAAGACAGTCGGATGGGGTGGGTGGGGGTGCAATATCTTATCCATATTAAAAATGTTGAAAACCAAATTTTTCAATAATTGACTCTATGTCTCACATAGACCTGCATATAGGTTGGTGATTTTAAAAAATCACCTCAGGACCTTTTTCCATTAGCTAATTCAAAATATCCATTCATCCAAAGAATCTCTGTTCCATGAATTTGGTGGAAAACCAGACTAATTTCCATAAAGTATTCATATTTTACAATCACAGTGCGTTGTCTCAAATACATCTTCTAATGTTTAAGTTGCCTTGAAGTCAATTAAGGGAGTAAAAGCAGTTAGAAAAAGGTGACTAAGAGAGAGATATATTTCGAAGGATTTTATACAGTATAGATATAATTTGGTTTCAAAAAAATAGGGCAGCTACATATTTCAATGAGTAATTTTCTTAAATGTCTATCTTCATTGGATAGCATTAGAAAGAGGAAGCCAGGTTATTCTTTTGAGATCTAATATTGTAAAAGCAACAGAAAGTTATTTTTTTCATCCTGTGTGGGACACAGGCAGAGCAGACAGAGGTAAAGCTTGCTTTTTTTCATATCCTTTTCTCACCTCCACATGGGGCTCCTGCTTACATCTGACACCTCAGGGTCCTCTCCACCTTGTCTTGCCTTCCCTAAACAGTATCTCAAACCTCACAGTAGATCAAGGGTGTCTACAACTCACTTCGTATTGTGTTATAACCCCAAGGATTTAATGCATTGTATTTCTGCTCCTGGCACTTGATATTCTATAGGAAACAGAGTACAATGACTTAAAGGAACGAGAGAGTTCCAAGGGTGGAGTATTAGAGACCAAAGAGAAGCCAGGGATGTGATTAACATTTGTAGTTTAGAGGGTCTTATTGTTTTAATCTGAAATCTCAGCCTGGTGGTAACATCAGACCTCATCCTGCAGTAAGACAAGGGATCCTGATGGCGATGTGTAGGACAGGCAATAGAAAATGGGGAGGGGGTAAGTATTTATGGATGTGTACCATAGGGGGTAGTTGTGCCCAACCTACTTTACAAGGGATTCTCATTTTAGGATTAGAAAAACAATCCTACAGAGAAAGGCTTTAAGAGATTATGAAAAATAGTTCAATTCTTTTCACCTCTTTAGACAGAGAGATACCAAAGAAAGGACGAGAGATGACCAAACTTTCTAAGAAACACAAAATTATAACTTTTAGAAACATGACTATCTTTAAGTGAAATAAAACATTAGAGTAAGGATCGGGAACTTGTTTGTTTGTAAATTCAGAATTTCCTGGGCTGCTTCCTAAATCTATTATCAAAGTCCTCATTTGATTTGATTTTTTTGTTCTAGTTAAATTTTACTGTGTCATATACAGACCTAATTTTTATCCTAGTCACTTCCTTACTTGGCTATCTCCAAAAATAGATTTTATTTCTCTTATACAATAAACTAGTAAATGACTCAGATAATATAATAGGTAATAAAGTCAGAGAATCAAAATAGCCTTGTATGACCCAAAAAAGAAAAAAAAAAGAAAGAAAAAAGCAATTTTACTTATTCCTTCTTGTCCTAAAGCAAGACAGCTTCAGCTAACATAAAATAAAGTGTTCAAAATTTATTTGATGGGTAATCATCCACATAAGATTCCTTTGGGTTATAGCAACATTAAGTCCTTTGATTAAAAGTTGGGAGGTGTTCCATGAGAAATCATGTTGGATAGAAATAAGAACTATAATAAACATGACCCTATGACCACAGTGCATCAGAATCCAGGGACAGCAGCTAACCTGGACTTCATGGGAGAAAGAGAAACTGCCATGCTGTTGGACTTCAAGAGACCGAACTATATGCTGCTTTAACACTTGCCCCAAATTCGCAGCAGCACGAGCTCCCATTTACCTCCCTATTTTCTCAGCATCAGAATCTTTCCGCAACATGAGTCAGTTACTCATGTGTGTCTGTGCTCTTTCTTGTGTATCTTTTTTCCCCGCTTCTGTCCCCACTATCACCTAACTTGATTCTCTGATCTCAAGTTCAAGCTCTGGGGGAAGAAATTCTCTCTCCCATATAACTTGTTGCCCTTACTAGTTGGCCTACAGATAGGCTACTGTTGGACTAGATGCTCTTCCACTGACCTTTCACCTGTCGTGTCAACTGTACATGGTTATTGCTGTTAGAATGGGGCTCTGAGCACAGCAGGCATTCTGCAGTTTTGCCTGCCTGCTGTATGTATGAAGTCAGTAACCTAAGTAAAAAGCAGGGTGATAGCATTTTCTACCACTTTTATTTTATGTAATTATCTGGCATAAAAAGAATATTTAGTAATATATAATACTTAGTTCAATAGATATCTTACCTTCACATTTGCTTAAATATGGACAATAATGCCCAGCCAGCATAGCTCAGGGGTTGAGCATCAACCTATGAACCAGGAGGTCACAGTTCGATTCCCAGTCAGGGCACATGCCCAGGTTACAGGCTTGATCCCCAGTGTGGGGCATGCAGGAGGCAGCCAATCAATGATTCTCTCTCATCATTGATATTTCTATCTCTCCCTCCCTCTCCCTTCCTCTCTGAAATCAATAAAAATATATTTTAAAAAATGGACAATAATGATATCTTGTATTTTATAAAATAGGTAGTTTATATATTATTATCACTTAACTTTTTACATATAATCTATATATATATATATATATATATATATATGCCATTATGACTGGACGACCAAACAATCAGACAACCGGCCGGTAGCTATGACACGTACTGACTACCAGGGGGCAGAAGGTCAATGATGGTCAGTGCGCTCCCACAGCCTACCTCCCACGGTTGGCCAGCCTCCTGTGGTCCCTCTCTCCGGCTGGCCGGCCCTGATCGGCCCTGATTGGGACTGGGCGAGATGGCCCTGATCGACCCCGATCGCCAGCCAGGCCGAGGGACCCCACCCGTGCATGAATTCTTACACCAGGCCTCTGGTAACTTGATAAAAATCTATGTAGGGAATATATGCTACTTCTACCTAGCACCGTGGTGTAAGGTTGGCCTTGATAAATAAAGTTATGTTTTGTTTGTTAAATAAAAAAAGCAGGGTTGTGTCTGTGTTTTTCCAGGTACAATGGAGCTAAATTGCAGCCCAAGTCTTTCATTACCAGTAAAGTACTCCTCATAGGTAGCTGAGTGTTCCTTCCACAATACCTTGCAACACAACAGGAATCAACTGATGGAGACTTTTGGAGGGAGGCAGGGGTACTAAAAGGAGAAGTCTAGATAATGTATGCAGGCAATACATTTTTATGTGTTCAAGTTATTGTTCTTCCTTCGGAACATTTTTACCCTGTGGATCCACTCAGGGCTTGAGTGTTAGGAAACTCAGGTGCAAAATAAATCTCTCCAAATCTCGATTGCTCTGCCTAGGTAATGAGTCTAGCACAGTCATTTGAGGTCAGAAGCATATGAATGGTAATTTACAAGATGACTACAGAGATGATGTCATACTAGGAAGAGAGAGATCTAATGAGTAATATGAGTACAAGCTGTCCTCATTTTTTAACCATCTTTGAAATGCAATATAAAATGGCACTTTAAAGAGAAAGTTCATGATGTTACTGTCTATATTGTCTTCCTATGAGAAGGGAGTATTATTACCACTGGGAAAAATACTCAATATGAGCAATTTACTATAAAATGATAAATTAACAAGTAAAGATAATTTCATGCTCCCTTCGTCCCCAATGAATTAGTGCAAATTGCATTTCATGCTAATTGGTCTACAAAATTTACGCACAATAAAAACACTGGGATTTTTTTTCAATTTGCTTGTAAATGTGTGTACACATACAGATAACAAGACTTTATTTAATAGTTTGTTACAGACAAATAGATGCACTCATTAGTCTACCTCTCCAAGGCTTCCTTTTGGTGTCTTCAAAAACAATAATAATTAGCAGTGTTGGGTGGGATATAACCAGAGAGCAACAACATGGTTATGGGATCTAAGACAGAAAATTTTAAAATATATGAAATCATAGAATATAAAGTTTTCAAATAAGAGGGGTACCAAATTTTTCTATTTTATGCATTGTTTCATACCTATTAGCAAACTCCTTGCTGACTTGAATAATAAGCCAATGCTTTCAAGTCTCTTTATCACTACAGACTCTTTTTATTATCTTCTCCCACTACATGGATCCCATGTATTAAAATATTATTGCTGCCGAAACCGGTTTGGCTCAGTGGATAGAGCGTCGGCCTGCGGACTGAAAGGTCCCAGGTTCGATTCCGGTCAAGGGCATGTACATTGGTTGCGGGCACATCCCCGGTAGGGGGTGTGCAGGAGGCAGCTGGTCGATGTTTCTCTCTCATCGATGTTTCTAGCTCTCTATCCCTCTCCCTTCCTCTCTGTAACAAATCAATAAAATATATTTAAAAAAAATATTATTGCTTACAAAACTATATTAACTAAGTAATGACTCATTTGTTGCCCATTTTTAATTAATCAATATTATATGGCAGGGATTTTCAACCGGTGTGCTACAAGAATGTTTAAAACATTCAATACCTGACTATTTAGTCAGGGGCACTGACCTCTTCCACTTAGATTGTCAAATAAAAAATAAAATTAAAACAGCCAACAAAACAATAGGCACCCAGTGTGTAAATGCCAGATCTTGAACCATAAATATATAGGTCAGATAATAGAGTTACTTCTATTGGTTACATCCCATAATAAGGTTGCATCTAATTGGTTATCAGAAATCCTTGTATACATACATAGGCACTTGATTTTTTTTTTTAAAGTCACTTTGGAGAAAAAAGGGTAGATAATTACTATTTTTTTTGTAAATCAATCAATATTATACCTATTTTTGTCAGGTTGATAAAAATATAGTTTTGGTGTGGCGCAGAAATTTAGTATGTTAGTTTATGTTTGCCATGAGATGAAATAGGTTGAAAATTGCCGATGTATGTAACTGTCAATCAGGACTTCTGGGCAGCATGGGTTGAGTTTTGCTATGCTCCATTGATACAATCCCAGACTAAAGCAAAGCCACAGGATATGTAGTCAGCAATGGGATACTTAGTTGAGAGTGTATATGTAGCTTCTGAAAGATTTTTTTTTTAAATATATTTTATTGATTTTTCACAGAGAGGAAGAGAGAGGGATAGAGAGTTAGAAACATCGATGAGAGAGAAACATCGATCAGCTGCCTCTTGCACACCCCCTACTGGGGATGCGCCCGCAACCAAGGTACATGCCCTTGACCGGAATCGAACCTGGGACTCTTGAGTCCGCAGGCCAACGCTCTATCCACTGAGCCAAACCGGTTTCGGCTGAAAGATTTTTTTGAAGTATTGAGCAGACTATAATCACCCTTGTGGTTACTCATGAGCTCCTGGAAGCCAGATTGAAAATCCCAGAGGTAATCTTATTTGGAAAGAACAAATCATATAAAACAGGCAAGGACGATAAATAGCCTTACCGTGGATAACAGCTTTAGTGATTCTGTACAATCCTGAATTTTTATTTACTCATTTTTCATTCATTTATTGAGCATGTACTTTGTGCCAGACATATTACTCTACACATAAATACAAAGATAAAAGACAGTTCTTCATTTTAAGGAGTTAACCCAATGAAAACAACAGGCAAGTAATCAATTACAGTTCAGTATGACCAAGGCCATGCTACAAGATGATTTGGAAGCCTGGTGGACGATCAACTATGAGTTTTTGCCCTTGATTTCAGCAGGAGAGTTACTGATGTTTCCTTTGGAAATTATCATGGGTAGAGAGTACATTAGTGTGTTAGATAATATTAAGGCTTTTACTTCTCTGCCCTGTTTAACTTCCCTTGTTCTATGGAAGTCCAGCGGGTGTAATAAACTGCTACTTGATCATTTCATCACAGTTCACTTGCTCTGAGTTTAATGTTTCCAATAGTTGTTTCTCTAATGCAAGCTTTATGTTTGGTTGAAATTAAATCCAGTAATGGGAAGCTAAATACTAACACATTAGTTGGTGATCATTGTAGAATTCTGTTCTCTAGTAATTTATTTCAGATTTTAGATCAGCCTAAAATTTGGTTCAGAATAAAAGAGCAGGCCATAGCCTTTTAAAGTAACAGCATATATTTATGCTGTTCAGTTTTAAAGTGGTCTTGTGCTTGAGTTTTATTTGATGATAAATGTGTGTATTTTAGGAACAAAATAATTGTTACATTTTTAAGTATTTTAATGCTTGCAACATTCTAATGATATTTACAAGGAATTGTTTTTTCCCCTACTTCTTTAAATAAATTAAGATTGTATGTGAACTGCTAACTAAAATATTCTTACATAAAATTTTGTGAGAACGCAGCAATTTAAATGAAATCAAACAAAGGTTTTGCATGAATTTTATAGCATAATTATTAATTTGAGGGACACATATACATATTTGGATTACCCAGTCAAAGACAGAAGATGATGCACCTAATGCCTTTGCTTATTATGAAGAAATAATACTAAAATGGAGTCACTTTTCTAGTTATCAAAATTATATTTTCTGCATGAATATAACTTCACTAAATCTGACATCTGCAGAGCATAGTTGATTTTAGATGATACTTTTCAATTATAATGAAATGGCAGTTTGGAGCATTGGAAGTACCATATTACTACCTCACCACATCCAAACTTTTAACCCGACATGTGTGTGGGTCTCTTAAATTAAATGCAGACCTGCTCTGGCTGGTGGTGTCTCAGTTTGTTGGAGTCTCGTCTTGTGCACTGAAAGGTAGGAGGTTTGATTCCTGGTCAGGGCACATACCGGGGGTGTGGGTTTCATCCCTGGCCAGGGTGAGAACAGGAGGCCGATCCATGTTTCTAGCGTGTCTCTCTCTCTCTCCCCTTCCTCCCTTCCTCTCTCTAAAATCAATTTAAAAAAATGCAGATCTTGTAAGTCTTGTACAATCTCTCTCCAGTGAAATAAGGGGAATCCTTTTGACTGGAATGTTCTAGACCAACTTCCTTACTCAAACCTTCTTATTCAATAACAAAATTTATTTTCCAGACACAGAGCAGGCTTCAAGGCTTGGTACACCCATCAGTTCAATGAAGTTGCCAAAGGCCCAGATTCTCTCACTCTGCCTCTCTCGGCATTGGCAGCTTCCTCAGCCTCACTATTCTTTTATATATATACTAGAGGCCTGGTGCACGAATTCGTGCAAGGGTGGGGTCCAGCTGGCCCGCCCCGATGGGGGCCCATCAGGCCTGGCCGGTGGGGGAAAGGGGCTGCGGGTGGTTGGCCAGCTGGCCCCGCCCCCAATCGGGGTGTTGGGGGTCCATCGGGGACCGGGCCGGCTGGTGGGGAGGGGCGCCAGTCAGGGCCCAGATCAGGCTGGTTGGCTAGCGCAGTGCACATCATAGCCACCGGTTGTTCTGGTTGTTCCGCTGTTCCGGTGGCTGGGCTTTTATATATATAGATATTATTGATTTTTTTACAGAGAGGAAGGGAGAGGGATAGAGAGTTAGAAACATTGATGAGAGAGAAACATCAATCAGCTGCCTCCTGCACACTCCCTACCGGGGATGTGCCCACAACCAAGGTACATGCCCTTGACTGGAATAGAACCTGGGACCCTTAAGTCTGCAGGCCGACGCTCTATCCACTGAGCCAAACTGGTTAGGGCAGCCTCGCTATTCTTATGGCCTCAAATGAGTGCTAATGACGGCTGAGGCCACATGCTTCCCTGTTCAGGAAAGAGGTGGGAAGAGCAGCTTTTCCCTACCACCAAGACAACATGTGACATGTGCCTGCCCCTGGATCAATACATGTCAGCACACTGATGCCAACGCACCAACTACCTGTGACTAATCAGTGCACACCCTTTGAATTGGGGCCCAGAATCTCACCTTCAATAATGCTGAAGAAGAGTGAACATATTTTAACAATGGAGAAGCTGAGCGGAAGGAAGGTATTAGGGAGCAGTAGACAATCTGTGGTGTTCTCTCTAACTGGAAGGGATACTGCAAATACCTTGGTCCCTGAGACTTGATACTTTTAGGAAACTTGACCTTATGAATGACAGTAAGACAATGACTGCTGCATCCAATAATCTCATCCAGCCAGATGGTACTCCTCTTGGAGAAAAACCGATATGCCAGTTTTAGTGAAAATGTGATCATCCGTCATTGATTTTCAAAGAAGCTTTTGTATTCCTTTTATGAACTTCTAGTTGAACTTGTTTACCCATGTATCTGGGTCTAAAATGGAAACATTTATTAAGATGAACAAAATAATTTATAATTGTTGAAACTGTACTTCTCAAATAGTGTACACACATTCTTTCCAGGGCTTCTCAGTGGTGTAGATCCACTGGCCAAATTTGGCCAAAATCTGACTAGAACATCAAATTCAAAAAGTTTTATGAGAAAACAAATAATTTTAGAGAAAGTCATTCTAAATCTTAATTAAAATTGACATATACTTCACATTAGAATGAAAATTTTATAGCAATAAATTTTATATCAAGGGCTACATAGCAAGTTCACTCTAACCCTACCTTCCACACATACTCTGTTGCCTTAAACCTACATGAGAAGTCATCCTCTTCCCTGTTAAGAGTACATCTGTGGAAAAGCATCTTAGGATGTGCAACAAATTAAATGTACAGACTTTTAATAGGAAAGTTGACTTTTAAAAGGGTTTACATATGTTTTCCTATATTTTAAGGCAACCTGTTAGTAATCAATACCTCCAAGTAAGTGCCTTGAAATTTTACTGTTACTTTTTTTTAATCAAGAATGAATCCTGCTGCCTGCCCCCTGGCTGGTGTGGCTCAGTGGTTGAGTGTCAACCTATAAACCAGAAGTTCAGGGTTCGATTCCTGGTCAGGATAAATGCCCGGGTTGTGGGCTCAATCCCCAGTAGGGAGTGTGCAGGGGGCAGCCATTTGATGATTCTCTCTCACCATTGATATTTCTATCTCTCTCCTTTCTCTCTTAAATCAATAAAAATATATATTTTTTAAAAAGAATGAATACTGCCAAAAACCCATAAAACACACCTGTTGGAGACCTCATATAATTATGCTTATTCTCTGAAGAAATAAAGCTTCTTTTTTATTTTTTAACCAGATAATCTTTCTGCTTAAAGGTGACACTTCTCCTCTTGACCCATAAGTATTGATGTGCAGTGAGTCCCCTGGGATGTCTGGTGAGAACCTGATCTTGGTCTCATTTCTTGTTCTAATGTGGGTCTCGTGCACTTACCTCCAGCATTGCTGCTTATTTTGACAGGTGCCATCAGTATGAAATGCCGAGTGAAATGCACTGTACCCATCGTTCAGGATGACTGGTCTGCCACAACATTTGAATTCCCCTGATTAATGTAGGGTTTTCTAAGCTCCTTCTTCTTTTTTTCCCCTGTATGGTACGATGTAGGGCTGGTGAAAAATCTACTCACTGGTAGCAGGTGAAATCCAGAGCCAGGAGGATATAAAACAGCTCACTTGGCAACATTATGCTTGACCCCACAATGAGATGATGTTCATTAATCTCTTATCATAAACCAGGCCTGGTGCTCAGTATTTCACAGGGATTATCTCAGTCGTCTACTAGGGGTGAGGTAAGCGCTGTAGTACATCCCCTCAGTTTATGAGGGTCCTATACTCAGAGGAGTGAAATAACCTGCCTGAGTAGCACATCTTACACCTGCTACTACTGGTGGTTCCCCTTCTAGTCCCAGATGCGTATGTGTTTGTGCATTTCTGTGGAAGACTATACAGCTTTGTTTTTCTTACATGCAATGAAATATATGTTCACTGTCCTGTTGTCAAGAGGAGAGTTGAAACCCATCTTGTTAAGTCACAGGTTATTTGCAAAGATACAAATTCTATTTTCTAAAATCCTCTATAAGAAATTTTAGTGTTTTAAACAGAAAACATGACATTATCTATTTCAAATTGATTTCGTGTGTGTGTGTGTGTGTGTTTGTGTGTGTGTTTAAGCTGGATATGTGCATTCCTTTTGGGGACTCTCAGAGTTGTAACTAGGAAATACAAGGATCCACTAAATTGGATAGATAATATCAGAGATTTAGAATCCATGACTCCTGCCCTAAACCAGCTTACTTACCATTGAAAATTATAAAGGGACATAGATACCATGGAGCTAAGTAGAGGAAGTTATGCAACCTTGGAATCATATAATAATCACAAATCATTTTTGAGAACTGCTGTGCCAGCCACTGTGCTGAGTTCATTATTTGATTTAATCCTCTCAGGTGCTCTTGGCATCGACATTATGGAGGTGCAGAAGCAGGTCAGGGTTCTGTAGCGGAGCCAGAGCAGTGATATGAACCCAGCCAGTCAGACTCACATAGCCTCGGCCAGTTCCCCATATATTCTCCCCAAGATAGATTGACTTAATTACAAGGCCATTAGGCACTGATGTTTTAATACACTAGCAGAGATGATGAAAGAACACTGAATACAGGAATCATCAGGCAAATATCGGTGGTAGGGGAGGGGGTTTCCACCTCTAATAAGTTTGATGAGGTGTTAAATACCTCCTGTTCTGTTCCCATGTCTCTTGTCAGTAAACTGAGATTAAAAAATATCACTTATGACATGCATGATTAGAATATACCAAGTGTAGAAGTCACTAGAGACTCTTAAGTTGGAAGAGTCTATTAAACATGCTCATTCCCAATTTATTCCTCAAGTTGTGTAATTTTTAGCTCTCACACATTACTTTCAGATAGTTACTGATCAATGTGCAAGCCTGATCAAAGCTGCTGTTTCCAGATCTTTACAGTTGAAAACCTAAAGGAGTTGGCCTTATGTTGTATAATGCAAGGGACAACTCATCGTTTGTTTCAAATGAACTGAAATCTTTGGGTTGGTGGGGAGGTGAATGAGCCAGAAGAGTTGTCTGTTTCAATCAGAGATATCAGCAATCAGATGGAGGGTCTTTCCACCTGTGCTGTGTAGTCTCAGATACTGAGAGTTGAAAGAGCATGGTTAGCATTGCCATTTGTCTGGACACAAAAGTGGCATCAGTTTTCAGAGCCAGACACATGAATTTGAAGTCTAACCTGCCTACTTATTAGCCATATGATTTCTGACATCACTAAGCCTTAATTTCCTCATGTATAAATGAGTCTCTATACCACGAAATTATGCATCCAGAAATAAAGTAATATATTTGTAAAGTGCTTAGCATGGAACCTGGCACATTTAAGGCCTCAGTAAAGGATAGCTTTCATTATCCCTATTATTATTCCCATTGATAATTTACAGGTATATAATATGAACTTTCAAAGTCTTTCAATCTTTTAGCTTTGTTTGCATTCTTTAAAGACACCCTGAAAATGTGAAGTGAGTCCTTGTGTTTCTTAATTCCGTGAATATTTGTAGAGGATGATTTATCAGACTCTGCAGAAGAGGAAGTAGACTTAATTGCACGTATGGGGACTTATCCAGAATTATTCCGTAGGTTCTTCAGAGAAGCATCCTTTGTATTCTGCAGTCCTTTCTCACACTGTGCTTCTTTTCTTGGAGACCCAAATTAAATCGATGCTTAAACATTAATCAGAGATCTTCTGTTGTTGCTTTTCCCCCTTTTTGAAAAGGAAACTAAATGGGCTCAGTGGAGATTGAATCAGCCTGATAACATAGCCCATTGGATAGGCCTTCCCTACCTCAGAATATTTTCTTTCCAGAAAGATTGTCATGTGGAAGTTGGAAAAATAAATCTTGGCCCTGAAATTTTTTAAAGGTTATCCAATTAGTTACAAGATAAAGAAAATAGTGCCTAGGGCGTTATTGAAGTGGCTGGTCAGTTTTGAACGGTGTTGTCTTTACAAACATTCCCAATGGTAGTAGGAGATGGGAGTGTGAATGCCACCTTCACAGTCCTGTTGTGAATGGGATGTTCTTGACACCTGTGTTTCCACAGTGAGAGAACTGCAGATTCTTTCTGCAGAGAAAAGGGTGGGAAAAACCCGAGCTCTAGCACTGCTAATGTTAGTGCTTCTTTATCTAGACAGATCCTCCTAAACCTGCACATTTTTTATTCCTGTGTTCATTATGACAATTAATAGTTTTCCTCCCATGATAAAATTTGGCTTATTAGGCAGAAGCTGCACACTGCACACCTCCAGAATTTTATTTTAAAGCTTTGCTACTGTGTTGGAGGCAAAGATCATTGTAAAGAAAAAGGAAGGATTCTAGTAAGAAAATGTAGGTGAACCAGGATGGTTAGTGAAAATCCTGCTACAGCAATCATTGCTCTTTTTCTTCTTCCCCCTCTTCCTCCTTTTCTTCTTCCCCTTCTCCTCCTCCTCCTTCTTTTTTAAGGCTGTTCTGGGTCAAACAAGTGTATATACTTTCCATGCTCAGGGAGCAAAATCTATGAGGTCCAAGATAGAAAACCAGCTTTTGCACTCAAAGGCTGTCCATGAAAAGCTATGTGTAAGCAGAATGAAACATTTGTTAAAGCTATCAGCTCTAAACTCCTCAAGGTCTTCTGAATATTCTGTACTAAAATATCCTATACTTTCATGCCTTTGTGCTTTCCTTTTTCTCACCCCCCAAAGCCTTCTCCATCCCCCACCCCCTCTCCTCTGCCTCTTCTGCTGGTGAACTGCTACCTCTACTTTTTTTTTTTCTTTTCTACTTTAAAACTTAACTCAGGTTTCATCATCTGTCTCTTCTATTTACAATTCCCTGGTCAACTTCCACGTGTTGTGCAACTGTTTCACTATAAAATTTAGATTCATGTTTAGCTGTCTTTCTCCCCCGGGTAGCCTTTCTTTACTTTTTACAACATCCATCCCTAGCTGGCCGAGAGAAGACGCAATTTCCAGGACTTCCATTGCATGGAGTGCACCCCTCTATCACTGCACTATTGCATTGTAATTGGAGATTTCTGTGGGCATGTCTGTCTCCTCTAGTAGGACACAATTTTTTATAAGTTAAGAACCCTTACTCTTCTTCACCATTGTGCCCATAGCACCTAGTATATGGTACACTCTATAACAGTTGTTAAAGGAAGAGACTATTTTAATAATTTTCCTGGCCCAGGATGTAGTACAAGTGACTAGAAATGCCAAGAACTATATAAATATTTGCTGGATTGAACTAGTCTTCTTGACTAAAATGGGGCTTAGTATAATGGACCCATATACTCATGGCAGAGGTGGGGAGAGTGTGGAATGAGATAGAGGTCTTTCAGTCATGGCAGATAGGCAAGCAACGTTTTAGATTATGCCAGTCTTTTTTTGGAGATTGTCAAAGGGATCTAAACCCTTTGGGTTAAAGTGCATTCCACTATAAAGTCCAGGGCCAAGGAAGCATTATCGATTGGTTTAACCCTGCTTGACTTCCCAGGAAAGGAAGCACTTCTATTTCAGCTCCCTCATCTTCTGTTGGAAATAGCACCCTCTCCTCAATGATAACTCAGACACACAAGCATGGGACAGCCACCGATATACAGTATAAACTGTATGCTGTTCTCAGAAAGCTTTCGGCAAAGCCCTTCTACCTGTCAGCTCAGTGTCAGTGACAGACATTCAGTTGAGGAAATATATTGATTTTTATCTGTGAAACCCTTTAGAGCTACTCCATGAATTAAAAACCATTTTCCCCACCTTTCAGAAACTTGCTATTGACAAGAATAAAAGATTAAGCCTTATATGTTTTATTTTAGGCCAGAAATAGTGTTAGTGGTCATATCTCATGGTCATTAGGGTTTTTGTTCCCTTTTATATTTTTTCAGCACAATTTTAATGAAGAATATATTTCACTATGTAATTTCTACTCTGACATGCAGTAGCCCTAAGAGCATTTTTTTCTTAGTCCAGGATTCTATCTGAAAGTACATTACTTGAATGACAACAAAATGAAATACTTTTAACATTCTTGAAATGCACTTTAATATTTGGAAAGAGAACATAATCTATGCTATTTGCAAGGTACTTTGGTAAATGCTTTATGCTGTTCAATAGTGTTCAATAAATTTATTTTGTATATTAAGTATTCCTATGTTTTTTAAAGAGTTATGCTGCTATATTCATCATTCATTGCGTCTTAGCAAATTATCCCCACACTTAGTGGCTTCAACAATAATGTATTCTTTCTTTTGGTTTTCTTATAAAAGGGTCAGTGGAAAAGGTCATGAGATTGAAGCAAGTTGTTGGTTAGGCCAACAGTTATCTAAGACTAGACTAAGGTTGGAGGATCTATTTTCAAGGTAGCTGACTGGTGGCATCTCATTGCTCTTGGCTGTGGGTTAGGGTATGGGGGTGTTTCTTCTTTCTCCATGAAGGCCTCTTATTCAGGGAACAATCTAAGAGACCAAGACAATGCTTTTTATGCCCTAGTATCAGAAGTTCCATATGTGACTTCTGCCATATTCTACTGATTGAGGCAACTTCTAATGTCCACTTGGTTAGGGGTGGGTAGGGCCAGGAGTAGAACTGGAAAAGTGGAAATCAAAAACTATCACTCTGGAGACTTAAGTAATAAAGGAGATATGACTCCTGCTTTCAGAGAGTTTATGGTCTGGTACAATGAGACATGGAAAGGAGGGGCACCCATAGTCATTTGATAAGCTATAACTGGAAGGATATGTGAACCCAAAGAAGAGATAGATCATCTCTTGGTGTTCTGGATGGTAGAGTTGAAATTGATTTAGCTTTTGAAGACTAATTTAACTATTTTGAAATACTGCCATAGACTCTTGTTCATTATGGATGTGGCCTTCCAATGTGTGATCATAGTGGTATAACATACAGTCAGCCCTCCACATCCATGGGTTCTGAATCCATGAATTCAACTAACAAAAGATTCAAAATATTTGACAAAAAAGAAATGTTGCTGACATGCACTATATAGTTAGGCCTGTGATGGTTGCCTCTGTTCTGAATGTGTACAAACTTTTTTCCTTGTCATTATTCCATAAACAACTACTTACAACTATTTACATCATGTTTATATTATAAGTAATCTAGAGATGATTTAAAGTGTTAGGGAGGGCTGTATAGATTTTATGCAAATACTCTGCCATTTTGTATAAGGGACTGAAACACACTCAGATTTTGGTCTATGGGGCTCCTAAGCAACAACTTAAGTTTTAAATATATTATTTAGAGCCAGCTTTGATAAACACATTTGTGATTATTGTAGAATTTCAATCCTTGTTTTAGAAATGAAGTGTTATTTATTGGAACATTTCAAAGGTTTTTCCTGTGTGTGAAGGTATGACTTAGCTTTCGGAAGTTTAATTTAAATCTGTTGAAACATCTGTAATTTATATGGATACTGCCTAAAATTCCACTTGACATTGCGAAGCAGCCAGGATACTTTATTTAAGGTCTTCGAAAGATTTGGGCTATGCCTTTTAAAATGACTAAAGGGTTCATTTGGAATTAGTATGGATGGCATTATTCTAAGCTATTTTTCTCCAAGTAAAATCCCTTTAAAGTCTAATTCTGTTCTAGTAAAAATAATATCTACTCTATTTTTTTATCCTCACCTGAGGATATGGTTATTGCTTTTTAGAGAGTGAGGGAGAGAGAGAAAGAGAGAGAAAGGAAGAGAGAGGAACCTCAAAGTAAGAGATAAGTATTGATCTGCTGCCTCCCACATGCTCCCCAGTTGGGGATTGAATCCACAACCTTTTGGTGTACAAGATGATGCTCCAACTAATTGAGCAAATAGGCCAGAGCTCTAATATAATTTTTTAAATTGTAAGTTTAGTTTAAGATAGCCTTGGAATTTTAGGATTAATGGTTATATATCTTCAGCCACGCTAAACATTATTTCTATTAAATTTATTGGGGTGGTATTGGTTAATAAAATTACATAGGTTTCAAGTGTACAATTTTATGAGACGTTATCTGTATGTTGCATTGTGTGCCCTACACACAAAGTCAAATCTCCTTTGTCACCATACACTTGACACCCTCTACCCTTCATTGCCCCCCACCCCCTTTCCCTCTGGTAACCACCATACTGTTGTCTGTGTCTATGAGTTTTTGTTTGTGTGTCCTTTTTGTTCATTTGTTGCTTTCAGTTTTACATCCCACACATGAGTGAGATCATATGGTTGTTGACTTCTTCTGTCTGACTTATTTCTATTACCATGATATTTTCAAGATCCATCCATGTTGTTGCAAATGACAGTATTCCATCTTTTCTTATGGTTGAGTAGTATTCCATTGTATACATGTACCGCATCTTCTTTATCTAACCCTCTACACGGGACACAATTTGCTTGTTTCCGTGCCTTGGCCACCGTGAATCGTGCTGCAGTGATAATCCTCACTAGAATGCACTGCTTCCTCCGAAGGGGAGGCAAGCGCTCCTGCCACAGCTTGTATGGACACGTATACCTGGCTCCAAAACGTAGGGACTGAGCAGGAGTACGTGGAAGGCTCAGCCACCTACTTCAAAAAGAAACAATTTAAAGTGTGCAGAGGGCATCCTCTCCAAATATAAACCGTGATTGCTAGAAAGCCAAAAGTGAACGATTTTCTTGGTAGGGCAGTGATAATTATATACAACCAAGATGTTACCATCCTCACTCAAATTTACTCAGCTCTTTCTACTTGCTATTCGACTTCTATAAGGGCTTTATATGCAGTATATATATTGTCTCTTTAAACCTGTTTTTAACAATACGGGCACTATCATTTTACCCACTTGGTGTTGGTATTAGTTGATTTACTCATTTAGCTTCTGACCAGGTGCACCTTGATTGGCGGGTGCATTTGCACATGCCTGTGTACACACACACACACACACACACACACACACACACACACACTAAAACCCTCTAAACTTAAGTTAGTAAAATAGTGACCCAGAATCACTCTAGCCTCAGAATCATGGTCACACAATAAACTACTAGTAAACTATTGGAAACTTTGTTTATAAAGTTGTTGGGAGGCCTCAGTTTCACGGTGAAAAGTCTAAGAATTTTTTCTCAGAATCTCTGAATTTGAAATGGTTAAGGTTTGACTCATCTAACCACCCATTAGATGCATGATAATGACCATCCAGTTACTTCTGAAATACAAATTGCTACATATTGGCCACTATTGACTCTTATTAAGGCAGAATCTCTGATCTAAGTCATTTCATAAACACAAGTACAAGTAGAAACACAGTAAATGATTACCCATGTTAGGTCTTTATAATGTTCACCTCCAAAGCTTATTTTTAATATGTTTTTTTTAATTCTAATCAATCTATTTAAACTATATTACTATTTGAACTATATTACATAATTCCTATTTTTCCCTTGTATATTTAGTATAAACTTTTATTCTGAAAATATAGCATTATTTAAAAATCTTGGGCCTATTTTAACAAGTGTCAAAAGTTCATATGTTTGCCCTGGCCTGGTGGCTCAGTTGGTTGGAGCATCATCCCCTATACCAAAAAGTGTACATTCTATTCTTGGTCAGGGCACATACCTAGACTGTGGGTTCAATTCCCTGTCAGGGTATATACAGGAGGCAGCCGATTGATGTTTCTCTCTCGCATTAATGTTTCTCTCAATCTCTCTCCCTTCCTGTCTCTCTAAAAAAAAAAAATCAGTAAAAAAAACAACAAGAACAACAAATCCTCAAGTGAGGATTAAAAAAACGTTCTTTCATGTTATGGCTGAAATAAGTCTTTAAAAATTAGACACCAAAGTAAAAATTATTAAATGCATTGGTCATATAAATGTGAAGTGGATTCAAATACTGGACATTGGCAGGCAACTAATGGAAAGGTAGACTAGTTATTTAAAAGGTAGAGCAATATGAAAAAATGTTAAAGATTTTTACATTTTCATAAATGTGTATATCTTTTTCAAACTTTTATGTGAATCTTCTTTGAAGATCAATCTTTAGATACTGTTATGATGGCATTAGAACAAGGAATTCATGGAGAAAAACACAACAATAGTTCTCTTAGTTGCCTCCCATAATAACCTAAGGAGCCTTTTCAAAATACCCAAACATTTTAGGTTCCCATTTAAAAGGTGCTACATGAGCTTAGATATCTCTATTTTTTGAGATCACCACATACAAATTGGATGTGCCATCAGCAATAACAACCATCATGTGTCTTTAAGAGACTAAAACATGAGGTCTTCCAGAGGAAAGGAAAATTCTGGTCAAAAATGTTTCTGGCACTCCATCGACAGTACCAGTAGATTGACTTAAAAACAAATTGAAAAATCTGTACTGACAAGCATGCATGCCCCCTTTCAGACTGCCTGCCCTGGTCAGTTTTACTGCTTTCACATCTCTCCCTTGTCATTTCTGATGGAATCTACCAAGAGTACATATGATTTGATATTGATGTCATTAGGATGTGAATGCTGGCTGATCTAATTTCGTCACTGAAATACTCAAGTATATTGAAAGGGAAGAGAGTAGATATAAAACGAACAAGAAGGAGGAAGCAAAATACGTAGAAATGAACAGAGATGTCAGATAATACCAGGAAACAACCCAGGGATCTCAATGGCTTCAGTTTAGGTACAGAGCAGCTATATCTATCTTGTCAGTTAGATACAGCTGCTCTTTATTAATTCAGATCATAATCAGTAATGTGTGTTCGTGTCCCACTGTTAGAAGGCGTAAAGGTGATGGTGGTAGGAGTCATGGGTCTTTTCACCATCACCCCCACACGTTAGAGAATGTCAAGGCATGTGAACTCTGTGCTCCCCATTAATCAGTCTCATGTGCAGTTCTCTGCCCTTCTCAGTTCTGATCATGATAATGTAAGGGTTTTTTTTTGCATAAGCAAAGGCAAGGCACTTTACTGGAAATTACCTTATTTCTCTAGAATATGAGAGTGTGCATTCTAAATAAATATAATCAAAATAAACACAATATCCATGCTCTGAACAAATGGACATTTGAGAAGAGGATTTCTGGGAAAATGCTAAGTCAAAAAGATGCATTTGATTTTAAGGATGATAGAAAAACATTGACCTCTGCTCCTGGGCTGGGCCTTAAACAGGCAGATCATGCTCCTGCCTTCTCAGTGCAAGGATTCGATTGAAGTCACTGCAGTGTTGGGTTTGATGACTAGGGAAAAATACCAACCACACTGAATCTTATTCTCAGTTGATTTCTCTACAGTCTGCTCCATTTACGCAACACTGGATCTTCACTCTGCTTAGCCTTTTATGACTGACCCTTCATTTATCCTGTCTGCTATCTTAGGATGGACTCTTAAGTAGTAGGGTAATTGGGAGGAACCTTTGGTCAATCCTAGTCTTTGATTTTCAAATGGGTGTTCTTGTCCTTGAAAGATGTTGCATAATAGAAGGCTATGGGCATTGACATTGATGAAATGATATCTTAGCTAATTTTTAGTTTGTGCTTGACCATTTCCAACACCAAAACCTTAGAACCATTGGCAATACATACTTTTCATTAGACTCATTTGCACACTGGTTGTATGCATTTGAAATAGGACTATTATCCCATCAATTATGAAATTAAAATGAAGGGGAAAGCTTAAATTGTATTCATAGGAAGAATCTCACCTCCAAACTCAAAATGGATAGATTTATATAAAAAAGTTTCAAGGAAAGGCTTATAGATAGGAGAAAATAATTTTTATTTATTTAAATGTTTGAGAGATAGTCTACTTATCTGGGTTGATTTTTAAAGTCACTGTTCAGCTGGACTCCCTAGGGTGGCTTTGCCATCATTAAGAGTTTTGTCCTTAGTTTTACCAATTTAAGGAATAACTATTATTAGAGTTTATAAGGTTCATGGAGTCTGACTCATGTTAGCTAAATATACAAAAGACTCAAATATAAACTTATATGTAAGCCATGTATAAAAATTAAAAACATATAATTACCATTGACGGAGTGCTTACTTTATTAACAGTTATAATGAAAAGTTCTTCACATACTGGGATCTGTATGTTGGCAGAGAGCATAGATTTGCAGTCAGACAGCCATGGGTTTCAGTCCCACCCAAACCCCTATTGGCACTGTGACCTTAGGCTTCCTCATCTGTAATACAGGGACAGTAATATCAACTCATAAGATTGATGTCATGTGTATAAAGCACTAAGCACAGTACCTAGCACAAAATAAGCACACAGTTAAATGTCTGCTGTCATCATCACCATCATTGTCATCTTCCTCCTTCTCACATTCCTTTTACTCATCATCATGAACTACATATCAAACAAATCCTATTCTTCTTGGGGCAAAGCCCGATTCTTTTCCACTCCATCAGGAGTTGGGTTGACTAGCCAGCACAATTCTCCTTAGAAATCAAAGTATAATCAAGCTCAGTTGTTACAGTGTCAGCCCATGGACTAAAGGGTCATGAGTTTGATTCCTGGTCAAGGACACATACCTTGATTGCATGCTTGATCCCCGGCCTAGGTCAGAGTGCATGCAGGAGGCAATCAATCCATGTGTCTCTCTCACATTGATGCTTCTCTCTCTTTGTCTCTCCCCCTCTCTTTCACTCTCTCTAAAAACAAATGGGAAAATATCCTCGAGTGAGGATTTTAAAAAATATATAATCAAAAGGCAGTTTGAATATAATGCAATCAGATACAAGAAAATCAACTAATAATCTTAATGTTTATAGCTTTCAACTCTGATACATCTATTTTAATATGGATAAACTAGAGGCCTGGTGCACGAAATTTGTGCATGGGGGAGGGGGGAGGAGTTGTCCCTCAGCCCAGCCTGCACCCTCTCTAATCTGGGACCCCTCCAGGGATGTCCGACTGCCCGTTTAGGCCCAATCCTGCCCTCCCCTGAAGGCCTGGTCACCCCTAACTGCCCTTCCCTGCAGGCCTGGTCCCCCCCAACTGCTCTCCCCTGCAGGCCTGTGTCCCCCCCAACTTCTCTCCTCTGCTGGCCTGGTCACCCCTAACTACCCTCCCCTGCAGGCTTGATCACCCCCAACTGCCCTCCCTTGCAGGCCTGGTCCCTCCCAACTGCCCTCCCCTGCTGGCCTGACCCCTCCCAACTTCCCTCCCCTGCTGGCCATCTTGTGGTAGCCATCTGTGTCCACATGGGGGCAGCCATCTTTGACCACATGGGGGCAGCCATCTTGTGTTTTGGGGTGATGGTCAATATGCACATTACTCTTTTATTAGATAGGCTAGAGGCCTGCTGCACGGGTGGGGGCCAGCTGGTTTGCCCTGAAGGGTGTCCTGGATCAGGGTGGGGTTCCCTTGGGGTGTGGGGTGGCCTGGGCAAGGGGCCTATGGTGGTTTGCAGGCTGGACACGCCCCCTGGTGACTCAAGCGGAGGCCCTGGTATCTGGGATTTATTTATCTTCTGTAATTGAAACTTTGTAGCCTTGAGGGGAGGCCTGGGCCTGCCAGGGTGTGCAGGAAGCTTGGCTTCTTCCATTGCCAGAGAAACCCAAGCCTCCTATTCGCTCTGTGGCCGCAGCCATATTGGTTGGGTTAATTTGCATACTAGCTCCTGATTGGCTGGTGGGCGTGGCTTGTGGGTGTAGCAGAAGAATGGTCAATTTGCATATTACTCTTTTATTAGATAGGATACTGCCAGTCAGATCCAATAATTGCATTAACTTTTTTGGGCTGACTAGTCCTATGACTTCAATTGTTGCCGCTTGTTTTTAATAGTGTAGTGTAGGGCACTGAGAATTGTGATCATCATAGAGATTGTAGGAACTACAGAAACTTAGCCCAACCCCAGACCTAGTGACTTTGAATCTGCAGTTTAGCCAAATTTCATGGTGATTCAAATGCACAATCAAAGTTGAGAAGCATTTTCTTAAAATATTCAGTTGTTCTCTTAGGTACCTGGTCTCATCCATTATATAGAGATTGTTACTAGTTTCCCTCCCCTAGGGTAACCTTATTTCCAAGCCATATGTATAAACTGTTGTATAAAAGAGACTAAGTAAGAAAACATTTCTTTTTCTGAGTCTTTAAAAATGTCTCTGTCAGTCAAGCTCTGGATCTTGGCAGATGGCCTCATTTATATTTAAGGGAAGAAATAGTTTTATATTCTTTGGTTCCAGTGATTAGAGTTTGCTTTTGCACGAGGTAATTTTTTATTTCCTGTCACCTCTTTGCAGTCTTTCACTTTTTTATTTCCCATTTTGTTTCTCTGCTATGATTTCTCAATCACTGCTGCTAAAATAAGCTCAATGTCAGCCTGATGCCAACCAACTGGAAACCTGGCAGTTCCGTTTGGAAACTCTTGGTCTTCCCATTTTTTTCCTTACAGTATATGCATGCATGCATCTGTGCTTTCAGCCCCTGCTATGTGGATGTTCAATAAGCACCAGGGTTTGTGTGTTTTTTGAGAATCCATTTGAAACTTAAAGAGCATTCTATACTCATGGTCTATGCTGAGGTTGGTTTCTAAAAAGGAATGTCCATATTAAGGCTGTTTTTCAAACTATGAAGCCATTTGAGAGTCCATTTTTTGTGGATACAGCTTCTCTATAGCCACTCAAGCTTCCATTTATCTGTTTTTCTCCAAGCATTAATAGAGCTGGTCAAGCAGCAATCTATAAATCCAGTTATGTCCACATTCTATCTCTCTGCTAAATTAAAACAAGGGAATTTGTGTAAACAAATGGGAGGTTGTTCTTGGTCTTCAGGTTCAGAGAAGCAAGTCACACACTATTTAACAGTCTGTGTTGTATAACCACTTGAGTCTTAACCCTACATATTTAAACAGGATCATGAAGTCATTGCTCCAGCGTTTGTATGAAAGCTCTCTCCAAAATGTCTTAGGCTATTTTTCAGATTCTGAATCAAATCTCTCATTATTGTAGGAAGAAATAGGAGGTAATTTCCCTCACTTAACTAAGCCTGTTTTCACCTCTCTGTAGTTGAAAGAGGTAAAAACACATCTACCAAAAAAAAAAAAAATCAATGACTAAGCCAAGTGTTGTAACCCACATGTTTTAGGTTCTGGGCCCCTACTCCATTAAATAGCCCATGTTATAGCAAATTTAAAATTCATTAATTCATCATTTAAGAAAACCAGCGAGGGAGTACTGATTTATTTTACTAGGCTTATCCTTCCTTTTAGTAGCTCCAGTTAATGACTAAGACTCTTTTTCTTCACGTTGTCAGAAGAGCTAAAGAAAAAGTATTTTCAGCTCCAAGAATTTCAGTAAGGAAGGCTGTAACTTAGTTCTGCTGCACGTATTCAATTAGCTTGTGAAATCTTATCTCTTCTACCAGCAAAAAAGAGACTTAAAAAGAGAACATTAAAATTCCAAAAGGAGCAAGAGGGTGTTTTTGGCAACAGGGTGACTCAACTGAAAGACAGCTTAGTAGCCAAAAATGGTACTTTTTTGTCTTTTTGTTTTCCTTTAAAGAGATACGCGGAACTACAGAGGGGGGAACTGAACACATGGAGTGACAGCGAGGCACAAAGCTGCAGGGAGCATCTCGGATGGTCCTCAGGGCTGCGAGATCATTGGCTTCTTGTTTGCTCCTCTACACTTAACAACCAGCTCCAGAGAAGAAGGAGATGAGAGTGTTTCTAGTGATAGCAGCCATTTTTTCCTTCAAGTTTTGTCTGTCCCCTTATTTTCATACATTATATCTTAATGCCCTTTGCTTTTCTGATTTCTCTGTTGCCATCTAAATCAATGAGTTATTTTTTTTGAGTGGAAGAACCCAAGGTTTCTATCAATGCTAAAATAATAACTATTTTGCTGTGACCTAATATGTGATGAACTCAGTACAGCTGCTAACTCAGCATTTTGTGTCTGGTGGTTAATTGGTATTTTTCTCATTCAGAAAATGCATCACCTTCATAATAAAATCAACTCTCTTCAGTTGACATTCAGGGTCCTCAAAGATCCAGTTTGTAACATCAGCCTCAAAAATATAATAGCCAGTTGTTTTAGCAGCAAAATGAGTTTGTTTGGGAATAGCAGAGAATTGTAATTTGGGCCATGTGGTGAACCACAGGCAAGTCTGAAGAGACAGAGGGAAGGCTGGCTTCTACTAGGTTCTAGGAGAAAAGTGGGGTGGGGAGCTAGGTGGTTCTGAACAGCAGTTATGTCATTGGCTGCAAACTGGTTAGTGCATTGTTGCTGGGGTAGGGAGTGACCATCCCTCCTTTCTTACATGCAAGAGATGAATTTTAATGTGAAGAAGTGTCCTTGTCAAAACAATTCTATCTTTCTTCTTTCTGCTTGTTATGTAGGCTGAGACTCATGGTATGTGCATGAGAGTTCCCACGTTAGGGCTTCCCAATTCAATTTTAAATGAGGTTTCCTTTATTTATTTTTACATTAATAACTCTTCCATCTTTATTGATCTTTCCACCTCACCAGGGCCCCTCTGTCCCAGCCTACCCACTCCAAATACCCTTTTGCAAGCTTCCTCTCTCCTTTCTTATTACTGTTTTGCTGCTGTCATTTCTATGGAAATATCCTTTTTTAGCATTTCTGTTTTCCAAATCCTACCTGCTTCCCAGAAAGCAAGCCAGATACCAATTCCTAAGATCCACATAGAGCCAGAACATTTTTCAACATTTTCCCTGATATTCCCAGCTAGCAATAAACATCCTTTTATGTGTACAATGTAAATATCATTTAAGACATCTCCTTCCACATTGCAAGTCTGATTTTCTTAGGTTCAGATTGTATTTGAGAGGCATTCATTCTTCAGGCCTAGCTATTTCACTGTTGAAGCGTATTACACTTTTGTTCACCTTCCTTACTGAGGATTCAGTTAAAAAAGATAAGAAATGTTGTATCTTCTGTTGACCTTTTCATAACCATTCACCTAAAAGAAAAGAACTTCTATGAATGGAGTTTATAGAGTAAATATAAATTCCAAATTTCTGGTGTTTAGAGTGAGACTAAACTTTCATAATACCCATCAGCACTTCTCGCATTTTGTCCTTATATTCTCCCAAAATCTTATATAGAAAAGATGCTCAGAAAGTGCTAGCTGAAATTGTTTAAAATTATAGAGTGACTTAGATGTACACAGCATCTTAAAAAATAGAGTGGGGCAGCCTGGCTGGTGTTGCTCAGTGGTTGAGCATTGACCCAGGAACCAGGAGGTTACTGGTTCGATTCCTGGTCAGGGCACATGCCCGAGTTGCAGAGTTGCAGGCACCACCCCCAGTGGACTGGCTTAACAAGTTTCTCTTTATGGCAGCATAGTGTCCTCAGTGATTTATTCAAATCAGCATCCATCAGAAAGCAGTCTCTATGTATGGCATATTTTGTTTGGAGGAATGAGAATAAGGAGAAGAAAGAAGAGGAAGGGATATGGTGTCATAGGATAATGTAGTTGGTACAACCTTAGAGATTTCTTTCATCCTCATAACACCGAATAATTCTTAGAGACAAGATACTCTCTAAGATTCTAAAAGTGGGTCAGGTTTCCCAAATAGCTTGAGATTTTGATACCCTGGATTTGTGTCTCCTCAGCTGAAAATAGTTGGTGCTCATGAATTTTTCTTTTCTTGGCATTGGCAGTGAGTTGCTATCCCAAAGGGAGTGTCTCCTAGCTCTCTGGTGTGCTGGAAGGAAAATAAAAGTTGAGAGCCACCAATGTAGAAGGTCTTCATATGCTAGAGGAGATGGGAGGTGTAGATGGGTTGGCAACTCCCCAAGGTTGTGTAACTTTTTAGTTGCAGAGCAAGAGCCAGAATCCAGGTTTCCTGCTTGTCCGTTCCAGTACTGCTTGCTCAACGCCACACTGTCCAGTTAATAGCTCCTCTCCATCATTGGCCAGCCCTGTCAACTCCTACCACCTTTATTAAATCGGGGGATTTATAGGAAACTTTGGGGCCTTATGCCCCCTTTCCACCATACCACACTAGGCTGTCCCGTATGAGAGAAAACAGATGCCCATGAAATATATGAAAGACGTATGTCCACTAAAACGTTGAAGCACAACTAGAATGAAATACCCTGAACAAGAATCCAACAGGGGTTTGTTTTTTACTGTTCTTCTGTTACTAACTCTTGCAAGCTAGTTCAGGCCCCTCGGGTGAGGAGGGGCTGCTGCCTTATGGTGGTTGTCTTTTTGATGCCGAGGTGAGTAATCTCTTGATGCCATATGGAATATCAAGGTCAGAGGGGCTAGCACATAATATGGCAAAGCAGGAGTGAGTCACCAGCTGGCTGCTGAGGCTGCTCTCCCTGTGATCTCCTGAGCAGGAGCTCTCTGCTTGAATGTTCTTTCTGGAGGCTCTGGGAATGGATTTTTCTTACAAAGCCTTCCTTATTCCTCTGTTCCCCACAGGTACCTTTGTCCTTTAAGATGTAAACACTTTCTAGGTACTGAACGAATCCGTCTGTATTTCTTGCAAAGGACTTTGGTTAAACTATTTTTATTTCAGAGTTTGCAGTAGAGCTGATTTCTCTTCCTGGAGCAGGAGGAGAGTCCGTGTGTGTGTGTGTGTGTGTGTGTGTGTGTGTGTGTGTGTGTAAGAAGGGAAAAAAGGTTAAGTATGAGTAGCCACCAGTCCTAACCTTCCTGTCTCCATGATTTTCATGGCCTCCCATTGGTAACCAGTAGAAATAGAATGTGAGCCCACAAACGTTATTTTAATTGTTCAGTAGCCACCTTAAAATAAATCAGATGAAATTCAATTTAATAATATATTTTATTAAACCCAACACATCCACTATATAATCATGTCAACATGTGTCAATATAAAAATGACTAATGAGCCATTTCATATGAGTTTTTTAATGTCTTACAAGCTCAGTGGAAATGTTATGCCCAAAACACGTCATTTTAGACTATCCACGTTGCCATGTGCAGTGGGTGGTCATTTTGACAGCCTCATTATCGAATGACAAATATGGTTTCCTGTTTGGCATTTAAGATAGTTTATGATCTGTGCTCTACTTGTTGTTTTTTAACTTCTTGTACCCCTATTCCCTCTACTTCCCAGTTCTCATTTCCTAAACGTGACCCAGACTTACATCTTTTTGGGTCTAGAATATCCTCTACCTCCCTTTACTCTACCCATGTCTCAAAACAGCTTTGGAAGCAGACTGACATGGGTTTTGATTGAGATTCAATTCCAACTTCATTGTGTACTAATTAGGTGAATGTAAGAAAGTGATTTAGTCTCTTTGAACCCCTTATTACCTATCTTTCCAATGAGGATAGTAAGTGTGTGGGTGTGTGTGTGATTGTCAGAGTGAGAGAGCAATAGAGAGAGTTAAGTGATGTAATGGATGCAAAAGAACCAAAAAGAAAATTCATAGTGCAGATAACACTCTCATCCCCATCTGCCTGCAGCGCCTAAGATACTTAAGTAAGCATCTTCTTTTCTTTTCTGCTGTCTTTTCACCTGTGATAACAGCTACACCTTGAACAACCCATGTTCTGTCTTTGCTCCCCAGTTACCATTATTGTACCTTTTACATCTTTTGAACTGCAAAAATGCTAACAATGAGATCTATAGCTTCCTCCTTGGAGAAGAGTGGCTCTGGTGCCTAGTGGAGCTGCACAGGGGTCCTTCTGCTGAGGCCCAGATCCAACAAGCTACCACTGAAATCTCTGCCCCACTCAGGATGAGGGCACAGCCAGTCCTGTCCCCAGCTCTAACAGTTTCCTAGGCAACCAGTACACACGACCACTGGAGGAAAGAGAAGGAAAAAAAGGCAAAACCTTCACCATTGCCACAGTTTTCAAGACTGTGTGCATGTGCTCAAAATACTGAAAATATGTGGATAATTGAGCAGATGCTTTATTATTTCCTGTCATGTTGGTATGGCCTCTGTATATCTCTAATAGTGATGGTGTTGTCTGAGTGAAATTAGATACTTAGTGAGTAATGTTTATGGGTTATTGGAATAGCCTCCTTGCCCATCTCACATTAGATTTAATCCTGCATTTCATGTGTATTGAATTTTATAAATAGTATTTTAAATTTCTTTCCTAATTGCTTTTAGCTAATATATAAAAGTGCAATTGAATTCTATACTTTTTATCCAGAAACCTTGCTGAATCACCTTATTAATTCTAATAGTTTCCATGTAGATTCTGTCGGGTTTTCTATATGCAATCAAGTCATTTTCAAATAATGAGGATTTTAATTTTTCATTTCTTTATAACTCCTTCCTTTCTTATAACATATAATTTTTCTTGCTTTAACACTGGCTAGGATTTTTAACACATGATAAATAAAGTGGGAAGAGTGGACATACTTGTCTTATTCCCCAAATCATGGGAAGCCTTCAAAATATCATTAAGTATAATATTTACTATAGTTTTGTATAGTTATAGTTACTCTTCTATTCAAACTGTTGCTAAGAGATTTTTAAAAAAATTACAAATGGAGGTAGATTTTGTCCTATTCCAAATTGACTCAGAGTGTTTTTAAAAATCATGAACAGAAGTATAACTTTATCAAATGCTTCTTTTGTATCTACTGAAATAATCATAGGATTTTCCCCATTACTGTTATAAATCTGGAGGTTAAAATGGATTTTTAGTTGATAAATTCATCTTTGGGTTGTGGAATGAACCCAACTGGTCATAATGAATTACCTTTCTATGAGTTATTGGATTCTTTCTTTCTGATATTGTATTTAGAATTTTTCTAGTTATGTTATGACATAGAGTTGCTGATTTTCATTTTTTTATATCTTTGGCAGGTTTGAGGATCAAGGTTATTGTAGTCTCTTAAAATAAGCATATAGAGAGCCTTTGATATCCTTATGTCAATCCATCTGTTCATTCATTCATTCATTCATTCACTCACTCCACAAATAGTACAGTGTTAAAAGTACAGGTTCTAGGTTGCCTGTGTTTGAAGACATGTTTAAATACTTATGACTGCATTGCTCATCTCTTGCCATAAAACAATTACCACAAACTTAGTAGCTTGAAGCAACACATTTATTATCTCACTAGAGGCCCAATGCACAAAATTCGTGCAAGAGTAGGCCTTCCTTCCCCCGGCTGCCAGCACCAACTTCCCTCTGGCACCCAGGACTCTGGCTTCCCTCCGGCCACCAGCAGGCACCGGGGACCCGGGCTTCCCTCGCAGCCCTGGCTTCGTCTGGAAGGACGTCAGTCTAATTAGCATATTATGCTTTTATTATTATAGTTTCTGTGGGTCAAGAATTGGGGAATAGCTTAGATGGGTCCTCTCCTTTAGGGTATCTGACAAGGATGCAATGCAAGTGTTAGCCAGGACTAAGGTCTTATCTGAGCATCAGCTGGGGAGGGATCTGCTTCTAGTTCATGTGATTATTGGCAGGATCCAGTTTCTTGCAGGTGGTAGAATGAGGACCTCAACTCTTGATGGCTATAGGCTGAGGTCTTCCCTCAGTTTATTGCCATGAGGGCCTTTCCATATGATGGTTTCCTTAAATCAGAAAGAACCAGCCCTGGCTGGGTGGCTTGGTTGGTTGGAGCATTGTCCAGTACACCAAAAGGGTGCAGGTTTGATCTCTAGCCAGGGTGCACACAGGAGGCAACCAATCAATGTCTCTCTCTCTCTCTCACTCCCTTCCTCTCGCTCTAAAAATCAATAAAAATATATCCTCGACTGAGGTTTTTTTAAAAAACAGAGTCATTAGAGAGTCTAATAGCAAGGTAGAAATGACAGTATTAGGTAACCTAATCACCTTTGTCATACACTGCTAGTTAGAAACACTGTATAGGTCTTATGAACACTCGAAGTCTAGGGATTAAAGAAGATATGCCAGGGGGTATAGATAGTTGGCTGCCTTTTTAGAGCCAATTCATCATTATTTTGGACAGATTACTTAATTATCAGTGCATTAGGCTATTCATCTATTTAAAAAAAGAACAGAGTCTTTAGGAATATTAGATCACTTAATTTAAGTAAAACATCTAGAATAATGCCTGGCACATAATAAGTACTGCATTAATGTTGGATTCTATTAATATTCCAAGTCTGAGTTCTATTCCAGGTGGTGGACTTAGCACTGAGTAACAGGGACAAATTCCCAACACTCATGAGTTGACAACCTAGTAGAGAAAGGCAGAAAATAAACATATAAATATATAATGTAATGAGTATCGGTGGTGGTGAGGTATTACTATGCTATATAATAAAAGGCTAATATGCAAATCAACCGAACAGTGGAACAACTGGTCGCTATGACACTCACTGACCACCAGGGGGCAGACACTCAACACAGGAGCTGACCCCTGGAGGTCAGTGTGCTCCCACAGGGGGAGTACTGCTAAGCCAGAAGCCAGGCTCACGGCTGGCGAGTGGACGTAAGTCATCAGTCAGACATCCCCCGAAGGCTCCCAGACTGCAAGAGGGCACAGGACCTGTTGAGGGACCCCATCCCCCACCACTGAGTGCACAAATTGTGTGCACCGGGCCTGTAGTTTTACATAAAGTGACCAGAACACTTGAGCAGGAACCTGAAGAAAGTGAAGGGACAAGCCTTTTATATATTTTCAGGATGGCAAGTGTGAAGTCCTCAAAATGAGAGTATATTTACTTTAAGAACCACCTGGAAGCTTGCTTTGAAACAATATGTTGTAACATAATTATTCATGATCGTTATTCAGAGATGACAGCTTATTCCAAGGTAGCTGGACCCATGTATGCAAAACACTACTCTGTATAATTATTGTAAAAAAATGTACAAAACACTAAGAGTTCATGCTCAACAGGGACAGTAAACAAGTTAAACTTTAGTCCCAGCAGGCCAAAGCTGAGTGCTACTGGGGTATTTATCATAATTTTGATTGGGTTAAATCTGGCTGCAACAAATAACCAATGCTGCTACAAGAGTATTAGTAAAAGCAGTTGAAAGTCCTTTATTTCTTTTCTAAGCTGTTCATAATCCAATTAATTAAACATTATGAAATGATCCCAAAGCCATATTTGCATTTTCTTCTGGCCTATATTTGCATAGATTTTTACCTAGTTCTAATTTGAATACAATACAACTGTCTTGTTCTCTTTATTTATCTAGAGTTTCATAAATAAAATATATTCTTTGTTACCAATAATCATCAGGGCTTCAACTTTTAGTGGTTATCTGGTCTTCCACCATATTGGTATGCCCAGAGTATGTCTCATTCTCCTTGGGCAATTTGGTTATTTATTTTTGTTTGCTTGTTTGTATTTTATTAAAAAATTGGATGCTGGTACCACATCTGAGCTGATACCTAGTTTTCCTTTAAATATTTCTAGAATAAATTATCAAGAGTAGATTACTAGGTCCGAGGATCTGAACATTTTTATAGAGTCAATTAATTTTAAGCAACATTGACGAATGTCTGTTTTCTGGTAAGCAACATAAAACATTGCTTTGTCCATAGATTTTATTATTTCCAAATAAGTTCTTTATTCCTATATACTTAATTTTATAGCCTATTTGCAAATTTTAAAGCCATGTTTTTATTTCTTTTGAATATAAATGAAAATCTTATACATAGTACTCTTTATGCTAAGTATATGAGTAACTGGGTATTTTATTCCACATAGTAATTCAGAATAATCTGAAGGCTGAATATTTGGCTAGGCACCCAGTTTTATTACTTGATAACAATATGGCCTTGGGAAGAATATACACCTGCTTAGTTCCTTAGTTTCCTCATCTGTGAAATGGAGATAATAAGAATGCCCACCTTTCAGGCTTTGTCTCAACTGACATATGTAAAGTGTTATGTACATGCCAGGGGCTCCATAAATGTCATCTATGATTATTATTTAGTGTGTTCTTAGGTTATCAGTCATATCAGATCTTATTGAACTAAATTGAAAAGATAAGAGTTTGCCTGAAATTTGAGCAGCAGCTACTGGGGATTCGGGGGAGGTGGGGAAGGGGAGGAGGGAGGGGGAGCTGGCATCTGCTAACACTGCAGAGATGCAGAGAAGTCAGTGTAGCAGAATCTAAGTCACCAGACAGGCACCTATGGGCCAAATCGGCCTCATAGCTGGGTGTGTTCATCCCAATCTGTGTTTTATGTTTTTTATTTTTTTTTAATTTTGAAAAATATATTTTTATTGATTTCAGAGAGGAAAGAAGAGGGAGAGAGAGATAGAAACATCAGAGATGAGAGAGAATCATAGATCGGCTGCCTACTGCACCCCCCCCCCCCCCACTGGAGATCGAGCCCACAACTCAGGCATGTGCCCTTGACTGGAATTGAACCTGGGACCCTTCAGTCCACAGGTTGACACTCTATCCACTGAGCCAAACCGGTCAGGGCTGTGTTTTATTTTATTTTTTAATTAGTTGCTAACATTTACAAATTTAACAATTTCTCATAAAATCCTGATATGTGACTTTTAAGAAGAATTGAAAAATAAAGCCAACACAGGATGCTTTGCTTTATGGCAACCATCATCTAGAGCAATTGCTTTCACTAGAAGAGGTGCTGAAAAAGACCACGTATCTCCCAAGTGCCAAGTCCTCTTCAGTCCTTGTTGCTTACAGCTCGCCTGCGGCCCTCATTCCCATCACCTTCCTGGCTTCAGGAGCATTGGAACAGGCCTCCACCAGCACAGGGACTGAGATCTTGGCCTCTGCACATGGAAAGAACCGGTTATAATCCTTGCTCTGCACTATTCACTAATTAAAACCCAAATTTCCTGATTGATCATTTGCATCACTGGGGGCGGCAGAGCATGGAGCAGCAGAGTCTATTTCTCCCCAGGCTCCAGGATGCCTTGTGATGAGAGATGCTCTGTTTGTTTTAGCCTCGGCCTTCAGACCGCAGGCACACTGTCCTCTGCTTTGTAAGAAATGTGAATTGAGCAAATTACAAGGAATAGTAGAAGATCCAAAATGCTGCTGAAAAAAATCTGTGAGCTCTTTCTCAAAAGCCTGAAAACGGTTCCTTTGAAACAGTGGGAGACCCTATATCAATAGCACTAAGCTTCTATTTTTGTGCCTGGGAGAGGTTTTGAAGCATTACTCCATGTTCTCCAGTCTTAAAATGCATGATTCATCCACAAGGCAGATTGGAAGTGGCAGAGATTGATCTTACGGAGGAGATGTACAACTTTACCATGGCACCAGTCAACCGTCGAGTAGTTCGAGAGGTCATTAGACCAAAGCTAATTGGCTCTTTCAGGCTTTTGAGAGCTCATCTTCAGGTCCCCACTGAGCTCTGCCTTTTTTTCTTATTCACATGTTGCAATTAATAGAGGAGGAGACTATTGTCTATTCACAGGAAACCTCCAAACTGGATTCACATATCCTCAGGCCTAATGAAAACAGTGTCATTGTCCCTCATTATATTTGAGGTTACTGGCTGAGCAGTGTCGGCATAGAGAGCATAGTGATGAAGAGCTTGGGACCTGGACCCCATTAGAGTGGAATTTGAGTACTGATGCAGCTACTGTAGGACTCAGTAATATATTAATTATTGTGCACTCAGTTTTCTCAGAAGCAGAATGAGGTCATATTAGTGGCTCCCTTCTGGGGGGTATATGAAATAATTCATATTAAACATCCTATCTAATAAAAGATAAACATGCAAATTGACCGTGCCTCATACGCCCACAAGCCATGCCCACCAGCCAATCAGGAGCGAGTATGCAAATAAACCCAACCAAGATGGCGGTAATTTGCATATCCAGGCACAGAGTGAAGACTGAAGACAGCAGAGAAGGAAGCCAAGCACTGTAGAAGGGAGCGAAGCTGCAGAGAAGCAAGCAAGCGGGGCGGCGGAGAAGGGAGGGAAGCAGGTGGGGTGGCGGAGACCGCCACAGGAAGCCCTATTCTTGCAGGAATCTTCCTGCAACGGGCCTCTAGTTTATAATATTTATTAAGACACAAGCACTTAGTAAATAGTGCTTCCTCTCTCTATTAATTCAGCTCTTTCTATATAGTGGTAAATATGAGTCACATAGTTTTTGCCCTCATGGCCTAAATGTGGGGAAGAGGTGGAGGAGGGATTTTTGTATTTCTTTTTCTTTTTCTAAATTTATTGGGGTGACATTGATTAATAAGATGATATAGGTTTTAAGTGTACAAGTCTATGATAAATATCTGTATATTGCATTGTGTGTCCACCACACTTTTTTGCTTTATAGCACAGCTGTTGGGAAATGGACTGTCTGCTAATGAATCTCCACCCCAACTCTACCCCTTTCTATGACAAAAGTCACCTTCCTGTTGCTCAATTTCCTTACATATTAAATGGAGATCATAAAAGACACACTTTCAAGTGTTTGCCCAGAGTAATAACGATAATGGTAATAATAATTAAGAGGAAGAGGAAGAGGAAGCAGAGGAAGAGGAGCAGAGCTAACTTTTATCACATGAATTCCACTTATTATTTGATCACATTTATTACATGTAGTTAACATTAATAAATGCTAACTTTTCTATGTTAATTAATTTTATCTCCAGTCAACTATTAACTAGTTTTGATTATTAGTCTCACTTTATAGATGAGGAAACTAAGGCATAAGGAGATACACCATATGTAATACTTTCAACAATAAAGATTTTTTAAAAAGAAGAAGAAGATACACCTCAGGAGATGTCAGTATGTGGTTGGTATCCTTAACAAAATGTATACCTTCCCAGTTCATTACAGCTAGATGTACATCATTGTTTAAAATTCCTTCCTGGTAATTCCATTGGGTCTAATACTTTATCAAGTCTATTCTGTTGTTATCTGGTTGTTATCATGACATGCACATGAAGAACAAGTCTCGAAACCCAACACATTTTACGTGAGAGGCTGTCTGCCTGCTTGTGGTAACTCTGAGATGAACTGCATGTTCTTCTGTTCACTCTACAGATTCAACTAAAGAACTGGGAGAGAGGCTGTTCAGGCTAACCCTTAAGACCAGGAGTAAGGTTTTTTGGACAATGTACATTGGCTGGTAGAGGCCTAAGAGACTAGATGAAGTGAATATTTTCAACTTAGGAATTTCTAATTCATTTGTGCATAGGCTGTGCCTGTGAAGAAAAGCACGCGTGACAGTATACTGGGCTAAAATAAGACTGAGGGACCTCGGGCAGAGACCAAGCCTGACATCCTCATGGGAGCCCTTTTAAGCCACAGAGAGGGAGTGTTGTTTCCACTCCCTGGGCCATTCTGTTTTCAGGTCTGTGACCAGATACCACCTTCTCAGTGAAGCCCTTTCTGCCCAGGCTATTTACAATTTCACCCTCTCCTTCCATGTGCGAACATTCCATATCCCCTCTCTCTGCTTTGTTTTTCTTCATAGCGTTTATCCCTATCTCAGATTACACATTTTACTTATTTTCTATTCCCCCATCAGTGGTATGGAGCCTCTCATACTAGTTTGCAAGCGCAGATTGCTAAGTATTCAGGGGTTTTGCAAGTTGTTTGTTAAATTGGCCATGATGGGAATAGTTCCACCCTAGAAATTGACAAATGCTTCAAATTGGGGACTTTTTTTTTTCGGAGTTGGTTACCAGCACACCACCGCCCTCGTTAAATGTAAGCTTCATGAGAGAACGCATTTTTATTTCATTCATTGCTGGATCCTCAGTAACTAGAAAGGCGTGTCTTACACAAAGTATATAACAAGTGCTTGCTGGAAGAAATAGAGAACAAATGTGTGAATCAGTGACTGAGCAAACAAACAAATGGGAGTCAGTCACTCAGAGCTCCTCATGTGGATGTGAAGACCGGCTGCCATAGCTGCTTTTCTTGGTGACAGTGATTCACAACCTGGGCGCGGAGAACTAAGCTGCTAAATGAAACTTACTAGATCACAGTGTAGACCTGAGTCACAGCATTTGAAGGAGACCACACCACGTTCTGAGTTTCTCTCTTCTTGACTGCAATCTTTGGACTTGAGTCAATGAAGGTTTTTCTACTCAAATTTAGTAAATCAGGCTTTTCATTTCTTAGTCACTAAAATGGAAAATAGCTAAAATTATGTAAACAGAAACCTGAAAAAGAACATTGCTTGTACCGTAGGGAAGTTGAAATAATTTGGCCTCAGAGCTCACTGTTACTTCCCCAGCTCAGATTTATATGTAAAAGTCACCCTAAACAAGAAAGATACCCATTTTTTTCAGCTTGATTGCTTATAATTGCATTACATGTACTTTCTATTTTACAATATTGCTGATGGCCGAGGACTAAATTATCTTGTGTCACGAACTCTGGGATTGCTTTAATATACCTCCTTTTCTCGGGGGAACACTGGACAGTGAGAACTAAGGCATATGGTCAGAGTGGAAAGTAGGCTACCTAAAATACAGTCAAGAATTCCCTTTTGTTGTTCCTTTGTTTTCCTCAATTTTTCACTTTGGTTTCTTTAATGGTTTTTTTTTTAATGTCAGAATGGGTAACCAGATTTAAAATATCATTGTTTTCCTTTTTTTCTTTATTGATTAAGGTTATTTATGTGTCCTTATCGCCCCATTGCTCCTCCCACCCACTCCCCCTACTCATGCCCTCGACCCCCTGGTGTCTGTGGCCATTGGTTAGGCTTATATGCATGCATACAAGTCCTTTGGATATCATTGTCTTCTTGGCATGGCTTCAAGGACTATGGGACTGAGTCTGGAAAGATTTAAATTAAAAAAAATTCCAAGTTTACAAAATTATTAAATATGTGGGGAAAGTATCAGTTAAAAATTATTTAATTTCTTGGAATGGAGGCCATTCTTAAAGCTAAGAAAAGGAGATGTGAGGACAAGAAAAGAACATATCTTTTTTCAAAGCAATGTCCGCATGAAATCTGCTAGTTAATGTGGAAGTATAGAATACATAGATCCAGTGGTTAAATACCATCTGTGATTAAACAAAGTTGGAATATCTGAGGGCAGCCTTTGGCCTGTTGAAGTTTTGGAGGATGATAATGCCATTTCATGTGAAGTCCTGGTGGGGCTGTTAGCAGAGTATTTTATTAATGCTTATGTTCTTCTCTCTGCTAAGGACTTATAAAATATTGTGAGGTAGTGTTTGTATCCATTAAGAAGCATTTGGTAGCAATTGTCCAAATGTTAATTTAAAGGGATAAATGGGTTGGAACAACAAATTTAAAAGTTCAGCAGATACTAAGAATAATACAGAAACTGAATAATATCATGACAATAAATCAGATAATGTAGAAGAAATGGATAAATTCCTATAAATAAATAAATAACCTGCCAAGACTGAATCATAAGAAAAAAATCTGAACACACCAAAGTGATTGGATCAGTAATCAGAAACCTCCCAGCACAGAAAACTCCAGGACCATATGGCTTCACTGAATTCTATGAAACATTTATAAAAGAATTAATACCAATCTTTCTCAAACTCTTCCAAAAATGGAAAAAAGGAACATTTTCATTAAGACATATTAAAGTTATTAATAAAAACAGAAATAGATGCTTTGTTAAAGAGAGTCAACACAGTAAGAAAAACAAAAAGAAAATATTCAAGTCTTTGTGTTGGAGATAACAGCTTGATTGGTCAGTACCTGGGGAGAGCAATGCTGAATTGCTCCTGCTATGGAATGAACTTGCTGTTACTGCTTAGCTTAGGTATCCCTTTTCTAAGACCTGTAAGCAAAGAAAATTGTGTTATTGGTTTATAAATAGAATTGCTATTGGGCGTCACCCACCTGTCAAGCTAATGATAATAGGTATTATTTTTTGAGATTATACTATTTACTTAAAATAGGCATTTTGCTTACAATGAATGCATGGGTTCTCATGAAATGGCTTTAACTGGGAAATGCAGCACATTATGTGTTGTTAGGAAAAAAGTGATGCTTCTCTAACAAAAGAGTAGCTACTCCAGATTTCAGCATCATATCTGAGGAAGACTGGGGTATTGAAACACCCATACAGTCCTGACCGAGTAGCTCAGTTGTTTGGAGTGTTGTTGCATGCACCAGAAGGTTGTGGGTTCGATTCCCAGTCATATTGTGGGTTTTATCCCAAGTCCTGGCACTTACTATGGGAGGCAACCAATTGATGCTTCTCTCTCACATCTATGTTTGTCTGTCTCTCTCTCTCTCTCTCTCTCTCTCTCTCTCTCTCTCTCTCTCTCTCTCTCCTCACCTTCTTCTCTCTCTAAAATCAATACAAACATGTCCTCAGGTGAGGATTTAAAATAATAATAATAGTAAATAAATAAAATATCCACACAGTGTATTTCTTCTTATTTAATGTTTTCAATCCTTGTAGCAATAAAGACAAGAAAAATGCAGGCAACAGAGCCTGAGATCTGTTAAAAATGGTTGACCATGCATATGGTAAGGAGAAGATATTGCATGACTAGCTTCATTATCTATTTTTTAAATGTGAGCATGTAAACAACTTTTTAGCTAACTAGTTTAAGTGAATGCTATGTACCCATAGTAGCCTGGTCCTTTTATGGGATGGACCAAATGTGTTCTTATCCCTTTCTGGGTCAGGTGAAGAGAGGACAGATATGAATAAGCTCATCATCTTACACCTTGATCATCCTCAGAATTGAGTCTCTTAATAGACTCTTGTATTGGCCTTGGATTCTTCAACCTAAACCAGTGTTCATGAAATTGGTCCCAATACTTAAAGCAGTACACCAATCTAAGTGTCACCATGATGTTTTCAGCCACTCAGGCCTTCCAATAGTTACCTGACAGTTTAAATTCAGACGACTCTTCCTTTTTTCAACCATGTTTCTCTTACAGCAAATATATTCTAAATTGTAAAAGGCATAGAGGGGAAAAAGAAAGATTAGGAGGGGCTTTCCTTTTCCTTTTTATCGTTGTTTCGCCCTCACATTTCTTCCTCTTATTGCACTAGTAAGTGCTTTTCAAAAGAATATGTACAAAAGAGTTGGCATTGAACTTTAGCACATTCAGAAATCTTCACCTTCAAGAGTGGAACAAGTCATGAGTTCATTTTCTCATTGGTTTAAATCAGAGCATACATGATATTCCTGCTGGTAACAAAAGTTAAATTTACTACTACAAAGAAGTCTTGACACCCTGTGTTCTTAAAAATTATAAGGTGTAGGTTGCATGCAAATTAGACCCGCGTTTCCAAGAGAATGTTTCCTCTTGTTTCATTATTCAGACGTTTCAATCCCTCAGATCCCATGGTGAACTGAGAGCAACAAAATAATGTTTACAATCCTCTGGTTCTAGGAAAAAGCCACTTACCATTTTGGAAAGTCAGAGACCATGTTAATATGAGTGTGACAGTTTCTATAGCAGTCTTCCATTCTTCTGATAAATTTTTTGAATTAAATACAGTAAGAAACACAAAAGAAAAATATTCAGGTCTTTGTGTTGGAGATAAAAGCTTGTCCAGTCAGTACCTAAAGAGAATAGTGCTGAAATGCTCCTGCTATGGAATGTTCTTGCTGTCCTTGCTCACCTATTCATTCCTTTTCTAAGACCTATAAGAAAAAAAAAAGTGCTGTGATTTATAAAGAGATTTGATATTGGGAGTCACCCACCCTTTGAGCTAATAATAGTTTTTTGTGTTTTTTTTTTTAGGATATACTATGTACCTGAAAAATAGTACATACTAGTTAAAATGTTGTTTGCAGTTGGCCTCTAAGGGCATCTTTATGGTTTTTGATCACTTTACAAATCAAGAACCTAGGAGCAGTCAGTTGACTGGTACAAGGTTTCATGCAGAGCTAATAAGTAACTGAGCAGGAGTTTGAACTGTGTGGGATCAGGGTGCAGGCACTGTGTTGTCACTCAGAGCCCCATGCTCAGAAGGGTTTAATGCTCTGCTATAACCATCTTAAAATTTATAATAGTTTTTTTTTTTGACGGAGGGGCCTGCATTTTCTTGTTGCCCTTGGCCTTGCAAATTATGCAGCCTGTCATGTCCCTCTGGCAATAAAGCTCCTTCCATTACATTACATCTCTCCCAGGCATGGGTTCTCTCTTTCAAAAACAATTCCAGCAGGAATAGTCACTACCTGTTCTCCACCAACCGGATGGCACAGCCTTGGTGTGGTCTGCCTGCCCCACTCAGCTAATTTAATATCTGAATTGATCGCTTGATTGGAACTCTGACAGGACAAATATCTGAAAGGCCAGTTTTCAAGTTTATTTAAGTGCCAGATACCAGGAAAGGAACTTATATTATGTATTTCACTAACCCCCTTGGGCTTTTTATTTATTTTAAACATATCACATTTTGTGTTTTATTTTTACACAGTGAGAAATGTTTCTTCTCCTCCATCAAGTTCTAATGTTTTATTTAATTTTGGACTTAGCTAAAATGCATTGGTTTTCTAAAGGGGATACTACTGAGATATTTTATTGTTAATAATGAACATTACTTAGTGTTGAGCATGTGGTTTCTATTACATCAAATTCCTCACAATCTAAATTAAGAATGTTAGCTTTGACATTGGCTGGTTGACTGACATAATGATTTTCTCTTTTTTTGTTTATCTTAAAGCATTCAACCTTTAGTTTTCCAATTTAAGAGTTGAAGAAATAGTGTGATATATTTTGAAATTTACTTTTATCAAACCCTAACATAAATATTTGTTTCAAGCCCATATTTAAAATAGTTGCCATCAATTAGTGTTTTAAATTGTGATGCTTTCCTTTCATTAAAAATAAATATCTCCCCTTTTATTTTAAAATTTCCTCTGCTACAATCACACATTGTCATGCTTTTTGGGAATACTATAAAGCATCTAATCTAATCCTCTTGCTTTATAGGTGAAGAAATTAATGTCCATAAATCATAGGAGACTTGTTGAAGGTTTCATAGACAAATAGTGGTAGATCAAAACAACCACACAATTTCCCCTGAATTTCAGTCCAATACCCTTTTATTATACCACACAAATCTTTTTTGATGCCTAAAATATTTTTAAATTTTCTGTCCATGATAAATATTTATAGAGTCTTAAACCTCAAGTTAAAGTTTAGCTTACCAAGGCCCTTTTGATATGAAAATAAAAAATCTAGAGGAAAATGTTAGCTTTTCAGTATAAGGGCAACTGTATTTTTGAAATATTCAATGTTGTATCAGAGGGAAAATTTCCTCCTTTCCAATAAAATTCTCCAAGAAAGAAACAATATCTTTGGATTTTTTTGGTAACTTTATAACCCTGGAACTTATTTTATAAAAACAAATTGTCTAGCAAAAGTTGTCAGTAAACTCATGCCCAATTAAGTACACATTGAACGTAATGTAGTAGAATCTGGTGCTATAATAAGAAATGCCAGTGAAGTGGCCCTGTTAAAGGAAATTTTTTTCTCACCAGGGCACTGTGTTGTTGGTTGCTGGGGAAGAATATGAAATACTTTTGCAGTAAAGGCAAATTATTGATTCTGTCCATCTGACACCTGGTCTGATGAAGATCCTTAGAAGCATAGCAATTGACTCCAAATTGCTATATTATTAATATCAAAATATTTTTCTTTTTAAATCTATCCATCAGATTATGCTCCAGGGATGGGGTATAAGTCTGTTGACCAGGCTGGTGTAACTTACGATAGGCAATTGCAAGACTTTTACAGGGTAAGTTGTCTCTGATATGATTTGGAAACAAGAGTTTTGATTAAAGATTTTCGAAGAAAGAAACAATACAGAATCTTTTAAAAACATATAATTTTTTTATTTATGATTAATTTGTCTAACATTAATAGATTTACTCCCATTATGCAAAGGACTTTTTAATCTTATGCAAAGCCATTACCCATCAAGGAATAACTTTTTAGTTTCTTTTCATGTTGCTCCTCCCCAAAGAGTAAAAGCTCCCAGTCTTGGTTAGGAAAAGAACTGCACAGATATGGAATTAAGAAGTAAGATTTATTTTCTAAATATTTTTAATTACAGTTTACATTCATTATTTTGCATTAGTTTCATGTGTACAACACAGTGGCTTGAAAATAATACACTTTATAAAGTGTTTCCAATATTTCCAATACCTACTTGGCACCATGCATGGTTACTACAATATTATTGACTATATTCCCTATGCTGTACTTTAAATCCCTGTGATCACTTTGTAACTACCAATTTGTACTTTTAAAAAAATCTATATTTTTATTGATTTCAGAGAGAGGAAGGGAGAAGGAGAGATATACATCAATGATGAGAGAGAATCATTGATCCGCTGCCTTCTGGATGCACCCCACTTGGGATCGAGCCTGCAATCTGGGCAAGTGCCCTGACCAGGAATTGAAAGGTGACCTCCTGGTTCATAGGTCGATGCTCAGCCACTGAGCCACACTGGCCAGACCCAATTTGTACTTTTTAATCCCTTCACCTTTTTCACCTAGTTCTCCAATCCCCCTCCCCTCTGGCAACCATCAGTCTGTTTAAAGACATAAGATGTAAATGGTGGCCATCCTTTATATTCCACACAGTATGAAATCATTCTCAGTTAAATTTCATCTCTGTGGACCACCACTAACAAAGCCACCGCAGCTGGACAGTTCCCACAGTGTCGCTAGGCAGCCCAGTCATGAAGAAGCTCTAGGGGTCAACTTTCCCTCTGCTACTTGCTTGGTGTCCCGCCAAAATCTTGACCAAGTTACTTAACCTTACTGAGCTTCAGTAACTTCTTTGAAATGGATATAATAATAATAACTTAACTCACATATTTTTCTCATGAAGATTTGTGTTATTGGGTGATGCACAAGGGGAAAAAATAATTCTAGAATAAGATTCATCAATTTTTAATGATCTTTCTGACAACAGTCCAATCTGACAACTGTATTCTAGCTTAGATAGGGAGATGAAGTATTCACAACAGGTTGCTTTGACTCTATCAACTGTTTGGAATTGCCAAGTATACAAAAGTATACTCATGGACTTGAATGAATTGCAGTCCACTGGCCATCCTCAAAATCTGACAGAACTTTATTCGTATTTAGTTTCTTGATTTTAGCCTAACCCAAATGTGTTTGGTGAGCAGGGATGTTTTTGGTCAAGGCATTTAGTTGTTTAAGTTGAGTTAAAATGCTTTAAAACTCCACACATACTTCAGTCATTCATACAGCATTTAAGGCAGAATCATGTGGAATACATTCTAACTGTGAAGCTCTTAGGAGGCTTCCACCAAACCATCCATCATGGCTTTGTACCTGAAGTGATTCAGTGGAACCACTGGGTGAGGCACTTGGCTGTCAACTTCACAGACTGGTTCACATTCCTGGAAATTGCATGCTGCCTAAATATATTGATTTGCACATTTAAGATATGTATGTATTTACAGGAATTTTGAAACTGGTTTTAAGGTGATAGCAAACACTTTTATATACAACTAGCAGCCCTACGTACAAATCCGTGTGCCAGTAGCTCTCTGCGGGGCCTGGCTGCTCCGTGCCTGCGGCCCAGAGGCCCATCCGCGGCTGGGCACGGAACGCTTGATGAAGTGATGAAGCAAGCATTCCACCAGGCCGCTCACGCAGCCCACTCTCAGCAGCCGCCCCCCCCCGCCCCCAGGACTGGGGGACTCCAGCGGGGCTGAGAGGACTGGGCACCACCATCTTGTGGCTATAGGCGCTGCCACCTTTGTGACAGAGTGACAGTTAATTTGCATATTACCCTTTTATTAGATAGGATTCTACTATCGTGCTATAAGTATCATTGATTAATCAATTTCTTCATGGGAAAGAATGTTGGAGAAACCCTAATACTGACTTCCTATGATAGCTGTGAAAATTATATGAGTTATTGTATACATGTAAGTATAAAAAAATTGATCTTAGCAAATCACCAATTACCTTCTTCCTGCATGTTACATTAGTTTACCTAAAGCCCACAATGGTATTTACTTTAGAGGAGATGAACATGCATTTATTCAGGAGTTGATACTTGCCAGGCACTAAAGCACTGGTTATCAACTAAGGGTGAATTTGCCCCTCAGATGTCAGGGAACATCTGACCATCTGACAATATCTAGAGATTTTTAAAATTGTCATTATTGGTATCTAGTGGGTGGAAGCCAGAGATGCTGCTAAATATCCTATAATGTGCAGAGAACAGTCTCACACAAAGAAAATTATCCATCCCCAAATGTCAGTAGTGCTATGGTTAAGAAACCCTGCACAAAGATGATTGGTTTTGATTTAGTCCTCATAACCACCATATGAGGCGGATTCTGTTGTAACCCCATTTTAAAGAAGCAGTGATTGTAGTGATGAGAGGTCAAAAGGTTGTCCAAGATCTCAAAACTAGTTGGGGAACATAGGTCAGCTTAATCCAGAACACAGGCTCTTTATTGATGACTAAACAGGGGCTTTACCTTTTGCACTTGGATGTCGAGTGTGACTGGACACGGTTAGCATTAGAATAAAGGAATCGAGAAAAAAGCAAGCGAGTGCAAAGGGTTAAAAATTATTATTTTTTTCTTCTTCCTTTCTAAGGTCTTTCGACTGGATGAATAATCAAATTATCATGAGACAAATTAACAGGAGAAAACAACCAAATTCATTGCAAATGTGCACACTGGGGTTCCATAAGTATATTAGACTTGAGTTCAGTTCAGGCAGTTAAGGTTTATATGCCATTTTAAGAGAAGGAGTGGGGGTGTGGTTTGTGGCTTCAAAGTGTAGAAAGGCAATTGACATGGAGAAAGAAAAGCAAATATTTGGTAAATAAATTTTTCTTTTTAAATCTTTTTTTTTTTATTGAGGAGAGAGAGAGAGAGAGAGAGAGAGAGAGAGAGAGAGAGAGAGAGAGAGAGAAACATTATTTGTCTCATCAATTGCCTCCTGCATGAGCCCAACCAAGGATCAAAACCAAAACTTGGGTATGTGCCCTGACCGGGAATCAAACCCACCACTTTTTGATGCTCCAACCAGCTGAGCCACACCAGCCAGGGCTGGCAAATAAAAGTTTGCTGGCGCATCTTTAACAATGGGGCACAGAAAGGACTTTGATCAAATGGGCTTTGCTAGGTTCCTTTCTATCTATCACACTTGGTTCCTATTACACGATAGTTACCTGTAATGATATCTCGCTTTGTGGAAAAGGTCTTCCATCTAAGTTCCTTTTAGGCAGGTAAGAGGAAGTGGAAAAGTTCTTTCTGAGTCTTTATTTCTTAAAAATAAGCAGCTTAAAATAATATCCCAAAGAGGCATATTTTGAGGTGACAAATTGCTCCCCATCCCCTTCTAAGGACAGAGTAAGGATTAGAGCCCTTTTCTCTGCTTGCATCACATATTGCCGCCTTCTTCATTAGGTTGTTATTCCGTTGAATGACCATAAAACTTGCTTTATAAAGAATGAAAGGTTTTTGTTTTTTATGCAAAGAGAAAGGTCCCCTTATTTAGCTGGGGATCTAGGTACCGCTGAAATTGTTTTCATTAGAGGTGTGCTGGTTGGCAAGGGTTCTAACCTTGCTGGTGTCAGTCTCAGTGGAAGCTTTTGTGATGGTCCTCTGTCTGTTAAGTTCCTCTTGCACCAGTGTTATTCAGTGGTAATGTGTCTTTAAGGGAGATTTATAACTCTGTCCTTTTGGGAGAGAATATTAACACTCTGGTTTTGCCTTTTGTGGCTTGCGCACATTATCACTAAAGTACATTATCATTTTTTATCTAGTGTGCAGGAGGATTTTATCGTCTTCTGAGTTAGGTGACTTGCCTTAGGCAGGGAAGGGATTAGGACTGTCAGAGCTAGCAGGACCGACTTTGTTTCACTGTTTTTCCTGTCAGTCAAAAAGAAATAGGGGCTAAGAGAAAATCATCAGTTGCTATTTGCAAAACTGTTTACTTTCCTTGAATATTTTGGTCTCTTATTGACATGAGCATTGACCACATTTTGCTATGGTAGATAACTTATTTTATATGAGGTGGTGTTTTCAACAACCACTACAGAACATTCTGAATCAGTCTGGACTCAATCTGGATAAAAATAAATTCTCTCATTTTCTCCGATGGATATTTTCTTTTGCCCATGAAAGTTATAATTGGCTTTGATGTTTCCCCAAACCCACTATATATGAACCCCTGATAAATGTTTAAACAAAATGTAAGAAATATTATAAACAAGCAAAAATCCCACAGAAATAAAAAGCAAGTGTGGTCTGTCTCTGTCCTTCAAAACCTGGCCCATTAGTTAAGAGAATCCTTGAGCTCCATGAACAGTAGGAATTTCATGCGATAAATTTTTATCTGAATGGACAGGAAGGATGCCCATTAAATGATGGTATCTTAATACATTCATTAATACATTTATTACCTTATCTGTATCATGATGAAGATCACCGACACAGAGTAAAAAGGCTGAAATTAAGGAGTGGCGCGGGCGCAGTAGCATTACCTTCACATTTTGTCACTTGTCATAAACTCCAAATGAGGATAGGCCTGCTGTCACGTGGACATACTAGCAGAACTGGAGGAAGAAGACATTTGTTGTATAACGTTAAACTTTTGTCTTATCAATGAACCACACTGCCTATAAAGTGCACTGTGAATTCCTACTTCATCTTGTAATGGTCTTGACAGTAACACAACTATACTTCTTCTACTTGTGTCTGTTTGATAAAAAGCATTGCCTTTTTTAGTTCTTTTAATGTTTTTTATTGTTGACAGTATTACAGGTGTCCCCCATTTTCCCCACCTTTGCCCCTCCTCCATCCAGCCTCCACCCCACCTCAGCCCTTCAGAGCACTGTTGTCTGTGCCCGTGGCCTATGCAAATATGCATGTAAGCTCTTTGGTTAATCTCTGCCTGCCCTCTCACCCCCCCTTCCTTCTGAGATGTCAGTCTGTTCCATGAATCCATGACCTATGTTATTCATCAGTTTGTTTTGTTCATTAGATTCCACATATGAGTGAGACTTGTCTTTCTCTGTCTGGTTTATTTCGGTTAGCATAATAATGGCTGGGTCCCTCCAATGCTGTTGCAAAGGGTAAGAGATCCTTCTTTTTTACAGTATTCCATTGTGTAAATGTACCACAACTTTTTTATCCATTCATCTACTGATGGGCACTTGGGCTTTTTCCAGATCTCAGCTATTGTAAAAAACACTGCTATGAACATAGGGGTGCATAGATTCTTTCTAATTGGTGTTTCAGGATAAAAGCATTGCATTTTAAACCTTGGTTAGAAGCAAACGTTTTAGAATTCCATCTTAGTGTTTCTTCATAAATTAGCATATGAAGAACTTCAAGTAACAGCCATGGCTTTGGCTTCACTTGACCTCTGTGGGGCACAGGTGAAAGCTATCAGCCCTGGATATTACTCAGAGTGAAGTCTTCTAGGGTTGGGACATCCAACATGAGTCACCATGTCCTTAGTGTTAATTGCCTGTCAGCCGGGAGCTCAGCTGGGACAACAGACTGAAGCCACAGTACGTGGCCTCTACTTGTGATTTGAGTTTTCCCACAGCATGGTGGCCCCGTTAACGTGAGTCCTTGTACAGGCAGGCCCAGAACTGATACAGTATCACACCTTTCATATTCTCTTTGTTAACCAGCAACGGGGACAGAGCAGAGGAAATAAATCCAACGCCGAGTGGGGAGACTGACAAAGAATTTGCAGCCACTTTTCATCTACACAAAGGGCAGAGACATACTGAGTAACTTACTATCTTCTTAGGCCATGGAATTCTATAGCGTAGGCCCCAAGATCATGTAAGGTCTCTAGCGCCTTCCTTTCTACACATTGTAGATGCTCTCTAAAGCTTCATCGCTTATGCTTTACATTTACCAGTTTATTTAATCCTCACAACGTCACTTTGCCATAGATGAAGAAATTGAGCCATAGAAATGTGGAGCAAATTGCCAAGTGAAAGAGCTGGTAGTGACAATCAAGGGCTCGAACCCAGGAGGCCTTGTTCCAGGATCTTTCTCTTAACCATTATCCTTGTGCTTCCCCTCATAGTGATTCTCTGCAGAATTCTGATGCACACCCATGGATTCATAAACCTTTTCTTTCCAACCTTTTTATCCTTTTGGAAATCATCCCTATTTTGTATAATGTTAGCCTCTTTATATTAGTATTAAACATTTGGGGAACCTGGTTTATAATGCTCAAATGCTGGTGAGTAATTACTTCATTGAGGAAGGAGGTCTGTATTTTAAGTATGCATGTGGTTTGGAGCTGGAATGAGGGGACAGTCAGGAACTCAGGGAAATGCAGAGACTTGATCCCTTTCCATTTCTCCCACAGGCTACGTGGCTTTGCACGAAGCATCCTCCCCTCTGCAAGTCTGTTTCTGCATAACTTAGGCTCATGTATGGCCTCTTAAGGGGGCCACAGCCTCTCTCCACAAACACCCACGCATCTCCCTTTTAGACTCATTTCTCATTGTGCAATGCCTCATTCTTTGGGTTATTTCTTAGATTCCTGAGGGGGAAAAATTCTAGTTGGTTTGGCCATGATTCTGAGCCAGGCCACTTCATAGGTCACTGCTTATTCTAGATGTGCAGTGTTCATAGTTCTCGTGCTTGCCCTGCTTCAAAGACTCACACCTCGAGGCTGGGTTGCCTGAACCAAAGTGAGCTGCCCCTTCCCCAGGAACACTTGGCAACTTTTCTTCAAAGGAGCTGCGGGCAGGATGACAGTAACTGAAAACTGTAATTGAGATATGATTAAAATAAGACAAAATTGACCAGCTAAGCAGGAAAAGTGGGCGGGGGGGGGGGGGGTGAATGGTTGACTAGAAGTAATTTTTACTCATTGAAAGACATCTCTGAAACATACTAATCCCACCAGCAGTGCTATGTTCTTGTGTGTTAGGGAAAGAGTGTAGCGCATGTCCTCTAGGTGCTATCATGACTGACGTGCCATTATTGTGATTGAAACTAGAGCTAGATAACCTTTTGGGTAGGGAGGCTGTAGTAGAGAAGTACCTCTGTCCTACAAAAGGAGAAGGTCCCCTCAACTATGCAGATCTAAGTATGTTTGCAAAGGTCCTTCAATTTTTTTGGTCTCAACTATCAAGTTTCTCTGCGTCGCTCAAGTTAGGATAATTCCAGGTAACCAGGTCCTAGCAAATGTATGTATTAAAGAATTTTAATTTTAATAGCATAAGTTGTTAGGTTATATTATATACATTAACAACTTCTACATTGCACAAGTATATTTGATAATAATATTTCTTCATGCTTGATCTTTCACAAAAGGCTTATAAGTTGTGTTTGATTGTTTTTATTAATCAATAAAAACAAACAAGTAGTAAACAAATAAGTAAAAATAAAAGGAAAGAAATTCCCTCATATTATCAAAACATGGCGCATGAACAAAGAGAGACAGTTTCCCCAGCAGAATCTTGTCAAATATTTAAGTGGTGATTAGGACCTAGGCCACAGTGTCAAACTGCAGCTAATTGAATCCTGACTTTGCCACATTCTGCCTTTGTTGCATGATATTGGCCAAGGAGCTTCAGGTACTCACCTGTAAAATGGAAACATAATATTCACATGGAGGTGCTATCAGAATGAAGAAGGTTTTCCACATAGTTCTTACAGCATATTGTAATATTTCAACGAATGCAGCTAGCTGTAGTATTTTGAGCCAGACAATATTAGGGATAGTTTGATTCAAATGAGTGTGTAGCATGTATTTCACATTTGGTGTTCCAAGTGAAATACAAGGAGTGTACAATTTAAGAGAGGTAATAGTTTAATAAAATATTTAAAAATCAATGTAGAGAAACCCGTAATAAATATTGTATAGATAATACCACAATTTTAAATACAGACCGGACTCTGGTTCCAATAAAACTTTATGTATAAAAACAAACAGCTAGCTCATAAGCCAGAGTTTGCTGCTTTGGTTATTTTTTTTAAGTATTGCATTAAAATATTATTTATCTTGATTACTGAAGTTTTGGTGCTTGATTGCAGTGCCTCACTTATTTACTAGTAATCCTAGTCCCAGATCTGGTGTAAGTTTTTAAATTTTAGCCCCAAAATTCAGAATTCTAGAATTCAAATCCTAAATATAGAAAAGACCTTGGGACCATCATGTCCATCCTCTATGTGGTTACAAATGCTTTCTAAGAACCCCCTTTGAAATGTCAAAATTGTAGCTTTGCCTTTAATAATCCATGACTAAAAAATCATATGCACATGTGGAATTGTTGACCTTTACAATAACACTAAACCTTAACTGCCCAGGACACAGCATTAAGCAAGTAAGACTCCCTCTTGCCTAGAGGCCTTTGACGTGGTGGTGGTTTAGAAGGTACATTTGCTCTTCTGTTTGTGTTCATTAATTTTGTACTTTGTGCTTTTCCTGACTTCCTTGGACTATTTTTTGAGGGCAGATTTTGACCATCCTGAAATTACGGAATATCTCAGGAAATTGTTTTCTTTGTTGCTTTTCAATATTGATGGGTTTCTGGCAGTGGGAATATAATTAAATTCACAGCAGTTATCAAGCCCCTTTTTATAATAAGCCTTTTATCCCTTTACCTAACCCGCCTTTCCTTGTTTCTCAGGATTAAATGGCAGGGGGCCATCTGGCTCAACCTGCTAGCTGTACCTTGGCAGGGCTTGCCATTAATCAGATGTCCTTTTCCTCCTAGAAGGCAGAATGTGTCTCCTACTCAGGCTCACCTCACGTTTCAATTCGCAAATGAACATGTGGTTTCTTTTTAATTCCCTTGGCACTAACCAGAATGTGTAATTACTTCAACTTTTCAGGGTTCCCCATCTAGAACCCATGATCTCTCTAGTCCATTTTGAGTATCTTTAAGGCAAAACAGTCACCCTGGATCAGAGGGAGAGTAGCCCCCTTATGGAACTGAAGAGCACAGTGTCAGGTCTGGTCACACAGTGGGCTAAAGAATGACCACAGCAAAACATCAATCTTTGTCTCTGGAAGGCCATGTGTGGTGGTTAATTTTGTGTCAATTTGACTGGGCCGTGGGGTGCTCATATATTTGTTCAAACATTATCCTGTGTGTATCTGTGAGGGTGATTTTGGATGAAACAAACATCTGAATCAATAGGTTGAGTAAAGCAGATTGTCCTTGCTAATGTGGGTAACTGTTACCTAATACGGCCAGAATAGAGCAAAAGGCTGACCCTACTGGGAATTAAGAGGAATTCCTACTGCCTGACAACTTGGAGCTAGAGCTGAGAAATTAGTCTTTTCCTGCCTTTGAACGCTACCTGAAATCTTAGCTCTTCTTGAGTCTTGAGACTGTGGCCTTCTGTCTGGAAATTATACCATCTGCTCTCCTGATACTCAGGCCCCTGGGACTCAGGTTGGAACTACGCTCTTGGTTGTCCTGAGCTTCCAGCTTACCAACTGCAGAACTTGTGACTTCTTAGTCTCCATAATTGCATGAGCCGATTCATTATAATAGGTACACATATAATAATAATAATATGATAATAATCATAATATAATCCTATATAATAAGAGAGAAATATGCAAATTAGGCCAGGACATCACAGCCAGCTCAGGAGGCTGTGTCATGACTAGCTCAGAGCACGCCCCCAGCCCCAGCGGACACACACCACACACCAGGGCTGGGGACGGGCTCTGAGCGGCCGCCCAGCTCCGAGGCCACTCCCACTGGGGGTTCAAGGGCAGGCACACCACACCGCCTGCCCTGGGAGCAAGACCCCCAGCAGACCCGCCCAGGGCCAGACTGTGGCTTAGGCTTGCTCCCTCCAGCCTTCATTAGGACATCCCCTGAGAGACTGTGAGAGGGGGCAGGCTGGGCTGAGGGATACCCACTCAGTGCACGAATTTTATGCACCGGGCCTTTAGCATATTTATAATAAATAAAAAATCCCTTTTATATGTTCTCCAGAGAACCCTGACTGATAAAGCATGCTACTTATCATTAAAACATTTACTACAGTATAAGAAGCCTAGTAGTATGACATACAACAGTAGAGAATATATCTGATCAAAGAAAAAGAAATTGTCCTACCAGCGTGGGTCAGTGGTTGAGCATCGACCTAAGAACCAGGAGGTCATGGTTCCATTCCCTGTCAGGGCACATGCCCAGGTTGTGGACTGGATCCACTGAGCATGCAGGAGGCAGCCGATCAATGATTCTCTCTGATATTTATATTTCTCCCTTCCTCTCTGAAATCAATAAAAACATTTTTTTTAAAAAGAAAAGTGAATGCCTCCACAATCATACAAGTTTATAGGGAACAAGTTTGTGAATAGAAGTTTATATGGAACATTTGTCATTCCAGGAATCTGCCCAGCATCTGAGCCCCTTCTCTGTTTGGGGAAGTGCCTGCCTTATAAATCTTAATGAGAGACAGAGCCCCTTTCCTTATATAAAAGGGGGAAGCGTACTAGATTCAAAACAGGGCATGAGCCATGAGCCATCAGAGGCATACTCAGAATTCTGTGTACAGAGCTTTGGCACAAAGAAGGCAGGTCAGAGCAGAATTCTTTTGGTAATGGCTCAAGTGACAGCAGCATACAGTGTCCAGGGGCAGCTAAAATGGTAACCTCAGGCACAACCACTGTCTAAATCCAGTTGTGTCAGTTCGTAGCAGAGAGCTGGAGCATTGAGTGTTAGCTGCCAGGGACAGAGGAGTCCTCGTTGGGCCCGTGGTGTGATTGTGGCTGGAGGGATTCTGTTCTGGCTGCCTGGCTTCCCTTTGTTCCCCTAGTTCCCAAATTTGGTTCTCCAGCCTTTGTTTGCAATTATGTTAGTTAACAAATTCTGTTTTGGTTAAGCCAGTCATTCTTCATAGTTTATATTTAAGAATAATGTCTGATTCACTTGTTCTTTCCTTAGTATTTCTTGAGCACCTACTACAGACCAGGAACTCTTCTACGTGGGGTAGATAGAACTGTAAATAAGACAGACAAGGTCCCTTCTCTCATGTAGCTTACATTCTTATAGGGTGAATGAGTGAGTGGATGAATTAACAAATGAACAAACAAACAAGAATAGAAGCAAGGAAAAGTCAGCTTGATATAAGTGCTATAGAAAAAGTAAAATGGGATGATGTGATAGAAATTGACAGGAAGACCACCTAGGGTGGTCAGAGAAGAGGTCTCTGAGAAAATAACCTTTATATTGAGACCCAAATGGCAAGAAAGAGTGAGCACACAGATAACGGAGAAAAGAGAGTTCAGGGTATTAGTTCAAAAGCCCTGAGACAGAAGCAGTCAATACAAGTTCAAACTTGAAAGTTTTTAAAAAAAACTCATCTAATCCAAACTCCCAGATGTGGCATTAAAGAAACTGAAGTGCAAACATGTCTCAAGCCTCTCAGGAAGAATCTTAAGTGACTCAGTGAACCAGTCGTAACTGTGAAAATTAAGAGCTGAGTGCAAGATGGAGGTGAGAGCGCTTCACTTTAGATCTAAATTGTGAGCACAAGTTTTTTTCCCTTTGTTTGACTCTTAGTTTTTTTTTTTTTCAGTTCATATTTTCTACCCTTTGTCTTGCCTGTCTCTTATTCTACTTTCTCAACAGGATGCGTTAATAAAAGGAACTGTGAGCTAGTAGCCACCATCTTCTCCTAGTGGTGATCCTCTGATGTGAGGGTAGGGAGGGGCCTAAATTTCACACAGTTGAAGTGTAAGAGTCACCAAAAAACAAACAAACAAACAAAAACCAAGATGGTTGATAGACTGGATGAGGGGTTTGGTAAGTTTGGGACAGGCCACTGTAATGTTTGTCAAATGGAAAAATATAGGTAAATAGGTTAAAATAACTTTTTAAAATCCTAGAGCTATCAAATAAGTATAAATGCAAACCATGTGTGGAAATTTAAAATTTCTAGTAGTCACATTAAAAGGGAAACAAACAGAAACATTAAAAAATCACGCGAAGTTCATTTTAACAATACATTTTATTTAACTCAGTATAGCCAAAATGTTATTATGAAAGTTATCAGTGAGTTATTTTGCATTCTTCTTATGCTTAGTGTTCAAAGTGGGTATTTTATGTGTAGAGCACATCTTGATTCACAGCAGCCACAAATCAAGTGCCAAATAGCCATAAGAGGTCAGTGCCACCATTAGGAAAGAGACCTTAGAACAAGGCAGACTTACAGTTGTCTTGGAGACAATGAAATAAAATAAATCACTTTGCATGAGTCCTTGCAGTCCATATATATATATGTATATATATTATTTATTTCACCACAACTCCCTTACCCACTGTGGCTATGTCCTTCGTCCCCAAAAAGTTCTCCTCTGTCACATGGTGGGTAAGCATATTAAAGCTTCCTCTTAAAAAAAAGCTAGCTTCCTTCCTTCTTTCCTTCCTTCCTTCCCTCCCTCCTTCCTTCCTTCCTTCCTTCCTTCCTTCCTTCCTTCCTTCCTTCCTTCCTTCCTTCCTTCCTTCCTTCCTTCCTTCCTTCCTTCCTGTACATAGTCTTTCTTGGTGATTTAATTGTCACTTTATCCTTCATTTAAAGAAGGCAGTATTGAAAAGCACAATGAACCCTCTGAGTCAGTCAACACCCTCTTTTGTCAAATATCCCGTTCCCTCTACAATTAGGAGTTTATAAAAAGAATGGGGAAGTATCTTTCCATGATGTTTTAAACACAAAAATAGGAGCATGAGAAGGTTTTCTTTCTATCTATCTATATATAAAAGCCTAAGCGACTGTTACAACCAGATGACCAGATGACCAGCTGGTAGCTATGATGCACACTGACCACCAGGGGGCATATGCTCAACGCAGGAGCTGCCCCCTGGTTGTCAGTGCACTCCCACAGCCAATCTCCCGCAGCCGGCCAACCTCCCATTGTCCCTCCCCCAGGCCACCTGGCCCTGATTGTCCTGTTGGGCCGGCCAGCCAAACTCCCATGGTCCCTACCCCCAGCTGGCCGGGTGGTCAGTTCGCTCCCACAACCAACCTCCTCTGGCTGGCCAACCTCCTGTGGTCCCTCCCCCTGGCTGGCCGCCCGATCAGGACTAGGTGAGACAGCCCTGTTTGGCTGGAAGAGACTTCACCCATGCACAAATTCATACCCCAGGCCTCTAGTATGGTAATAAAACTTACCTTTCTTGAGTCACTGGCTGATTTTTATTTTAGAATATTATTTCTACATACCCACTTAAACTCAGTGTGCCAAAAATGAGCTTAGTGCGATGTTTGGTCTTGCAAAAAAAATACTGCTTCTCTATTTATTCAGTAGACTACTTTGATTCCTTCATGCCTTTTCTGTTTCCTATTCCCATAATTTGAAGAGGTCCACTTTTTTTGCAAGCTATGAAGTTCTATAGTATTAGTAATCATAAAATAAGAATAATACAAGTATAGTTAGCACTGATATATTCATTAGTTTCCATTTATTTTGTATCCTCTTCCTAGTATTTGAAAGAAAACAGGTAATGGGTAAATCAGTATTTACATGAACGCACATATTCCTTATCTTTATTCACATACTAGAGGCCTGGTGCACAAATTCATGCACGGGTGGGATCTGGCTGGTGGGGCCAGGCCGGTGGGGTGGAGGGACCACAGGCAGTCAGCGGTCGGCCAGCCAGCCCTGCCCCCATCATGGTGGAGGGGACTGATTAGGGGCGGGGCTGGCAGGGGGGAGGGGCTGTGGGAGGTTGTTCAGGTCATTCTGGTCACTTGGCTTTCATATATATATATATATATATATATATATATATATATAAAATGTTACTATTTCTAAATCATTAATTAGAATCACTTTCTTGATATTGGAAGACAGACAAAAATCTACGCTCTCCAGGATAAAATTCCCAACTACACGGTGCAAGATAAAGACTCATCAATTATATAGAAATTACACATTCCCATATGTCTGTGGAAAATCATAGGAAAAATGATATTGTAATTTTATTCTGCCATAGAATAAAATTCTGCCACAGCAAGACACCCCTCAGGATACTGGACTTCCTTTGGCTTTCTGAGAAAGAATAGACTAGGACCTTTCACATCAAGACTCAAGCAGAAAATGTTTTATATTCTGACCTTAAGATGATATAGGTGGTGCTGCACACCAGGCCTCTCCTGGGGGTGACAGGGGTTGAGGATCAATACCTGGGCACACCTGTAACCCATTCACAGAGCTCCAATGTCTAGAAACTGACTGGCCTAGGAAGTGTAGGTAATTGTTACTCTTGAAAGAAACACTAAAAGAAATGCCTTGCTAGTGATCAGAATTTCTCTCTTGGGAGATGGCTCAGAATCATCGATGCTTTCTTGCTGGCATATTGCAAGGGCCACTCTGTGTTAGGAATGCCTAGCTCAGTGGTCGGCAAACTCATTAGTCAACAGAGCCAAATATCAACAGTACAACGATTGAAATTTCTTTTGAGAGCCAAATTTTTTAAACTTAAACTATATAGGTAGGTACATTGTTATTAACTTAATTAGGGTCCTCCTAAGCTGGCCTTTGCTAAGAACTCAAGGGGCCAAAGAGCCGCATGTGGCTCGAAAGCCACAGTCTGCCAATCACTGGCCTAGCTTACCCCCGTAGACAGGAGGCTTACAAAAGAGACTCTAACCATTGTCTGCCACACATCTTACAACTTAACAGAATATTACTTGTAGGTTTTCCTTACTGATCAAAAGGCAAAGGTACTGCTTCACAAAGGAAGTAACTGCTTGGCTGTGAACTCATGCATCCTGGAAAGTGGAAAGAATATAGAAAACACTGTAAAGCAACAGAGCATGGAACCCAAGCTCTGCACTTGACACACCTGCTTGGACTGCAGTCAGATTCCATGATGGACAACTCCTGCAGAAAGAAAGCACTTCTAGTTCCTTCTGGACAGACTTTTCCCTCTCCTGAGTGATGAGTACGGGACTCAACTTTGAAATTAAGCCACCAGAATGACTTGCAACTTTAAACGCTTGGCAAAGAGAGATGTGGCATGCAAGCTACATGTGACATGTCAATGCTCTTATTAAAGCTGAATTTGGAGACCCAGAAGAAATCTAAATGTAATTTTATTTTTAAAAAAATATATGTTTTTATTTATTTTAGAGAGGAAAGAAAAGGGAGAGAGAGATAGAAACATCAATAATGAGAGAGAATCACTGATTGGCTGCCTCCTGCACTCCCCACACTGGGGATCAAGCCCGCAACCCAGGCATATGCCCTTGACCAAATTGAACCTGGGACCCTTCAGGCTGCAGGCCTATGCTCTATCCACTGAGCCAAACCAGCTAGGACTAACATGTAATTTTCTAGGGAACTAAGATATCACTAAGAGGTGTCAAAACATCCATATATAGAGCAGATTTAAAGGATACCAGTTAACATTTATTGAGTATTTAATCTGTGCAAGACCCTGCGTTTGACTCCAATTAATTCATTTACTCCATCACAACATCCATATGAAATAGACAAATTATCATTCTCCTTATTTAAGGATGAGGCTTAATGAGGTTCTGTAACTTGCCCTAGGATCCACTTAAGTAAGTGACAAAGTCAGGATTTTAACCTAGGTCTCCTTTGAAACAAAGTCCCCTTGTTTCTCCAGCTATTGTACTATTTCCCAAGACAATGGGCTCCTCATCAACAAAATCTTTAACTAGAATACTGGGCAAAGAACTGGGAAAGGAGGTATAAGGATGGATCATTAGTTGATGTAGATAAATCATTGAATTTCTTTCCAAACCAGTTTTTGTAATCTATATGGTTTTATCTAATATATGTAGTTAATGATTATAAAGTAGCAGTTATAAAAGGAAATATGAATCTCTTTTGGTTTAAATATTTTAAAGCAATTGACATTTTAAATTAATATTACTGTTCACGAGGCCATTTGATTTCTTTATTTTCTGTTAACATTGCTCTCCTTTTTAAAGCTTTGAATATTCTTTGCCCTGATACCTAACATTCTGTTGAATTTCAGTGTTCTATAAATAATTCACTATGTTCTAAAAAACATTAATGCATGTGTTCTTGCAGTGAAGAAAACCAAGCAGATGTTTGGTACCATCAGGAACAGTTCTGTAAGCAAATACGATATAGCTAACACTTTCTCAAATCTGGGCCAGGAGTATTTCAGGTAGTTAGTCATTGTGTCTATGTGTTTACCATCTCAGGATACAAAGATCTTTATTTAAGTCAATATTTTTAAAAAAATGAGAGTACCTTATATAATGGTATGTACATTTATATTCATAAACATTATAGGTCCATAATAGTTTATAAAGAAACAATCAGAGGGGTACACATGGACCTACACATTGTATGTCACAGAGGTCGAGAAGTTTCTTGCTGCAATGTCAGAAAAACATACCTAGCAAAATTGAGTCAGTTTGTCAAAACTAATTGGGGCTAAAGTAGAAATCTGAAAGTATCCAAGTTAGTACTGTGAAGAAGAAAAGGTTGCCCTGTGAATGAAAAAGTCAATATGGTGTAATCTATATATATATAAAAGGCTAATATGCAAATGACCCTTTGGGAGTTCCACCTGGAGACCCGGAGTTCGATCATTCGCTATGACTGTGCTGACCACCAGGGGGCGGTGCAGAACGAAGGAAGGCCCAAGCTCTAGAAGTGTTATAGAGGAAGAATGAACTTTCTTCCTCTCCTTTATCTTTTTGAGAAGTAATTAAGGGAAGGAAATCACAAAGTACTTGCTGACTTCTCACAACAGTTATGAGTAAACACTTTGATTTTGATTATCAAGCCTTCTCAAAGTGTAAAACGTACTCACACGACTTACACACGTTTTGGGAAATTATGATGTTCTATAAATTTGCCTTCATTCAAAAAAGGCATTGGGGGGGAAATATTTATTTGAGCGCCATGCAGCCATCATTCTAAACAGTGGTGCCAACATTTCTGGCACGTTACTGAAATTTAGATCCTGGAGAAAAGACTGGGGTTATAGGAGGCCTTTTCTTCCTTTAGCCCTTGGAGGAGTTCCCTCTATTTGAAAGAGGTCTTTACTCTTGTGTTTTCAAATACATCCAGGCAAATCCCTCTAGTCAAGTGAATGCAGAGATAGCTGCTACTAAAATCCATCTCTAAAAGGAGCTCCACGCCATGAACACAGTTCTTTCTCCTTCTCTGAGACACACGGGCTATTTGAGATATGTAAACCATGCACGCTTAAGAATTGGATTGAAACCATCAAATTGAAATTTGATCCCTGGACATGTACATCTGGCACATGTATTCGGGAAATGAAGTCTTTGGCAGCCTTTTCCTAGAATCTAAATATTTGGCTCTTGTAGACAGCCGTTTCCAGCACTCGGGTCTCATCCTGCTTCTCTAGGCGTGTTTTGACATTAGGCAATGTTGCTCCCATAAAAGGTATCCGGAAGGATGCTGGCTCTCCCTCTGGGTTCTCACACACAGAAAATGGATGTGGAAACAGTTGGGTTTCATCTCCCTGAGATTTAGGGAGATGTGGCAAATTCCACAGGGAGCTCCATGTGCTAAAGGGAAGCTGCACACTGGGATCTGGAAAGACCGGATAGTTTTCTCATCTGGCAACTGGGCTGTTGCAAAGACAGGGTAGCAAGTGCTGCTTTGCAGTTCACCCTGCTGTCTGTTCCTTTCTCCGTGTAATGCCCATGGAGCGCCCTGGCTTCTCCGCACTCCTCGCTCTGCAGTCATCCTGGCTCTCGCTTCTCCAGTTAGGCACTCTGGAATTGTCTTAATGATGTTAACTACCCTGGTGGGTAAGCGCAGCAGCTGGCAGCAACTCCAGGCCCCCTGCCTGCTGCTGTTGAACTCAACCAATGAAATCAATTTGTTGTCAGCATCTGTTCCTCTCCAGCCTCATTCAAGAGCTTATGATCATTCCTGTTTTCTTTCTTAAGGAAGCAAACGCTGCCCAAGGTGCCAGGGAAACGTGTGGTTCCACCAAGATGTTTAACTTTTCTTCTCCATAGGGTCTGGTCTTCCCCATTGCCCCAGGAAGCCATTGTCCTAGCAGATGATACCCAGGCAGGAGGATGGCAGAGTAGAGTCGATGAGCCCTAACCCACTGGAGATGGATAGTTGGAAGCCTGCTTCTAACAGAACCCACTTAGGAAAAACCACTTTAGTTTTCCTAAGGACCCGGGGTTCTCCAGATGGAGAAAGAAGGTTTTTACAAGGAACTTATTATTCCTTCTTAGCAAAAATTCAGCACTGCGTTGGATATATATATATATATATATATATATATATATATATATATATATATATATAAAACCTGAGACCCCATCAGTTTTTACATACTCCTATGGCAGTGTTTCATTTTACCATATGCAACAATAGATTCATACTCTGCTAATATTTACCCGATAAAAAGTGCCAAGAAATAAAGGTACTAGACATGTTGAGATGGGTTAGTTCACTTAACCTCGGGGAAGAGAGTAAAACAGGTATGATAATCTGTGTTAAGGACATTAGGATGTAGGTTTAAAAAATGATTTATGTATTCTTTCAGTACAAACATTTATTTACCACTATGTGTTTGTTTTTAAACTTTCTTGGTAAATAGTATGTTCAGAATTTTTCTTAGTGATTTTTGGCTCTGAGAAGTACAGTGTGGTCATTTCACAAGTTAATTTGGAATGCTGAGCAATTGAATTTAATAGAGTTTAAGCAATTCCTTTAATAGTAATAATAAGGGAGAATCTATAGATGCTTAAATAAGTAAGAACATAAGAGTTCAGTGCATATCACTGAATGTTAATATCATGTTTCTACCCATTGCCTTTGGAATGTGTCTGTGCAGGTATGGTTTTTTTTTGTGTTTTTTTTTTTTTTGTGTGTGTGTGTGTGTGTGTGTGTTGTGGGAATAATGAGAGGAGGGAGGATAAAGAGGAGAGAAAGTTTCCTTTAAGATTTCTATGTCATTTCTATCTACATCTGCTGATTCTCTCCACTTGAGAGGTAACAGTTAGCAGTTTCTCAAGCAGGGGCTCCAAGCTGTAACTTTAGATTCCTTTTCTGTCATCTTTTTCTTGTGGCTGAGAGCAAGGTTACTTATATTTTCCATTAACAATAATAGAACAAAGCCCTTTACCCATATGCTGCTCTTGAATATTTTATGACTGCTTTTTATGGTAATGGGCCAGTACAAAGAAATTGATCATGGAATAATTATGCTCCTAAATGAAGGACATGAATTTAAAATCAATTACTGCGTTGTTGCTAGAGAAAACAGTGCCTGGGGAAGATGGGGAAGAGGGGGATAACGTCATCATTGAAGTAAAACAAAAAGTATACATATAATGAAGTGTAATGTTTAGTTGTGATTTGAAATTAATGTATTACTCCATACTTAGCAAACAAAAAGGAGTATGTCATTATCTTTATTAGTAGCTATGAATGGTGTGTAATTAAATTGACAGTATTTCTTTTATCTTGCATCACACTATGAAATATCCTCAGGCTGATTAAATAGGAGAGAGAAAGAGAGGGAGGGAAGAGAGAGAAGAGGGAGAGAGAGAGAGAGAGAGAGAGAGAGAGAGAGAGAGAGAGAGAGAGAGAGAGAGAGAGAGAGAGAGAGAGAGAAAGAATGAGAGAGAATGCTTCAGAAAAAAAAATGTCCATAGGCCCCTGGAAAAAGAGATGATAAAGCACTGACCTTAAGACTATTTAATATTAAAGGCAGCATTGTTCTAAAAACAATTCTATAAAAAGATCCTAAATGTTAATGCAGACATTTAATTTATGAGAAAATGAGATGCAGTGGCTGGAAGGGAACTAGCGTCCAGTTTCTTTTCTGAGAAATGGCTGAGGTAGTGAGCGCCGGCGGGGAGGAAGGGTGGTTAGTGTGTCCAGATTCAACAGTGCTGATTCAGATATGCATGCAGACCACCCTGCCCAGGCACACAGGGTCCTTTGTTCCTTGTAAGATGGAAGAAAGGAGAGCGAGGGAAGGAAGGAGAAAGGTTGAGAGACAGAGGAGTTAAGGAGGCACAGCTCTGTGAAGTTGTGGTACAGTAGGGGGCTTCTTCCATGAGGCAAGGTCCAGAATCCAGGTTGCAGATAAAACTTGGAAAAGGATGTTTTTAAATTCTAATTCTGATTCATATCAGGGCAAATCTAGATGGTTGGCTGAATAGTCTAAGAAGTGTTAAGATTGTTTTTAATCCAAAATGATAAAACTGTTGTTTGCTGTCCCATACTGAATAATGCATTTCTTTGGATATTGGTTGTTGTTATTCTGTGTGTTTTTGGTTTGATTGAATTTGTTTCTTTTTTTCTTTCTTTTTAAAATATTTAAGTTTCCAAACTAAACACAAACACCAGTGGGAAGAGTGATAATTGTCAGGAAATAGTTTCTAGTAGAAATGCCTTGTCTTTTTTTAATGTTTAATTCTTCTAAAGTTGTATTGTTCACATTATTAAGAGAGTGAATGCTCATTATAGAAAATTTGGGAACTAGGAATAAAGGAAATATGCTTATTGTTCTGCAGGCTAAAGATACTCAGTGTCAACTTTGATGTATTTTCTTCATTAGTATTTCTCTGCTGAATATTCGTTTATTTTGTTAGTTTGATAACAGTAGACCCAAACCCTTCCGCAAGGGGAATTTCGGCACAGGCGGTGGCCTACATACAGAAGCTTAATAAGAGTCACACAGACTTGTTTGTGAATCTTCTCCATGACACATAGGAACTAAGTGTACATGAGTAAACCATTTGAACTTTCTCAGCTTTCATTCCCTTATTTGAAAAAGGGGGTGACAATACCCATTTTCAGGGTTTTGTGAAGGTGCCAGCTACACTGTGCGAAATGCCCATCCCTGAGCCCGTGGCCCCAACAGCAAGATGCCTCATCGCTGACAGCTCTTGCCTCAGCATCATGCTTATCTTTCTGTTTTCCTTCTCCAACAAACATTGTAAATGTTGAACAAAAGTTAGAAAATGAGAATGGTGGGAGGTCAAAGGGGATGAAAAGGAGGGTGTTGGAAGGAGGAGTTCTGAACAGAGGCAAACATAACTTGCTGGATTTGTCATTTGACCAAATGGTCCTTGTTCTGCACTCTTCTATGCTGTGGGATAAATAGTGCCGTTAATATTTCAGGCCTAACTTTTTTGTCATCTGAGACATAAGTTATGGTTTCAAGGAGGTGTGTGACGAGCTCTGGAAATAAAAAGGTCAGAATTGGAGTCATTTGGGGGGAATGTTGGAATAAATAGTTTCACTTTATCTATATTTGTTGAACAGTTCATGGGAATAATATGCCAAATACAAAAATTATGTGATTAAGAAAATCAGCTTTATTCCCCTCTAATGTATGTTAACATTTTATTAATATAAAAATGTACATTGTAGAGATTTACCGTAAAATATGTCAAACTCGATTATTTTATTCTTGAGATTTACAGCATCCTTTAAGGCACAATATTATACTTCTACACTCACACTCCTCATTTTTTTATTTAAATTCTTTATTGTTTAAAGTATTACATAAGTCTCCTTCCCCCCCACCATTGATCTCTCCCTGGCCGCCCCCACCACCCTAGCACATGCCCTCACACACACACCCCGCCCCCGGTCTGTTCCATTGGTTATGCTCATATGAATGCACACAAGTCCTTTAATGGATCTCTTACCCCCTACATAATTTTTTTCAACAATTTTTATTTGGTTTGTAACTATCTAAAATTTTAATTGCTTGGTGGAGAAATGTTAACTATGAAAGTAGTCTAATTATTCAAAAGATATAAAAATTTAATTCACATTCTAAATGATAATGTTTAACAATAGCAAACATTCTTAGAGTACTCCCTAAATGGTAGGCATTACTTTATTATTTTAAGTTTTCATATGTATTAAGTCAATAACCTTATGACATAAATTTTACAAGTATTCTCATTTTATAGATGAGGCACAGAGAGGCTAGCTGACTTGTCCAAGGTTAATAGCCACATAATAAAAAGTTCAGGTACTCTAACCCCAGAGCCAATATCCTTGTCAGTATTCCATCTCTCAACAGTAGCATCAATTTATTAAATACATAGTATATGCCTGCTCAATTTAATAACTTTGCATATATAATCATATATATAATATATGCATACATGTATATGATCGTGTGTATGTATATGATTAATGAGTTTATGATTATGAATATATACATATATGTATATGCATATTACATAGATGGGAGGACTCTCTAACGATAGGATTTACAGTTCTTTTATTAAGTTTCCCTGGCTACCAGCCACTTCTCCTAAAACATTTGAAACAAGGCCCTAGGAAATTACATCAGAGGACACATGAATGGCATTAGCTAAGGATACACAAGAAATCTTTCCCAACATAAATTATCAAACCAAATCTATTCCAAGAGAAATGGCCCTCCTTATTTCTTAGTCCCAATTCCATTGTTTCAGGACCTCACGGTCCAGGCCACATGTTCGTTTTAATATTTTACTCAGCAGATCTTTTGCATTTGGGGGATTTGATCATTGGTGGCCTAACTAGCACACTAGAGCTTTCAGTGCGTGTGCATGTGCATGCATGTGAAAGTACATGTATGTGCATGCAGATTTTACTCCCCTCAGAGTTTATTGAGAATCATGATCTAAAGTATTGCTGCAAAATGAGATCAGGAAATATTGCATTATACATAAGGTGAGCTAAATCTCAACATTTTTATTAAAAAGTTCTGGTACTTATGAGTCAGCTTCCCATATTGTGTATTTAATGGCTGAAGAATGAAACAATTTTAGGAAAAAATTGACTTTCAATTAATAGCTAAGTCCTTTGAAATAAATCATTGAAAGCTTTATCACTGTGAAAATTAGGATGAAAACTCACAGTTGTTTAAAGTATTCCCCTTTTTTTCTTTGGTAATAGCAGTATTTTGTCACCTGCTTTAGGGTGAAATTTAGCACCTAATGATTACATATTGTGAAGTACCTGCCAAAATGGAAACTTCTGGATCTTGATCAGAAACAATTAGATTTATCTCAACAACATCCTTTATAAAAGATTCAAAGTAGTGTCATAGTTTGCAGATACAAAAATCTAGGCTTTAACCTTTTGCACTCGGATGTCAAGTGTGACTCGACACGGTTAGCATTAGAATAAAGGAATCGACAAAAAAGCAAGCGAGTGCAAAGGGTTAATCCTGTCTCAACCAATTTCAAACTATCTGACCCAGAGCACAATACTTAAATCCAGTTCTATATAAAATGGGGATAGAATATCTACATTACAGGATTGTTAAAAGGAAGCATGAGCTAATACTTGTAAAGGGCTTAGTGCAGTGCCAGGTAGATAGAGGTTCCCAGAAAACGATGATGGTAAAAGAAGGCAGGATGAAAGATGGTTTTCCTGGGTCAAAGATGGTCTGGCCAACTTGCTGCCTTCTAGCCCTGACCTGCATGACCCTGAGGTCTCTGTCCTTACCAGCTTTTTGGCCATGGCTTTGAAGAAGATTAGAACTCCTCAGAATTCAAAGAATGGCTTTGAGAAAGTATCTGACTCTCAGGATTCAGGCTTCCAATGAAGAACACATTATAAAATGCTAGAGGCCCAGAGCATGAAAATGGTGCACTGGGGGTGGAGGGGTGTCCCGCAGCCCAGCCTGCACCCTCTCCAATCTGGGACCCCTCTGGGGATGTCTGACTGCCGTTTTAGGCCCAATCCCTGGGAGTCGGACATCCCTCTCACAATCTGGGACTGCTCTTTCCCAACCACTTGCCTGCCTGCCTGCCTGCCTGATTGCCCCTAACTGCTTCTGCCTGTCAGCCTGATCACCCCCTAACCACTCCCCTGCCAGCCTGATCGACACCTAACTGCTTCCCTGCTGGCCTGGTCACCCCTAACTGCCCTCCCCTGCAGGCCTGGCCCCCACAACTGCCTTCCCCTGCTGGCCTGATCACCCACAACTGCCCTCCCCTGCCAGCCATCTTGTGATGGCCATCTTGTGACCACATAGGGGCGGCCATCTTGTACGAGGGCATGATGGTCAATTTACATATTACCTCTTTATTATGTAGGATACTGTTAACAAATTCTACAAAAGAGTGGTCAATGACGGTGCCATTTGGAAGAAACTAGTAAACTTTATGACTCCCGTTTTATCACTGCGGAGCCTTGCATTGTTTCCCGACCTCAGTCATTTACCACCTTCTTAATAATGTGCTATTATTTAGTTATGCTTTTTCTTACCCTGTTTTTACTTTTAACCTTAATTTGTTCAAATACATTTATTTCTATCTCAAACAGAAAACCAATATCAATTGTCATATTAATAGAACTTAAAAAAAGTGATACATAATTACTGAAAAACATGTTTATTAATGTCCTACCTAAAAATATTTCACATATTTCCAGGTGGAATTTATTCCACAATTAGAAAAGCTCTACCACAGTCTCTTACTGCAATACTTTCAGGAACATAGAAGTGATCAAAAGCTTCTCACCTGCATGGAGTAGTCCTGCCAAGGGACTTGAAGGTCATTCAGTCATTCAGTCCTTTGTTCTACAATTGAGGAGTATGAAACGTAGAGGGATTAGCAACGTGATGAGGACACAATTTGTTCGAGACAATGTATAATATTCTGCTGTGGAGAAGGTACAAGAGAAAATATGTTATCTGGTATTTACGTGTAGAATCCACTATTGCTGTCACTAATACCATAAAATGATGAAGTAAACCAGAGAATTATAGGGGGTCAGCAAAGTGAAGAATTGTAAAACATGACAGGACTGAGCCTTTGTGCATCATTATCAAATCTGAGCTCTTGAGATTGACATGCCTCAGATTTCATCACTTCCTCATTTTCCCCTATGTTGTTCCTGGTGTGTGGTTGTCTTGGACTGACACCTCTCTTTATATTTGATTAAATTATATTTCTATTTAGTATTCTTGTGATGGTGATAAAAACCAGACCTGCACTGGAGCACATGGCCGCAAATATAATTACTATCCAGTATCTCTTGGTTGGATGAGACTTGAAAAATACTTGCCATCAATATTACTACCTTCCTTTCAAAGGCATCCTCACATAGCAAAGCCCTGTGATAAACACATGTTTTGCATTATCCTTCCTCCCCCAGAAAGCAATTAGAGTCACCTTTCTCTCTACCTTACCCTTTGCAGGTCCTATGAGTAAGTAAGTGGTCATGGTTTTACACCTTTATGCTTTCCTTATGCTTGCCTTCTAGCAACTGTAATTGAGATAGAAGAACAGGAGGAGGCACAATTAATTTATTCATGATTGACCCACCTGTATTTGAATAATTCAGTGTATCCCAGCAAGAATTTGATAGCTTCTTTACTTTTTTTTTTTTTTTTTTACTGAGTTTTGAGAATCTATCATTGTGTGTAGGATGGCAGAACTCAAGAGTTGTGGATATGCCAAACCATACATGGAATATCCTCTCCTTCTCTTCCCCAACTCTTTGGCTGAGTCAGATAATACTGTATTTTCATAGGTCAAAATGGCCAAATATCTGTAATTTTATATCATTAACCTCTAAAAAGAGGAGAGAACATTTATCACAGCCCAGTGGCTAAGATCTCTCCACACAAGATTAGCAACAAGCAGATATCAGTTGCATATAACCTAAGGACGTAACTTCAGATGCCATGTCTAGTTCTTGGAAAGCACATCATCTGATAAATGTTGTTACAAAACAGAACGAGCAAAGTTGAGATCTAAGCCCAATAAGCTCCGTCTCTAGGATGGACTGATGCAGGAAATGAATGAGAAAATAACCAATAGCTATTGCTGTATGCCCACTGACGTTGTTGAAAGCATCAAGAAATACTTTAACACATGGCGTGCAACTTTCTAATGTGTTGCCGAGCTGCAGACTAGGAAAACTAGAGTGGAGGACTTTTGAACCTGGCAGCATCGTTACTAATGCAGTGATTAGTTTATGGAACGCCCATGGGTCATCTGGAGAGGGGGAGGGGGGCTGAAGTTTAGAAGCCCAACCTCAAGATTTATTAACAGCCGAAACCGGTTTGGCTCAGTGGACAGAGCGTCGGCCTGCGGACTCAAGGGTCCCGGGTTCGATTCCGGTCAAGGGCATGTACCTCGGTTGCGGGCACATCCCCAGTGGGGGGTGTGCAGGAGGCAGCTGATCGGTGTTTCTCTCTCATCGATGTTTCTAACTCTCTATCCCTCTCTCTTCCTCTCTGTAAAAACTCAATAAAATATATTTTAAAAAAAAGATTTATTAACAGACTCGCAATCCAAGGGGAAATTTTCATGCATAAATTATTGGAAACGCTATTGTTTGGGTGGTGGAGACACTATACACAGAGCAGGAATTGCTTTAGATTGTTTTGGGTATGAAAGTAACATTTTTCAGTATTCCACTATGTCTTATATAAGTGGGTTTTTTTATAAAAGAAAGAAGCATTTTATTCTAACAAGAAACCACAGCAGCTTAGTTATAAAAATTCAGTTTTTTTCAAATACTTTGCAATTTGACCCAATTAGAAAAGTAGAATGTTGTGATTTTTTATCACAGTATTCTCATATTCCTATTCTTTATATTTATTCATATAATTTGGTTCTTAAAGTTTCATGAGAAATAATGTGCTTCATTTGAAACTGAAATAGTCATAGGTATATAGCACAGGTGTGTTGTAGGGAGAGAGACAGAGGCTAAGCAGTAAACCCTGAGGAATCTTATGTACAAGAATTAAAGAATCAGTGAAACAAAACAAGACTTTAGTGGTAACCATGGCAACCTCCACAGATAAGGAAGAACATGAAGCTTTCTGGTCATTATTATTATTATTATTGTATTTCAACATTTATTGACTGCCTGCCTGCATGGGACTGGGGCTAATCAATTTTTTTCTCAGGAGGAACAGTTAAATGGAGATGAGGTTTCCCTAAAGGGAACCCGGTGGATTCTAAGAGCTTTTAATGAAGTTGGGACTGTCAGATGACAAAGGAACACTAAATTCTCTCTGTTTTGCAGTGGAGACATTTTTAAAACTTTGAGACTATGTGTCACATAAGGGACCGTGCAATGACATTAACCCAAGACACATCTGACAGGTCAAAAGATATATGATAAAATCAGTGATGTGGAATGAAAGAAACCAAAGGTTAGATTGAAGATTAATCGGGTTCTTGTTTGGAGAGAGAGCCGATAATATTTTTCGGCCAGCCATTTTCTCGTGGGGTCCCGGGGGCAAAATCTATTTATTATAGTGCCATAATTAAGGCTCTGCTCTACCAAAGAAAATAAATGTTTAGATACACCAACTTCGAGATGAACTTGTTTCTTCTTCAACCCTAGACACAAGAGCAAAACTGTTACAAAACAAAAGCACAGCTGATCAGAAAGAAACTGAAAGACTCTTTTGCCTTCCAGGGCTGGCGGGGCCATGCTTGGAGGGTGGGAAGGATGGGCACTGAGATACCAGTTTTGAAGCCTGGGATTAGCTTTGGGGGGTTGCTAAGGGAAAACCATTAGAAGTATTAGCACTGCCTGAATAGAACCCGTTCTCTTGATCAGGATTTCTCAAACAAATCACCTGGGGTTCTACTTAAAATGCAGATTATGGCCCTGACTGGTTTGGCTCAGTGGATAGAGCGTCGGCCTGTGGACTGAGAGGTCTCAGGTTCGATTCCGGTCAGGGGCATGTACCTTGATTGCAGGCATATCCCCAGTGTGTGTGTGGGGGGGTGCAGCAGGCAGCTGGTAGATGGTTCTCTCTCATTGATGTTTCTGACTCTCTATCCCTCTCCCTTCCTCTCTGTGAAAAATCAATAAAATATATATTTTTTTTAAATGCAGATTATGATTCAGTAGAATCTTGTAGATTCACCAGAATCCGGTGGGACCCCCACTTCTGGTATTTCTAACTTCCCTTTGATGTCCATACTGATGATGACCATACTTTAAACTATAAACCTCAGCTTTGGCTGCACAACACCATCCCTCGGGGAGTTTGTAAACATTTTCCTGCCCTGGCCATCCCTCCAAACCAGTGAAATCAGCATATGCCCAGGTGCCAGCTAGGAGCTGAGAACCACAGCAGCCCTTGGTCAAAGGTGAATCCTAGATACACTGAGATTCACCTTTGCTAACACTGGGTTTTACAATTTTTCTTACACTTAAAAGGAAAATATAAAACCCATATTTCTTGCTCTTTGAATAAACAACACTAGGACTGCATTTATACTCAGTTGTCATCAACTGCTGGCATGTGCTCTGTGCCTTGTGGACTGGGCACAGAGCCTGAAGGTCTCCTCTGCCTGTTCAGCTGCTTTCCCTGTGGTTTTGTGTGTTTTTTTAAATATTTTATTGCTTTTGAGAGAGAGAGAGAGAGAGAGAGAGAGAGAGAGAGAGAGAGAGAGAGAGAGAGGGAAGCATCCATGTGAGCCTCCTACACACCCCCTATCTGGGATAGAGCCCACAATCTAGGCTTGTGCCCTAACTGGCTGTCAAACCAACAACCTTTTAGTGCATGGGACAACATCCGACCAACTTAGCCACACTGGCCAAGGCGACTTTTATACCCCTGTTCACAGAGTCATACTGTAATGTCTCTGCTTGGAGGGATGGTTTGTAATGCTGTTCTTCTTCTTCCTTTAATCCTTGACTGACACGTGGGTAGTTGGTTTGGATGCCCACTTGAAGCACTGATGGGGACAAATGCTGGTGTAGGAGTCAGGAACTGAGTTCTGGTCTGGTTCTGCCACTTACTGCTATATTGATATTGATACTTAGGCTCTCTGAATCTGAGTTTTCCTCGTCTGTAAAGTCACACTGTTTGTAGATTGGGCTAAACGTCCTTGGAGTACACTAGCACAGCATCAGCCACCATTGCTCATTACTCGGCAAACCCCTACTGAGTGCTGCTCAGTCTGTGCCAGGCCCTCCTGAATGGAGGATGGGAAACACAAAGTCAAGGTCAAGCCATAGACCTGCCAGGGCTCTGAGGGCTTAAAAGTTCTCCTGGAGGGAAGAGTTAGGAGTTGGGTGGCCATACAGCTCCATTTGCCCAAACAGGCTGGCTTGAATTTAATGTTCTGTGGGATTATGGATAGCACTAGTTTCACTCACAGAAGTGGCTCTGCTTTGGCTAAGAGAGCATTTGGTCTCTGCAGTTAGGAGAAGATTGCATTGTGAGGTTTCTCTAGGGAAGGGCAGGGAGCCGATGGGATGCCACAGTGGGGTGTGCCAGCATTGATAGTCACATGCTTTGATGGGTAGCTGTGGCCCCCTCCACTGTGCTCCCTAGTATCCCAGAGAAGTCCTCCTGAGCAAGTTCCAGAGCAGAGACACTAAAAAGGGGAGAATGAATTTGGCCGGACTTGGGAGACTCTTCCTACACTCTGTCAGCTCCAGTGACAACGTTTGCTTTTTTCTTGTCCCTCGCTTCTGTACCTTTTTTACCTTAAATCTTGCTGGTTTCTGGGCATCTGTCTGAGACTGATGCTGAAATTTCCCTGCCCCTCTTTTTGTTTTTAAAACCCCCAGTGACCAGGAATTTCCAAGGGCCAACGTATGCCTGCTACTGCCACCTAGTGGAGACATCACAATGTCATGATTGCCTTCATTGTTGATCAAAAACTCTAGGCTGGGCTGCGATTTATTTGACGGAATTATCCAGGCAATGCTTCTGGTTTGATGGGAAATAATTGGAAAGTAAAGATCTTCCACAAAGTATACACGTGCTTAATCTCTATTTAAACAATTTTTTTCTGCTAAAGAGTTTTAAAAGCATACTCTAAAAACACCAATGCAACAGTTGCTGATGCATAGAAACTGAACAATATTGGATTGAAGAGTGAATAAACCAAGGATCACACAGAAGAAAAAATAAACTCTTCACACCCTTATTCAAGCAGAGTTATAGTTCTCTTGTGAAATACAGTGTGTGGCATCTTGCTCCTTTCCACATGAAGAACAGATTCTCCAAAGTGGCACTGGTTTGACTGACATGGAACTGCTTGTGTTGCGGTAATTTCGTAATTGCTAGCTCATAGTAATAACGCCACTTGTAGTAAATTTAGGTCTTCCTCTCTGAATTGTCTCTTTTTTTAAAGTCTATCCTCTTTCAAATAATGTTGAACAAGACATTTGCTTTATTCCTATCTCTTTGTCTTCCTTGTTTCACCCTTTTCTGAAAATAGGCATGTATGACATCTTTTCTATTTCTGGTTCATTCTGGGGATTTTTATCTCCAGATTTATTCCCACCAAACCTTCTGTTCACCATGAAGATTCCCAGTGGTTCTCATCTACCTAATTCAAGCAGACTGATTTTATTCTGTAATTTTTGAGAAAATGTTCTTAATAGTCTCCGTATATTGGTATTTTTTTAAACATATTTTTATTGATTTCAGAGAGGAAGAGAAAGGGAAAGAGAGTTAGAAACATCAATGATGAGAGAGAATCATTGATCAGCTGCCTCCTGCATGTCCCCTACTAGGGATCGATTCTGCAACCCGGTCATGTGCCCTTGACCAGAATCAAACCTGGGACCCTTCAGTCCGCAGGCTGACACTCTGTCCACTGAGCCAAACTGGCTAGGGCAGTGCATTGGTATTCTTGAATACAAATAACAACAATGAGTAAAGTGCATAAAGCCACATCTATATTATAATGACTATAGCAGTATTAAGCTCTCTGTTATTCCAAATCTCCTAAGGATTTCTCTGGAAGGTTAAAAAGAATATTTGAGGAATAGTTCACCGAGGTCACTGGAATATTTAATATTCTGTAATTATTTCTGACTTACAATATGTTGGCCAGAAGCAGATTCTAGAAATAAATCAGCAGTAGTTCCACTCAGGGTAAAAATAGGGCATAAATTGAACCATGGTCTTCATATTAAATTATACTACCATGTTATGTTTGCTACATTTGGCGCTATATCATCTTCAATATTTTTATGCTGCAGTTGTCTAGTGAGTGCTTTCCAAAAATATCACAAAGACTCTTATTCTACTTTTGTACCATTTAGTACCTGATTTGAAATATCCAATTGCAGATACTTGAGACCATTTTATTATTTGAAAGAAGCTTAGATGAACTGTAGCCAGACCTCTGTATTTTATCACTGAAGAGTCTGAGGCCCAGTGAGACAAAGTATCTGCCAGAAGTCACATACCTAGATCTCAACTAGGACTGAGTTCAGTTCTCTGTTGACCATTCTAGATTGTCATTCATTTTATTTATTCATGCACATAGGAGGGTGCAAAAAAAATTCCTCCCACTATCTAAGTTTTTCTACCAGAGACAGATTAACAGGAGAAAATGTCCAAAATTGATTTTACGAATGCACCTTTGGGGGTGTCATAAGACTAAGATCTTAAGATGCATTGGGCAGTTATGGCTTATGTGACATCTGGAGATAAGGAGAAGGGGGAGGGGTGGTGGTTTAGGACTTCAAAGGACAGCAAGGAAATTCACACGGAGATGGAAATATTTGCTGGGCCATTTTTAACAAGGGGCATAGAGAGGACTTTGATCATAGGGGCCTTGCCAGGTTCATCTCTGTCTTATTGTAGTTTATATTAAACTACTAGAGGCCCGGTGCACGGGATTCGTGCACTGGTGGGGGGGTGTGGCTGCAGGGATCAGTCTGCTGTGGGAGCACTGCTCATCCCAGTCAGCTGAGCGGCTGTGGTCCCTGGTCCAGCATCTTCCCTGGAGCCTGAACACTAGCTTCTCCAGGGGACTTGGTTGGGACGGGCCCAGGGACAATAGCCCTGAGAGGCGTGGAGTAGGCCTCAGTCCTGTGGCAACCATGAACCCACCTCCCAACCTCCAAGGTTAGCTCTTTGAGCCCAGCAGCACTGCGTGGCCTGTGGGCGTCAGGAGGAGGTGGTAGGGATCGTGGAGGAGGAGCCTGGGGTGAGGAGGTGATGATCGCAGCCGGGTTCCTGCCCGTCGGGCCCGAGGTTTGCAGCAGGAACAGCCGCTCATCCCGGTCAGCTGAGCAGTGCTCCCACTGTGGTAGCTGCCCCCGGTGGTTAGTGCTCGTCATAATGATTGGCTGACCGGTCATTCTGGTCATTCCGCTGTTCGGTCACTGGGCTTTTATTATATAGGATAGTTACCTCTGATGTATCTCCTTTCCTGGAGCAGAACCTCTATCTAAATCCCTTTTGGGGCAGTTAGGAAAAAACTCATATATTTTTCCAAAAGATATATTTTGGGTTGACAGGACCTTGCTTTTCTTCATTTAAAAAAAAAATCTTTCAATGTAAACTGATGAACAAAAATAGATCCAGAGACACAGAAACATTGAATAGACTGTCAAACCTCAGGGGGAAGGCAGGGGCAGAGGTTGGGGGTTGGTAATAGATCAACCAAAGGACTTGTATACATGCATATAAGCATAACCAATGGACACAGACAGTAGGGGGGGTGAGGGTGTGTGTTGGGGGGTGGGAGTGGCCAGGGAGAGATCAATGGGGGGAAAAAGGAGACATATATAATACTTTCAACAATAAAGAATTTAAATTTTAAAAAATAATAGATCTTTCAAGGATTTCTTAACTTTTAAAAAAGTATAGGCAACTATGGTTTTGTAATTTTAGTAGGCACCTATGTTAAAATAATTTCAACTGATGCCTAAAAGTAATTGTCCTTTATCAAGGCTGCTTTGGAGGGCAGCATTTCTTGGATCCATGAAGTTATGTTTACAGCATATTGCTACATGGACACTGTTTGTCATCGTCCACAAGTCCTTAAGTAAGGATAACTGTGGAACATTTAAATAGACCTAAATGAGATCCTGTTTCTATTAATAAGTGGTGAAAGATCCACGCGTTTCTCCAAATAGATCTGTTATTGGTGGAAGTGGAGTTCTTGGGGTGTTGCGAGGAAAAGAATTTCCAGAGGCCCCCAAGGGAGGATGGGGTTTTATGGAAAGCTTTATTGATGATGTAAAATGAAGGGAGTTCCCCTCCAAGGTCCCCTCTTTGTCCATCCTGTTATGGAAGATGTCCAATCTTGTCTTCAGCAGGATCAGAATGAAGGCCAGTGTCCAGAATTTCTGTTCCATATTAAAGTCCAGTCCAGCATCTGGCTAGATTAGCTTGTTTCCAGCTGCAGCTCATTGTGTGTGGGGGTGGCCATGTGGCTGCTTAAGGCCACAAGTCTATGGAGAGAGAACAGGCAAGCGTGGGTCATGGAGCAAAAGAGGGCAAGAGCACAAGAAGCATTAGGGAACTCTGTGTCTGGGGATTTACCCTTCCAAGATTCCCCTCATTTACATTGGCCCCACCCTCTTAGCCAATGATCTTCTTCCCAGGCTAGACTGACAGGCAAGACCCTTCCCTATGTCACCTGGACTTCACTGAGCATGTATTTATCTGCCCCTTTGATCCCTTTCCCCAGTGATTTACAGGGAAAGGACAGGTGATTTCCCTGGGAGCATGAAGCTGTAGCTTCCTGGTGAAGCTGCCCAGATGACCATGCTTATAATGTCTGTCCTCCCTTTTGCTTTCTTCCTATTATTATCAATAAACTAGCTAGTTACCGTAATAATGGATCTATTTTTTTATATATTTATTTATTTAAATATATTTTTATTGGTTTCATAGAGGAAGGGAGAGGGGGGAGAGAGATAGAAACATCAATAATGAGAGAGAATCATTCATTGGCTGCCTCCTGCACACCCCCCCCCCCCCCCACTGGGGATCAAGCCTGCAACCTGGGCATGTGCCCTTGACTGGAATCGAACCTGGGACCCTTTAGTCCGCAGGCCTACACTCTGTCTGATAAGCCAGACCAGCCAGGGCATAATGGATCTATTTTAATGTGTTCGGATTTCCAAGGTACTTTAAAATGACACGCTATTGTGTGGCTTTTTTATATATATATCAGACTAGTCACAGTAGTAAATGAATGTGTCTAGCAAAGCCAAGAATGAATACCCTCTCCAAATACCTCAGAGAGATTTTTCCCCTGATGTTTTGATCTATGACAGTTCAAACCCACATTACTGTAAACCATGTGGATTGAAATTTTTAAAATGATTTTTCATTTTGATTCTTTAATATTCTACTTAGATTTTTAATTTTTGAAAAGAATACACTCCTTCCTTCTTTCCTTCTTTCTTTCCTTCCCTCCTTCCTTTCTTCCATAATTCATTAAACATTTATTTGTCCTGGCATCTATCATATATCAGGCATTTTGTTGAATGCTATAGCGCTTGCAATTTGGGAAAGATTACAGATGTGATTGTCTTATATGTTAGATGTGATTGTCTTATATTTTTAACCTTCAGAACTCTATATCAAATTCATGATCATATTTGGAAAGTCTATTATATTGCTTTGCTCTTTATCAGAACCCCTGCAGGAATATTCTGAAATCCAACCTATTATAAGTATTTAGTCATCACCCTCACAGGTTGTGCTTAATTGTTCCAGTTGTAAAGAAAGCTCATGCACAACTCTGTAATCCATGTTTCTTTTTTCCACATAACCATTGTCATCCATTAAAAAATAATAACCCTGTTGCCTCATATCTTTGCATTTAGTGAGATTAATATTGTCTTATACTCAACCCAGGGAACGGGGAGGGAGAGGTTTGCTTCAGTTGTCTTAGATGATGAGAGCACTCCAGCAACAATACCCTCATTCACTAACTAGAAGCCTGATTGAATATGGGAGTTGCTGCCTCTGCCCCTTTCAGAAGCCACAGCAGGCAGGCCTGGCGAGGGGTTCATTAGAGCCTGGTAGGATGACAGCAGACTGGGAAGCTGCTGTAAATGATGAGAACCAGGCCTTGGCTAGCTTCAGCCTCTGCCAAGCGCAGCATGGCTCCAATACTTTCTGGATTCCAAAGAAAACATGCCAGCCTGATGCCTGCTGATCATGGGACTCAGCCGGGATATCTGTTTCTGGCCTTGAGGTTTCAGAGGGAATGCTTGTCATGGGTGCAAACACTCTTTCTGTCTTGTTGCCATACGGGAGCAGAAAATGACACGTCAGCTGCATGTGTTTGCTCATGTCACCTGTGTTTGCTCATGGCACATTCAATAGGTGTTTCCAGTTTTTTTAAAAAACGTTCAAGCTAAATTTGTATTTTAAATATAATGGGGAAGGACCTTAGGAATCAACTCCTACAGGCTCCTTGTTTTACAGAAAAGAAGAAATTCAGAGACCTCAGATTAACATTGGGCAAGGGTTAGGTGTTGCTCTTATCATTTCAACATTGTCCTACAGATTCTAGACTTTACAGTAAGAAAAAAGTAAGAGATTAAAGCATCCAGACTGGAAATAAATCTCTAAAACAGTCTTTATTAATAGCTGACATGATACTGTATGCATAACATCCTGAGGAATACACACATGCACACATACACACACATAATTAGAACTAACCAAATTCAGCAAGGTCACATGACACAAAATCAATATGCAAAGTCAATTGTATTTCTCTATATATTAATAATCTGAAAAAAGAGATTTAAGAAAGGCATTCCATTCCCATTACCATGAAAAAGAATAAAATAATTTGGAATAAATGTAACAAAAGAAGGGCAAGGCTTATACAATTAAAAGATGGTTGAGAGAAATTAAAGATCTAAATACATTGGCAAACATTCACAGATGGAAAGACTCAGTATTGTTAAGATGTCAGTTCTTCCCAAATTGATATATAGATCTGAACAAAGTTGAGGGATTTATATCTCCTGATTTCAAAACTTATATAAAACCTACTATCATCAAGACAGTGAGAGATTGGTGTAAGGGCAGACATGTAGCTCAATAGAACAGAACTGAGACTCCTGAAATCAACTCTCACATTCAAGGTATTGATTTTCTACAGAGATGCCAAGGCAGTTCATAGGGGAATGGATAATCTTTTCAACCAATTGTGCTAGAAGAATTGTATATCCACATACTAAAAGATGAATTTAGACCCTTACCTCACAGCATGCAAAAATTACAACTACAAATGGATCACAGAGCTATGCTTAAAATCTAAACATAAAAAACTGTTACAAGCAAACAGAAAATATTTTTTATTTTAAATTGGACAGAAGGTGGGTATTATTTAGGTCACTTTATGGTTTATCTACAATGCTGTTGAAGGGAGGCTTTATTACTAACACTCCCCAAGAGAAGTTGGCAGCCAAAGAATGCGGGGCCAAGTGGGACAGCACCAGGTTTAGTCAGGAGGCAGGAAAAAGCAAGAGAAGGCCCAGGCCAGGGCCTTTATTGGGGTTTCTTTGGGGAATATAAAGCAGGACATGGTAAACGGTTTAGGATTGGCTAGTCTGAGTAATTCTGACAGGCTTTGGGATATAGGGGTTGTACCTAATGGTCTGGTTACTGATCCCTGGCTTGTTTGAAGGTAGGAAGAATGTTGGCTTTGTATGTGTTTGATAAAGTAGATGGTTGGGGTATGGAGTCTAGATAAATTAATTTACGTATGAAAGGCACGTGTCCAGACTGGCCCTTTGCTCTCTAAGAATTAGCCAGCTCTAGGGGGTGTCTCCCACCAGTGAGGCCACAGATGCCAAGGCAACTAGAATACAGGAAGTTGATACAATACGCCTTGTGACAAATGGATGACAAGCACAAGTTTAAGAAAATACAAAACAGCAGGAAGGGAAAATACAAATGGCAATGAAGTAGAAACTTTTTCTGCTTTTAGTATATTTCTTGACAGGAATTTTCTAAATCAGTTCTCTTTTCTCCGGGAAAACCAAAAAACAAAATAAAATAAAAGTCTGCTCATATGTTTTTAAACAAACATCTAGGAAACTATAGTCATTTACACATGTACTTTGTCACTGTTATAGCATGCACTACTAAGTTGCAGCAGCAAAATTGGATAAACCAGGCTTTAAAAGTTGTGGATTGAATAGAGCTTAGACACATATACCTGGAAAGGTAACATCTTGAATGCTATAGTCATTAATGGAATGTGCTATAGTCAAGGTTTGGTTTTTGTAAGAGAGCGAAATAAGGATTCAGATCCTGATCATTAGCCTTTGTACACTTACTTAAAGTGTTTTTAACTTGTAATTTTAGATTGCCCAGATAATGAGATTGAAATATATTAATCGCCCTCTTTTTTTTGTCTGTGTACAGCTTACACATGTAACTCATTTTTATATTTCAGATGTATTGTATCTAATGCTTTATTTTAAATAAGGATATAAATTAGACTTCTTGGCATTTTGTTGAAACCAAGAAAGAAAAAAAACACAGCGTCAGATATTTAAGAGAGAAAGCCCCGGGAGTTAAGACACAAAATCAAGTTGAGCAGCATAGTCCAACAGATGTTTAAGCAGATGAATAAAATGTGCCTGGTGTATTCCTAATGAATATCAAAGAATGCTACCTGATTTTGAGAAACGGGACCTATCATCCGAGTGCTACAAGCCACTGGAAAATGGTTTCTACAAAAAGTCTATGGTGGGCAGAACTCAGGCACCTTAGGATGTCTGCATATAATGTTACACGTATACTTCAAACACTCTGTGTTGAATGTAATAACTGTTCTTAGGGGGTGCACCATATCTATCGAGCACACAGACTGTTTTCGTTTCTTAGCCTTGTCTCATCACCTCTTCCAGACTCATTCCTCCTATTTCTAACATCTTTCCTTTCCACGATCTCACTGAACTAAGTCTCTTTCATGAACATTATCAGAGGATGTACATATGTCTTACTAACTGCATCATCATTCTTTCTAGTCTAGATGAATAGGATCACTATCACCCCACAAAACAGTACATATAGATTCTTGAGATAGACATTGGGCATGAAGACAATGATAAACACATCTTCCTTGTAGCGTGGACATTCTCTACAAGTAACAATGGCCAAGTGGGTCTCGGGATATTGTCAGAGAAGAGAACCTGACACTATAGATTCTTGATGTTTTTGTGAAAAAGAGCCATAAAAACTATAAAATGATTGAAGTGATTAGGGAGGGGTAAGTGGAAGGAGACTGTGTTGCTTCATGGATACTGTGATTGGGGAGCCTGGTCAAACTTACTAAGTAGGTTAAGAAACGAGACTTCTTTACACAGAAGAAAAGAACACGAGCTTGGAAATCTGGTGAAGCATGGTGTGAATCCTGGCTGCCCCTTTACCAGCTTGAGCCTTTGCCCTGCCCTCTTGGAGTCTGGAGAATCTCCTCTAGAAAAGGACTGGCTTGCAATGATGAAAGATGTCATATGGAAAAACAATACATGGCTGGTGTTTAATATGAGAATCTGAGGAATAAAACCACATGAAAGGGGTTAACAAATGATGAAATCAGTGTTCCCCTGCCACGGGGTAGGTTTTTAAATAATGCCTCAATCTGAAGGGCCAACTTTCTCATAGTAAAACTAGAAGCCCGGTGCACGAAATTCGTGCACGGCGGGGGGTTGTCCCTCAACCCAGCCTGTACCCTCTCTAATCTGGGACTCCTGGAGGGATGTCCGACTGCCCGTTTAGGCCCGATCCTGGTGGGATCGGGCCTAAACGGGCAGTCGGACATCCCTCTCACAATCCAGGACTGCTGGCTCCCAACTGCTTGCTTGCCTGCCTTCCTGATTGCCCCTAACCGCTTCTGCCTGCCAGCCTGATCACCCCCTAACCACTCCACTGCCAGCCTGGTTAATGCTTAACTGCTCCCCTGCCAGCCTGTTTGCCCCCAACTTCCCTCCTCTGCCAGCCTGGTCACACCTAACTGCCCTCTCCTGCAGGGTTGATCACCTCCAATTGCCCTCCCTTGCAAGCCTGGTCCCTCTCAACTGCCCTCCCTTGCAGGCCGGGTGCCTCCCAACTGCCCTCTCTTGCTGGCCATCTTGTAGTGGCCATCTTGTGTCCACATGGGGGCAGGATCTTTAACCACATGGGGGCAGCTATATTGTGTGTTGCAGTGATGATCAATCTGTATATTACTCTTTTATTAGATAAGATAGAGGCCTGGTGCACGGGTGGGGGCCAGCTGGTTTGCCCTGAAGGGTGTCCCGGATCAGGGTGGGGTTCTCTTGGGGTGTGGGGCGGCCTGAGTGAGGGGCCTGTGGTGGTTTGCAGGCAGGCCACGCCCCCTGGCAACCTAAGCGGAGGCCCTGGTATCTGGGATTTATTTTCCTTCTACAATTGAAACTTTGTAGCCTGGAGCAGAGCCAAGCCTGCTGTTCCCTCCGGGGCGGCAGCCATCTCTGTGGCAGTTAATTCACCTTCTACAGTTGAAACTTTGTTGCCTTAAGCGAGTGGGCCCAGCCAGGGTGTGTTTAAAGCTTTGCTTCCCCTGTTGCCGCCGGCAACCCTGGCCTGCTCTCTCAAGCTCCATTCTGTTGCCATTTGTTTGAATTTGTTTACCTTCTATAATTGAAACTTTGTAGCTTGAGTGGAGGCTTAGGCCTGCAACAAAGCTTGGCTTCCTCTGTTACCTGGGAAACCTTGCTCTCTGTGGCTGTAGCCATCTTGGATTGGGGTGAATTTGCATACTTGCCCTGATTGGCTGGTGGGCGTGGCTTGGCTGGTGGGCGTGGCTTATGTAGCGGAGCGATGGTTAATTTGCATATTACCATTTTATTAGAGAAGATGCCATGCAAAGGTAATGGGAACCCTCGAGTGACCTGCAGTTCCCATCATGTGTATGGTGAGAATACTGTGTATTCCTTTACAACGATATGAAGGAGGCCTCAATTCTGGTGACAATTGAGAGGGATCCATGATAAAAAACCGTGTTTAAAGATAATAATGTCCGTATTATTTGAAGTAAATGCTACGTAGCAGTATAAAAGACATCTTCAGTATCACACTGATGGGATTAATGATACTTGGTCTGCACATTGCTTTACCATTTGGCAGCCTCATCCATCATCTCTCTCCATCATCAAGTACTTGAGACAGGTATTAAAATTTTTTACTGTATAGGTAAGGAAGCTGACTTGGAATTTAGAAGATTTTCCTTGGTTTAACAGCTCATACCTAACAGAGCTGTCATTCAGACTCAGGTTTTCTGAGACCAAGTCCAGAATGTTTTCCCCCAGTGCATCGTAGCTGTCATTCTCCGAGCAGGTGTGCAGCTTTAACCAGGGTCAAGTGTTGCAGCTGGTGCCTGGCTGCTGGAATTCACAGCCATGGCAGTGTATGCCATTGGGTGACTTAACCTCAGGGCAATATGCCTTTAAATCCATATCAGAGGCTGCAAGCAACCTTCTAATCTCTCTGCTGTCTAGTCCTGGTCAGTGCATCTGCCAGTTCATCATGCTCACAGCAATGTCAAAAGACAAAGTAAGGACTGAAAGAGGGCAAACTGCACCTCCTAAGAAAATGGCATTTTTCTGGCATTGATGAAGGTATCAGCTGCCAGTCAGTAGAGAGTGAAAATTGTTCCAGGTTAAGGATCACTTGGCAAAGACGTGCATTTTAAACAAATATAGCAGTTACCTTGAGATAAATTTCAGTAGTAACTGAAACACCTGCTCAGGTACAAAGGCCATTTTTAACCTGTGGCTTTCTTACTATGGCACTGAAATGTAATACTTAGGTGAAAATGTCTCCGAAGAGTAAATACTTAACAGACTTGAAGACAAACAGCTGTTTCAAACATACGGTCAGCACATAGGGTGCTTTCATCACTCTTTATCTCCCTCATCTCATTTTTAGGAATTATGAGATGTTCATGTATATTGTATCATGTATGTGAAGTTGAAATGGAAACAGTTTGCAGATTCTGATTTTCTGAGGTTTGTTTATAAGAAAAAAAAAATCCCTCCAGAAGGAAAAATATTATTAACTTATGTGACTAGACTAAGAAGGATATGCTGAATGGGTGGTTACTAACTTATTTGTGTCTTAATCTCTTACTGCCATACATGTAATAAAATTGAAGTTGTGTATAATAGAGCAAGCAGTCAGTTGTAAGATGTTTCAGCGTATGATTTTATTATTTCTCATTCGTGTGTAGAGAAGAACATTCTAATCCTTATTTTAAAAATGACTTCTCTTTTTCCCCAGTCAGTTGTGTGGGTGACTTGGACTCTAATATATGCTTAAAAGGCAGGGGTTATAGGCCCTGTTGGTGTCATGGCTGTGGAGGAGTTTGGTATGACAGGCACTGTCGATAGCCCACCTCTTTCACTGCACAATGCTGGTTGGCATGAGACATCTGTAAACACTTTGGCTTGCTATGGCATTACGTGCTGTTTTTTTGTTGTTGATTTTACAGCTGATTGATCTCTATTCGTAGCTTTTCAAGGCTTTAAGGGCACTATTGGCCTTCATTAGCATTTCCTGAACCTCCACTGCACCTCCACTGCGCCTCCATAAAGTACAGGTGTGGATCCTAGCCCTTTAAGGGCGTTACTGACTATAAAAGGAAGGCAACAGGCTGGGGAATCCTATTGGTCTGGCTCGTGGTCTTCCCGGTGTCTTCTCATTGAGGTTATGTGCACTTATGTTTTCTTTCTTTTTTTAACTTACTTCCATGAGTCGCTGTGCCAGGTACTGTGCTGGGAGGTGGGGGTGGTGTGGTGAGCAAGTTAAACTCATGGATCATGACGTATGGTGGAAATTCCAGAAAAGTCAACAGGTACTTTATCACAGCGTGATCTGCGCCGAGCCCCTTAAAGGCGGGCAGGGAGTTATGTGGTGGCCTGAGCTTGCTCTCTTTCTTCTGGGCCCTGGGTGTGTTGTGCAGACACCACTCATGCTCCTAGGATACTTGCCTAAGAATCTTAGGACCCTGACTCAGGGTGTAGAGAGAACCTAAGTCCTGGAGGAAACTGAACAGGTACTAAAACATAATGAGTTTTGAGCTGGTTTGCCCACTAACTGTGACTTTCAACAAATAATTTAACTTCTCTATTCATCAGTTATCTAAAAAAAAAAAGACAGTAACTCCTCTGAAGAGTGTTTGGGAAAATGAGAGAGTCCGTCTCTATGCTTTTTTCCACCTCAGTCCCTGGCATATGGCAGGTGCAAAGTAATTATCAGCTACTGAGCTGTTGATCAATGTGCTGTCCGCAGAGGGACACGCATAAGAAGAAAGGGAAGGAGTCCGTGCCTTTGGTTTGTGTGCACATCTGTGTTTAAGTATGTAAACACCAGCTGTGGAATTCCTCCGTTCGCACTTTTGTATTCCCTTGTCTACCTACTGCGGCTGCAGTTCTCTCAAATCAGCCTTTAAAGACACATGGTGGATAAATGAGAGGAACTGCGGCTCACTGATTCCTCCTCCCTCCTGAGGTGCCTGGGGAAAGGGTGTGACTAGCACCCATTGAACTTACGAAAGTCATTTCAAATTGCCTTTAACTTTGTAGGTCATACTGCAAATGGTTCTTAATGAATTCTTCAAGAACGGGTGAACTGAGGGCATGCCGATTGCAAACAGCCTTAACAGTTGGATATAATACTGCTGTCACCCTCTAGGTATGAGCCTCAGAACCAACAGGCATGTTTAATTTGGCTTTCCGGAGTCTCAATTAAGTGCACTTAGGTGAGATTAAATAACATGTGTAAACGTCGTTTTCTGAACACAGTGCACACTCATTGCCTACACATAAGCCATCCAGTCATCACTAGAAACGTGTACGCTAAATTCTCTTATCTCTATTACAAGAGTAAAGAATGTAGTGTTCAGAATAGTTAACTGACTTGCCAGGTTGCCTGAATCACAGCTACCAGACATGGAATTAGGAGCTCGACCTTGTTACCGAATTTGGAACACCTGCATGTGATCTTGGTTCTACTTTAATTTTCTTTTGATACTGAGCAAGTGACTGCTGTGAGCCTTTTCCTGAACTGGGATAGTGTATCTTTCTAAGGGTACTGAGCAGGCTCAAATGAGATGATGACACATAGACAGACATTCTCTAAATTGTTCAGTGCTATACAAATGTATTCAGCTTGTGGCATCCAAACTTACCTTCAGCTTTAATTGGAAATGCCTTATCCAGGGGCTAATATTTATCTTGTAGTTCCCTATCTTGCTGTTTACTTTGCTTATGTCACACAACTTTTTTAAATGTTTCTAAAATACAGAAACACTTTAAAGCATTATTTACAGTGACAGTAAATAGATGATTCCTAGCAACTGAACTTGATAAACTAATTGTAGATAATTTTCTAGAAGCCTGGAACATACTAGGCATTCAAATATTTGATAAATAAAGACATTGTGTTTTTATTTCCGCTAAGTAGCTCCTTAAAAATCATATTTTAATAAGTGCTTTAAATCAGTTGTTTTCAAATGGGGGTTACCCTCCCCTTTCCCCACAGGAAATACTTGGCAGTGTCTGATGACATTTTTGGTTGTTACAATTGGATGAAAGGGGTGCTATTGTCATCTAATGGGTAGAGGCCAGGGATACTGCTAAACATTTTATGATGCAGAGGACAGTTGCCAGAACAGAGAATTGCCTAGCCCCAAATGTCCATTGTACAGAGGTTGAGGAATCCTGTACTAGATTAAGAACCTCGCTACTCAAACTGGACCTTGGACCGGTGATATTGGTCTCACCTGGGAGCATATTTGAACTGGAATATTGGGCCCTGCCCAACCCCAGAGTCTTCATTTAATAAGATCCCAGGTGATTTGTATGTACATTAATGTTTGGAAAGCACTAGTTGAAAGCAACACTGTTTTTAAAGAATAAACTTTCTTTAAGAATAGTTGTAGACTTACCAAAAAGGCTGCGAAGATAGTAGAGAATTCCCGTATACTCTGCACCCAGTTTTCCCTTTGACAAACATCTTACTTAAATTCATATGGTAAATTTCAGAATTAGTGAACCAATATTGATCAGTAACTAAAACTTTACTCCCATTTTGTTAGACTTTTACCTAAATGTTCTTTTTCTGTTCCTGGATCCTATTGAAGGTACCACTTTAAATTTATTCTTCTTAGGCTCCTCTTGGCTGTGACAGTTTCTCAGACTTTTGTCTTTTGATGACCTTAACAGTTTTGAGGGTACTGGTCAGAAATTTTGTAGAATGTTCCTCAATTGGAATTTGTATGTTTTCATTATGATTATACCAGGATTATGTTATATTTATAGGGAGACCACGGAGGTAAAGTTCCATTTTCATCACATCATATCAGGGGTATATCCTATCAGCAAGACTTATCACTAGTGATAATTTACTTGGCTGAGGTTATTTTTGGATAAATACTTATTTTTATAGTTTACATTTATTCCCTTTAAATTTCTTTTATAGTCCTTATATTCTATTTATTTTGATAGCTTGTGTTTGTAGCTTACATTTATCTGATTTAAATTTGTTCTACTGGCCATTCAAGGCTCTGTCCCACAGTAGCTGCCTTCTGTTTAGAAATTCTGAAGGCCTAGGTCATTACCAAGCCCAGATTTATTGTACATGAGGTACTTCAAATTGTAAATTTATAAATGAACAGTTTCACAGATTAAATAGTGGACTTGATTTTCTGTAGGGAAATGCCCAGAGTGTAGTGAAGGGCAAATCTGATTAATCAAAAGAGCTAAAAAACCACCTGGAACTAATAACTAGTTGGGAATTATTTTTTCAAAAATGAGAAACCAATCAAATTGGCAGTTTCCTATCTGAATTCTGAAACATATTAGGAAATTAATGTTGCAGTCCAATGGCTAGTTTCAGAGAATATTTTGCTCCTCTTACAAAATATCTAGGACTTTCACATGCTGGTATGGTAGCGTCATGTGCTAGGAGCTGGGAGCACTGATACCCATGTCATAAGCAGTCAGGTAGTACCTGTGAGGGGCACCATAGCTCAATCTCTTTATCAGATCTGGACAATTATTCCTAATCTCTGCATTTTAATTGTGCTAAGACAGAATGAGATAAAAATATTTAAAAGGACTTCTGTCTCTTAAAATCACCTCACTGTAAGTTCCAACCATTAATTCTTACCACTACTAGACAGTAGAGCACAAGTCTTAGTTCCTATTCCACATCTAGCATCTGCATCTCCACCTTTGCATTGGTGGCATTGCTATCTTATAGTTCTCTGCTCTGAACTGAAGAACTCCTGTCCTACCTACAGACCTCAGTTTGATGTTCTATGTAAAACATTAAAATACAGGATCAGTGGGTCTCCAAATACAGTCAGGAACTATACGAGTAGCTTTAGTAATGTTCTAGATATGTAAATTTTCCTCAGCAAACACCAATCTAACATTTTAGCCTTGCAAATACCCATTGCAGCTCTCTGAGATTCTCAAGAGCAGGATGTCCTTCTCTGGGGTTTCCAAGCAGGAATGTGATGAACCCAGGAGCCATTCTGGCCCAATTGGCTTTAAAAATAATTTTTTTTCTTTCTATGCAAGTGACTCAGGTTGCGTAGTGCAAAGTAGGTCTCTAAGATGCACAAAATGTTAGCTTTTGCCCTATACATTTTTATAAAAATACATTTGCTGAACTTGGAGAATTCTTTAAGTCAGCTGCTCTTAAATGAAACACTGAAAAGTAGCTGATATTCCACAAGCAATTTTTTAGGTAAACATTTAAGAATTATATAAACATCGAATTGGACTTGTAGCTATGCTGGATCGATTTGCAGATGAATGTTGGAACCATGGAAAGTTAAACTCATATAATCTACTTCGTCCTTACTGAGCCGGGACAAATGCAGAGCTCTTTGGACACCAACTCTTACATTTTATTCAATTTTTCATGTTGCATCTTTTCTTCAAAGAGTATTAGGATAGCCTGATATTTTTAGTAAAATTCTATACAAAATACACATTTCTCTGGGTAAAGGGTAGGCAATGGTATATTTGAGAGTTTATTTTACTTAAGTATTTTTATATGAGGAGTAGACATAATTCTGCTGTCTTGGAAAATATTAAGATTGGGGGAAAACAGAATGCTTTCAAGAGATTGCAGGAGTGCATAAAGCACCAGAACTTCTTCAATATTAGCATGAAGCAAAAACATTTTGAGGGAAATTTACCCAAACTCAATTATGAGTATAAACACATAGCAACTAACTTCAATATTAGAATTCGAGTTTGTGATCACTGTAAATGATCTCATCATAACATTGGCCCAAAGGGTCGCTATAAGCTTAAACAGTCAAATCATTGTATTTGTTCCTTGGATGTTTCTACTATGGTCAATGCTATGGCATTTCTTTGCTTACAGAATCTTTCTAGAGACACTTTTCTGGAAAAAGTAGATGTCACTTAAAGAAGTTGCAAGAGGGCAACTAAAACAGCCAAAAAGGTGAAAATTCCAGGGAAACAATTTTCGGGGCCCTATCTCAAGGAAATGAAACTGAAAAAAACATAGAATTGAAGCCTATAAAATGACAAAAAGAATGGGTATAATAAACATATTTGACATATTTATCTTTTAAATTTTATGAGATAAATGTGGGGTAATTGGAAAGAAACCCTGGTTCCTGGAGTAAATATTCCTTTGTAATTTTTTCTTAAGTCCATGGTCCTCCCTAACCTCTGTAGGTGCTGTTTCATTTGTATGTTCTGTTCTGATATTGGATGGTGATCATAGTGGGGGGTTTACTGAGAGAAAGCATCTAAACAATGAATACCTAAGAGCTAATCTTTTATTCTCATGTAGACAGTCTCAGTTTTCTATTTTGTCAATTTAGTGAATCTATGAATGAGAAACTAAAGTATGAGATAAGTGAATACCATAGTTGAGTAATCTAAGACCTCTTTGTCGATTTCTAGTTCTAGTTCTAGTTCTCATTCTATTCTTTCTTTTTCATTTCTTGGGACATAATTTTTCTCATTTGTAAAATCAGAGGTTGAATATTATGACTTTGAATGTATATTTTAGTGCTAACATTTGTTGACGCTGAGGAAATTGGTCTCCTGAGTTATTTTCTAATTCTCATCCTTCTTAATCTAAGATTTATAATTTGGTCTCTTATATCCTCTACTTTTCAGCTTTATATATTCAGAATACTGATTCTTGCCTTGAGGCTATTTCTTTCAGATTTCAACATCTCTTTACTAAAAATGTAGAAGCACATTAGAATTCAGTTTTCTAACTTTAATAAACTTCCCAACTGAAACTATTCAGAGTTATTCTTAGTTGAACTTAGGAAGTTTTACTCTTTTTATTATTTTTGGCAGAAAAGAATCTGCATAGTAATTTAGTCACAAAAGTTCACTTGTTCAATATTTGATTACTGTGTGAATGGACAGTGAGCTAATTAACTATTCATAATCTGGGAATCCATTTCTAATTCAAGGTTTGTGCTGCAAGTTTGTTTTTGAAACAATTTTTGTTTGTTCTATGTCTTTGTCAATTCTGAAACACTATGTTTTTAGTACTCTTACTAAAAAATGTTAAATGTTTTAAAGAATAATTAGTTCCATTTGTGATTACCCTAATTTAATTACCTAGTTGATTTTTGTTTAAACTTTATTTTATTGTTTAAAGTATTACAAATAGTAGTACATGTCTCTTTTTTCCCCCCATTGACCTTTCCCTGGCCTCCCCTAACCCCGGGCACATCCCCTTACTCCTCTCCCCCTCCCCCCCAATGTCTTGTGTCCTTTGGTTATGCTTATATGCATGCATACAAGTCCTTTGGTTGATCTCTTACCTCCGCCTCCCAACCCTCCCCAGCCTTCCCGCTGTAGTTTGACAGTCTGTTCGATGCTTCCTTGCCTCTGTATCTATTTCTTTTTCATTAGTTTATAATGTTCTTTATATTCCACAAATGAGTGAGATCATGTGGTATTTTTCTTTTACTGACTGGCTTATTTCACATAGCATAATGCTCTCCAGTTCCATCCATATAGACCAGTGTTGTTTTGTTTATAGGGTTATTTGTTTGTTTTATCAGATATTGTATGAGTTACCGTGGTCCTGAAGCCTAAACTGTTAGCAAATAAAAACAGCCTGGGGAGTGCAAGGAACTATAGAAATCAGCACCCCACACTCTAAAGGGCTTCATTTACTTGACCTGGGCTGTGAAATAGGCATCAGTACTTAACATTTTACAGATATTATGCTAAAGAAGAACATCTATATGTATAAAAGCCTAAGCGACCATTCACCCATGCAACTGTTCGACCGGTAGTTATGACACGCACTGACGACCAGGGGACAGATGCTCATCGCACAGGCGTGGAAACATGGAACAGACTGATGAATCTCAGTGGAAAGTGGGGAGGGGGAAAGTGGGAAGAGATTAACCAAAGATCTTATATGCATACTAGAGGCCCGGTGCACGGATTCGTGAACTGGTGGGGTCCCTTGGCCTGGCCTGCACCCTCTCACAATCCAGGACCCCTTGGGTTATGTCAGAGATCCAGTTTCAGCCCCAAAAAGAGTGCTGAATTTTTGCTGCACTTGCTTAAAAATACAGAGAGTAGTGCTTTACTTAAGGGTTTAGATGTAGATTCTCTGGTCATTGAGCTCATCCTGGTGAATAAACTCCCAAGATGTGGCACAGAATGTACAGAGCTCATGGGTGGATTAACCCACACTTAGCTCTCCCAGCCACACTGAGATGATTCTACTGAAAAAGAACAGATTGTTCCTAAACCATAAGAGGAGGTTGCACAGAAGAAAAAGATATCCCAGAAGAAATTGAGGAAGCAAAAACTTATGGCCCAGGAGTAAATTCCACATAAAATAAATGCTAATAAATGTTAAAAATAAATAAATAAAGCTGCTATTAAATAAGTTCAAATGAGATGGTTCATCCCTAGTTCAATGAGTTAATCATAGTGTGCAGAGAACCTGCTTTCTTTTGAAGATAATAAGGGAAGACGAAGCAAGCTCATTTCTAAAAGCATCTTGGGTACTTTCTGTAAATGTAATATTAGGCATACTAATTCGATCACTTAGATATAATTTCAGAATGTAATAGTATTTTCACATTTAATTAGACTGAAATCTTCAGGTGCTGGTATGAATGTAGTATATTTTTCTGCCAAAGTCATGCTGCTATCATGCATAATTTATAAAGCGCCACCAGCATTGGTTTTTGTTTCACAAAACTTATCGTTTTTCTCCTAAGAACTTTAAAAACTAAAAGATAAATCAACTAATAATAGGAAGTGTGATCTTTTGAAGAGCCAAGTGTGAGTGTTAGGGGTATATCTTGAGTATGGTTTTAAAAAGGAAGAAATACGGCTGAGTGGATAAGTAAAAAAGTCAGTCTTCATTGGTGAAACAAGTAATGATTCTTCAGAGGGATGATGGTTAGAGATGTTAAAAGATAAATTGAAGCATATTAAACACTTTAAGAGTTTACTGGAGGGAAAAAAAAAAAGTCTATTTCAATAGGACAAACATCCAAACTAGCAGATAGGAAAGAGCTCTGAGAAGCTGCACAAAATGGAAGACACACAGGCAGAAGAGAGAGGGGGAAAGAAAAGTTATGCCAAGGGAAAAGGTGGGTGGTTATTTCAAGGTGACTTTCCTTTAGGAAGTGGTAGAGGCCTGGCAGGTGGATTATTTCACTTGTGTTAAGCAGGTGATTCAAGGCTGACTAGTTTAAGATTCTATTTCCATGAGAGCGGAAACTGGAATGAAGTTAAGTCTCAGTGTAATGATGGCGAGGGGGGGGGGGAGGTGGGAAGAGCGTAAATGCCTTTATTTTGGGCCCGTTGTCTCCTTTTGAATGGTGTAAGAAGGATGTCAGAGTGCCGTCCAGTATGACTTTCTGTAATATGTAAATATTCTGCACAGTCAGTATGGCAGCCAGATGTAGCATTTGACCAGTGGCTAGTGAAACTGAAGAAATGAATTTTACATTTTATTTTATTTTAAATTACTTTACATCTAAATAGCCACATGTGGCAAATGGCTGCCATATTGGAGAGCACACTACAAAGAAAACAAAATGCTCTTGGAAAGGAAGATGAGGAGATTGAGAACAATTGTTGTTCACCATTATAGTGATAATCCCCGCCCCCCTCAAAAACAGTATGATTAGAGTTAACTCTTTGTCATAATCATTACTAATAAAACTGTTAATAGTGTGGAAAGTATTGTAATAAAAATTAGTCTTTGATAATTGGTAAATATAGCCTGTCAAAGGAACAGATAGTATGATTAGTCCATTATCAGAAAAAACAAAAACAAACAAAAAACCACACTTTTCCATAGTCTAGTTTACAAAACTTGGTGTAATATGCTATCTGTCACCTTTAGGTTTAATATAACAGAAAACAATGAGGCAGATTTAGTCACAGAGGCTATCTCCAGTAGTAGTTAATTTGTAGAAAATTTTCATTTTTTCAATTTGAATGAACAGATGGCCTATTCATTAAAATTCAAAAGTAGATAATTACTTGATTCTAGTATTTTTAGCAAAAGGACATTTTATAACATTGTGTTTGGAGAAGACTCATAGGTCTTAAAATGTCTTGTGTGGCTGGACACATAATTCTCCACTGTCTGTAACTGCCTGCCGTGCTAACTGAATAAGATCGTTAAAAATAGCCTTTAGTTCTCCAACAACAGAATACTCACTTAAAAACAAATTGCTGGACTCTCTGAAGAAAAATCTTTACATTAACCCCAAAGCCCTGCTCAAGCATTCAATCAGCAAATGTTTATCATTTCTGTGCTGGGCATTTGGAATTAGAATGTATATTTGAAAGCTTGCCCCTGCCCCTAAGAAGTAGAGTCCAGTGCTAAATGTTTATTGATTTAAATATCCTAGATTTTCTTTCAATTGAGTGGTATCCTTCAATTTTTTCTCATTTAGTTACTTCAATAAAGGTAGCTATTTAGTAATTTGTGACAGAATATTCATATGGTTAATAATTCTCTGTGTGGGTAAATCTGCAATAGAAGGTGCCAGCTTCTTATCCAATGATGTTCATGCTGATTTTTCTTAATTCCCCAAATCAGATATTTTTTTCCAGAAAGGTTCCTCCTGTTTTAGATACATAAAATGAGAGGGGAGTTACATATTTGCCTAACTTCCCTCATTGCTAGAAAGCTTTGAATAAAGCTTATTCTTTATTACTCTGGCTTTCCTTACCTATGGATTCTTAGTCTATTTCTTCTTCCTCCTTTCTTTATATCTTAGCTTTTGGCTATAGATCTCTATATGGTTTTTTATTATATTTTATTCCAAATATTTTTTAAATAGATTTTATTTTAAAATAATTATTTTTTCAACTTCTAAAATGCATTAGTTTCTACAAAACATATTAAGGTTTCTACAAACTGTTTTAAGATTGAAATATATAAAGTTTACATCTTGTTCATGAAGCAAACTATGTAAAGGAAACTTGCCACCTTGAATTTTAAGGCAAAATAAAACAACTGTCCTCATTGATTTGATTTGATGTTCATCTTCTCTTCCAGGTTTTGCTCTTTTATTTAGTTTTCTTCTAACATGTTTTCTTCATCTGGGTCTTATTCTTTGGGAAGGACAACTTGATCATCTTAGGCATTTTCTTAGTTCTATCTTGAAAATCCTATCTAATAAAGAGGGAATATGCTAATTGACCCTCGCACTGTTGCAAAGATGGCAGCACCCACAGCCAATGAGGGAATATGCTAATTGACTGGCATGCCCTCAAAGATGGCGGTGCCCAATCCCCTCAGCCCTGCTGGGGCAGCAGGCGTGCGGCAAGGCCGGTCCCGCCCCCAGGTGGGCCCGGCCACTCCGCACGCCTGCCTCCGGAGTCCCCCAGTCCCTTCAGCCCCCAAGCTGCCCAGGGCTGGCCCGAGGTGCAGGCAAGCCTTGGATGGCGACTGCCCAGCTGCCCAGGGCCTCCCGAGGCTCAGGTAACCAGGGCCAGCCGAGGCTTGCGCTGCCGGCAGTGGTAGCAGCAGAAGTGTGATGGGGCATCGCCTTACCCTGATCGACGGGTCACCTTCCCCCCCTGAGGGCTCCAGGTCTGTGAGACGGGGAGGCCGGGCTGAGGGACCCCCCTCCAGTGCATGAATTTTCATGCACCAGGCCTCTAGTCTTGCTATAAAATCCAAGAGACTGAAAAACACATATGTACATTCCCTGATCTCAGCAGTAGTTTCTCATTTGAGAGGCAAATATTTTCTGCTAGGTGACTGTCACACTAGGACCCACTCACAGCAAAGGGCGAAGCCTTGTCCAGGATACAGTAAAGTTGAACATGTCTGCAAGCCCTTTCCCAGAACCCTTGGGGCCAGATGTTTCAGAAGTCGTAATTTTTCAGTTGTTACATGAGGAATATAATGTATATACTGCATGTTATATAATAACCCCAGTTGGGGTTTGGGGCAGCACCTATAACCAAACACATGAACATTTCTGTAGCAAAATGTATAATGGTCACGTAGGTCAAAATAAAGACTATGAATAGTGTCACATTAATTCAGATCAAGTTTTAAAGCCAAATGAAAAAATAACTTTGGGATTTAGAGAGCAGATATGGAATTGTGGACCTGAGAGTAACCGTTTTCACTCCCAATCCTGCCATTCTTCCAATGTCTGTGAGTAATTAACACAACAAAGGCATTCTGGCTCTGCATATAAGGTGGTCCATGAAGCACTGTCAGCAAGAGTTAGCATTCCTGTAGGTTCAGCTCTGAACAGTTTTCAGGGGATATTAGGAAAGTTTGAGTTTTTCAACACAAAACTGCAGATAATTAGAAACATTGAACTGTTACTTTTGATGCATTAATTTAACCACCTTTTCTCTTTGCTACATTGCATCCAATCCCTGAAACTCATCTCTCTTCTATTATTCCACAATTCACTCACCCACCATTTCCATTTTTCTCTTTCTGAGCCTTTTCTCCAACTCTTCCTCCTTCTTCACCTACACCTTCCGTAATATAATGTTCATATTCTGTCTACCCCATAACTATGTATAATACACAGTGCTTGAATTTTGTTTAAATCTCTTCAGGAAGTCATACCAAACCCAGTTCATGGCTATGGTTACTTTGGAAGACTTGTCTGCAACATGCCTACGTGGAGTTGCAAAAAGCTATGTCATATGTCCAGTTAGAATATTCTAGTGAACGTTTCATCATCTTCTGGCACAGGATGGTAAAACTTGAGATTATGAACTGCTGCTCATTAATATGATTAAGTAATCATTGTTCAATACAGGTTCTAAAGTCTTAAAGGGTATCATATTTTATACTGGACACAAGACAGGGACTAGAAAATAATTTTCTTGACTATTGGAAGCATGGAGTTCATCAACTGCACATTCATGTTTTCCCACCAGGGGGGTTTCTGTTTGTTCAGTGGTCCAGTGTATCTGTCCTCTGGAGGTTGTCCATGTCCCTGCTTTTAATTTGTTTTGATTCTGTCTTAATATCCACAAAGAGGGGCGAGTATTAACTTTAGAAATTCAACCAGGTTTCTTCTTAGGGTTGCGACTCTTTTTTTTTTTTTTTTTTTTTTTTAACCTATAGAGTTGGAGAAACTGATCCTTTTTCATTCAACAAAGAGATTTACTGAGTGCCAGCTTATAATAATTTTCACAGCTAATGAACTATAGCAACACTCAAAACCCAGATCTGTCTCTGTGCCATTATTTTCTTAGTGTATTAAAGGCACATGTCTTTGTGATATATGACAAAGGTATTTTTAAGAAAATAGGAATCTTAATTAATTATCATGCTACTTTTTCTAATACAAATAGCTATGATACATTATTTTTTATCTGGGACAACATTTCCTAGGACTTAAGTTTCCCACTCACCAAAAGCCTGCTCATTGCAGCAGCTGGAGTTTAGTTGCGCTCAAACATGCATAACATCTCCAAATGGAGTTAAATAGTCCTGTGCCTCTACTGCCTTCTCATGTCTACACGCTGGTGTTAGTGTAGGAAAAATTCTTCTGATTTTTCCCCACAAATAAAATATGTGGGAAATGTGAAGGACTCATGTAGGTGCTTTTGTCTTGTTCTTACAGAAGAATTTTCATTTTATTCTTAATTTATAATCTTGGAGATGTCAACTGGCCCCATGCCATCTTTCATGACTTTATACTTTCCCAATAGAGACCCAGAGTTTCAAAGTCTCTTAGGTGAACATTAAAAATAAAGGCCCATGCCGAAGCCGGTTTGGCTCAGTGGATGGAGCGTCGGCCTGTGGACTGAAAGGTCCCAGGTTAGATTCCGGTCAAGGGCATGTACCTTGGTTGCGGGCACATCCCCAGTAGCGGGTGTGCAGGAGGCAGCTGATCGGTGTTTCTCTATCATCGATATTTCTAACTATCCCTCTCTCTTCCTCTCTGTAAAAAATCAATAAAATATATTTAAAAAAAAATAAAAAAATAAAGGCCCACAATGGGGGGGGGGGGGTGTTTAAGGACACATATGTAATACCTTAATCAATAAAGAAAAAAAATAAAAATAAAGGCTTAGAGCTAGTGAACCTTTAATATTATTTTTCCCTCTGAAGCTTCAGTGATATACAAGGCAGTGTGTTTTTTAGCTCTGAAGCACAATTTAAAACTACACTGCACCAAAAGTCTTCTATAGTACATTTGCATTTGTAGTCCTAATATGTTAGATAGCAGAGTTTTCTTATAATATTATTTAAGTATCTTTTATATCCCAATTTTTATGCAAAAACTGTTTATTAGACAGACACATATTAGTTTAATATGTAGTTCATTATCATCATAACATAAAACACAATATTTTTTCCTTAGATCTTTTGGGAATCATTACCCTGTCTTGGAGCAAAAGTAAAAATTTCTATTTATCTGGGGTGTGAGTGTGGTGGGAGAGAGTTTATTTTTTAGAAAAGAAGAAAGAAACTAGTTAATGAAATGAAAACTTCTTGTCTGGTCTAGATGTGAGTCAATAGATGAACTAAAATCTAGACAACTGAAAAAGAAATGTGGACCTTACTGTCATATAGAAGTGCTTGAATTCCAAACATAAATGACTGAGGACATTTTTAGATAGGAACAAATTATTCACGGGCAGTACTGTCATTAAGAATAATATTTTTATATGGCAATTAGCTTCTTAAATTAATTCATTGATGCTTGACGTAGAACTTCACATCCTTTTAAATATTTTAAACCTATTGGGTCTTTATAAAGGTTCAGTAATAGAGTAGAAAGGTGATGCACATAAATGTGTTGAGATCAAAGTGTGGTTTTTTTTTCAATATGTGTATTTTTATTTTTTAACAGTTTAGTGAGATAAAAGGTTTTTTTCATATCTAAGAAAAAGCACATTGAGAAGCACGCGCTCCGGGCCCCGCCGCCGCCGCCGCCAGGATGCCCAAACGGAAGAAGCAGACTCAGCTGCAGCCGCCGCCCCAGGTGCCCGAGCGGGAGGAGGCTGGGGACCCCATGGCCAATGGGAAGCCTGGTGACCCCACTTCAGCTCCCCGCAGAGGTCCCCCGGGACCCCGGGGACGGATGATTCCTCCACGGCCGAGTCTCCCACCCCCTCCCCGGGGCAGAGGCCCAGTGTGGGGAGGCTCAGGCCCCAGGTCTCGCCCATATGGTCGAGGTTGGGGGGTCGGTGCGGAGCCTCCGTTTCCTGGACCAGACCCAGGGAGCCTCCCCAGGGGAGGCTTTCACAAAGAACGGAGACATCCTCCAAGGCTCCAAAGCTGGTCGCTTGTCAAGAATGCCCGTCCCCTCGAGGATGAGCCCCCGGTTTTGGAAGACAAGTCTAACCGCCCAGTCTGCCGACACTTTGCCCAAAAGGGCCACTGTCGATATGCGGACCTCTGTGCCTTCTACCACCCAGGCGCCAACGGGCCTCCGCTGTGAGGCTGCCTTCTGCCTCCTCGGCGGGGCTGGAGGGAGCCGTCACCTAGCAGCCCTGTGTTCCCCACCCCACCGATCCCCTCCCCCTTTCGGGGTTCAGAGTTGTGTTGCATCCCTGGGGTAGGTGGGCACTCTTTCTGCTGATCCGGCCTCCGGAGCCCCGCCTTCGGGCCCCCATCTCTGCTCCCTCGGCCGCCTCCTGGGTCCTCGGCCCTCGCCACTGACGGCCGAGCAGGAGACGGACGAGGTGCCGCCTCTTGTGTGTCTGTCCACCAGCCGCAGCGCCGCCCTCAAGTCCTGAGCCCGGAGCATTGCCCCCCCCCCACCCCCCCACGCCCTCTGCTGCCTGTTGCCAGCCCCCCTGTGCGAGCCCTGCCCCAGCGCCAAGCTGCTGGAGGAACCCCGGGGTGTCTGGCCTGGGGTCCCGCTCACCTGCTCTGGGATCCCGGGGTTTCCCCGGAGGTCGCCGTGCGGGATGAGCGCACCCCGCAGCCTGTCTCAGTGTCCGTGGCATTTCTGTGGCTTCTCCGCACTAGAGTGTTTCTGCCCCAACGAGGGAGGCTGGGCTGCCTCTAGGCTCTCCCCACCCCAACAAGGGAGCATGGGAACTTCCCGCCAGACTGCTCCCCTGGCCCCCCATTCTTCTGGGGCCACTTTCTCTGGGTTTGCCACGGGCCAGGAGGTGTGCTCTCAGCCTCCGGCGGGCCTGCCCCGTTTCCCCAGCCGAGCTCCTTAGCCCAGTCCCTGGGAGGCCCCCGGGCCTTCCGTGTGAACTCTGTGAATCTCCGCCCGGACAGTCCTGCCCTCCCCCACCTCCGGCACTGCTGCTGGTGGTTTTCTGTGAACACGGCCATGAGCAGACTCAGTCTTGAACTGGCCCTGAGGCCTTGGGTCAGGAGTTGTGTGGGCAAGAGGGAGGGTGAGAGCCGTTGGAGAACTGAAAATGAATTTTGTTTCTTTTTAACGTTTTTTATATTAGTAATAAATGCAGTAGAAACAAACAAAAAAAAGCATATTTTTTATAGTTTCCATTTAAGCAGCATATCTAAATGTCTTCTTTTTCTTTGTTTCTCCCCCATTCCTCCTATGACTGAAGATCTATTACTAAAATGACTCCCAAGGTGAGAGGCAGACCAAATGGCCTTGGAGCCAATTAACCTTAGTTGGCAAACAATGAGATGGAATCCATGATGTTAGATTTCTAACAAGTACTCCAACCAGCTAGGATAAATCATTTTGTTTTATTTATTTACTAGAGGCCCGGTGCACGAAATTCGTGCATGGAGGGGGCTTGTCCCTCAGCCCAGCCTGTACCCTCTCCAATCTGGGACCCCTCAAGGGATGTCCGACTGCCCGTTTAGGCCCGATCCAAGGGATCGGGCCTAAACGGGCAGTCGGACATCCCTCTCACACTCCAGGACTGCTGGCTCCCAACTGCTTGCCTGCCTGCCTGCCTGATTGCCCCTAACCACTTCTGCCTGCCAGCCTGATCACCCCCTAACCACTCTGCTGCCAGCCTGTTTGCCCCCAACTTCCCTCCTCTACCGGCCTGGTCACCCCTAACTGCCCTCTCCTGCAGGGTTGATCACCTACAACTGCCCTCCCTTGCAGGCCTGGTCCTTCTCAACTGCCCTCCCTTGCAGGCCGGGTGCCTCCCAACTACCCTCTCCTGCTGGCCATCTTGTGGTGGCCATCTTGTGTCCACATGGGGGCAGGATCTTTGACCACATGGGGGCAGCTATATTGTGTGTTGCAGTGATGATCAATCTGCATATTACTCTTTTATTAGATAGGATAGAGGCCTGGTACAGGGGTGGGGGCCAGCTGGTTTGCCCTGAAGGGTGTCACAGATAAGGCTGGGGTTCCCTTGGGGCATGGGGCGGCCTGAGCGAGCGGCCTGTGGTGGTTTGCAGGCCAGCCACGCCCCCTGGCAACCCAAGCAGAGGCCCTAGTATCTGGGATTTATTTTCCTTCTACAATTGAAACTTTGTAGCCTGGAGCAGAGCCAAGCCTGCTGCTCCCTCTGGGGCGGCAGCCATTTCTGTGGCAGTTAATTCACCTTCTACAATTGAAACTTTGTAGCCTTAAGCAGGTGAGCCCGGCCAGGGTGTGCGGAAAGCTTTGCTTCTCCTGTTGCCGGCGGCAACCCTGGCCTGCTCTCTCAAGCTCCATTCTGCCACCATTTGTTTGAATTTGTTTACCTTCTATAATTGAAACTTTGTAGCTTGAGTGGAGGCTTAGGCCTGCAACGGCTGGCAGAAAGCTTGGCTTCCTCTGTTACCTAGGAAACCTTGCTCTCTGTGGCTGTAGCCATCTTGGTTTGGGTTAATTTGCATACTCGCTCTGATTGGATGGTGGGCGTGGCTTGTGGGTGTGTCGGAGGTATGGTCAATTTGCATATTTGTCTATTATTGGATAGGATTATGTTTTGCATCTTGATTCTTTTTACTCAATAGTATATTTTAACAATCACTTTATATTAGTACAAACAAATCTTCATTCATTTTAAAATTATATAGGTTTCAGGTGTACAATTCTATAATATATACAACACATGTACATTGTATTATGTGTTCACCATTCCAAGTCAAGTCTCCTTCCATTACCATTTATTCCCCCCTTCTACCCTCTTCTACCTCCCCCACCCCTTTTTCCCACTGGTAATCAAAATACTGTTGTCTCTGAGGTGTTTATTGTTGTTTGTTTTTTGGGTGTTTTTTATTTTTTTATTTTATTTTCTTAATCTCTTCACCTTTTTCATCCAGCCCTCCCCTCTGACAGCTGTCAGTCTATTCTCTATGAGTCTGTTTCTAGTTCCTTCCTTAGTTTATTTTGTTCTTTAGATTCCACATTTGAGTGGCTTATTTCACTTAGCATAATGCTCTCCAGATCCATCCATGCTGTTGCAAAGGGTATGATTTCATTCTTTTTATACAGTTGAGTAGTATTCCATTGTATAAATGTATAGATAAACAATAGACATATGAAAAAATGCTCAATGTCACTAATCAGAGAAATGCAAATTAAAACTATGGTGAGATATCACCTCACACATTTCAGAATGGCTATCATCAACAAATCAACCAACAAATGTTGATGCGGAGTCGAGCAAAGTAACCCTTGCACTCTGTTGGTGGGAATGCAGACTGGTGCAGCCACTGTGGAAAGCAGAATGGAGTTGCCTAAAAAAATTAAAAATGGAACGGCCTTATGATCCAGCAATTCCACTCCTGGAATATATCTGAAGAAATCTGAAATTCTAATTCAGAATAATTATATGCACCCTTATGTTCATTGCAGCCAAGATTGGGTAACATCCCAAATGTCCATCAGTGGATGAGTGAATAAAAAAGCTGAGATACATTAACTTGTTTTGTTTTAAATCTACTTTGTCTTCTCTTTCTCAGACAAATTCTGGGCCAACAGCAGTAGTTGTTAATATAAGAATCTATGAGGAATCTAGATGATTATTCCATTACCCAGGGGTTCCTTTTTTTTTTTTTTTTTTTGTCCAAGGACTCCTTCAATTCAAAATATTTTAAGTGCATAAAATTGGCTACTTTAGATTAGCAAGGAAACCAATTAAATAAAAATATTAACTAAAATAATAAAAACAAATTTATGATTCACTAATACATATGTATCTTTCATTAAAATATTGAATAATAACATCTAACATTGTTTCCACTAACTACTATAAGTTTGAAGGATGAGCATGAACTATTTTTAAAGATATATGCAACAACTGTCACATTAAAATATAATTTCTATTGTTAACATTGTCACAGGTACTGTTAAACTAATATGGTTTGTTACTATGGAAATGCTACATTTGAATTAGAAGTTAGTAAAAATATATAGATCATCTGATTTCTGTTATGTTAAAAAGCTTTGAGTTAGACCACAAAGTTTGAATAAGAGCATGACAAAAATGAAGATTTAGTCAGTTTAATTTAGGTAAAATGACAGTTTATGGGAGGACTAGATGCACAGTGCTAAGAATTTGACTTTTGACTCCAGAGAAATGAGTGTGAATTTCTTAGACGAGGGATAATTTATCTGAATAATATTCAAGGAAGAGAATTCTGTTCTTTTTGCTGTGTAGTTTGGTGGCAGACGGTCCAAGGAAGAAACTTGCTCAGTTGTGAACAAGGGCTTATGGTAGAGTTTTAGTTAAGGAATTAATATAACTGGGTGCATTAAGTGTGCTGATACTAAGAAGTACGTGTTGTTACTGAGTCCATGACTTGAAGATGGTTTGGTGTCCGCAGTCATAGAGAAATTGGGAAGGGATTGATGGCACTTTGGGAGGAAATGAGGTTACACATGATGGAAAGTGTTGATGTGAATGTCCTAAAGGGAGTAGGGGAGAGGTTATTTGAAGAATGAGATGCTAAAGCATCTCTGATTCTTAAACCTTCTTAGAATGGATAATATGATATTATGAATGGCATTAGTGACCCATCGTATAATTGAGCAATTACTATGTGCCTGTGAAAAGTCCTTGTTCTTTTAACAGCTTTATTGCAATGTGGATGGAACTAAAAAAGAGTCTGGAGGCTTTGGCTAGAAATAAATGATAAGTATTTATTCAAGGGTCTCAGGGTTTGCAAACCAGAAACATGCTAGGCAAAAAAAAAAAAAAAAACACAACAACAAATAAAAACAGAAATGTTATGAAGAAGAAATAATAGTAAATAGTTCTTATACTAAAAAAGCATTTTTGAGAATAGTTAGTCCTGCATTCTTAGGCTTAGGATAAGTCAGATGCCAGTTGGTCTGGAGGATTGGTGCCAGGAGGTCTGGTCACATCTGTGGTCTGGATGATAGATGTCAGGTGAATGCCAGGTGGTCTGGATATGTGTGTCTTATTTGGAGGCCTGGTGTATGTCCAGGTATTGACACAAAACAAACTAATGCATGTCCAAGCATTGACACAGGAATGGAAAGTTCAAAAGTTTAAGTTCCCAGGCTAGTTAGGAGAAAAATAGAATTGTTTCCTCATGCCTCAACCTCCTTCATTATGGTAGTTTAGCAGGTTGCTTATAGAGACTCCGTTTTATTTCTTCACTCTGTTCTTCACAGATATTATTGACATCCCATATAATTTACCTATTTAAGGTATTCACTTTAATGGCTTTTAGTATATTCACAAAGTGTGAATTCATCATCACAATTAAAATTGGAAAATTTTCATTACCCCTAAGTCATTGCATGCCAGTGCCTTCATTCCTCCCAGGCCTAGGCAACAACTAACCTACTTTCTGGCTCTATAGATTTATCTATTCTGTACATTTTATATAAATGAAATCATGCAATATGTGCTCCTTGTGACTGGCTTCTTTCATTTAGCATGTTTTCAGTTTTCGTTCATATTGTAGCATGTCAGTACTCCATTCCTTATTATGGCTGAACTAGAGGCCCGTTGCACAATATTTGTGCAAGAATAGGCCTTCCTTCCCCTGGCTTCAGTCCCGGGCTGCCCAGGAGCCGCCAAGTCCTCGCTCCCGGCTGGAGCACTGCTCCTGTAGCTCCTTCCACCCCCCCTCCCCCTCATAGCAGGTGTCCCACCCCGCCCAGCCGCTCAGCGCCTGCATATGCAAATTAACCCTCCATCTTTGTTTGGTTAATTTGCATACTTACTCCTGATTGGCTGTGGGTGTAGCGGAGGTATGGCAAATTTACATGTTTGTCTATTATTAGGTAAGATAACATTCTACATTTTGTGTATCTACTTATCAGTTGGTGAAGCTCTCTTTATGCATTACTTCATTCTGCTGTTTCCCCTTTCTTCAAGCAAGAGTGGTGTTTGGTAATTTTTTTTTTTTTCACCCTGTTCTCTTGTTAAATACAGTGGAATCAGGACAATATGTTTGTTCTCAGTGGTACAGAGAACAAAGGTCATCTTCTCTGTATGGGAGTAACTTTCAAACCAAAATCCTCTCACTCCTAATTTGCCCATGTGATTGGTAGCACTGCTTTTGAGAGTGGAAGTTCAAAGTCTTTCTTTTTTCACCTTTTTATAGCTGTTTAGGTTATTTTGCATGGTATGTGTTTATTCTTGGTTATTATCTTTTTTTTCCCCTCTATTTCTTTTTAAAAATGTGAAGGTAGATAAGTGTATGCTATATATTCTGGAGAATTCTAACCACTTGTAAAGGGGAAAACTACATGTCACCTCAAGTGCAGATAGTATAAACTGTCCAACAAAAATTCTGAGTGTGAGCTATTTATTGCTTGATAAGAATACCAAATTATTTTTGGTAAATGGAGGGAGAGGTTGACCATTTTAATTATTGTTTTGCTTTCTCTGGACTACATAGGCAAAATAATTAAAATGAAATCCTAGGGCTTTCCCACACATATAATCACAGTAGTGGTCATTTTTACTAACATTCCAATTATTTACCAATGAGTATTTACTGACCACCTACAGTTTACAGCCAGACACTGCAGGAATTAAATGATTGCCCCTTTGGTTCGTGTAGTGAATAGTAATATTTGTAGAGAGCTTCCTCTCCCACCAAACTCTTCCACATGCATTTCACATAGGAATCCTGTGAGTATTCATATATGAATCCTTTATTGTCTTTATTGCACTGATGCAGAAACTGTGTGCCAACGGTTCTGATTTGTCAAAAGCAGTGAGAACGAAAATATCCGCTTAGAACTGATTTCAGTGTTTTTTCTTCTGCCTCTTACGAGCCACTGTGAATCCAATCAAAGGTGTCAAATGGACTTGGACAAAGAGGCAACATCTCTTGTTCTAACCTTCTTATTAAGCCAACATCTCTTGTTCCATTCTTTCTAGATTTAGCTAAAATTAGCTTAAGTTCCCACTTGATATCCTGTGAAAAGACTGATGTCCTCCCTCAAAACATCTGCCAATTCTTGAGTCCTTAGTTTCTTGTAATTACATAATTACTTCATTATCTCCTGCTTTTCTGCTCGCCATTATCACTAATTCTTCACTTCCTTGCCTCCCTGTTCTTTGATACAGCCAAGCAATGAATCATACTCATACTTTCATCTTCCCCCAAACCTTTCACAGGAGAAATTAGTAGGAAACATACTAATTTGGAGAGAAAGATAGGACATTAATTCTGACAACACATGACTAAATATTGTGCCTTAAACAACCCTTTTCCTAAAAGTCCTGAAGCCTCAGTAACGTAAAGCTTTCCTACTGGCCCCTTCCTCTGTAATCTCTAGCTTCTTGCTCATCTCCTTTCTCCCTTCACTTCCTCTGCTCGTTTATTACTCTGCTCTTTCCCACTCCTATATTTTCTGGACCAAGAACTTGAGACCTCCCTCGCCCTTCCTAAAACTGTATCAAAGATTTTATTCTAAAAGAATAAAAAAGGAACTTTCCTTAAGAGCTTCTTTTAATCTACATATTATTTGTCTTGCCACATGCATTATCTAATTAAATTATCATAAGACTACGAAATAAAATACTGTTATCTCTTATGTTTAAGTCCTTTATCCATTGAGTTTTTTTGCGTTGTTTTTTTGTGTGTGTGTGTGAATGGTGTAATTTGGTGGTCTAGTTTCATTTTTTTTTTTTTGCATGTATCTGACCAATTTTCCCAACACCATTTATTGAAGAGACTGTCTTGACTCCATTGTATGCTCTTGACTGCTTCGTCAAATAATTAATTGAGCATAATGGTTTGGGTGGATTTCTGGGTTCTCTGTTCCGTTACATTGGTTTATATGTCTGTTTTTGTGCCCGTACCCTGCAATTCTGAGAACAGTGCCTTTGTAATATAGCTTGATATCTGGTATTGTGATCCCTCCAACTTTGTTCTTCTTTCTCATGATTGCTGTGGCTATTCAGGGTCTTTTTTTATTCTATATGAATTTTTGGAGCGTTTGTTCTAGGTCTGTGAAATATGCCATTGGTATTTTAATGGGGATTGCATTGAATCTATAAATTACTTTGGGTAGTATGGATGTTTTAATGATGTTGATTCTACCAATCCATAAACACAATATATTATTCCATTTGTTTATGTCTTCCTCTATCTCTTTTTTCAATGTCCTGTAGTTTTGTGAGTATAGGACTTTTACCTACTTAGTTAAGTTTATTCCTAGGTATCTTAATTTTTTTGTTGCAATGGTAAATGGGATTGTTAGTTTCTCTTTCAAATCTTAGAAGAATCCATAGGCAGCAAAATATCAGAGATATGTCATAGCAATATCTTAATTGATACAGCTCCTAGGGCAATGGAAACTAAGGAGAAAATAAACAAATGGGACTACATCAAAATAAAAAGCTTCTTGCACAGCAAAAGAAACCATCAACAAAACAACAAGAGAGCCCACGGCATGGGAGAACATATTTGCCAATGCTATCTCTGATAAGGGTTTAATCTCCAACATTTACAGGGAACTCATACAACTTAACAAACGGGAGACAAACAATCCAATCAAAAAATGGGCCAAGGACCTAAATAGACACTTTTTGAAAGAGGACATACAGAAGGCCAAGAGACACATGAAAACATACTCAGAGTCACTAATCATCTGAGAGGTATAAATAAAAATGACAATGAGCTATAATCTCACACCTGTCAGAATGGCAATCATCAACAAATCAACAAACGGCAAGTACTGGCGAGGATGTGCAGAAAAAGGAACCCTCTTGCACTGCTGGTGGGAATGCAGACTGGTGCAGCCACTGTGGAAAACAGTATGGAGTTTCCTCAAAAAGTTAAAAATGGAACTCCATTTGACCTAGTCATCCCACTTGTAGGAATATATCCCAAGAAATCAGAAACACCAATCAGAAAGTATATATGCACCCCTATGTTCAGAGCAGCACAATTCACCATAGCTAAGATTTGGAAACAGCCTAAATGCCCATCAGCAGATGAGTGGATTAGAAAACTGTGCTACATTTACACAATGGAATACTATGCTGCTGTGAAAAAGAAGGAACTCTTACCATTTGCAACAGCATGGATAGATCTGGAGAGCATTATGCTAAGCGAAATAAGCCAGACGGAGAAAGGTAAATATCACATGATATCACTCATTTGTGGAATATAATGGGCAACATAAACTGATGAACAAAACAGATTCAGAGACAGAGAAGCATCTATCAGACTGTTAAACCTCAGAGGGAAGGCAGGGGAGGGCTGGCGGGGGCAAGGGGGAGGGTGGTAAGAGATCAACCAAAGGACTTGTATGCATGCATATTACAATAACCAATGGACACTGGAGCAGTGGGGGCTTGTCCTGGAGGGTGGGAGTGGCTGGGGAGTGGTTGATGAGGGGAAAAAGAGACATATGTAATACTTTAAACAATAAAAAAATACTATTATCTGTAGTGTGGTAATTGAGGCATAGAGAGCTAAATAACTTATGAAAGATCCTGCAGCCAGTCAGTGCTAGAGCCAGGACTTGATATTCTCGAGTATGCCTGGGAAAAAAGTTGCCATTCTAACATCAGTGAAATATTTTTATAAGTCTTGCTTCAAAAGTTTCTGTAATCACTTCTATTGCAGGTGACATCTGCTGGGGAAGATTATTCAGTAAAGTAGCTTGTGGCTTTATTCAATCCAATGAGAACATGGTTTACTTAAGTATGACAACCTGGTGCTAACATTTTTTTTTATTGCAATTTACATCTGGTGGAGGTTAAAATAACAGAGGCAAAAGTTGTCCCTTTAAATGTATTTTGTATGTGCATAGATTTACTTTACATCAGGGTTTCTCAATGTTGGCACTACTCACATTTGGGGGTGAACCATGCTTTGCTGTGGGGGTTGTCCTGTGCACTGTAGGATGTTCAGCAGTATTCCTGGCCTCTGTCCTTGAGATACCAGGAGACCCTTCCTAGTTATGACAACAAAAAGTGCCTTGAGACATGGCCATATATTCCATGGGGTTAATATTGCCCCCAGTTGAGAACCATTTCCTTACGTTATAAACTCTCCCATGCTTAATATTCAAACATAGCCAAAACAAAACTCATAGAATGAGCCCCTACAAGTCCTACAGTGACATTGGTACTCCTGTCGTTGGCCTGTCTCTAAGGAAATACAGAAAAGTTATTGCATAGGCTAACTGAAGGTGCTCATGTATTCTAGAAATAATAGAGCAAGAATACATTCCACAATGCTGGAATTAAGCTTATTAAACTTGACTTCATCAAGACAATTACCTATTCAACTCTCATTTATTCAGGGAATGATTAGTCTACTTTCTTTCCTTACCTCTGTGCGCATATACTTCTCTGCCCGGTCTTTAGCTTTCCTCATCACTAGAAATTGAAATTAGTCCACAGACATTTATTGAGTGCTTTCTGTGTACTTTAAAGTGCTAGGATTTCAAAATATAACATGTATAAATAGTATACAATCATGATGCTTGTAAAATCCTTCCAGATTCCTGTTCCTGCTGGATAAATGGTTGACCGGTTTACAATAGGTTTAGTACAGTGGTCGGCAAACTCATTAGTCAGCAGAGCCAAATATCAACAGTACAACAATTGAAATTTCTCTTGAGAGCCAAATTTTTTAAACTTAAACTTCTTCTAACGCCAATTCTTCAAAATAGACTCGCCCAGGCCGTGGTATTTTTGTGGAAGAGCCACACTCAAGGGGCCAAAGAGCCGCATGTGGTTCGCGAGACGCAGTTTGCCGACCACGGGTTTAGTATATTCTCTGCTCTTTAAATATCTCCAAGGACAGAAGTGCTGCCATGTAAGTTGCTCATTCCAGACTTTCATTCTGATGCTCCTAACGATTCTCTCTATCCAAAATGCTTAAATTTTAGTCTGTTTCCTTATATAGATTTCCTTTGTGGATCTGTGTGTATGCCCTTTGACCTTAGAGTTGGAAACAAAAAAAAAGGAAAGTTCAAGTATCTTGATGTGCATGTTAATCTCTCTCTCTCTCTCTCTCTCTCTCTCTCTCTCTCTCTCTCTCTCTCTCTCTCTCATAGTGTTGAATTTGGTTGAATCTAGCAACTACAGAAACCTGTATGAGGGAATTCATAATATAAAGGCTGTGGTCTCAGACCTACAAAATCATGAAAGTATAGTCAAACAGATCAGATGAGAAAAGTGATGGGAGGTCTTGTTTAGATGGGACCTTTGATATAACATCTGTCTCCTTTTAATGGTCAATCAAGTTGTTCTAAGTGTTCCAACCAAGGTTGTTGGAACTGAGCACAGTGTTTATAATTGGTTATTGCCAGTCATTCTATTTCTGCCTGCCAGTAATAAATCTCTTAGCTGATTTGCCTTAGTATGAAAGTTCTTGTGACACAAAACCTCAGGTTAGTGAAAACCCATAAAAATAAACAAAGCCAGGAGATTCTGGGTCTCCTTGTAAACTCAGTTTCTCCTTTTTTATCTATAGGGCCTACCGATGCTTGTAAAAGATAGGTAAAATGTGGTATGTGAATCGTGGTGCCAAAAAGCAGGAGGTAGGTTGATTGTTGCTCAAAGTGGCAAGGTTTAAGACTTATGACTCATCCCATTCCAGATCATAAATGGGCATATGGTAAGTGAAATAGAATAAAAAAGGCATTCAAGTTACTATGGTAGAGCTTTCATTTAGTGAAGCTAATGGCAGGAGTGAGAAAAGAACTAAATGAAACTATAAGTAAACCTAATTTTAGCCAACTGTTTCAATATCCCTATGCAAACAACTTGACAACTTAGAAAAATCTAAATAAAAATGATTTGAATGTTTCTTTACTTTTCTTTCCTGGCAGAGATAGTGTATAGTAAAAATAACACCAATATAGTACCACACTTTTTAAAAAAAGCAAAAGTGAATAAAAAAGAGCAGAAGTAGAAAATATAGATTAACCTCATTTCAGAATATCATTAATTCTCAAAAAAAATAGTTCTGGTAACTTCTAGTCTTTGTTTTGTTTTATTTTTTTAAATATATTTTTATTGATTTCAGAAAGGAAAGGAGAGGGCGAGAGAGATAGAAACACCAATGATGAGAGAGAAGCATTGATTGGCTGCCTCCTGCATGCCCCCTACTGGGGATGGAGCCAGCAATCTGAGCATGTGCCCTTGACTGGAACTGAAACCAGGACCCTTGAGTCTGCTGAGCCAAACCAGCTCGGGCTCCAGTCACGGTTTAGTCAGGGAAAATAATGGGAAATGTCCAAAGCTTACTAGACTGTATTGAAAATATTTCAGCTACTCCATAAAAAAAAAATGATTTGAAATCTAACATACTTGAAAATAAAATTGAAAAATCAAAAGTCATGAATAAATGCTGATCAATGTCTTCTAGTTCTTTAAAGAAATAGAAACTAATCAGTGCTGACCTGAAGTGAATTCATCAAAATGGGCTCCTAAAGTTAATAGCAAATTATAATTATATAGAAACCTCCAAGCATGGTCTGCCTCTACACTGGTGTAAGCCCCTGGGAAAAGCATGGCACATACTCAGCCTATTTCACTTCTCCTATTTGTTCTACCTGCCTTTCCCCCCTCACCACTAAAATAACCACACACAGTCCTACCTATTTTCTATGCAAATGGATTCCATTCAAAACAAATCTCAAAGGTAGCCACAGAGTGAAAAAAGAAAGAGTCTAAGAGAGGGGAATGGCTTTAAGATGCCCCTAATATAAGGTGACCAGATTTTAACATTGGTAAAGCGGGACACCATTGACCGTGGGGGGGGGGGGGGGGGGTCCTTTATTTTTTTAAATATATTTTATTGATTTTTTACAGAGAGAAAGAGAGAGGGATAGAGAGTTAGAAACATCAATGAGAGAGAAACATCCATCAGCTGCCTCTTTGCACACCCCCTACTGGGGATGTGCCCGCAACCAAGGTACATGCCCTTGACTGGAATCGAACCTGGGACCCTTCAGTCCGCAGGCCGACGCTCTATCCACTGAGCCAAACCGGTTTCGGCCCGGGGGGGTGGGGGTGTGGGGGGGTGGGGGGGGTTCTTGGTTAAAAATTTGGTCTATATTGTAATCGCTTTTGGTTTTTTTAATAAAAAGAAATTCACTTCTTAGATCATCGTTGAATTTGCATCCTCTTTTCTTACTTATTATGTTAAAAATCTAAAAAAAATAATTTAAAATTATAAATTATTATATACATATTGCTTAAAAACACAGTAAGTAGGTACATAATTACATGAACATATTTTATTGTTAGTTTATAAATTAAATTAATTTGTTATAAAGTAACTATATTTTAAAAATTATTTTAATCCTATATTTCTTTCTAAATAATAACAATACTAACTTGTATTATTTTTCCTCTGAATTTGCCGTAACATAAGTCGTAAGTGTCACTTTCAAGGCCGGCGCTAGACTTTTTGCTGCCACTATAAAATATAAATAATATGAGTACTGTCTGCTAAATTCAAGAAAATTTATGTATTTATGAAATAAATAAATAAATTACTTACCTAAATTATCTGAATAGCTGATTTGTTTTGACATCACTTATTTAACTAGCTTACTAGCACGCAGTATGATGTGTATCGTCTGAGAGACAGTTACAAAATGTTTTCGTCGTTGCCAATCCCAAAAATGCCATTGTTCATTAAGTCCAAACAATGGTGGTCGAATTCTAACAACTGATCAACAATGCGAACTTTGATAAGCAGTTCTCGATAATCAGTTCTCAACAATTATTTGTTATTATTAAAGTTTAACATTATAAAATTAACAAAAAAAATATAAAACTGATATCCTGGCTAAATAGCCACATGGCCGCCAAAAACCGTATATTCCCTTCCCGTTCTCCCACCATTCCCTAGCTTGTCGTGCATTCTTTCCAAAAATCGGGACTTTTTTAAAACGCCACGGGACGCGGGACAAATTGTTAAAAATCGGGATTGTCCCGCCAAAAGCAGGACATCTGGTCACCTTACCCTAATACTTTGAATCAGTTGGGGATAGGGGCCACTGGGTGTATGAGTGAAGTTTTAACTGTCTTGTTCTTGGTTTTCTTAAGTGAATCACACAGGCCATATTTGGAAATCATTTGTAAATGTATAATCACTTCTAATTTTGCTTCAAGGCTAGTGTGTAGCATAGTGAATGAACTTAACCAAATTCACATTTCACATCAATAACTCACTCTACTGGCTTCTTGGGTATTAGAATATTTCTAAATGTCTCTTGAAGAACTCTCATTAATGCCTGTATGTACTTAACTTTCTTTTTAATACCCAATCACTCTTGCCTCCCTAAATTACTCCCTCCCCATCCCCTTGATAGGTGATAAGGAAGGATAAGTGATCAAAGCACCACTCAGGGCAATATTTAGAAACACTGTGTTACTGTTTACCATTTAGATTTTTCTGTTCATTAAAAAAAATACAGTGCTTTTTGGATCATTCTCATATTTCATATGAGATCAGATCCCCTACTTGCATGGCTATTGTTGAATGTATTGAGTCTTCAGTGTTTAACCTAACTTGGAAAACATGTTTGTGTGGGTTTTTTTTGCTTTTCTAATTAATATCAAATACAACCTTCTTGAATATAGAAAAACAAATTATATATAATGATAATTTATATCCATCTTTTGTTTAAAATGAGTTAGACATGAAAAAATAAGGAAAATATATGTCAGAAAAATGAGTTGGAACCAGAAGTGACCTCCTGATTCATGGGCTGACACTCAACCACTGAGTCATGCCAGCCGGGCTATATAAATTTTTATAAAGAGGTGGTTTTTTTTTTTTAATATTTAAGGTTTTATCTCAATAGGTGTTTGAAAAATAAATTAGCATATCAACCCTGTGATTTTATAGATATTACTAGAGGCACGGTGCATAAATTTGTGCATGGGTGGGGTCCCTCAGGGTGGCCTGCGGGGTGGCCTGGTGCCGCCCCCTCACCCGCTCCACCGTCCCAATCTATCGGGGCCGGGACCCCTCCCCCCCACCTCCCTTAGTGCCTGGGAGCCAAGCGGAGGCTCCACCCCCTCCCTCACCATCTGTGGGGCAATTGGCGGGGCAATTTGGCCTCCGCTCACACCCGCCTTGGCCTGGTGCTGCCTGCTCACCTACTGCACCATCCCACTGCAGTCCCCCTCTCATTGGGGCTCACTGCTACCCGCTGCGAAGGCCACGTCGCTGACTCCTGCAATGTTCTGCGCTGCCCCCTGGTGGCCAGTACATGTCATAGCGAGCGGTCGAACTCCCAGTTGAGGGGACAATTTGCATATTAGGCTTTTTATTATATAGGATTGCTTAGATAAAACTAGATTGACTTTTAAAAGGAGGGCATGAATTTAAAGCCAAAACTCTGAAAAGTTCAATGTTACAGGAAGCACACAGCTAAGGGAACAATTGTGAAGTTGATGCATGAAGGCCTGAAGTTGGCAAAACCTTGGTAGCATTAATGGTTTCAGTCATTAGCTCATGACAAGCCTTGGGCTCTTCTTCTGTAGACTGTGGGTAAGTAAGTAACTTGGAGAAATAGTAGAAAGGGAGGATTCAAGTTAGAATCGGTTGTGTTAACCTTTTTGTTTCTCCCCTCGTTTTGTTAGGTGATAGAATTTCTTGTGTACAAAGCTCTGACTTTTTTTTTAAACGTATTTTTAAATTTCCCTCATGAATAGCATTTTCCTTACTTGCAGGCAACAATGTGTATCCAGTGAAAAATGTTCCTTTAGCTTTTTCCTTCTTAAACATTTCATTTTCCAGGTCCTTTGTGGAACCTAAACAACTCCTAATGTCTCTTTCCCTCAACCCTTGTGGTTGGTTCTTCCTTACAGTCATTGTTGCAAGGCTGGGGAGCTGTTAACACGGACTTCCTCAAGTCAGATAAGATGTTTAAAAATAAAAGATACCATGAGCTACAATTAAATAACGCCCGAGAGTCAAAGTAATCTCCCTTTCCATAATAGCTGCCTTATTCAAATAAGAATTCTCAAGTATGAGGTGTGCTGTAGAAAATATTGTCACTTACTCAATTTTTCTTTCAAAGTCAAAATGACATTAAAATTGGAATTAGCATAGTTTTCTAGTATTACATGTTTACATTTTTGTCTCCATCTCTTTCTGAGGTTTTCTTTCAGTCTTGCGTCAAATCTTATCAGTGATTAATTTAAAAGAGGATATGGATTTCTTAATTTGTATATTTTATTTCATATTTTGCATTACATCTTGATGATGAATTTGTTTTTATAGGTAACTGCTTTGCATTTTAATTTTAACATTTTTAAATATATTTTATTGATTTTTTACAGAGAGGAAGGGAGAGAGATAGAGAGTTAGAAACATCGATGAGAGAGAAACATGGATCAGCTGCCTCCTGCACACCCCCTACTGGGGATGTGCCTGCAACCAAGGTACATGCCCTTGACCGGAATCGAACCTGGGACCTTTCAGTCCGCAGGCTGACGCTGTATCCACTGAGCCAAACTGGTTTCGGCTATTTTATCTTTTTTAAAGTATTACCTAAGTCCCCCTTTTCCCCCCATTAACCTCTTCCAGCCTGCTCTCATCCTCCCCTCCCCCACAGGCCCTCACCATCCCATTGCCTGTGTCCATGGTTATGCATATACGCATACAAGTTCATTGGTTGATCTCTTCCCACCCATCCTCCCCTGCCTTCCCTCTGATGTTTCACAGTGTTCCATGCTTCTATGTCTCTGGGTCTGTTTTTGTTCATCAGTTTATTTTGTTGATTAGATTCCACATATAAGGGAGATCATGTGATACTGTCTTTCTCTGACTGACTTATTTCGCTTAGCATATTACTCATCCATCCATGCTGTTGCAAATGGTAAGCATTTTGAAAAACAAGCCTAGCCCTCCTCATTGCCTATTGGAAATGCAACAAGTAAAATGAAGCATGAAGGAGAATTAAAATTATGTGTTTCCTTTCTCCCTTTTAGATGGTAAGGTGGAAGTTACAAAAGAAGGCGTGAAGCTGTGCACCATGGGTCCAGGAAAGGTGTTCGGGGAGTTGGCTATTCTTTACAATTGCACCCGGACAGCGACCGTCAAGAGTAAGACTTTCAATTTTTTCAGATACTTTCAATGTCTTTTTCCCTAGACCAGTGAGATGTCTATTGACACACTTCTTGATCTAATCTTTGCAATTTTATTAATCTATATTTCAAGTTTTGCTTTGAAATATATAGCCCATCTATTCGTTTTCCTACTAAAGGATGATTGTTAATCAGTTTTGTGTAACTCAAATTTTATTGCTGCCTTATGAAACGTATCCCTTTAACCTAGAATTTGTATGATTATCAGTTTATAAATTAAAATTAAACAGGAGCAAGACCTTTTTTTCTGCCTTGAAAAACCTCAGAATCATATTTAAATTATTTTTTATGTATCTGCTATTTTGGGTTACATTCCCCACATAAATGCTCACTCCATGGTTTAGAAAAATTGAGAGGAGAAATGTTGATCTCATTCAAACGTCAAGTGAGATATATCCTGAATTCTAAAACTGCTTCTGCGTATATTCTTGTCTTCAGCTGCTCATCAAGCTGCATATTATAGCATTTTTCTTTTCTACTGACTTGAGCTTATTTTAAATCAGGGCAATAAAGCAGCTTGTTTCCCTAATTTTACATATATGTGTATATATGATTTCTCTAGCAACTTTTATTGCTTGGTAGAAGCAGCTGCAATAGTTAGAGGGGGGGGGGGGGGGAATGTTTTAAACACTCCTTCTTCCTGACTGCAGGATGTAATGAGTGTGTAACAAACAGCTGAATGCAAATGCCAACCATGGAAGGTCCATTTTACCTTTAGGTGAACATGTATGTGTGCTAGTAATTCGTGTTCAAAAAGGTTTTTCTGATACATTATCCTGTGGATGATAGCAATCACAAATTACTGTGATTAGTTTGTGTCATTAAAAAAATCTGTTGAAAAAATGACATTGCTAATAGCAATCAATTAGTTTTATCTGGATGCCATGGATTCTTTTGTTGTTTGTTTTTGTTCTCTCAGAAGTATGGCAATGATTGACAATATGACATTGAAACTCGGGTTGTAAAGAACTTAAGAATACATGGCCAGCTAGAGTTCTAGAAATTGTCTTATTTATCTTATTAGTGAATCATCTTTTTATTCATTGAAATTATCAATTACATTTGGGGCCCTTATAAGATGAGCCCTTGTTGGCACTTGATTCTTGATCTCTAAAAGCATAGAACTCTTTTGATTGATAGACACCAACATGTTTTTATTTCATGTGATGATTTAATTACATGACCCAAAGAATAATGAAGCCCAATGAACATAACAGATTCCGCCAGAACTTGAACTCACAAAGTGCCTTAACTAGGAAAAGGCATAGTCATGACTCCATTAAATGAACAAACTTAACTATCATGCTTTCTTTTTATGAGAAATAGATTCCTTTAAAGGCAAAAAAAAAAAAAAAAAAAGAGCCAGAATAGAACATTTTGATTGAACAGGCTTTCTCAGAATTGCGAATAATTTTTTTAAAGTCTAAAAGTATTTACAATTTTAAAAGTTTCAGTTCTGTATACTGCTCATTTAATCCAATTAAACTACAAAATTCCCAAAGGTCGACATAGTACTTAACCTTTGAAATATTGAATTTTTATTAAATACATTTTTAAAATAGACTAAATAATGTATTTAAATAAATTTTACAACAAAATATTTTTAAACTTTTGCACTCGGATGCTGAGTGTGACTCGACACGGTTAGCATCGGTAGCAGCTCGATGAAAAAAGCAAGCGAGTGCAAAGGGTTAATAGATGGATACTTGACTTCATAAAAATCAACCGTCTTATTCGCATCTTATAAAATAGTATTAATCTGTACTAGATTCTGTTGCACTTCTCTTTGGTAAATTTAAATGCATCTGATTTGACAAGAAGAAACTAGGTGTTGAATGCAAATTATACTCCTAACTTTTGGGGGCCAAAATGTCCACTATTAATGGAAATTAGTGGAGTATGTTCTTTAACATAAACTCAAGAAGTCTCAAGAATATGTGTGTGTGTGTGTGTGTATTTGGTTATGTTTGAGAAACAGCCTAGAGTTGATGGTGTGCAAATATATTTATGCAAATATAATTTATAGGTGAAAAGGTTTTGTGCATGAGCAATGAATAATATCTATGAACAGTGGTTCCTTCTGAATGTTGTATAAGAACTATAATGTGTGAATAATGATTTTTTGTTGTTCAGGACCTTTTTATCCTATCTCCTATACTATCCAGGGACATTGTACTTGTGACTGTGGTCCTTAAAAACTATTTATAATTTAAATTATAAATTATACCTCAGGCTAATCACTTTATAAATCTGATTAGATTCCATTGTGAATACTACTTGTACCAAATTACTAGTCAATGCTATCATACGCTTTACATGTGATATTTTAAATATCCTTAAATGGCTTTTTAGATCCAATCATTTCTCAGGATTCAAAAATTTATCCATTTCTTCTTAACTATCATTTTGCAAGTGATGACCATTTTGAGTAAATTTTGAAATGAAGTCATCCACTTGAGTGCAATAGTCTAAGGAGACAGCCATTCCTACTCAATAGCTTATCATTCATGTGCCTCTTCTTTTCTCATTTACTTGGGCTTGTGATTTCCTTTTCCCAACATCATCCACTTTCTTTTATGATTGAAACTGTTGATGATTCCTTTCTATTTTCTTTCTCCCTAGGTTAGCCTGAAATTTTAATGCATTTTTAATCTCACAGTCGTAACTAAATCCTAGGTGGCATCAAAGAGCTCTTCAATATAAATGAGTCATTTCTTGTTCAAGATGGCACTTCTTTTAAACTATGTCAGACCATGAATAAATTCCAGTGACTTCTTCTACTAACAAATGTGATCCTAACACCTGTGGGTTTTCTTTAACTTAGGACAGTGGTCAGCACACTGCGGCTCGCGAGCCACAAGCAGCTCCTTGAGTTTTCAGCAAAGGCCAGCTTAGGAATACCCTAATTAAGTTAATAACAATGTACCTACCTATATAGTTTAAGTTTAAAAAATTTGGCTCTCAAAAGAAATTTCAATCGTTGTACTGTTGATAGTTTTATTTTCTTATTGAGGTATAATTAACATTTAACATTATATTAGTCTCATTGTACAACATAATGATTTGTTATATGTATATGTTGCAAAATGGTCACCACAGTGTCTAGTTAACATCTGTCACCATCCTTAATTACAATTTTTTTCTTGTGATAAGAACTTTTAAGATCTATTCTCTTAGCAACTTTCAAATGTGCTATACAGCATCATTAACTACTAGTGGCCCGGTGCACGAAAATCATGCACTCGGGGCAGTGGGTGTGCCCCAGCCTGGCCTGTGCCCTGTCACAGTGCGGGAGTCCTGCGATCCATCGCCCCAAAGAGGTAGGCCCCTCCCACCCATCCAGGGCTCCTTGATGGATTGCCCCAAAGAGGTAGGCTGGAGCTGGGGGAGGCCTGCATACCCCAGGGCCAGGCCATGGCAGAGGCCTGTGGACCTCCACACTCCTGTGCACCCCCGGCTGGGCCCGCAGCAAAGGGGTCTCTCTGTGCACCTGCAGACCCCCAGGCTGGCGCAGGGGGGCGGGGACACGAGCCTCACGTCCTGGGGCCTGTTGCCGGGGTCAGGGTCGCAAGCTTCATGTCCTGGACCCGTTGCCGGGGTCAGGGACACGAGCCTCATGTCTCTGGTCGATGCAGGAGGTTGGGACACAGCCTGCTGATCGTCGTTATGTGACGGCTTTCCCACCAATTTGCACATTATCCTATTATTAGATAGATACTTGTCATGCTGTACATTATTATATTCCCAAGACTTATTTATTAATAACTAGAAATTTGTACCTTTTGATCCCCTTCAGCAATTTCACCCCCATCTCACCTCTGGTAAATACCAACCTATTCTACCTATGACCTTGAGCACATTTCTTTTCTTTTTCTTTTTCTTTTTTTTTTTTAATTTCACATATAAGTGAGATCATATAGTGTCTGTCTTTTTCTTTCTGACCATCAGGGTACTCAAGGTCGATCCATGTTGTAAAAAATGGTAGAATTTCTTTTCTTTTTTTTGTGGCTGAATAGTATTTATAGAAATATGGAAAGAAAATATAGATGGTATGGTGCAGATCTGTGCTCACAATCTACCGTCCTATAAAACAACATCATCGATTTTCCCCTGAGGAATTTGGATGCAAAAGTATATAAAATCAACATGATAATGGAAACAAAAATCTAATAAATATGCTGAGGTTATTCACAGCTTAAATAGGCTCAAGTTTTCTTTATTAACTGTGATATGAAAATGGCCACTTGTGTCTATCCAATCACAAGCATGCCAGATGCCACGTGGAGGAAAAGAGTCATTTGTTTTATTAGATTTCCACCACACCGAACAGTTACTGTTTCCAATGCTGTTTGAATTTTACATTCTGTCTACATATTTGGGGATTCCACAAACAAAGAAGAGTTCTACCATCTATTTTCAAACCCCACATGGATAGGAATTTCTAATGTGCCCCTTGAAAACACCTTTCCACACAATTCCCATGCCTAGAAGCATGTCATTACCACCTTTCCCGACTGTATCACTCCTGGTTGTGATTTCACTTTCACTGCCCTCACAGCTAAAGTCAGATCCATTTACACTCTGGACTTCTTGCCTTGCTTCTAGGCCCCAGGTTCTTTAAAATCACAATAGTAGAAAAGTCGAAGTTACTGGAAACCTAAAAATAAAAAAGGAAAAGGCTTTTAGTTTACAATGAAAGAGGGATTCAGAGATACCTACCCTATGTGTGAGTTTGCAAGGATATCTATGTTCTCTTGTTTTACCTGGATTTCCCTCAACCAGTTCTCACAACTACTCAGGGATTTTTTTTAAAATATATTTTTATTGATTTCAGAGAGGAAGGGACAGGGAGAGATAGGAACATCAAAGATGAGAGAGAATAATTGATTGGCTCTTTTCTTCCCCGCCCCACACTGGGAATCGAACCATGACCTCTGGTTCATAGGTTCACACTCAACCACTGAGCCATATCGGCCAGGCACTCGGAGATTTTTTTGAAGTTTGAATCTTATGGCTCTTTGCTCCAACTTCAGTTGTACATAAATTGGTCATTTTTGCCTGAAGATACTAAATTGAAGCCTGATCCTCTTACTTTTGAGTTTCCAGCTCACAATGCTCCAAACCTTAGACAGCATATTATTCTAACAGTCTCATTCCAATAGATTTCAATAAAACCCCAAGAATAAAAGGTCTCTCTCTTTGGATAACATTGGATACCAATTTAAGATGATTACCATAGCCCTAACCAGTTTGGCTCAGTGAATAGAGCGTTGGCCTGCGGACTGAAGGGTCCCAGGTTCGATTCCAGTCAAGGGCATATACCTTGATTGCGGGCATATCCCCAGTGAGGGGTGTGCAGGAGGCAGCTGATTGGTATTTCTCTCTCATCGATGTTTCTAACTCTCTATCCTTCTCCCCTCCTCTCTGTAAAAAATCAATAATATATATATATATATATATATATATATATATATATATATATATATATATTAAAAAGATGCTCAGCATGGCTACAGTAGGTGGGTATGAATCGACTTGAGCAGTTATTTCTCCTTGGATTATTTATAGCACATATATTTAAAAACTCCCCAGCATTAAAATACTTTAGTACTGACATGAAAGATCCTAAACATTCTGCAAGAAATCTGACTAATTAATGACTTTAATAACACTTGGTAAAAATATTTTTCTGCCTTAGTTTGAATACTCTCAAGTTTCCATATTTAGACTTTCCTAGAATATTTGTATAGGGGGACATTGACTAATTAAACTATTTCACTGTGTCATAGACATTTTGGGAACAAGGTTAAAAGGCTTGGATTTTTCTGTTTATCTTTGTTTTTAAAATAAATTTGAGTTAGTGCAATAGAGATGACTTGTGCATTCCGCTGTAGCTCTGTTTCAAACATCACATTATTCAACCTGACTGAGAAAAGTCTGCCAACCTTCCAAAACCTAAGAAGATAAATGGGGGTGGGAGAGGTAGGGAGGGAGATTTGACTAAAATTTCCTACTCCAATACCTCTAGGTGCTGTAAATGTAATGCTATACCCATAAGGTCAATATACAGTGCTTTCTATTGGTAAAGGAACAAAAGAAATGAATGCCAATTTTATTGTTATTAAAAGGAAGTAATAGATGAAGCTCTTCTATAGTGGATCTAAGCCGTGTAAGGTCCATAAGATAACTGAATCAATACGTAAGCATTTAGACACTTTTTAGATAACATCATTATGGAGTTCTACAAAGCATCATATTTATCATAAAGATATTTTCACGTGTGAAAATGAAACAACACTGTCTGCAATATACAAAATTGTCATTGATGCAGTTATTACCTGGGGTTTTAATGAGCAGGAGCAACAATGTACTGTCACACTCCCAGTGCTACATCACAAAAGCAGAGGAGGTAACTGTGCTAATGAGAAGTCTCTGTTCTGCTTTAAGGAGGCAAATTAAAAAGATGCATGCTTTGCTTTCTCCCAGGCTAATGAATGCTTTCTTCCAAGAATCTTGAAAGGAGAGAAGTCACAAAATAGGCAGATGAGGACTAGAAACATGACCCTGGTTACAGAAGGAAAAATCCAGTAATTTCCCAGGAACTGTCATCATATTGAACAACGAAGTGGGTTAGGGTAGCATCTTGGGGAAGCAGGTCCAGTTGTTCAGTGAGTTAATTAGACAACATTCTTCTTAGCACAATTTTTTATCACAAGTGTCTATTAAAAAATACTGTGAAATTAGTAACATCAATCCAGTTATGTAACCCCTGAGAAATACATTTCTTTAATAAAGGAGTCAATTCACTAGGTACCAATGTTGCCACGTAACAGATTAACATAAACAAATGGATATACAAAAGCTATTCTTTAATCTCATTCTTTTATTGTTTAAGTGGATTAAGTTACAAATTTCTTTGATGGGTGTTTTTTTCTTTTTTTTTCTTTTTTTTTTTTTTTGTCTTGATGGGAACTGTTGTAGACAGCATTTACTTTTGACTTATATTAAACTACCAAAGAAGATTTGAGTCCAATATTGACTGGGCCTGGAAGACAGGCATATGTTAGTAATGCTTCTTGTGGGAAAAACAAAACATAAACCTCTCACAGTCAAGGGAAGGCAATAGTACTTAATTCCTTAAGATTAGATAAATTATTTTCTCCCCTTCCCCTTTAATTACTCAATCATTGAGGTCTTGAGTGTTCCTATATCTAGAGAATAGTCAGGCTTTAACTGGTAGGAAAGTATTATTTTTTAAAAGATCGGGGATAATTTAATAGTAAATATGAACAATAGGCAAGGAAGGCTGTTGTTGTTTTTTTAGCAGTCTTTTTAATCCTGTAGAATTAATCATTTTTCCACAAAGACCTACATATAGAAAACTCCCACACAAGGTAAAGCTAGTGTCAGTTTTTGGTATACTGCGTGGCCATTCATTCATTTAATAATTTGCCAAGAGGTAATTTTCATATTTACTGAGCTGGTTGAAAGAACCAAAAACAAAACCGTTGCATTTATCTTTTAAGGAATGAAATACAGCTTTAGTGGAAGAGTACCGGCATTGTGTAGATTATTAGCACCTTCTTTTGAAGATTATTGAGAAGTAAATTAGGATGACAGGTTGAGAGGGGAAGGAAAAACTTTTAAAAAATCATGGTTTGCAGGGCCATCTTGTTAACAAGAATAACAACTAGATTTATTGCATTTGATGGCTAAGATATTGGCTGGAAAATAAAACAAAGAAATTTCATTTGACTTTTGTTGTTCTTTTTCATGCTCATGAGTAGTTTGGATTAGAAGAAAACACATGTAGACGGACATTTGTAAGAGAACAGCTGGATTGATGATGTCCAAATAAGTGGGATGTTTTTCACTGGTGGATTATATCCAATTTACTAGTATTGTGAAAAGTGTCCTTATAGTCAGTCTAGGTGGACATCCATTTAATTCATAGTGAGTGCCCAGGAGGTCCTAGATGGGTTGCATGTATCTTAGCATCTGATAATTAGAAGAATAAAAGTCATCATGCATTGTAGTCACCGAGAAAACATGGGGAGTTCCTTGTGATTGAGACTTGTAGATATCTGAGGCCAGGGGTGTTGAAGAACATAGGTAAGGAAGTGAGCCAGCTAATTTCCACATGGATCTTGAAGAATTTCATTTTCACTGTGAATGTGATAGTAGATCATAGAAAGCCAGTAATGACTTCTCAGAAAGGCAGGGTATAAACTTTACACTGCAAAGGGTCAAGAATTGATATGAGCTCATGTAGCTGAACAGTGTCGTCTATAGCTAAGTGTTCTTTACTGTGGGGACATGTTTTCTCTGTAGGACAGTCTGCCTTACTAATGATAATTCATACTTTATACCCTCATAATTCTTCCCACGTCTAATAGAACAACTTTATTGACTTGAAAGCATTGTCGTCTGTAGTTTTCTGTGTGGAATCAAACAGTGTTATTCAAACTATATTTCTTTTGTTTTATTTCAAAAAACAATGTAAGGCAGACTTCTGGTTATGGAATGGGGGAGCAGTCTTCTGGAGCCCCATTCAGTGGCCCAGGGTTTCCTTACACTTACTCCTTCTCACTCCTACCCTTGGGTTAAGATCTTCTATGGCAGGGGTCCTCAAACTTTTTAAACAGGGGGCCAGTTCACTGTCCCTCAGACCGTTGGAGGGCCGGACTATAGTTTAAAAAAAAAAACTATGAACAAATTCCTATGCACACTGCACATATCTTATTTTGAAGTGAAAAAACAAAACAGCAAAAACACCCGCATGTGGCCTGCGGGCCATAGTTGGAGGACGCCTGTTCTATGGCATTTTGTTATTTTAGGTCAGGTGATACAGTTTGAAAACCACTGCTGTCGTTGAATATAAGGTTACTTTTAGTATCTAGGTACTGGTAATTCTTTATAAACTACCTTTATGTACTTACACTTGGCTGTGTGTAGTATCACTGATCTTCACAATGGTCCTGCACCACAGGGATGAGTAGCAATAATAACACCATTGCACAGGGTGAGGCAACTGTGCTTTAGAGGGCTTCTGGAACTTCAGGTCACACATCTGGATTGCTAAACTGTACCTTGCTCCTTGGCAGCCCCCCGGTAAGACAGTGAGCTGCATCATCTCAACCTTTGTTTCAACCTTAACTTGTTGAATAACCTTTCACCACGTTACTGACAAAGTTGGTTCAGACAGATGTGTACTTAGAAAGAACTGGTACAAGAAATACTAACATCAAAAACAAACTACAGGTAAGACCACAGGGGACAGTGAGTAGATCAAAAAGGCTGTGCATCCCGATGCAGTTCTTCTGCTCGGAGACAGGACTTCAGATTGTGTTGGCTAAAGTCCTGTTGTCATCACATCCCTTTTGGGTGGCACTCTCAGGACTTCCCTGAGAAAGGTTTGTGTGTGTTTGTGGGCTGTGTACACAACTACGAGTAGGTGCCTAGTGTATCAAGGTATTGGAAAAATTAAGAATAGATAGCTACTGGGCCTGGATTTACAATGTCAATTATTTTCTATAGTAATATTTCAGACCAATGACACTAATAGTTTTTATCTTAAGGTGCAGCCTGGAAATTCCAGACTTCTGGTGTCCAATTTGTTGTCTTCTTTGATTGCTTTAGCAAAGAATATTAATCTCTTCTGTGCTTACCACATTCTTTCTGGATAAAGACGTTGATCATGGCCACAATTCTCATAAGAATGAATAAAATCCTGCTCCCTCTCTCCCCTCAAAATTTCAAGTTCCTTATACTCTGGTCAAAGCCTTGACCTTTTATCTATAGTTTGAAGTTAGCAATTCCTGGTTTCCCCAAAGTTACAGTTAACCCATTTTGTTGAAAGTTTCATATTCATTGCCTTTCACTGTCATTTAATACTTATTGGTGGAACTATAACCATTTATATGGAGTTTGTCACTGATATACAGCCACTAAAAGTTATCCATTAGGCTTGATCATAACCTGGAGTGAGGGACTAAAAATATAGGAAATGAGGTTCTTACTGCTGTGGAGTGGCTGAAACTATGTGCAGCACAAAATGTAATAATGAAGTTTTCAGACTATCAAGATACTCAAAATAGAGTTTCTGAAATGCTAAACATCTGAAACTTCAATTTGAGTTGGAAGAGACCTTAGACATCAAGAATGAAGTGCCTTTGTCTGTAATTAGTTTTAGGACTAATAAAAATGGAAATGAACTCAAGATGTTTTGGGCTTTTTAAAATTAGATCAAAATATATTTTCCGAGTCTCAGATTTAAAAAGAGAGACAGAAAGAGAAAGAGCTAAATGAAAGATGTAATCTTTTATTTACTCATTCTCTGAATCTCTTGACTTGGGCTCAATGTTTTTCAATCAGAATGGCTTAGGCCATAAACAATAGCAGATAATTATAAAAGCAGCAGGAATATTTTTCTGTATTGACTTTTTTTCATAATACTCATTTGAATTAATTTAATATGCCTCTTTAATTTTTTTCATATTTTTATCATAAAAACAATGTTTAGAAAATATATACACACAAAGATTTTTAAATCATTTATACCCCACTACCCAGAAAGAATGCTTTGGACATTTTGCACTTCCTTCTTTCTCTCCCTGAATGTTTTAACACTGCTTCTCTTTTTAATGCATATGCTCAAGTCTGAACATTACTCATTTGTTTATGTGCTTCTGCTGTTCTTAAGGTTTTATTTCGGGTCAAGGTGGATGGATTTTATTTTCATTTCCTCTTTGAGCTTTGCACTTGGAGGGTGACATAACTGTGCCTTGTCTTCCAATATTTTTCTGTTCAGTTTTTGCTATTTAATAAATAGTTTCTTTTCTATTCTTGATGTGCTTATTCTTCTTGGTCCATGCACCTTAATACCTGAGACTACTAATAATTGGTATTCATGTTTCATGAATACTATGAGTTAGAAGCTATTGTGCATGCCCTTTGTTAATAGGACTGATTAAATTGGAATAGCAAGTAGTGGTGAGAGTATTGGTGTCTTTCTACAGATATGTCCAACAGCAATGATTATCTGGTGGTTGCTGTGGCACCGATTTAGAGCATTTGAATTTATAGGTTTTCCCAAAATTTGCAAAGGCATTCTGGCATTCTGTGTTAGGACCTGTAGTTTTATTTAGTTGAGTCACTGGGTAGCTTGACATTTGTGGGATAATTCTGTTGATTGCCTTAAATTGCTCAGCAAAATCATTTTAACAATTAAATGTTGGTAAGCTTGATTCATATATACCCACGGCATTAACATCTCAGAGCATTAGTGAAGTGGGTGCTTTATTTCTTTTCCAGATGAGTTACTGAGGCATATAAATGTTTGGCATTTGGGCAAGCTAAGTTCCATTTTTCCTATAAACTGATGCTCAATTGTTAATATTTGGGAAATGTGTTAGTCCATGTGGTAAACTATGAAGGATAATTTTCAAATTTTAGGATGAAGTTTATAACCTGATAGCCCCAGTACAGATAAGCTGCCTTCTGATATACTCTTTTCTTTTCAAAAGGTGTTCTTCTTAAGAAAATCATTTCATAACCATTTAGAGTGACCCTATGCCTTCTTTCATCAGTAGGAAGTTTCTATCCATTTGGCTCTTCAAAAATATAACTTATTTATATTAAGCTTATAATTTGGGCTTGTAATTAAAAATTTGTCCTTAGTATATTCTGCATAGTGCTTTTGTACTTCTTCAAAAATCACCTTTTGAAGTAGAATTGTTATCGGTGGAATTGGAGTTCTTGGGGTATGGTGAGGAAAAGGAATTCATGGGAGGATAGGGTTTCATGGAAAACTTCATTGATGATATCATATTGAGGAGGTTCTCTTCCAAGATCCCATCTCCATCGTCTGTCCTGCTATAGAAAAGTCCAATCTTATCTTCACCAGGGCCAGAATTATGCCACTGTCCAGAATTTCTGTTCCATATTAAAGTACAGTTCAATCCAGCATCTGGCTAGCTTAGCGTGTGTTCCCAGCTTCAGTACATTGTGTGTGGGGTCCGCATGGCAATAGGCCATGAGGCCTCTTAAGGACATATGGCTATGAAGAGAGGACAGGTGAGCACATGAGTGAGTGCAGGTCACAGAGCAAGAAAGAGCAAGTGGGAACAAGAGAAGAGAGAGGAAACTCCGGGGATTTTAACCAGGAGCTTCTTTAAGCAAACAAATGAAACTTCCCAGATTTCAATCACTTCTGTTGGGGTCCACCCCCTAGCCAATCCATTGTTCGAAGGCTAGATTGACAGACAAGCAATTACAATGATAATGGTGGTGTTACAGCTAAGATCACCTTCTTGGGACCTAAGAGAAAATGTTGAAGGCCAGTGGCTAAGAGTCTTTTGGATTTGGCCAAGCTAAAACTTTAACTTTGGTCAGATGGTATTTAGAAGCCCATAGAATACTTTTTTTTTCCCCACACAGAGCATTTAGAGCATAGAGAATACTGACAGGAAGGTATTGACAGAGGTTATTGGTAATATAAAAAGAATCATAAATAGTATTTTAGGCCTTACAATTTTCTAAGTAAATGGCTATTATGGCATGCATTTTAGTGTCCAATAGATAGTCAGAAAGGATCAAGAAAGGGCAAACTTCATAAATTTTATTAATAAAATTGCTTTTATGTATATATTTCTTAAGAAAATGCATATTTTAGCCCTAGCTGGTTTGGCTCAGTGGATAGAGTGTTAGCCTGTGGACTGAAGGGTCCCAGGTTCGATTCTGGTCAAGGGCACATGCCCGGGTTGTGGGCTGGGGCATGCAGGAGGCAGCCGATCAATGATTCTCTCTCATCATTGATGTTTCTATCTTTCTCTCCCTCTCCCTTCTTCTCTGAAATCAATAAAAATATATTTAAAAAAAAGAAAAAAAGAAAATGCAAAATTTTTAATTTAAAAAATTGTGGGGTTTTTTTTTTCACATGAAGGCCAAATCCTGGGTGTATCTAAATGTCAAAAAGAGATATAAAAAGTGAGGAAAATATTCTGAACATTCTCTCTCCAGTGCTTGGGTAGGGACCTGAGGGATTGGGGAAAACCCACCTAGTGTCAAAGCATGTGAATATATTTACAAATAAAGAAAACCAGTCAAGAAAAGAAACATACATGTAATAATCTAATGTTTATGATGTTTAGTAGAGCTCATACAGTGTGGAATTAATCTTGTTGAAAAAAATTTTTGAGATAAAGGGATGGTATAGAGAAAAGAATGAAGGAAACTTGAATATTTGTATAGCCTAATGCTGTTTTACTATTCAAACTTTTTGGTTCACTAGAATACATTATTTTAAGTGTACATACTATTTAATAAAGAGAGAATGTGCTAATTGACCCTCACGCTGTCACAAAGATAGCGGCACCCACAGCCAATAAGGAGAGAATATGCTAATTGACTGCCACACCCTCAAAGATGGTGGCATCCAGTCCCCTCAGCCCCGCTGAGGTGGCAGATGCGTGGCAAGGCCGGACCCGCTCCTGACGTGCACCTGCCTCTGGAGTCCCCCAATCCCCTCAGCCCCCCAGCCACCCAGGGCCGGCCTGAGGAATAGGCAAGCCTCGGATGGCGGCTGCCCAGCCATCCAGGGCCGGCCCGAGGCACAGGTTACCAGGGCCGGCCTAGGGTTGTGCTGCCGGCAGTGGTAGCAGCAGAGGTGTGATGGTGGTGTCGCCTTCCCCTGATCGCCGGGTCACCTCCCACCCCTGAGGAATCCCAGACTGTGAGAAGGGGCAGGCTGGGCTGAGGGACCCCCACACACACACTCCAGTGCATGAATTTTCATGCACTGGGCCTCTAGTTGATTATAAAATTCCTTATTAATGATGAGTTTTTTGACATTTTAAATCCTAGCTAACTCATTATTGACATAATTCCATCAGTGCCTGTTTTTATTCCTCTTAAGAGAAATCATAGTAACTTTGGAACTCAATAACTACAGAAAGACTTTTGTTCTGTTAATGCTAATAACATTTTCTGCTTAGTGTTTTGAAAGAAACCTTGAAATGCTTTTCAAATATCTCAGCAAATTGTGAATATAACATTATGCTCATTTGAATCACAGAATTTTGCCAGTATTTAAGGGCCTTTTTTTTTTTTTAGAGAAAAAGAAAAAAGGTTATATATCATGGGGAAGAGAAAAATAAATGTTTTGAGTTCATCTGCAATAATATTTTCATATAACTTGGAGGAGATATTAGCTTTCTTTCTATTATGGCTATACTTTAAAAATACTATTTTAGCCCCGCTAGCATAGCTCAGTAGCTCAACCTCTGAACCAGGAGGTCACGGTTCATTTCTAGATCAGGGTACATGCCTGGGTTGCAGGCTCAATCCCTAGTGGGGCATGAGGATGCAGCTGATCAGTGATTTACTCTCATCATTGATCTCTCTCTCTCTCTCTCTCTCTCTCTCTCTCTCTCTCTCTCTCCCTTCCTCTCTGAAATCAATAAAATACTTTTAAAAAATACTATTTTAAGGAATTCTTGGAAATATTTTGAAAAATTCAGATGCAGGCATTATGTGTATATAGTGACACAAGGAATTGAAACAATTTTCCACCTTCCCTTTCAACCTCCCCCACCCCTGGTTCTTCCAGAATAAACTTGACTCCCCTCCCCATACTGGGACACAGTGGCAAGAGGCATGGACTTGAAACCCAAGTTTGACAGCTCTATTTCTTGGGTATCTACCCTAAGCAAGTTATTTAATTCATGTGAGTCTAAAATTTCTAACGTGAAACACTATGGAATTAAAAAAGCTATATGCAGTATTCAATAGACACTCAGTAAATATTTGCACTTTGCCTTTTTACAGAGCACTAGGTAGATAAAAGGGACAGGAAACCTTCCACTTAAAAATATCTTTCTATCTAACGACTGTCTATTAAATTCATGCTTGCTTTTATAGGCCTCACTCAATATCCTTCTCCTTTTCTCTAACCCCTTCCTTGTTTGTATCTCATTCTGAATTGTGGTAGTGTCTCCTTCCCTAAATTGTCAGGTCTTTATACGTCTAGACTGTGCCTTAATTTACTTTATCCACATTTTCACTTCACATTTTCTTGGGAAACTTGTGTTGAACTGCCTGAGGGTTGGAGAAGGTTCTCATGGAATGAAGAACTCAATTTGTGACAGCCTTCAAGGACCCTTCTTAGAAGCTGAAATACTGTCACAGAGACAGGTATTCCTGCAACTAAACCATGACGATTTCTTTAAAAAAATTTTTTTTCAACTATAGTTGACATTCAATGTTATTTTGTATTAGTTTCAGGTATACAGTATAATGGTTAGAGAAACATATACTTTACAAAGTGTTTCCCCTCGATATTTCCAGTACCCACCTGGTACCATACATAGTTAATGCAATATTATCTATACTAATAAAAGGGTAATATGCTAATTAGACCGGGTCGACTGGCCATCTTCCAGATGTCTGACTTCCTTCTAGACAAAGCCATGGTGGTGGGGGCAAGGCAGAGGCATTTAGGGGTGATTAGGCCAGCAGGGGAGGGCAGTTGGGGGCAAGATCAGACCAGCAGGGGAGGGCAGATGGGGGAGAGATCAGCCTGGCAGAGGAGGGCAGCTGGTGAGATCAGGCCGGCAGGGGAGGGCAGTTAGGGGCGATCAGGCAGGCAGGCAGAGAGGTTAGGGGTGATCAGGCAGGAAGGGGGGCAAGGTAGGGGTGATCAGGCCAGCAGACAGAGGGGTTAGGGGTGATCAGGCAGGCTAGTGGTTAGGAGCCAGTTGTTCTGGATTTCGAGAGGGATAGAGGGATGTCCAACTGCCCCCCAGGGGTCCCAGATTGGAGAGGGTGCAGGCCGGGCTGAGGAACCCCCCTCAGTGCATGAATTTTGTGCACCGGGCCTCTAGTTAACTATATTCCCTATGCTGTACTTTATTCCTAAAGACTCTTTTGTTATTATCAATTTATACTTCTTAATTCTTTCACCTCTTTCACCCAGTCCCTCAACCCTCCCTCCTCTCTGGCAACCACCAATCTGCTCTCTGTGCCTATGAATCTGTTTCAGTTTTGTTTGTTCATTTTGTTCTTTAGATTCAACCAAGATTTATTTCTGTTTGTTTACTTTCTATTGATTTTTTAGAGAGAATGGAAGGGACAGAGAGAGAGAAACACTGATGTTAGAGAGAGATACATCAAGAGACACATTGGTTGGTTGCCTCCCACACAGGGATCTAGCCTGCAACCAACGTGTGTGCCATTAACCAGAATCAAACCTGTGAGCCTTCAGTCCACAGGCCAATTCTCTGACCACTGAGAAAAACTGGCTACGGCTGAAGATTTCTCAATGATGATGCATTTGGACTATTCATTACTACTTCTTAAGGCTTTATAATACTCTTGCCAGAGTCTTAAACAATCTAAAGGAAATATCTGTAGATACCATGATGATGTTTCCATTTATATACAAGTTTTAGCAGTTCTTTTAAAGGGTGCCTTCCCTCATCTTGGTATTTAGTTAATTTGGAAAACTTATGATCTAAGCACATTTATTAGCAAAACTTCTTTTTGACCCATGAAAATGAAGGAGAGGGACTATAAAATACATTCCTAAGCTGTGCTTCCATTTTACTCTACTTGTGACTCTGCAAATATTGTCGATGCATGAAATAAGGTCAGAGTAATTCTGATGGATGGGCTGACTGAATTTGCTAATGATAGAAAACCTTTATTTGAAATAGGCCATGGCATGAAATGGAATTCAACCTGGACTTACCTTGTTGATGCTTTTTTATAGGGAATAACGTATTGCCAAGCCAGTACCGTTTCACCTGAGTTCTATTTGCATACACATCATTGTCTTTAAATAAAGGCCATCTATTTCTCAAACAGAAATCACCTGTTTATTTTAATCAATAATGTTTCATGTATATTCTCTTTCATTTGAATTTTGGAGCACCTGCTAGCTATAAACCCCCACATGAGACTCATTGCTTAATACAGTGTTCCTCTACGAATGAACCCTGGAAAGTTAGGGACATGCACTATAAACTTGTGTTCCTTTATGCCCCCTTAACCTCCTAAACAAAAGAATGTTTTCAACTCTGGATTGAGATACCTGTATTTTTTTATTTTGTTTTGTTTATTTATTTTTTTACTTTGTAGAGAAAGTCGTAGTCAGCTTTGTGATATTAGGGAAGTTGAGCTTAATGCTGTTATAGATCCAATGTTTTCTTAGACAAATAGAAAATCCAATATGTATCTTTCAATCAAGGTTTATAGTGAAATCGACACCCTTAATATTGAGGCCTTTTTAGTATTATTAGCCATTTTAATAGATGTTAGTTTTATTTTTAGTAAAGGGAAAACAGATAGTGTCCTGGTTATCCTCTGTATTCTTGGTTGACCATAGCTGAATTCATAAACATCTGGAACTCTTCCTTTGGGGTTCCAATTATTGGACATAAACTGCTTGGAATTATTCACAGGATTAGTGGACAACAAGGTTCCTGCCCTGAGGATTTTCTTGTTTTGAATAACAGATATCCCCTTGAAGATGGTTAGACAGAACTCATTTGCACTAAGCGCCTGAGTACCAGATCTTGGAAGTAATTAGATTGCTTCACAGCTTAGTTTCGCAAGCCTTACTAAGTATATGGATTCTTAAATAAACAATAAGAAAATAATCTTATGAAGAATGACAGCCCACATACAAATTCCCCAGTATAATAAAAACTGATTAAGGTTGTTGTTCAAGGGAGGCAAGATTCCTAAGCACACACCTACCAGGCTCAACTACAGTTTTGTGTTGTCACTAAGTAAATATTAGGGCATGTTAAATGACATTGTTTGCTTTTGTTGTTATTATCATTACTGTACATTTTATGAGTTAGAAAAAGGCTTTGGAAACAAAGGGGGCATAGGGATACTTTTCCTTCCTTCTCAGACTGATTTGAATTATGTTCACACTTTCTTATGCCTTAAGGAGAAGAGAACACACTATTTAGTGTCATGTTACATCTCAAATGTGCCAGTGCTGTGTAGCAGCCTGCTAACGGTGACAACTTGTGTTGGTAGCAGCTATTCACACCTGTTAATAAGGCACTGCAAGAGGGGCTCTCCCCAGCCTGGCTTCCCTGTAAACAATTATTCTCATGAGATCCAGAGGTCTCTTTCCACCTCTTCATTTTTCGTATATGTCAGCTACCCTCATTATCGGCCTATCCCTCTGATTTCCTTGACTCCCTCTCCAAAGTGCCTCCATGGGTTTTTAATTCTCAAGTACAATTAAAAATACACTAAGTTTTGTCAGGGGTTTGATTGCAATCTCTCTCTCTCTCTCTCTCTCTCTCTCTCTCTCTCTCTCTCTCTCTCTATGTTTTGCTGTAGAATGACTACCTATAGATAGTCCTCTGTATTTTTTTAGTAACCTCAAAATTGAAATATCTTTTTGCAGAACAGTGATCCATCTCTACTGTTTGACCCTTTAAAAAAAACTAGCTAAGCTTTACGTTTACATTTTCAAGTCAATGCTGATTAAGGAACTTAATATATTTTGACATCATCAACAATTTAAGGCACATTGGCTTCAAACAATTTCATGCTTCTAAATCTATACCAAAATGATTTCACTTTCTAACTCCTTAAATTCAATTAATCAGTGCTCACTATCTTGTCACTCTATAATTCTTAAAATCTATAATGAGATGGTTATTTTTTCCTGCAAAATATTGTTCAAGGGGTGATCTGTCATTATATTCCAATTAATACTCAGATCACCACAAAGCTTTTAACTCTTCCCACATTTGTTAAAGAGCATAACTATATCTTGAGAGGATAATGAAGAACATTTGCTAGATGCAAGGAGTACATGCATTGATAACTTAGTTTGGTAAGTTGAAAAGGAAAAAGTAAAATATAAAGTTAAAAGTACACAAACTTTACAAATATGCCAAATGAGAAATACCTGTTGAAGTCATTTTAAAAAACTTAGAATATTTAAAATTTGAACTACAATTTCAAAGTTCTAAAACCCTGTACACTGTAATTTTTAAAATGAGAAGACATTTACAAATTATGATTTTAAAAATGACATCCTTCTGTTAAAGGAAATTATAATTTGTCAGGAGATTTGAAGTTTGGAAGTGAGTGTGTGTGTGTGTGTATGTGTGTGTGTCTGTGTGTGTTTGGGCAGGGAAGAGGGATTTTTTGGTATTATATTAAATATATAAGCATCTTGAAATATAGATTTGTACTTTATAAGTATCAATCCCATTGTCAAATAAACATTCACAGCCTATCTAGTAAAGACAGAAGATGCTGATTGACCATCACACCCTCACAAAGATGGCGGCACCCACAGCCAATAAGGAGAGAATATGCTAATTGACTGCCACACCCTCAAAGATGACAGCACCTACAGCCACAAGATAGTGGCACCCAGTCCCCTCAGCCCCACTGGGGTGGCAGGCACGCAGCACGGCTGGGCCCGCCACGCGCGCCTGCCTTCAGAGTCCCCCAGTCCCCTCAGCCCCCCAGCTGCCCAGGGCCGGCCCAAGGTGCAGGCAAGCCTCTGATGGCGTCTGCCCAGCCACCCAGCTTCCCAGGGTCACCCAAGGCGCAGGTAATCAGGGCTGGCCAAGACTTGCGTTGCCAGCAGTGGCAGTAGCAGAGGTGTGATGGGGGCGTCACATTTCCCTGATCGCCAGGTTGCCTCCCGCCCCTGAGGGCTCCTGGACTGTGAGAGGGGGCAGGCTGGGCTGAGGGACCCTCCTCCAGTGCATGAATTTTCATGCACCGGGCTTCTAATATTAGCATAAAGTAAGAATTAGTAGGAATCAGAGGCAAGATGTGGGAAATTAATAGGGAGTTGTAGTTGAGGTCAGGGTGGCTCCCAACAATCCCTGACTCCTGATGTTCATTCACCCCCTTGTATAATTCCCTCCCCTTGAGTATACACTGGACTTAGCGACTAGCTTCTAATAAATAGGACCAGACCTACCTGACAGTGGCTCAGGATGACCGTAAGGAATTTGACTCATGACTAGGGAGAAGCTAAGCCAGAAACTACCTGGACAATAGAGCTCATGACTTAATGTTATCTGAGAGCCTATCACTGCCAAATAAAAGCAGTGTAATTGGAAACAAAAGTCACATGATGGCAGTTATCATGAATACCCTACATAAAGAAAATTATTTTAGTCATTTGATTTATTTCAATTTCTAATATTTGGGGACTTCAGAGAGGTAATGAATCAGAAAAAGCTAACTATCTCAACCATCCTATATAATAAAAGCCTAGGTGGCATCATGCACAATGTCATCACAAGATGGCCTCCACAGGATGGCCAGCAGGGGAGGGCAGTTGTGGGCGATCAGGCCGGCAGGGGAGGGCAGTTGGAGGTGATCGGGCCAACAGGGGAGCAGTTAGGTGTTAATCAGGTTGGCAGGGGAGCAGTTATGGGGTGATCAGGGTGGCAGGCAGAAGCAGTTAGGGGCAATCAGGCAGGCAGGCAGGTGAGCGGTTAGGAGCCAGCAGTCCCAGATTGTGAAAGGGATTTCTGACTGCTTGTTTAGGTCCAATCCCACACTAAACTGGCAGTCAGACATCCCTCAAGGGGTCCCAGATTGGAGAGGGTGCAGGCTGAGCTGAGGAACACATCCCCCCCCCCCCCCACTGTGCATGAATTTTGTGCACCGGGCCTCTAGTATTAATATAATTATAAAAATTGACAAACAGCTTTCCTTTTAGTTTAGCTACCACTTATTGAGCACCTATCTTCCACCAGCTATTAATAGTACATTGCACTAGTATTAAAATAAAACTACAGTGTAATCATGGAGTCATTGGGAAACTTCTCACAGTCTAATTTGAATTGTTCACAACACTTAGAAAAAATGCCCATCAGCTTTAGTTGACCTCGGTGACCTGCAGGCCCAGCCCAGACTAAACATATGAAATATCGACAGCAGTATGCATGGTTTTCTACAAATTGATTCTTATAGTGCTGATCCTTCTTTCCTAAATGGAGGCTGAGCTTTGTATATAGCATTTCAACATGACAATTCTTTAGATGTATATTGGTCACCACAGATTTTTAAGTGGATTACAAGGTTTCATTCCTAATGATTGCCCTTTAAGAGATTTTAGGTACATGCTAAATCAGTATAACAGTAGAAAGACAGTTTAATAAAAAGTTCTTAGCTTTGGCAGTGTGAAAAATTCATTACATTTCAGGAACTAAATTTTCTTTCTGACTATAATTGAAGTGGAAGTGTTTTATTTGGTTGATGACAGCACTGTAAGCCAGCTATGCAGTAGACTTTGACATCTTTTTTTACTGCTAGATGTTTGTGCAGACTTTCACTTTGAGTTGAAATATAATCATGTCTTGATGTGTTTACTGAGGATTCTAATTTCTGAATTTCTATCCAATACCAAGAGTGTGATTAGATGAAAGCTATGTGGCATTAAAATTTAAACACATACACACATCTCATCTCCGTAAACTAGAGAATAAAAATATTTGCCTGGGGTTCCCATACAAACAAGGTTCTCTGTAGCTTAGACCTCTACTGGCTCCCTGTGTTCACTTTTTCTGTGGTTATTCAAGAGCTTCAGGCTGCATTCTCCTATTGTAAAAACAATAGGTATTTTCTGCTCCCTAACTATAAAAATACACTGTAACATTAATAGTCTGTCAAATGCCATGACTTTGAAATGCTCCCCCTTTGTCCTCTGATTTCTACCCTCAGCCCTGGGTCAATTTCCCTCTTAAAGCATAGAAATGTACAAAAGAACCCATGGGAATTCAGAGAACTCAGTTAGTTAAAGTCCCATTTTGTTTTGTTGTTCCTACTTTATTCTATAAAGATAAAATAATGGTAACAAGGCAGCAGAATATTGATCAGGCAACAGCCCAAATTTCAAAGACAAAGAATAAACTTACTGCTTTTGACTGCCATAGGTAATAGCATTAAGAGTAATAAAATCTCCTAGGTATTAAATTTAATACCCCCTCAATAACTCTCTGTTTATACACATCTTATATAATTTTTGACTCTGAAGAAAAATTAAAGTTGAGATAAAGAACATTCTCGCCTGGCCGGCATGGCTCAGTGGTTGAGTGTCCACCTATGAACCAGGAGGTCACAGTTTCATTCCCAGCCAGGGCACATGCCATGGTTGAGGGCACGATCCCCAGTGGGGGGCGTGCAGGAAGCAGCTGATCAATGATTCCCTCTCAGCATTGATGTGTCCATCTCTATCTCCCTCTCCCTTCCTCTCTGAAATCAATAAAAAATATATATTTTTAAAAGGACATTCTCTTTTTGCTTTCTGGCTCCTGGATCTGGGTGTATTTCTCTACTGCAAACCAGTTCTTTGGGCAAGATTTAAGAAGCATCTCTTAAGGCCAAAAAATTCAAAATTAGAATCTTGACTCTAAGACCATGGCAGACAGTCATTTGTTATTTGTCTTACCCACTAAACTTTAAATTCCATTAGAAAACATTCATCATTTGCTCAATAATGATTAAATGAACAGCCCATGGTTAGAAGACTATAAATTGTTTGCAGGTATTTTAAAACAAACCTCCAGAGAGCTATCCCAGAATTATAAGTCTTCTAGATTCCTGGTTCTTAGACATGTGCAACCAACTTTGAAACAGCCTTGTTGGAATGGACACTCATTCATGTTGTAGATTTTTTCAGAGATTAAAAGTGTCTTTCTTTTGCTGTTCCTTTGATTTAGTCTTAGAAAAACAGAGAAAAATTACAATTTTAAATTCTTGCTCTATTTCCTCTTAATAGAATACAGTTTTTTTCTGTACAGTATATTTGATGAAAAAATAAAGAAAAAGCAATTCTTAGTTTAATAAATGGGTAAATATTATCAGAATCTGTTCACTTGGTAAAATTTTCTTTTAGCAGGGAAACCTGAAAGTGGTATCAGTGATAGTAGGGGAGTTTTAGGAAAACTTAATATACATGTGAAATAAGACCGTTTGCCTATCACTGCTTTGGAGATGCAGAGAACTGTAACTAACAGTCCAGAACAAATGGAGATAGTAAATATTGCTGGGCTGGCAAAAATGGTAATTACAAAGGATAATTTATTCACTAGTAACCGAACTATGAACCTACATTTGGATCATGTTGCATGAGTTAGTTCTTGTCTAATGTGTTTGCTGCTTAAAGTCTAAAACCAGGAAATTTTAAGTAGACTTCTGTCTAAAACAATGTTTGTCTCCTCTATTTTTCTATTTTTTTTAAATTGAATTTTATTGGGGTGACATTAGTCAACATGAACATATAGGTTTCATGTGTGGATTACTAATTTACAAAATCTGTCTATAGGACCATGTGCCCACCACCCAAAGTCAAATCTTCTCCTATCACCACATATTAGGACCTCTCTCTCCCCACACCCCCCTATTTTTCTATTAATGCTGTTTGTGACTTAGAAAAGTTATAGGTATCAGCTTTATAACTTTACTACTGTTATGATATTTGTAATTAGCTACTTCTGTGAAAGAATTAAAAAATGATTTTGCCATTACTCTTCTCATTTTCCTCAAAGTCAGGCTATGTCATTTGTAGGTGAAAAGATTTTTTTGGTTGTTAATTTGGATCACTGGGATTTATTTTCCTGAAAGCAAATGCAAAATTACATATGTCGTAGATTGCAAAACAATAGTCACAAATTCTTACCCACCCTGAACCCCCCCACTTGCAATTCTCTCAAGAGTTGGAGTTTACATTTTGTATTAAGTATAGTTGGTATATTCTATTAGTTTCAGGTGTACAATGTGGTGATTTGACATTTATATACCTTACGATGTGTTCACCCCACTAAGTCTAGTAATCATCTGTTGCTGTGCAAATTTATCACAATATTATTGAATATATTCCCCTTCCACTGGTAAAGATTTTGATGGAGCAAATTGTTTTTTAATATATTTTGCAAAATTAAAATCAGGTAGTAAAGTCCATTAGATGTGCAAATGTGGTATCTGAATATTTTATAGTGGCTCTGAACTTGAACACTACTTCTAGGATAATTTCTTTCTACAGCCTCATTTCAGATTTGGGTGAATTCACGAAGAAAGATGTTTCCATATATGACATTAACTTCAAGAAAGGGTGCTATCACCAGGTTTATGAAAGTAATGAAGAGATGAGATCTAAATAATATTTCAAAAATGAATAGGGTTAGGGTTAGAACTAATTTATATATTATTATCATCTCACTTCCCAGTAGGTTTATCTCATGAACTAGCATATAAAATACTAAGTGCTGATTCTATTAAAAATACATTGATTTACCCTTATAATAAAAATAAATTGAAAACAATGCAGGGCTTTGGCAATGTTGTAAAAGTGTCCTCAGTGAGTTAGTAAATATATATTTAGCTGACTTTAGACATAGTACTTCTGCCAACATAAGTATAGAAGGAAAGTAATAGTTTGTCTTAAAAGTGGCATAGGTATGACTCAAAATGGTTAATATTTTGTCCACCCAATTCAAATCCCATATGGCCAATTTAATAAAAATTTGAAAAGCAAATTAAGAGAGCACACATATTTTAAGCTGTTTTGTATAAATTAAGGCTTAACTTCATATACTTTCAAGTTAGATATGAAGAACTTTAGATTTATTATTTTCACTAACATAGATACATGTCTACTATGAAAATACCTAATACCTTGTTACACTACTTTTTGTTTGTTGGATACATGAGGTGCACTGATTCAGCTTTCACAAACGAAGAAAGTGCTGTTCTACTTTTGGATTGGTAATGACATTCTGTGTAAATGTACTCTGCCTTGTTAGAATTTCACCTCATCACTGACGGAACGGAAGTATCTGTTCTGTACCAGGAAAGAGGTTCACTTTATTTTCTAGGTGTTTCCTTTGCACAATTAGAGGCAACTATCTCTTCTTCTTAGAAATGAAATCAGAGCCACTTTGGGATGGTGTGTATTTGGGTTTCAGACAGAACAGTTTTGAGTTAGACACAGTTGAGCATGTCATCATGGGTTAATTTTAAAAAGTGTATGGTCAGCTTTTTAAAAAAAATCTTGATGAATTAATTGGAATGACATTGGTTGATAAAATTTATATAGGTTTCAAGTATACAATTTATAATAGATCAGCTGTATATTGTTTTGTGTGTTCACCATCCAAAGTCAAGTCTCTTTCTATCGCCATTTATCCCCCCTTTACTCTCTTATAATTGCCATACTGTTGTCTCTATTTGAGTTTCATTTGTTTTTAATTTATATTTATTGTTGAAAGTATTACAGATGGCCCCTTCCCCCACCCATTTAATCCCCTCCATCCTATATCTTGCCCCCCCCAAAGGGCTACCAACTATTGTTGGTGTCCATGGGGTTATGCTTATCTTACCTAATAATAGACAAACATGTAAATTGACCATACCTCCGCTATGCCACCAGCCAATCAGGAGTGATATGCAAATTAACCCCAAAAAGATGGTGGATAATTTGCATACACAGGCGCAGAGTGACGGGGGCAGGACGCTGCGTCATCGCCATGGCGACAGCGCAGGTGTTCTGCCCCACCCCTGGTCTCTCAGGGCCTCTGGGCAGGGTGGGAAGGCGGGGCTGGAGAGGAAAGAGGTGGCTCTGGGGCCTGAGTTGAAAGGGGCTGGGCCGGAGTGGAAAGGTGGTGCCAGCAGCCAGGGAAAAGAAAGCCCATTCTAGCATGAATCTTCGTGCATAGGGCTTCTAGTATACATATAAATTCTTTGGTTAATCTCTTTTTATTTGCTTAATCCTTTCACCTTTTTTACCCAACCCCCACTCTCATCCCTTCTGATAGCTGTCAGTCTGTTTTCTGTATCTATGGGTTTCTTTCTATTTTGTTTATTACATTCCACATATAAATGAAATCATATAGTATTTGTCTTTCTCTGATTGGCTTCTTTCACTTATCATAACACTCTCCAGGTCCATAGAGAACAGAAGACCTTTAGTCTCACTTGCATAGAGTTTAGAATCACCCTTGGGCCCTATTCTTAATGGAAATGTGCATAGAGCCAGCCATTCTTTGGCCAAATTGAGTAGTGGAAAGCATTTGGTGCCCTTGGCTTCAAAGGATATCACTTCTTGCCCAAAGGTGCTCATGGAGTGAACATTACTAGAAATACCTCATTGTTCGACCATTGCTGATGACCATCTTTGTCTAAATAATCAATTTTCATACCGCTGTTTTTGGTAAATGTTGTGATTGATAATAATGATCATAATTATAAATAATTTTTAGTGCTATGTATTCTAGATTAGGAAAACCCTGTTAACTTATTTGTTCACAGTTTTGTAATTCACTTTGGAGCCACATTCTGGATTGGGTGGTTTATTTTAATAACAAATAAGCAGATTTCATGATTCTAGGCTATTTCTAAAAATAAGCTCTTTTGAATTAAATGACAATTCAATATGCACTTTAATCTCAACAGATTTCTATTTATTTTTTTGCAGCGTGAGGTTAATAGAGTTAAATGCATCTATTGTTTTTCATCAAAGTGGACCATCTGCTTGTATTTGAAAACATATTCTGGTGGAAAGCATTTTTGAATGAGAGATCTGAGTTTCAACTCACATCCACTACTTGTGATAACTACAGAAAGTCAGTTCACCTCTCTGAAGTTTAGTTTTATTATTGGTAAAAGAAGAGATTTTACTTTGATTATCAGAGTTTTCTTAGATTTATAACTGTTTACCTTATATCTTTAGATGACTTACAAAATGATTTCTTTACCTTTCATATTTTTTACCTTAACAACTGTAATACTTTTCTAATCAGTCATCCATTCAATCATTTAATGAATACTAATTTAGCATCTACTATGTTTCAAGTGCTGTATGAGGTAGTGAGGTCACAACAGTGAAAAAAATACCCTCTGCAGCCTCTAGACTAGTGGGAGAAACAAAGAGTAATGAAAAAATTAGACTAGTTACTGTAAAATTGAAACTATGTTTTAGAGTGCCATGGTGCCATGATAATGAATAATGAGAGACTTCTCAAAGAAATGATAATTAGAAAGGTGGGTATTATTCAGAGATGTGTTTAGTGGGAGGAGAGGGGATCAATATTTCTGGTTGAGAAAAGCAATGGGAACAAGATGTGCCATGAGACTACAGACCAGGTAGTGGCCTTGTAGAGTATCTGCTCTCTAACTCTGTTCAGTCTCTTTAGAAATATTTATTTAGTGTTTGGGATGAAATTAGCTCTAATAGGACTTAAAGAAGCATTCTAATCAACGCAGATTGGACTATCTGTGGTATCATGTGAGCCCTATCAATAACATTAGAGGGAGTATTAGATTAACTGGAAGTTACTTTCAGCCTTCTAGTACAACAATCAAAATATAAGAGACAATAAGTATAAGAAAAGTTTATGCCCCAGCCCATTTGGCTCAATGGATAGAGTTGGGCCCATGAACTGAAGGGTCCCAGGTTCGATTCCAGTCAAGGGCATGTACCTTGGTTGCAGGCTTGATCCCTGGCCCTAAAGGGGGTATGCAGGAGTTAACCAGTTGATAAATGAATAAACATAAGAAAAGTGAGATGAGAGACACTTTGAGAAGAAAATATATTTTGTGTACTATAATTGAGCTTTAAATTATCTAGTGGAATTACCATGTAATTTCACCCAAGTATGTCACTTAAACATAGAAGCCAGATTCACTCATCCACAGTCTTCAATGTTCATTTTAAGTGTGAAGATGGGCAGCAGAAAAGTAAGCTCATTAGTAAAAACTGAATAATTCCCCCCTAAGTTCAAGTAGTATGCATTATTTCAAATGCATGGAATACCTCCTTTTACTTCTAGTTACATCCCTTCTTAAATATTGTGCTAATGATTACTTAGTAGCTTTTATCTGATTTAGCAGTTATTATTTTTTTGTTCATACCAGTTTTTTAATTGTTCTGTTGTTACTTAGAGTCTATATGTATTCAAGTTTATTTTTTCTTCCATATTGACTTTTTCTTGACTTCATGTCAGAAACTAAATACATCTGCATTCCTAGTAACAGTGAGGATTTGAATGAAGGTCCATATTTCTGGCTGTTCCTCCTGAATAATATTTCTGCTTGCTCTTGGCAGTTCAACAATATTTCCAATAAGTGGTGCCATGGAACAACTAACTTACTGTTTAATGCCACTAAAAATCTCTTATGACTTCCCTCTATATGTGTGGTTTTTCTCCTGATTATATATTTTTTTATTTGTGAATCACTTGGATTGAAAATCAGTATGGAGAAAGCCTTGAGCTATACAATAAATACAGTCTAGTTGTTCAAAGCATTAGGTTCAGATACCAGAAAGTAGATTCTAGTACCAGATTCTCCTCTTAGCTCTTCACCTACTGCATGCACTTTATTGCAGCTGACAGTTTTAAAAGGGACTGGGTATCCTCAATGTTCCCCACCCTATCTCCTGGGAGGAAATCTCTGCATTTATTTTGTTGTTCTGCCTATCAAGGATCATCTTCCTTCCTCTGATTCAACACTTCTCCTTTTGACAGTCTCTCATTCCATGTGGTCCTGATGAAACTGTCTGTCACCCAAGGCATTGTCCTCCCCATTCAAAGGATTGAACATGTGACCTAAACTAGGTCAGGTTCTCTTGTTCCTCAACTCAGATTTTAAACAGTAAGACACAAAGATAGAAAACCATTGGAGCTGCATTTTTCTTTAAGTTTATTGCTCCTTGATGTATGTTACTTAGTACTCAGAGCTTCCCTGATTCCTGTCTTTACCTGGTCATGCTGTTCCATCTCCCTGTGATTCTGAATCACAGGATGTCCTTCTAACCAATCTCTTTTCTTTTTGTTTATGATGACATTTTCTCCAACTTGATTGCCACGAAAGGGTTACAACAGAATCAAGGAGCCTGGTAAACTGAAATTATTTCCCTTCACCCGAATAGATTAGTTGTTTTGTTGGGTAAAGGAAACCATTGGAAGAATTACATTTTTGATATCTCTGAATCAGACTTTACAGTGAAACGACTCAGACTGAACACATCACGATTCAGAAGTTCAGGGAGAGAGGTTTCCGCAGGTACCTGTTGGATACTTCTCATCCTGAGTATGTTTCACAGCCTGGGGGCTGAGTTCCTGTGGAGCATCCACTGTAGCTGGCATGTGTCTTGGCTGATGGCAGGCCTATGCTGACATCCACGCTTTCTCCACCTGTGCTTCTCCATGAATCTCGGCTTTGTTTATTCCTATTGTTACCGTGTTTATGCTGGCTCCAAATTCAGTGAAATTTCCAGAATAGCTTGTGTGGTACTTGTTATTTGACTAAAGGTCTTGGCATTCTGCTAGAAGTGACCTGCTATTAGCTCTTTGACAAAATTCACTTACTTTACGTAAGATTAAAGAACAGAGACCTCTTTATGTAGAAGCAGATTCACCCTCTTTTAGTTTCATTTTTTGGTAACTATTGGCTCTTCTTAAGCATCTTTAAAAAGTTATTTTATCTTGACCAAATACAGGCACAGATTTTCTTTCTCTCTGAAGCAAAAGTACTTATCCTGAATAAGAAGGTATGGCTGGGTAGGTTTTATAAGTCTATAAATTTTTAGAGATTTCTTGCTGCATTTGGTGTGATGTGTATTTTTATGAGTCACAGATTTTATCAGATTCGCATTGTTTCATGACACCTAAAACAAACCAAAACCCCCACAAATAAACAAATAAAAATAACTATTCACAAGCTTGACTTCTCTCTGAGGCTTAGAGTATTTATTGTCTAAGTCTGTTTTGGGGATGAATGAATTTTTACCCATACCGAAGTCACTCCGAATTCATTAGATTGGAGTTGAGCAGACACATTCTGAGGGATATCATGTTGGTTTTGCTGACAACTCAAATCAAATACCAGGTGGGTGTAAGCAAGTTATCTAAGGCAAGCAGAACAATCCTCTTCCTGATGCCAGGCAAGCACACTCAGAGGCATGCAAGCATTAGGATATTGTGCTCATTTTTGCCAAGTGCAAGCTCTGAGGAGCACAGAGCTGCTATTTTAACTCAACCAGATTATATAAGAAAATAACATTGTAGAGCATGCATCTTGAGCTGTTTGCTGACACAAGGGATACACATGTATAAACATATACACTCTTTTGCACCAATTGCTTAAGGTTTAGAAATTGCACAGTATTTGATGTTGGAAGAACTGAAATTAAGTTCATCTTTACTAACTTAATGGTGGTGTGTCCTCAGGTGATTCACATAAGCTCTCTGAACTTTAATGCCTTAGTCCAGTGATCATCAAACTCATTAGTCAGCAGAACCAAATATCAACAGTACAACAATTGACATTTCTTTTGAGAGCCAAATTTTTTAAACTTAAACTTCTTCTAATGCCACTTCTTCAAAATAGACTTGCCCAGGCTGTGGTATTTTGTGGAAGAGCCACACTCAAGGGGCCAAAGAGCCGCATGTGGCTCGCGAGCCGCAGTTTGCTGACCACGGCCTTAGTCCATAAAATGGGAATAATGTCATTATTTAAATCCCATGAGTACTTTGATCATCAATGAAATCATGTTGATGATTGATAAAACGTTTTTCTGAATTATTAACAGCAGATGTCAATTCATGCAATTTGAAATGATTACTCAAGTCTAGATGTTAATGTGTGTGTGTGTGTGTGTGTGTGTGTGTGTGTGTGAGAGAGAGAGAGAGAGAGAGAGAGAGAGAGAGAGAGAGAGAGAGAGAGAGAGAAAATCCAAGTCCTCCTCTGGAACTAACAATCTAGACTGCTATGCTAGGTTTGCTGATTGTCAGCCCCTGCTGTCTGGCTCAGATATCAGCCTTAAAATTACATATCTTTCTGGGTTTTTTCAACGATGAGTGCATTTGAAATCAATAGACAGAAATTCCCCCTCTGAGGCAGAAATGGATTTTTAGAGAAGGGCACTCCACATTTCAGCTGCTCTTCATTCTTTTTAAGTCTCAATTTCTAAAGTCAGTAACTTCTAGCAAATTACATGTAGGTCTTGCTGTATCCTCTTGTAAAGGATGAAGGGAAGTGAGACTTATTGGGCATCTAGCGTGTACCAGCCCCTGTTCTGTGCTGGGGGCTTTTCCCAAACGCTCCCCTTCCATCCTCACTCTGCTCCCACCCTCTCTTCCCTCGGTCTGTGCCCAGAGGATCTTGCATTTTTCTTCTTCCAGTCCCTTCCCTTTATTTTTCTTATTAATTTATGTTTAGTTATAATTGGTGTACAATATTATATTAGTCTCAGGTATACAACATACTAATTCAACATTTATACAGCTTATAATGTGTTCACAATGAGTCTAGCAGCCATCTATCACCATACATAGTTATTGCGATGTTATTCACTGTTCCCTACACTGTATGTTACACACACATACACACACCCGACTTATTTTGAAACTGACAATTTGTATTTCTTCATCCTCAATCCGTTCCCTTCAGATGTAAAACAAAGCAAAAGAAAACAAAACCAGAATATCTATCCTGAAGCCTAGTCTTCTTACAAAAGTTCAATGAGATAGCTTTGGTGATAGTACTTTTTTTAAAAAAAAATCTCATTGAAGAGCAACATTTGCTTTTTTTGGTGTAAAACTAGAGTCTGGTTGTAGAATCTGCTCAGAACAACTGCACTGCCATGCCTCTGCTGTCACTATGTGGCTGCAGGGTAGGAGCTGAGGTGAGGCTCTGAACCTCTTCAAGTCCGAATGAACTGACTCTGTGATCGAACAGGGGTTGATCCTTAACCAGCCTTTTTGTCAGCAGATTCTGAGCCTTTGCCTCCATGTGGCTGTTGTGAAAACAATCCATGTGGATTTGTTTTATCATCTAGGAACTTGACCTCTTTTCTTTCACCTGTGCATAAAAATATTGTCAAGGAAGGAGTGTGTGCAGAGCACTTGAAAGAAAGCCTTGTATTTCTAGTGTTGATGGTAAAATGATGGGTAAACAATAGAAAAACAGTCATTTAAAAATGCGTGGGAATTTTAAACACATAATTCAGATCTTAGAATGGAGATCATACAGTCCATATTTAGTGAAAATACTACCAGCTGCATTTGTTGTTTGATTACCAAAAGAAAGGGGCGGGGTAGACACAGATTGCAAATTCTTATTTTAGCAAGGTGTAATTCTTTGGGTAATGACTTTTATTATAAAGTGGAGCCCTCCAGGATAAGGAAGAGGTGCCTCCAGTTATTCTAGTTTATGGGCCCTTAGCCACAAGCTATGGAAATTTCCTTAGTTACTCGACTTTTATTTTGCTACGTGGATTTTTAAGGTGCAAAGAATCGGATTGACTGGCACAGACACCTTGATGTGCCCAGCATGTGAAAAGAATTTGGAATAGGGTAATGGAGATTTCTCAGGTCTTTTTCCATTCACAAAGCAGATGCATTTGGCTAAATGCACTAATTATCTGAAGAAAACACAGGTACAGTAATTCTTGCTTGTGCACTTGTTTGTAATTCTTGTTTGTATTCTATTCCTCAATAGTGTCTTAGCTTTCTGAATAATTCTTTCATATTTGGTTGGCTTGCTTAGTACCATGAGTATGGTGCCTCAGAAATGGATAGATCCTTTTGCAGTTAAAGATCTTGTCAATAGCATCACTCCCTGGAACTCGATTGTCTGTACTAGATTGTTAGACTCAACCCCCCGGCAGTCATGCGCGACCTGGTTGAAAGAAAATAACTCAGTACAACTTGACAGCCAGACTGATGTTGGATAGAATTGGATGGGGAAGGATAGAGCTGCTTCAAGACTATAGTATACAAGACTATACCTTCCAAGGTGTTCTTCCTAACCATGGTGCTTTTGAGAGATCTGGTGCCTGTATCCTGTCGCCTGTCTTCCTTTGCCAATAATGAATGCCCTCTTCTTTTTCTTTTAGGAAATAAAAACTTTAACAGTTCAAAATGTATTTTAAAATTTAAATACTTTTATTTCTAAAATAAAGAGTGGTAGATATACATACTATTGAGAGAAAGAGAGTAGTTTGTTTTGTTTTGTTTTGTTTTTTGTGTGTGTTTTTTTTTTAAATATATTTTATTGATTTTTTACAGAGAGGAAGAGAGAGGGATAGAGAGCCAGAAACATTGATGAGAGAGAAACATCGATCAGCCGCCTCCTGCACACTCCCCACTGGGGATGTGCCCACAACCAAGGCACATGCCCCTGACCGGAATCGAACCCGGGACCTCCCAGTCCGCAGGCCGACGCTCTATCCACTGAGCCAAACCGGTTTCGGCTGTGTGTGTGTTTTTAAAGTTTGTCCTAGCACCATTTGCTTCCTGGGAGCCAGTATATTTATTTATTTATTTTTATTGATTAAGGTATTACATATGTGTCCTTATCCCCCTATTGTCCCCCCACTCACTCATGCCCTCACCCCCCTAGTGACTGTGTCCATTGGATAGGGGCTTAATCACAAGGAACAACAACAGCCTGTAATTATTGGAATAGAGAGTCTAGGCTTATATGCAGGCATACAAGTCCTTTGGTTGATCTCTCCCCCTTATCCCCACCTTCCCCTACCTTCCCTCTGAGGTTTGATGGTCTGAGCACTATGCTAAGCAGAATAAGTCAGTCAGAGAAAGATAAATATCACATGATCTCACTCATTTGTGGAATATAATGAACAACATAAACTGATAAACAAAAACAGATTCAGAGACAGAGAAGCATTCGAGAGAGAGGAGTTTTATGTTTAAGCGTTTGGGCTGTGAATTCTGATAGCCTAGATCCATAACCTAGCTTTGTCGTTTGCTATGTGACCTTGTGTTTTTCCAGCTGTAGAATGAGGATGGTGATAATAGCTCCCATGTGGAGCTGTGACATGGGTTAAATACATGTAAAGCCTTTAAACAGGGCCTGGAAAATGGTTATTGCTCAAGAAACTTATTAGTATCCATTGATAGCAAGAGTGATTACCACAGGGTATACCTAGTTATCATGAGGTTTTACTTCTCAGTATACAAGATTATACACGTGGACTGCCTTCGTAAACAGGCTTTCTTGGGGCTATTTTATAAAGTAATTCCAATTTGTTAAGCTAGAAAGAACCCTCAGCAAGAGTGTGGCTACCCCATGCACTAATGACAGGTGATCAGAGGATGTGTGCAACATTTTATTTTCATGGCGAGACCATTGGTTTGAAATATTTCTAAGGCAGGCACATTCAGATTGTATTGCAGTGTTTCTAAGGCAGGCACATTTTGCCTTTGAGGGTGCATTGTTTAAAAGCCTTAAATATTTTGCCACATCTGAACGACCAGGTCACTCTTGTGGATCTGGCCAACAGACAGATTTTTCTTCTAATAGATTTTTCACAAAAGGCACAACACTGCCGCATTACTTACATGCGGCTGTTTTGTTAGCTCTCTTCATTCCTGTTCCATTCTGCTCATTTCATTTTATGTGATTCAAAAGCAATGAAACTTGTTCTTATAATTTCCTTTACCAAAACGGAGCCAATGAGAAGGCATTTAATCTACCTTGTATAAAAGTGCAAGCAACAGAATGGGGAAATGAGTTGTTTTTAAATCCCATCTTGTTATGCCATTATTCCCATGGGATTGCTGTTGGCTGTATTGATCACAGCTGACTTCATGGCTGCGTGTTGACCACCAAATGTAATCTAGAGGGCATTCAGATTTTAAATGACTTTCCAGAGTAACTGAGTTAAAATTGTTGATGTGACACGACAACTGCTATTATTTCAGTGCCAGCCAAATAGAAAAGAATATTAATATTCATTAGTAATGTTACAGCTGGTGACTCCTTCACAACATTGTAATGGTTTGAATAGTTATTTCAAATAGTGTATTGGAATATTCATACAATAAGCCCTGATTGACACAATCATTAAAGAAGTCCTGTATCACCAAAGGGAAAAAAAAGTAAGTATAGATACATATATTTTAGACTAGGAAAATATTTTAGAAATATACTTCAGTTGACAGGACCTAGCAGTCTGCAAGAAGTGATTAATTTTTTAATGAGATACAAAGAAAAGTCACCATGATAGAAATCTGGAACACGGATTCAAGTCTCAATTTGATCAGTTAGGTTCCATGTCACTGTTTCAATTGATGCAAATTAGGCTTGGTGCCATACATGCGTCTACAGAGGCAGTTGCACGGATAAAATAAAACGGAGATAAATAAAATGAAAGGAGGATGGCGGTTGGGGTTGTGAAATGGTGCTGCTCTTTCTGAGCACCTGATAGGACTACACACCAGGCAGGACTTCGGTATGTGCTATCTCCTTTCATCTTCTTGGGGAGGTGGCTTCACCTCCATTTTATAAACGAGGAAGCCAAAAGCAAGAGAGGCTTTGCCATTTGCACACAGCTGGGCAACGCGGGTTAGGATTTCAGTCCAGGTGTGGGTGTTCTCTGAACTTTATCAAAATGCCCCCAGAGCTTGTGAAAGGTAGATGTTATTGATGCCGAAGCAGGGTAGGAGGCCTGGGACACGCTTTAAAGGACTTTGCCATTTTCCTGCAGTGATAGGACTAAGATGCAGAATGCATAAGTTCATGGGTGGTCTGCAATGTAATAACATTTCTACCTTGTGTTCCGAAAGATTTAAGTTATACGTCCCTCCCTCTCCTCCACTGCTTTTGTAAACATGATGTACATGTTTTCTGCTCATTTCAACCTGAACAAACTCACAGAGAGATTTCTTACTGAATTTTACATTTCTAGTCATGTAAGTATAGACTATTATTGGGAAAAGCAGTTTTATAATTTATTTTGAAGATGCTTCTTGTGGTGACTTATCTCCCTACCATTTATTTTGCTATAATTCCCTCAACTTCCTGGAGCATTTGTCATAGCAGGATGCTGATACCAAAGGATCTAAGCCTAGTAGTCTCTCATTCACAATAATATTTCATTGAAAGTAAATCAGCCGAAACTGGTTTGGCTCAGTGGATAGAGCATCAGCCTGTAGACTGAGAGATCCCAGGTTCGATTCCAGTCAAGGGCATATACCTTGGTTGTGGGCACATCCCCAGTAGGGGGTGTGCAGGAGGCAGCTGATCAGTTTCTCTCTCATCGATGTTTCTAACTCTCTATCCCTCTCCCTTCCTCTCTGTAAAAAATCAATAAAATATATATTTTTTTAAAAAAGTCAAAGACAAAGCTTTAAAAAAAAAAGGAGTCAATCATTATTGATACCAAATACAGAGTGCAGTTCCCATGTTTACCTTAAGAATAATTAAACTCAGTAGATGAATTAGGCACGTATTCTAAAATTTAAAAAATCTCTTAAAATACTGTTATCTAGGAATTTATATTTTCTTTAACTCAATCCAAATTTTTAAGTCTGTAGATAGTGGAATTAGTGGCATAATCAGTGAGAGACCTGGATATGTGTTTGCTGTCAATTGTTTCACTATTGTTACATAGTTAACAAATTAATTGAATCAAAGGGCCTGGGATTTTATTTCCCTAGGCAACCAGTAAGATGTTCTTTTGTGAGTTTATTGTGTTGCTTTTTTTTTAATATGGAGAGAATTCTAAACCTCTCCCCATCAGACAGACACCCATACTCTTGAGTTTTTCCAGTAGTGGAGTTGGAGTTGCTTCTCGTATGTTATGCCCCTAAACATGGTGAGTTAGAGTAATAGCACCTCCTACTAGTACAGCACTTTATTTCTTACAAACTGTATGCACGTTGCTAGTCTCATTTGCTCCCCACACCCACCACTGATTGCCATTCCCGATTTACAGAAGCAGGAATCAAAACCAAAGGAAGCCTGGGTAGGATCTACCACTTACTCAACTCTGAACCTTTTATTTCAGTCTCTTTGACCCTCAGTTGTCTTATTTGGGAATAATTTTTACCTTATTGTATGGGCCTAAGAATTAAGTGTAACACCTAATTTAAGAGGATAGCACAGTTTCTGAAATGGAGAAGATAGTAAAATCTTTCTTGTTCATTCATTGAATAAATGTTTGTTGAACAGTGTTTTGGTAATTCTTCCAGATACAAAGGATAAAACAATAATCACAGTGGAGAGAGTAACTGTTCTTGAGATTATTGTCTATTGGGGAATTACTAAGAAATAGAGTTAGGGCTTGAACTTATGTCTTTTTACTCCAAATGTAGTAGATAGGTTGGAAAATGTATAGACCAAAAGATACTATTTATGTTTGCATATGCATACACTTAGACACATACATATCTATCTATCTATCTATCTATCTATCTATCTATCTATCTATCTATCTATCTATCTGTCTATCTATCTATCTATTTAATGCTTCCTGGTATATACCTGTATGTGTAGCCCCATGATATAAAGAACTGTCTTTAATTACACATTGATTCCTGTTCACTGATGAAGTTAAGAAGTAGTAAGTTTATGTCCAAGTAAACATTCATCTTTCCCATCAGTAATAAAAGCTACAAGTCCTCATTGCCTTCACTTGGAAAGGATCAAGCCATCAACCTTTGAATCTTCCATTATCCCCTATTGTCTGTTTCTCTCCTTGTATTTTCAGATCAAGTTGAATTAAATGAAGATGCCTCTTGGCAAAATGAGTTGTAGTGCCTCTGGAATGTTAATTCTTGGAGAAACAAAAGCTGATGGGTTGTTATAATTTCATCTCATGCAGGGAACTCTGGGTGTTTTGCACCAATAACAATGTGTATATTCCATTCACAGCCATGGTTTCCGGAAATATTTATATAAACCTGTGTTACATTTGATGATTATATTTTGAACTGTGTATAATTATGCTGTCTTTTATGACTGAATTATAAAACAATCTTCTGGTGTCTTCTGGGAGCAAAGAATAAAATGGTGAGTTCTAAAAATACTTGTTTGCAGAATCTCAATCTTATGTTTTGTAACTCTTTACGATTTGAACCACACTCATAGGGATACCCCTAATATCTCTTTCTTTGATCCCACCTTCCACTTTTATTTCTTTTTTCAATATATTTTATTGATTTTTTACAGAGAGGAAGGGAGAGGGATAGAGAGTTAGAAACACCGATGAGAGAGAAACATCCATCAGCTGCCTCCTGCACACTCCCTACTGGGGATATGCCTGCAACCAAGGTACATACCCTTGACCGGAATTGAACTTGGGACCCTTCAGTCTGCAGGCCGACACTCTATCCACTGAGCCATACTGGTTAGGGCTTCACTTTTCTTTCTTAAGGTCAACTCCATAATACTGAGTTATGTGTAGTACATACATAAATATACCACTTGATAATCTGATAACTTCACTCTGGCCAAAGCAGATACCTCTTTATTATTTTTATTACTCAGAGCAAGAAAACTAATATATGAATTATCTCCATATATCAGACATTTTCAAATGTATTATTTCATCTAATTCTCATAACTCTATGAAATGACGGATATTATGTCCATATAAGATATCTAAGGTCAAACAAAATAAATAACTGCCCTCAGGTCATGCAAATGCCAAATGGCAGAACAGGTGTAGGGCCTATGGTTTGATGGTTTGATTATCTCCAAAGCCATATCATACTGCAATCACTATTGCTTGCATGTGCCCCCGCCTCACCATATATACACACCATGGGCTATTTCTAGTCAAAAGCTTCATAAGTTTATATAGGATTAGTGATGGTCACAAATGGAGCGAAACAGTGTTAAGGCTGGAGTCTTTGTTGTTATTGACCTAGAAAACTCCTTTCCTTTCTTAGAGGAGTTCTGTTTCAGTTGTTTTGTCCTATTGTGAATCTGAATTACCTCACAGCACTAGCAGTCATGCTCGATTATGAGGTCAGGTTCAAAGGTAAAGCACAGTCACTTGGCAAGAGCTGACATGAGGCACAAGAGGCTGGTGAAACCTCGAGGACTCTCTGTCTCCTCGAAACAATCATCAGTCATTACTTAAATATCATATTACTCCAAGAATAAAATTGAGGGGGAAAAGACATGTAAATACTAGCATAAAACTATATACATTTTCCAAAAGAAGATCAGGGAAAGCAGTCTGAATCTTGAGTTAGGTGGACTTTTATTTTATTTTATTTTTGCAATTCTTGCCTCTTCTCTCTTCTTTAAAAAAAAAAATCTTTATTGTTGAAAGTATTACTTGTGTCCCTTTTTTTCTCCCCATTGTCTCCTTTTAGCCCGCCCCTGCCTCCCATCCCAGGCCTTTGTGATATGGACATTTAGTTTAAATGCCATCAGATTTAGGCTTAATAAAATAGGAAATATATTTCTCAATCCAGACAAAAAGTGGATCTTGTCTCACCTATCTGGCCAAAACCATACTTAGATTTATTTTTCAAACCATAATGAAGCAAATTATACTGTATCAAGAAACCAACTACAGCATAACCCATGGACACAGACAGTGGGGGAAGGGCAGGGGAGGGCTTGTGCTGGGGGCTGGGAATGGCCTGGAGAGGTCAATGGGGGGAAAAGGAGACATATGTAATACTTTAAACAATAAAAAATTTAAGAAACCAACTAAAAAATTGTCTCCCTTGTTTCCTACCAAATGTTGTGCCACACAATATTTTTATATACTTTTATTCTACACCTACATGATGGTAGATTCTCCAATTTTCAGAATAGCTCAGGACTTAGCAGTGGATCACTGAGTGACTGCGAGGGCTTAGGCAGAGTGGTTGCCTACTACCCTTAGCTGAGCCTCTATACGTGGATGAGTGTACTTACCAACTCAGGGCTGGTATTGATACCCTTTTGTCATTACTTTAGGTACAGAAATCATACCCATCACCATTTTGTTGCACTTTATCTGAAAAACAAATGTGAAAGAGAATCCATTTGTTTATGGAAAGAAGTAAAATCAATCACAAGTCTTAAACAAAGGGGATTTAAAATGAAAATTGTGTAATATATATACTGCATGTTTTTCTTCCCTCTTTCAGATATGTGCCCTCTCATTGGAATGGACTTAAGTGTGTCTTGTTTAAGAAATAAAATATATTGACAATAGTCTGATCATTCTATATGCACTGTATAGAAAGAAAAAATATTTATTTAGTCATGTCAGAAGTCCCATATCAAGTTCATAGGGGGTCATTTAACATACACCCATATAAATATCCAATGCATTTTTAAATTTTAATTTGATGGACTTTTATATAGAACTATCTAATCTTCTAACTGCCAAGTTTGTTTGATTTGGAAAGCAAGAAAAGAACTTCCTGCTCTTCAGTATAATTGAATAGAACCCTTGGGTTTTATGATTTCATTATATGTGGCAAACTCCAATTAGTTTATGTACTGATTGCATTGGTAACATGCACTGTGTAGTAAATAATAATAAACATTTATCTTTATCATGGGGAAATATGTAATTACCAGTTAACAGCATTATTTAAGAAACTTGGCTAAGGACTCCATTTCCATAATTTAATTAGAGCCAAACTTAAGTAAAGTTGTTAGTCTATTGCAGATGTAGCAAATATGTATTTGTATATACACATGTAACAATTATACTCTGATGAAAAATGATAAAGGAACAAAAATTATTGTATATGGATAACAGATAATATCAGAGCCAAATCAACCCAAGGAAGACAATTAAAACGTAAGCAGATTTTTGTAAAAAAATAATAGTCCATTGACAAAATGTTGTTGGATATATGTAGGCACAAGTAGTTACATTTGATGCTTTACCCTATATTACTTAATGGGGGAATTCTGCATTGTAAGAGATTTCACTTACCAACAATATTATGCATATCTACTTCTTAAGCATTATTTCGTGACTTGTTTTACAGTCAAGAAAATTTTAATTATTTTATTCAATCTTAATACTTTTTTAAAGAAATGACTTGAATTACCAAATTTTGAGAGTATTAGACATTTAAGGAAACTAATATTATATTTTCTATTTCACAATTAAATTACTTTTGCCATATGATTAGAGAGGATATTAGTAAATAATCATTGTATGCATATATACACTGGAATGCTAATAGCAAATAAGTGAGTTAAAATATTACATACCTTTCCCTTTTGCATATTCTTAACATAAATTTACATGCTTTTTCTTTATACAGTTTAACAGTAAGTTGTATACTATTCAGTATATAACAGTGCAGTCTTTAGACATAAGTTGTTGGTAGACTCTTACAAATGATGGCATTCCTGATATGCAAAATGAGATGTGGTATTGAGGATCAGCCATGAAAATCTCATAAAGTGTGCACCAAGATTCAGGGAAGCTTTGTAAGACCCAGGTCTCTTCACTGGATTTTACTGATGAAAAGCATAATGTTAAGGAAAGGCTGAGAAATTAGACTTTAAAATGAAGAATTTCCACTCATCAAAAGTCACAAATAAGAGAATGAAAGGACAACCTACAGAGGGGAGAAGATACTTGAGCAACTTATTTCCCATAAAGGACTTATATAAAGACTATGTAAACGAGGCCTACAAATTGATAAGAGATAATCTAATACAAAAAGAGCAGAGGGCTTTAAGAAATCTATAATAATAAAAGCGTAATATGCTAATAAGACCGGATAACCTTCCAGATGAAGCGGGCTGTGAGGGAAGCCTGTGCCTGCAGCCAGGGGAAGGAAGGTCTACTCTTGCACAAATTTCGTGCATCAGGCCTCTAGTATTCTATAATAAGGCTATCCAAACGGTCAGTAAACATATGACATGGTGGTTAAACTTATTACTCATAGTGGGAAATCAAATTAAAACTATAACAAGATATTAGTATCACCATAATCCTATATAATAAAGATGTAATATGCAAATTGATCCTCACACCCTCACAAGATGGCCGCCTCCATGTTGTCACAAGATGATCGCCCCCACATTGTCACAAGATGGCCACCCTCACGTCATCACAAGATGGCCATCTCCATATCATCACAAGATGGCAACCCCCACATTGTCACAAGATGGCCAGCATGGGAGGGCAGTTGGGGGCAACCAGGCCTGCAGGGGAGAGCAGTTGTGGCAGACCAGACATGCAGGGGAAGGCAGTTGGGGGCGATCGAACCGGCAGGGGAGGGCAGTTGGGGGCAATCGGGCAGGCACGGGAGCAATTAGGTATCAATCAGGCCAACAGGAGAGCAGTTAGGGGGCGATCAGGCTGGCAAGCAGAAGTGGGTTAGGGGCAATCAGGCAGGCAGGCAGGCGAGTGGTTAGGAGCCAGCAGTCCTGGATTTTGAGAGGGATGTCCGACTGCTGGTTTAAGCCCTGTCCCACTGGGCAGGAGTCGGGCAGTCGGGCAGTCAGACATCCCCTGAGGGGTCCCAGATTGGAGAGGGTGCAGTTTGGGCTGAGGAACACCTCCCCCCCCCAGTGCACGAATTTCATGCACTGGGCCTCTAGTAGCTAAATAAAAAGAGTAGCAATACCAACTGCTGATGAGGTTATGGACTAGCTGGAGCACCCATACATTGCTGGTGGGAGTGTAAATTATTATATTCTCTTTTACAAACCATGTGGTAGTAACTAAATCTTACTTCTTAGGGTGCAGCCCTGCAGGAATCTCAGAGAAAAGTCTGACATGCTAGCCAGGCTGCCTCCTACTTAGCAGGCCCTAAACTCTGATTTCCTAATGCTCTTTGAATTTCTTAGCCTTCACCCACCATTTCCTGCTGGGTGCTCCACTTAAGAATTATCAAATGACTTAAACCCATGGTCCGCAAACTGCGGCTCACGAGCCACATGCGGCTCTTTGGCCCCTTGAGTGTGGCTCTTCCACAAAATACCACGGCCTGGGCGAGTCTATTTTGAAGAAGTGGCGTTAGAAGAGTTTAAGTTTAAAAAATTTGGCTCTCAAAAGAAATTTCAGTCATTGTACTGTTGATATTTGGCTCTGTTGACTAATGAGTTTGCCGACCACTGACTTAAACCATACAATGTCAAGATTAATTCCCACTGCGTCCTTTCTCTTCTCTGTCTTGGATCCTCAAAAGTTGGCTCTCTTGTAACACTGATATCATTTTGAAGCTACCAAAGAAAACTACTGAAGATTCTGAGTAGCCACACAATATCTGGCATGGTCTGGTATGTCTTTTAGAAAGTTTGCTCTGGTATCAGCAATGTGGGGAAAAAATAACAATAGATTGTAGAGGTTGAATATAGATGCTGAGAAACCAGAAAAAGAAAAAGTCCCTCAAATTGCCACACACAGACTGAGGATAATGAGGACCTAAAAGTAGGGCAGTGAGTGTAAAATGCGGAAGGAACAATAGAAGCAAGAAATATTTAGGAGATGGATTTGAAATTATGACAAATGGAAAATTTAGCTGTCAGCATCTCTTAAATTCTATTTGTGTGTGAAAATAGGAATGACATATCGGTCATTAATTTTATGTCTCTCATAATTTTAAAGGCTGGTCAAGGATGACTGGTTGCCAAACTAAGTAATCTAGTCTTTGAATTTTTCATGGTTTTGCTATTATTTTTGGCTATAAGGATTGCAAGGGAAATGTATCTTAATCTGCCTTCATTGTCCAAAATAAGAACTTGCTTACGTTAGAGTTTTTATGTGAGGGGTCCCTTTGTGTGCTCCATAATTTAGAAAGCATGGAAAATATTTAAAACCAAGGCTTTATTATTATTCTGATAACAATATTTTATGGACGAGGTTGAGCCATTCAACTGAGCTAGGTTGGTAATATGTACCACTCACTCAGCAAGGCATCTGAGATGTGGCTCTTGTTCTAGATAAATAGTATTGAGGAAGGTAGAAGAAGGAAACATTTTTGTGCCCATATAGACCAGGGACCCCATATTGAGTGCTTTATGTACATTTTCATTTAACCTTTTCAATAACCGTATACAAATAAGGTATATATTTTCCATGTTTTATAGAGACAGGTTTCAACATGTTGGGATAACTTGCCTGATATCACAAAATTAGTAAGTGGCAGAAGCAGGACTGAAACCTGAATTTGTCTTATTCTGTCCTGTTTTCCCTTTCCAAGGTATCCCGAATCCAAGAACTTTCTTACATTTGGAGAAAAACTGGGTCAGATTTACATTTATTTGAATAAAACTTTGCATTATTCAATGCCATTTTATAGAAAACAAAAATAATTTCAACTACATTCTTTCCAAGTCAAGTAATACTTTCATGAGAGTTGAGTGCAGGTCTCTTATTAACCTGAATCATGAGGCTTTTCATTATATATTTCCTAAACTCTAACTATGATCTCATCCCCCAAGAGTTCAATATACCCATTGTCATCATTGACATAGGAACAGCAAAACCAGCTATTTTAAAAGAACTCTGTCACCTTTCTTTTATTCTTTCCTTGAGCATGGGAAATTCTACTCCGTGCCTCAGCAAAACCAGCAGAAATATGACCCAGATGACAAATGACTAGATGAGTTCACAGCTGGCGGTAATCTTATTTCCAGAGCAAAAAAGGAAAAAAACAACAACACACACACACAAAAACAAACAAACAGTTGTATTCCTACCGTGTTCTAGGGCACTTAGTAAATAACTGTCTCATTTAATCTTCACAACAAACCTATGAGATACATGCTACTTTTAGGGTTGATTTGGTTGATCCAGAGAAGTCAAATATCGTGTCATAAATCCCAGTGAGGGGCACTTCATTCTGAACCTGATAATAAAATATTTCATACCTAAAGATCTTCAGGTTTTGTTGGGTATAAATCACCAGTAACACATTGTATTAAATTTAAATTAATACATTGCTCTATATCCATCTATCTATAGATATACATAGCTTTTTATACATCATATATTAAATATATATTTATTTTTATACATCATATATATTAAATATATATTTATTTTTTCAATTTATATATTCCTTTATGTAGTATATATAAAAACAAAATTTATAGGATAATTAATATAAAACAGAACAAATAGGAGTTGAGTTTATAAAAAGTATGAGTTAATCTCTGTTTTATCAAGGCATAAACAATTACTATAGCAGTTTGAACATCATCAAGAGCAGGATCAATCTGTGTTGTGTATAGTTATATCATCAGTGTTTAGGATAGTGTCTGACCCATTCATGCCTAATAAATATTTTTAGATGAACTGTGATGTGATGAAAACCAGAGCAAACCCTAGAAATTGACAATAGTAGAAGAATCCTGATATCTAGAAGAGAGGATATTGGGGAACAACTAAATAATATTCTATACCTTTGCATATTAACCTAATCTTTATGTTCATGGAATGTTCAGTAAGAAAAAATGAATAGGATTATAGAATGAAAGACATGTCAGGGGTGGAAGAATTTATTTCCATTGAAAGCTGCTAACATTCTAATGAATTATTTATGGAAAGTGTGCAATCTTCTTTAGACATACATAAAATTAAGAGAGGTTATTTTAATTTAGGCTACTTTAATGAGATTGTATTTCGAAATTCAATGTGGATAAGGACTATGTTTGTTTTGTTGAATATTGAAACGACAGTGCCTAGCAACCTTGCCTATAATAGATATTTGTTATAAAGTAACTGAATGAGTTAAAATAAGCTAATGGAATAATTGATCCCTCAAAATTTCTTTCAATCCTATGACTGATATGAGAGGTGAAGTTTGTTCATCCTCTCTAATAAAATGGTAACATGCAAATTAACCATCACTCTGCTACATAAGCCATGCCCACCAGCCAAGTCACGCCCACCAGCCAATCAGGGCGAGTATGCAAATTAACCCCAATCCAAGATGGCTATAGCCACAGAGAGCAAGGTTTCCCAGGTAACAGAGCAAGCCAAGCTTTCCATAGCCGTTGCAGGCCTAAGCCTCCACTCAAGCTACAAAGTTTCAATTATAGAAGGTAAACAAATTCAAACAAATGGCGGCAGAATGGAGCTTGAGAGAGCAGGCCAGGGTTGCTGGCGGCAACAGGGGAAGCAAAGCTTTCTGCACACTCTGGCCGGGCTCACCCGCTTAAGGCTACAAAGTTTCAATTGTAGAAGGTGAATTAACTGCCACAGAAATGGCTGCCGCCCCAGGCTACAAAGTTTCAATTGTAGAAGGAAAATAAATTCCAGATACCAGGGCCTCCCCTTGGGTTGCCAGGAGGTGTGGCCGGCCTGCAAACCACCACAGGCCCCTCGCTCAGGCCGCCCCACACTCCAAGGGAACCCCCACCCTTATCTGTGACACCCTTCAGGGCAAACCAGCTGGCCCCCACCCGTGCACCAGGCCTCTATCCTATCCAATAAAAGAGTAATATACAGATTGATCATCACTGCAACACACAATATAGCTGCCCCCATGTGGTCAAAGATCCTGCCCCCATGTGGACACAAGATGGCCAGCAGGAGAGGGCAGTTGTGAGGCACCCGGCCTGCAAGGGAGGGCAGTTGTGAGGGACCAGGCCTGCAAGGGAGGGCAGTTGTGAGGGACCAGGCTTGCAAGGGAGGGCAGTTGGAGGTGATCAACCCTGCAGGAGAGGGCAGTTAGGGGTGACCAGGCTGGCAGAGGAGGGAAGTTGGGGGCAAACAGGCTGGCAGGGGAGCAGTTAAGCATCAACCAGGCTGGCAGCGGAGTGGTTAGGGGGTGATCAGGCTGGCAGGCAGAAGCGGTTACGGGCAATCAGGAAGTCAGGCAGGCAAGCATTTGGGAGCCAGCAGTTCTGGATTGTGAGAGGGACATCCCTCCAGGAGTCCCAGATTGGAGAGGGTACAGGCTGGGCTGAGGGACAACCCCCCGCCGTGCACGAATTTCGTGCACCGGGCTTCTAGTTATTTTATAATATTGGATTTTGACTATTAAGTACATATAGTGTTTTTGCATTCAATTATACCTCAAGAAAACTGTTCAAAAGAAAGAAAATGCTTAGAATTGAATGTTAAGAGTTACTTTCTACTGGCCCAACATATATTTTAAAACAATATGGAACATGGCTGAAGCAACAGAAAACAGCTGAATTCTCTTCTAAATTCTACCCTTTACTTGGCTGATATCATTCTCTTTGCTTTTCATTTTTGTTCCATAGGAATTCTAATTCTGCAAATAACTTTAACATCTGTAAAATCACATAAATCAATTAGAGAGAGCTATAAAATACTTTGAGCTTCTTAAAGAGAATTCTCTATAAATAATTAGTTAGTCATGTCAGTACTGCCAATAAAAGTGGCTTGAATAATTTTTAAGCTGCCCTTTTGATACTCCTCAGCATTTATCATAAGGCTGTGAACGCCTTTAGGGCCCTTTGGTATGCAAAACACCATAACTGCTCTTTTTTTTTTTCTTCTTTGTAATCACTTAATTAATGTGCTTCTATTCTGATGCAGCATGAGAGGCAGAAAAAATTAGCTTATAGAAAACAAATTTGGTCATAAGAGAAAGGAATTTTCAATCCCTTTTTTGGATGATTATTTATAGTTATTCCTACTTGAGTCCACTCCTCTTAAAAAGATTTAGAAGAATTCGTGGTTGCATTTATTAATTCTGTAGGTCTGGGGCAATAAATAATTTCAGAAATTTTCTAATTTCACATTAGTATGTAACCATTGAGCTTTGGGAAATATTTGCATATGGCCTTAGACACCATATAGAATGGATTTGTGTTTCATGGTTGATAACATTTTTTCCAATTTAGGAGCATTTCCTTTTTCCAAACAAAATTTTCAAACTATCTCATTGAGACAGGCCAATCATAAAATACCTGGGACAATTTAATACTGCTGTTACATCATTTGAGGGCTGTAATTGAAAACATTGGTTGGCAGTAAAATTGACTTTTCCCTCCATTGTGGGACTCCGAGTACTCAGAAAGCCGTCTGCTGAGATAGGAATAATTCAGTATGATTCTGCCACGTAGATGATAATTTTGTGCAGCCTTTGCTAATGTCTTTAACTCTTTATCATGTTCAAATATTCTCCTCTTGAATGAAGAGGTGAGGGTAGTGAGGGGTGTCTATGAATGAATATATGTAGAAATCAAATGAAAATGGTAACAATGGGATTATCGTGAATTGGTTCATCTGAGATTTGACTTCAATTGATTAATCTCCCAGAAATCATTTCCCTCTGCCCCATCTTCAGCCAAAGTATTTCAGCAGTGAAAATCCAGCTGATTTTATTAGGATATTAAGTCAGTGTTCATCACAAGTAATTCTGGACTGTTGTTGCTAAGGTGATGCGTTCTTACCCAGACTGCTTACTTTGAAACTTTAATGCTCTTGAGTGCAGACTGCTTTTGGATTATTACTTTATTCATTTAAAATCAAGGAGGGGGACTATGTGGGTCCTGACAATCTTATTTTTAAAAAAAATATTTTTATTGATTTTTTTTTTGAGAGAGAGAGGAAGGGAGAGGGAGAGAAAGAGAAACATGTATGTGACAGCAGACCTACCTGGGATTGAGCCCCAAACCCTGGCATGTGCCCTGACCAGGAGTCAAACTGGTCACTTTTCGATGCACAGGATGATGCACAACCAACTGAGCCACCTTGGCCAGGGTTGACAGCCTTATTTTAAATAATCGTATTCTTCACTGATTTATTTGTATGTTCAAAATATTGCCTTTTAACAATTGATTTGAGAGAGAGAGAGAGTAAGGGAGATGAGAGAGAAAGATAGATTTGTTGTTCTACTTATTTATTCATTCATTGGTGTTTCTTGTATGTGCCTTGACCAGAGATTGAACCCGCAACCTTGGCGCATTGTATTGGGAAGACACTCTAACCAACTGAACTGTCCAGCCAGGGCCTAAAAATAATGCTTTTAATGTCAAATATTTCACCTAAGTTTTGTTCACAAACTGCCCGTGGCTTTTCTATTCCTATGGGTGATACAGCACCAGCTACTAAGAAGTTGGAGTTGCTTTGGAGTTTTAAAAAACAGTAATGTTAGGCACCAGAGGCTGAAATCCAGTCTTCTCATTCACGTGGCAGCAAGAGCCACACTGCACTGCAGCCTTTCTGTGGAGGGCCCCTGTGCTTGGCTGGGGAACATCTCCACTCATGGTCAAGACAGGAATTTCTCTGCTTGGACGCCTGTGAGACCATGAGGAGTGTAATGGGGATCATGGAAGCAGTGCTGTTTGCAGTTCAGCTCAGCACTCAGCAAGTGCATTTTATATTTCAGTGCTTACTCTGTATTAAGCAGATCTCCAATATGTTATCTCGCTGAATGAACAAAAGCTTAAGTTCCGGCCCAATTTTATAGACAACAACCCCAGTGCCCAAAACTGATCAAATTGATGTCAATGTAGGTAGTCTAACCATTATTTTGGACTGCTTCTTTCTTAATTAACTAACTCTGTCCCTAAGTAGCTATAAAACTGGGAGGGACCATGGCAATATTCTCATTTCATCCTTTTGCTTTATAGGCCCACAGAGGTTACCTCTGCTCTGACACTTCCAAGGTTATTGGCACAATTAAGTGATAGCAGAAATATGACCAGATCTGGTCTCGCCTTTCCCTGATTGGGCAAATCCAAGATGACTATTACTAGCTCAAAGCATGAACCCGGTAAAGAAATTTACGTAACACTCAATTATTACTTTACCATTGTTTTCTATTAATGCTTTTCATAATTCAAAAAGTTTATATTGTGCTGCTTATTGGTCATTATATGGAAAATTGATCACCATCTGGGAAAAATGGTGATTTAAGCCAGGAGTGGGCAAATTTTTGCTTCCTGGGCCATATAGTCTCCCTTGCTACTATTCAATGCTGTCATTGTAGCACAAAAGCAGCCATAGACAATTAATTCATAATTAAAGGAGTGTAAAATTGTATGGACACTGGAATTTGAATTTTACATATTTTTATGTCACAGGATATTATTCTTTTGATTTTCAATTATTTAATAAATGTAAAAACTATTCTTAGCTCATGTAACAAATGAAAACAGGAAGTTTACTGGATTTGGCCTACAGGCCAAAGTCCGCTGACCTCTGATTTAAACCCCAAAATCTAAGTCAACCGCAGGTCCTTTCTGCCATTTTTGCTCCTACACTTTTGCTTCTGTGTACGTATCCTCACGAGTCTGGGTTGCTCCTGGATATTTGCAGAAGCCCAGTCTAAAATGGACATGGGTGATAAAGGAAGTGCTTTTATTATGCTCACTATACTAACACTGTGTTTCCTCTAACAGCTTCCTATTTAAAATAGCCTTTACCATCATTGTTACAAACGCCCACTCAGAACCTGCTTTTTATTTTTCAGATTTTAAAGTAATACTTTCACTGTTCAAAAAAATACTTCTTTTCAAGAATGCCTATTTAAAATTATATCTTTAAATGGGGGAAAATAAGCTCATATTTCATTGATAGTGAATTTGTTTTGTGCCAAGTAAACAAAATGAATGTTTCTGAAGGGCTTTAGAATAGAAATGTGTCAGAATCATCCATAATCAAAGAAGTAATACATGGCACATCACACAAAGGGTGTCAGAATGTGACAAGGAGGGAAAGGAGGACAATAATAACATCTGAATTTAGAGGAAAAAAACATTTTTATTGGTAAGCAGGCTCCAAATGTTAAGGTGTTGCCTTGTACCTAAAAATTATGTGACGTATAAGCAATAGATAAGGTAGGCACGGTTTAAGAAATCTACACTTATAAAAGAGAAAAATGTTAATTGACCGTACCTTCACTACGTCCACAGCCAATCAGAGTGAGTATGCAAATTAACCCAACAAAGATGGCAGTTAATTTGCATACACTGAGGGAGGGAGGAGTGAAGACTGAAGACAGCATAGAAGGAAGAGGGAGGGAAAGTGGAAAGCAAGGTGGCTGCCAGAGGGAAAGCGGGGGCGGGGTGGGCGGCGGTCGCGACAGGCAAGGCGGGGCGGGTGGTGGCGGCCGCTTGCAGGAATCTTCCTGCAACGGGCCCCTAGTCTTACATAATAAAAGAGAAACATGCAAATTAACCATCACTCCCCTACGCCCACAGCCAATCAGAGTGAGTATGCAAAGTAACCCAACAAAGATGGAGGTTAATTTGCATATGCAGGCGCGGAGCGGCCGGTAGGGGCATGATGCCTGCTATGAGGGGAAGCGGGGTGGAGGCAACTACTGGAGCTGTGCTCTGCATAGAAGCGAGGACTTGCCGGCTCCAGGCGGGCTGGGAGCTGGGACTTGCCAGCCCCCCAGGCGGCTGGGAGTGAAGCCAGGGGAAGAAAGGCCTATTTTTGCACAAATATCTTGCAACGGGCCTCTAGTATTAAAATAAAGTCCCATATACCTATTACAAACCTTAAGACATAAAACTGTTCTGTCCAACATAGTAGCCACTGCACTTGGCTAGTGAACACATAAAATGTACTAGTCTAAAGAGAGATTTGCTATAAGAAAATGTATGTACAAATCTGATTTTGAAGACTTAGCATCAAGAAAAGATAAGTTATCCCATTAGTAATTTTTCTATTGATTACATATTGAATGGCAGTATTTTAAGTATATTGGGTTAAATATATTTTAAAACAAATTTTATTTTTACTCTGGAAATTTGGATACTAGAAAATTGCATATGTTGTTCAAATTTGTGTTTGCATTATATTTGGATTGGGCAGTGCTGATACAGAGGAATACTAACTGTTTTGAGTATTATATGTCCTTCTCTGGTCTCTTACCCTAAGATAATCATTTTTTTCTGTTGTTGTTTTTTTTTATTAATAAGTCCCTTGCCTTTCTGTCTGTTTTATCATATTCATGTATGTCTCTATGTAGTTTTTGTTTAACTTTTTTTTAAAAAAAATACTGTGTTTAGACAGTAGTCCCAGTAAGAACACCAGCTCCGTGATTTCTTTAAGTCTGCTTCTCATTTTTGTCCTTCAAATATTTTTCTTTAATTACTACCAATTCAGCCATCTTTTCTAAAAATATGTTTTCATCTAGTATCTTTAGGCTTTCTACACTAGGAGGGATTTCTCTGTATAGTTAGTCTACCATATTTCCATCATATTTCCCGTGTTCGCTTGTGGGACATAATTACCATGTTTCACCTTCTTCTTGGCACCTTTATAAAGTCATAGCTGAAGAATGAGTGTATGAAAAAATAAAAATGTGTAACAGAAAGGATTAGTAAATAAATTAAGATGCAGGTGAACAATAGATTATATGTAGCCAAAATATTCTATTTGAGATGATGATGTAAACATGTAAAAGATGATTCAACTAGATCATAAAATTGTCAAATGATCTGCCCAAACAATAAGTGCTGTAAGAGTGAAGGGGGCCTGCTGACTACAGAGAGGAAGTGAGCTGAGGTGGATTTTGCAGAAAGGATAGAAAGGAACAAAGTATTAGCAAGGAGTAAAATCTGTTTCAAGTAAAAAAAAAAAAAAGTGCATGTGCAGGATTTACTAAATATGAATTTGTTAAAATGCATAGAGTAAAATGCAAAATTTACCTTACTCATTCAGCAAAACATTGTGAATACAAGAGCGTTCCAGGCTTTGTGGAGGGATTCACATTCCTAGAGATTTCAAGGTCTCCTAACAATGTTTGGGGAGATTGTGCTTTAGATACTAGAGAGGATAGCAGTAGAGTTCTACAAGGCCTTTTGTTCCCTTTCCCCTAAGAGGAGTTGTTTCTGTTTGAAAGAGATCTTCCAGCCTGCATTGTCTAACAATTCCAGGCAAATACTTCTCTAAATAAGTAAATGCAAAGATACCCAATACTAAAATTCATCTTGAAGTGATCAAACTATGACTATAGCTCCCTGACTTAAGTTTATGAACTACTCTTTCACAACTGTGATAAGCTGCCCACTGCCCACTTTGCAAGTTGATGCTAGCACGCCCACACCTATGCTGCTATGTAGCCTGCCTGGCTTCATAATCTAATTTCAAATGATGCTTCTAAGCTCAGGGGAGCATATGTTAGTAGAGGAAGCTTTCAACTAGACACAAATGAGAAGGGCCTTTTTAGAGTTGCTCTGCTGAAACAGGAAGAAAGCACCACAGCCGTGAGCCTGTCAATAATATAATTGTACTCGTTTGTGTCATGACATCCCCTCACAAAAAGTAGCCATGGTTTCCAGGTGCAATAGTGAGGTACAAGTTCTGCTTAAAAGGTTCATTCAAATATTAGAAATTGAAATGTCAAATATTGTAAAAAATATCAAGTGTAATAGTAAGTGTAATGCATGGCTGTAGGGAGATGAGAAGGTGGTATTTTGATGACCGGAGCTTGAGAAAATTTGGTACAAACCTATTTTTCTCCCTAAGGAAGAATTATTTTAAGGAAAAGCTAGTAGGTCATATTTTAAAACTTGTCTGCTCTCTTCTTTTGAAGGAAAAAGACTTAAGTGAAACATTAAATGTCCCTTCACAGTTTTTTAGCTTACATTCAGTAAGACGAAAAATCAAATGCGGAAGTGAGCCCGGGTTCCTCTGTGCAAGTGAAGGACTTAAAATTTCAACAGGCACAGCCAGCCTCTCTCCCGGGAGCTCCTGGCTCTGGCAGAGGGCTAATTAAGCCCAGGCGAGTTGGTGCATTAAACATGCTGAGCTCTACCTCAGTTGGAGGAGCCTTAAGCCTTTTTTTTTTTTTAATTATTAAAGTTATTGGGATGACATTGGTTAATAAAATTATATAGGTTTCAGGGATACAATTCTGTAATATACCATCTGTGTATTGTATTGTGTGTTCACCACCCCAAGTGTGTTCACTCCTTCCATGGCCATTTATCCCCCCTTTTCCCTCTTTCACCTCCCCCTAACCCCCTTTCCCTCTGCTAATCATCATACCACTGTCTGCCTATGAGTTTGTTGTTGTTGTTGTTTTTCTTTTTTTTTTAATTTTTAAAATTTGATTTTATTTTTTTTTTTTGAAATCTTAGCTCTTTTTTATTTTTTTAATTTAATAAATCTTTATTGTTCAGATTATTACAGTTGTTCCTCTTTTTCCCCCCATAGCTCCCCTCCACCTGGTTCCCATCCCACCCTCTTCCCTTACCTCCCCACCACTGTCCTCATCCATAGGTGTACGATTTTTGTCCAGTCTCTTCCCGTACCCCACATACCCCTTTCCCCCTGAGAGTTGTCAGTCTGCTCCCTTTCTATGCCCCTGATTCTATTATATTCACCAGTTTATTCTGTACATCAGATTTTTAATTCACTTGATTTTTAGATTCACTTCTTGATGGATATGTATTTGTTGTTCATAATTTTTATCTTTACCTTTATCTTCTTCTTCCTCTTCTTAGAGAATACCTTTCAGCATTTCATATAATCCTGGTTTGGTATTGATGAGCTCCTTTAGCTTTTTCTTATCTGTGAAGCTCTTTAGCTGACCTTCAATTCTGAATGTCAGCTTGGCTGGGTAGAGTACCCTTGGTTGCAGGTTCTTGCTGTTCATCACTTTGTCTATTTCTTGCCACTCCCGTCTGGCCTGCATAGTTTCTGTTGAGAAATCAGCTGACAATCGTATGGGTGCTCCCTTGTAGGTAATTAACTGTTTTTCTCTTGCTGCTTTTAATATTCTCTCTTTGTCTTTTGCTCTTGGCATTTTAATTATGATGTGTCTATGATGTGTGGTCCTCTTTGGATTCCTTTTGTTTGGGGTTCTGTGTGCTTCCTGGACTTGTAAGTCTATTTCTTTCACCAGGTGGGGGAAGTTTTCAGTCATTATTTCTTCAAATAGGTTTTCAGTATCTTGCTCTCTCTCTTCTTCTGGCACCCCCATAATTCTGATGTTGGTACGCATGAAGTTGTCCCAGAGGCTTCTTACACTATCTTCAAATTTTTGGATTCTTTTTTCTTTTGGCTTGTCCAGTTGAGTGATTTTTGTTTCTTTGTATTTCAAATCTTTGACTTGATTCTTGCGTTCCTCTAGTTTGCTGTTGGGTGTCTGTATAATATTTTTTATTTCAGTCAGTGTATGTTTAATTTCTAGTTGGTCCTTTTCCATATCCTGGAGGGTCTCTCTCATATCCTCAAGGGTCTCGCTAAATTTATCGGCCTTTACTAGGAAATTCTTGAAAAACCTTATAACCATGGTTTTGAACTCTAGTTGTTTGTTTTCCTCCATTTCTTTGGTTTTTGATCTGTTTCTTTGTCTCCACATTTTCACTGCTTCCCTGAGTTGGTAGGGTAGCTTTGTGTGCTAGTTGTCCTATATGGGCCAGTGGCTCGGCCTCCCCAGTTACCTGAGGTGGAAACTCTTGGTACACCCCTTTGTGGACTGTGTGTAAGCCTTATTGTAGTTAAGTCTTGATTGTTGTTGGTATCAGTGGGAGGAGTTGACCTCCAGGCCAATTGGCTATGAGGATCAACTGTTTCTACGCCTGGAGATAGCCTTATTCGACTAGACTTGCAAAATTGTAAAAGCCTCTGTGCTCAGCTTGGATGGGGCGGAGTTTCAGGGTGGAGCCTACAGCCTTGGCTTCCCGTCAGCCCTGCCCTATGAGGTTCCTGGGTCTCAGTGTCCCTCAGTGACCCTTTGGTACTCGCTGCAAGCACCTGTGAGAGAAAGGCGCCCTGGAGTTTCGCCTACTGCCAAACAGTCTAGTCTCTCCCCCAATGAATCTGGATTCCCAGATTCTCACCCGAAACTGGGGTTCAGCGCAGTCCGGAGCTTTTGTCTCCTTCCCGCTAAGGCAATTCAGTGGCACAGTCAACAGTCCATCCTCTGCACGCGTTCACGTGCGCGCCTCTGGACCTCTGCCTTTCACCGCTCCTCTGAGTTTCCGCCTTACAGCCCAGATTCCCCCAGTATGAGCCTGGGTCCCCAGGGTCTCGCCTGGAACTGGGGTTCAGTGCAGTCGGAGCTGGGGTTCAGCGCAATCTGGAGCTATTATCTCCTTCCTGCTAGAGAACGCCAGCCAGGCATTCAGCCGCCCCGTCCTCTCCGGCTCCGTCCTCTCCGCACGCACGCGCCCGTGTGTCCGTACCTCAGTCTTTTACAGCTCCTCTGATTTTCCTTGTGGTTTTCTCTTTCCTTCTAGTTTTAGGATTTCCAGTCAGCCAGCTTTCCTGTGGTTCTGGATGATGTCCGTTTTGTCTTTTACTTGTAGTTTTGAAATTGTTGTGCGAGGCTGCAGTATAGGTGTTTAACTATGCTGCCATCTTGGTTTCTTCTCTGTTGTTGTTTTTCTTAATCCCTTCACCTTAACCTTTAGAGAGTAACCCAAAAGTCAGCAAGTCAGCTCAGGAACATTCAAAAGAGTGATTAGAAGAGTCTTGAGAAATCAGTTCCACATATCTGGTCATCAAAGCAAATGAGCATAAGAGGAATTATTCTGGACAGGTCATACCTACTGTATTAAAATCAGTAAAAGTTCTGGAGTACTGCTCCTAAATCCACTGGGATTAATATGGAGGGGGCAGGATAGTGGCCGTCCTGGACATTCAGATACAGGGGATTCTTAGTTTGTCCTCCAACCTGCAAATCTCCAGTTGAAGGAGAAACTAAGATGGCACTACCATTTTGTCTGTTGTTCAGTTCCAGACCCTCCTTGTCTGCACTCCTTTCCTCACCTTTACACCTGCTTTGGCCTCACATTTAATGTAACATTAAGTCCTGTTGACTACTCTTATCACAACTGAAATGTATTATTTATGTAGTTGTTCTATATACTTCATCAAGTTATAGAGATTTAAACAGATCTTATATGTATAAGCACTTTACAAAGCTCTATCTAATGTAAGAAATGGTTATTGTGGTGGCGTTTGCCACTTGATGACTCTAGTCCAGGCGTCCTCAAACTACGGCCGCAGGCCACATGCGGGTGTTTTTGCCGTTTTGTTTTTTTACTTCAAAATAAGATATGTGCAGTGTGCACAGGAATTTGTTCATAGTTTTTTGTGTTTTTTTTTTAACTATAGTCCGGCCCTCCAACGGTCTGAGGGACAGTGAACTGGCCCCCTGTTTAAAAAGTTTGAGGATCCCTGCGAGTCTAGTCTAATGACATGAATCAGAAAGCCTTTGTTGATTTAATTAATTGTAATTATTCTTGTCTCTCCCTTTCTTGCTTGCTATTTTAAAACACTGTTTTATAAAGATTTTCTTGCAATATATACAGAAAAGTACACAAATACAGACAGAAAATACACAAAACATAAGTGTACAGATTTCTCCCAAGCTCCCAGACCAAGGTTCACAACTTCATTAGCACCCAGGAGCTTCCTCACGTCCCCTGCTAGTTGCTTTCTTTTTTAACTAGCCTGGACATCATTGGTTACTGGCTATTTAGATAATACTACTTCATTTTTAATGCTTCATCCTCTCATCAATGCTACTTTTTTTCATGCATTCTTAGCATCATGACATTATGATGAAATAAATAAGAAAAATTTTAACCTTTATATACCTCTGATACCTGTTTTCCAATAGTTTATCAAGTGTTTTTGCCCTTTCAAATAATCTATGTCCCATAAGAATATAGCTATTTATCAGGTCTCCAGAAGTTTGTAATATTTCTGGTTCTAAACAGTGTTACCATTTTGTAAGCATTATAAGATTATTATTTTTTGTTTTTTTTTTTGTTTTTTTTCTTGTTGTTAATCCTCACCTGGGGATATTTTCCCATCGGTTTTTAAAGAGTGGAAGAGAGGAAGAGAGAGAGAAACATGGATGTGAGAGAGACACATCTATGGACTGCCTCCTGCATGCTCCCTGACTTGGGTTGGGAATCAAGCCTGCAATCGAGGTATGTGCCCTTGACTAGAATTGACCTCAGTACCCTTCAGTCCTTGGGTTGACACTCTATCCACTGAGCCAAACTGGCTAGGGCTGATGTGTGTGTGTGTGTGTGTGTGTGTGTGTGTGTGTGTGTGTGTTTAATTTTAAAGGAATAATATTACTTTAGCTTTCCTCATATAGTAAATACATATGTTATAAAGTAAATACATATCATGTCGCACAATATTGGGTAGGCAAAAAACATGTAATTCTTTACTTTTCATAAATGAACTTGACTCTTGTTTTATTTTATTTTTTTCTTTATTGATTAAGGTATTACATATGTGTCCTTATCGCCCCATTGCCCCCCACCCCCCCACTCATGCCCTCACCCCTGTTGTCTGTGTCCATTGGTTAGGCTTATATGCATGCATACAAGTCCTTTGGTTGATCTCTCCCCCTTACCCCTCCCCTCCCCTACCTTCCCTCTGAGGTTTGAGTGTCTGATCGATGCTTCTCTGTCTCTGGATCTGTTTTTGTTCATCACTTTATGTTGTTCATTATATTCCATAAATGAGTGAGATCATGTGATATTTATCTTTCTCTGACTGGCTTATTTCGCTTAGCATAATGCTCTCCAGTTCCATCCATGCTGTTGCAAATGGTAAGAATTCCTTCTTAATCACCTATTCTGTCATGCTCTTCAAATCTCATTCTCAGTCTTTAATCTTCATCATCCTCATTGTGTAGTTGAGCCATCTACCCAGGTAGGTTAAACTAAGATGCATCATCATGGTCACTGATAGCTCTTAGCTATTTATTTTCCAGGTTGGGAACACAAAGTCTTTTTTGGATATTTTGCCTGGGTCCTATGTGGCTAGATGCACCACAAAGCCATGTCCTGTCCCTAGCAAGCCTTACCTTCTTCTCACACACAGCCTTCTACTCACCCCAGGAAATTTCTTTTGATCATATTAGAAACCTTTCTGCATGTGTGTTTTTGTCTGAGATACTTATTATCTATCTTGATCCTATTTCTCTTATTAGTTCTGTAAGTGCTCTAAATATTCTTAATAGCCAAGGGTTAGGAAACATAGCCAGAGAGAATTGCAGGAAAATTTTATTTTCTACCTAGCCAGACCCCTCTGTCAAGTTAGTGAGCTCAGAGCCAATTCTCTGATGGAATTGGGGTGAGAAGAAATTACAAATAGTGAGAAAAATACAGGTTAATAACACAAAATATTATTCCTTCATAAAGGATTTTTTTAAGATTTTTAAAATATACTTTTATTGATTTCAGAGAGGAAGGAAGAGGTAGAGAGAGATAAAAATATCAATGATGAGAGAGAATCATTGATCAGCTGCCTCCTGCACACCTCACACTGGGGATGGAGCCCACAACCCAGGCATGTGCCCTGACTGGAAATTGAACCATGACCTCCTGGTTCATAGGTTGACGCTCAACCACTGAGCCATGCTAGCTGGAAGGTTTTTGATTTTACACCTTGGTATAAGACTCAAACCACTGTTTAGCATCTGCCTTGTAAGCAGTCCTTGAATAGTCCAGAGTGAATTTGCCTTCTTCGCCCCCCTCCAAAATGAAATATGTAATAAGTCCATACAAGTCACAAACTTAAAAAAATAAATATAATTCTTTGATATAATAATTAAAATTTTCATGGCAATCCATAACTGTCCAATAAGTAACAAAATGAAACACAACATAACACTTAATAAAGGGAATGGTACTTGTAATTTGCTTTTGGAAAAGAGTTCAATTTTATGCCAGAGCAAATTTGCCACTTGTCAGAGTTCGTGTTTGTCCGTGTGATTTGTGACATCATTTTAGACCAAAGGAAGAAGTTCTTAAAAAATGACCAGTAGGGCATACAATTCCTGCTGGGCCCCGTCTGCTAGACAGAATGTACTTTTCCAGAAACCAATTAATCTCTATTTTGTTCAGCATGTTAGCAGAGTACGGGTCTCTTCTCTGTTTTTTATCTTCTGGTTTGTTTCTTGACACTTCACCTCTGTCTCAGGGCAGCTAACACTGCTTTTCCAACCGTTTGACAGCTCTTGTCTCTAGTTTAGCTGTAACCTAATCTATAGGTGGCTGTAGTTTCGTGGGTTGTGGTTTAAGGTGCTGACTATTAAGGCTTGTGACATACAGGCCCTATTATTTCAGGTGATACTTCTCTGCATCGTGAATCTGCAGCCTCACCCAACTCTGACTTTTGTGAAAAAACTCTGCATACACCTTTTCCAGTCCTTTTGAGCTACATCATTTGACTTCACTACAGCATGGGACTTACAAGTTGGTTCTCTGTCAGTCCTACTATTGAGGAGATTTCCAAGTGAATTTACACGATCTGATTACTATTTTAATGTTAATAGTAAGTTTTTAAAGCAGTGTCCATGCCTTAGCAGAATCTCATAGGCCAGTGGTCGGCAAACTGCAGTGGTCGGCAAACTCATTAGTCAACAGAGCGGCAAACCGCGGCTCGCGAGCCGCATGTGGCTCGTGAGATGCAGTTTGCCGACCACTGTCAAAGGCCATCACGGAGCCTCCAGGTGCTAAATGGGTATTTCTCTAGATTTCCCATTATTAACAAACAGCTCTTGGCCTCAAAAAAACATCAGTGACATCCCAGGAGGAGCATCCGATTGTTAACCAACAGTAATGATGTTGGTTTTTATCATTTTCACTAAAGGGATCTATTATGTCATTTATGGGGTTGCTCTAACTACATAAGGCAGCTCTTTGACTCATGTGAATCTGGCCACCCCTGTTTGAGACAGGTATATACACCTTTCCCAAATTCAGTGGGCAACACCTAAATAAATCAATCTTGCCCTCTCTCTCTTCCCTCTTTCCTCTCTCCCCGAATTCCCCACACTTCTGCCCTTTAACCCTCACTCTTTCTCCAACTTGAACCAAGAGCCACAGAGTCCAAAATCAGGCAGTGGTGGGCAGAGGGGCCTGGGGGCAAGATAGCTGTTTATTGACAGTTACCTAAAGTATGAACATAGCAAGACTGGAGAAAGCCAGAGATAGAAAACCTGATAGTTCTCAGGAAATGAGGCTGACCTTGATCCCTGCTGCTTTCAATTCTCAAATGACTCAAAATGGCCAATTTCCTTCGGATTTACTTAAATTAGCTTGAGTGGATTTCTGTTTCTTGCAACTACAAGAACCTTAATCAGAAGAGTTGTTCGCTTTAGTTTGTTGGAAGTTATTTTTAAATGCATTTATTGAGTATGCATTTTTCCTTTTATTAGAAGGAATGGTAGTTGTCATTTGCATTTGGAAAGGAGTTCATTTTTTTTTCAAAATGCTTTTATATTTGATATATTATCATAGCCACAAAAGCTGGAACAAATGCTAAATCTTCATTTCAATAAGAAATATGATAAATAAGAGATTATTTTATTTTGGGTAAGAGTCCAAAAAAGATTACATAACATTTAAGCCAGTTATTCAACTTTTACTAGCATACCACTGCCTCTAGCAAATGGAATATTTTAAATCACTTACACTCTATTCTGGAGTCAAATACACCCCTAAAGAAAGGCTGAAAACCCTTAATTTATCCTTAATTGGAAATTTTCCATTCTTTGCCAGGATGACTCCCACCTATGAGTGAAGACCTCCAACACAATACAAATAAATAATTTTTTTTTAAAAAGCCCTAGTTGATTTTGCTCAGTGGTTAGAGCATCAGCCTGAGGACTGAAGGGTCCTGGGTTTGATTCATGTCAAGGGCACATGCCTGGGTTGTGGGCTAGGTCCCTCGTGGAAGGCATGCGGGAGGCAGCCAATCAATGATTCTCTCTCATCATTGATGTCTCTATCTCTCCCTCTCCCTTCCTCTCTGAAATCAATAAAAATATATTCATATATTTTTTAAAAAGGTATTCTGCTCTAGAATTAGGAGAGCAAAAAGGACTTCCAACATCATCTAGTTCAACCCTGTTATTTCACAGATGAAGAAACTGAGGACAAGAAATAGATAATGATTTGTCCAAGGTCACAAAGCTACAGGAAGGAAAACTTCTGACTTAGACTCAGTTCTCTTTCTCTATAACCCAATGCTGGGTAAAACCCATGCTTGAGAGAACTGGCTCAAAGCACAGAAAGGAGCCCACAGGCAGAAGGCTGGAGTCGCAGCAGGCTTATACAATTTCTTGTGAACACGACTAAAGAAGAACCCACTGGAAGGAATTACCAATGCCCAATTAAAGTTGTAGTTGGGCTAGTCTACTCGTTCATTAAAACTGTTAGCAAAGGGATGATTCTAATAATTAAAATATATAATCAATACACTTGCAAACTCAATTTTAGTACTAATTGTCTGTTAAATACAGAGAGTATTCTGCATAATGAAAAACTGTCAGTATTCATGGAGGCAAATTGAAAATGAAAAAGGGCAGTTCTGCCCTTTCCAATAAGATCATAGTCATTTTTATGTGACAAAATAGTCAAGGGGGAGAGGGTTACTTTTTGTTTATTTTTAAAGTTGTGAAGGAATGAATAATTTGATCTAAGGTACACTGGTGAAATATATTACAGGTTTATGCTTGATTTAAAACATACATCAGAACAAAACTTGGTTTGAATGGTCTATGTTGACTTTTTAATACATAGGTCTCCTATAAATCAATATCATGGACTAGACAGGCGAGAAAGTAATTAACTGATTTTGGTCAATGTTTATTCCAATGATTGATGTGGCTGTTATTTGAATATGAGTTATCACAGCAAACATCTAGGCTTTCCTTGACAGACTAGGGATGTCTTAGAAACATGCCTTTGTAACTTAAGCAGGATCTGCTTTAGTCAGTCCAATTCATTTAGACAAAGTCTAAACATATTTCTAAATAATAACGCACTGATGCAATTAGTAATAATCTTCCGATAGGTAATTATGTGGTGTGCTCTCATAATAAAGTGGAATTAAGGATAGGAAATGTTAACATATCACAGATAAATACCTATTTCCCATCCTCCTACTCCCTTAAGCAATATGATCTCTATTTCCCATTAACACAAATTGCCAAGTTGCAATTAGCTTATTTTTAGCTGTTTTTACCTAACTTAAATTGGCTTGATATTGGGAAACCCCTCAACACCTAACTTCTGTTGGTTCCACCTCATTTAATGGTAATTTTCTTCATGTACATTGGAAGGGATAGAAAACTAAAATTAGCAAAGAACCCTCTTCTTTCGATCCTGCTTCCCATCCTTTGCTTTATTTACCTTCCTTTCTAGGCAGAATGAACAGATCTCTTCAATGACATGCCCCATGGCAGTGGTTCTCAAAGTGTGGTCCCTGATCAGCAGCATCAACATCACCAGAGAACTTGTTAGATATTCAAATTCTTGAGCTTCACCTCATACCTATTGAATCTGAAACTCTGGGGGGCAGTGTGAGCCATCTGTTTAGTTTCCATTCTCAACACTACCATTAACCTGATGTGTAACTTGTGGACTTACCATTAAACTTCATAAACTTCTGTTTTCTACTTGTTTTACAATTCTTAAATTTTCCATGAATAAATCACAGGGTTTTTAAAAATATATTTTTATTGATTTTAGAGAGGAAGGAAGAGGTAGAGAGAGATAAAAACATAAATGATGGGAGAGAATCATTGATTGGCTGCCTCCTGCACACCCCCTACTGGGGATTAAGCCTGCAACCCAGGCATGTACCCTGACCAGGAATTGGACCATAGGTTGATGCTCAACCACTGAGCCATGCCTGCTGTGCTCAGTGCTCTATCTAAGTGTTGCTCCCTTTACACCTGTTAGGTTTCCTCAGCCAAACATTGCTCTATTGCCACAAACTGACTTTACCCTTAACTCCGTCTCAGATTGTTGCCAATGTGGTCAGGTGGCCTTATAAGTGAAAGAGTATTCTATCACTTCTACTCTAAAACACACCCATCAAAATACATTGCCTGGAGATAAAGCATTGTTTGTGTCATTTCATGAAAGAGACAAAAAATAGTTTGCCTTTTTTTATAACCAATTGACTTCAGCGCACCTCTTCTTATCCCAAGTCAAATCAGAGTTCTCATTCTTATGAGAAACATATAAGCCTGTATATCTCCGAATCCTAGAATATCTGGATCACAAGGAGTCAACAGTAGAAATTTTTTGGACTATGCCTTGTTGTATTGATTAATAAATGAGGCTGAACACTTTAATAACACAAATGAAACTCAATAGCAGAGCTATTCTGAGAACTTGATCCCATTGTTCTTTCTGTGATACCATCTAATTCTCAGCACGTTCAGAAAGTATTACTTTTGAAAATTCTCAAGTAATAAAGGCTAAACTCTCATTTACAGGAACTAGACAAAATGATATGCTTTGAATCAGTTAAGCAATGGTGACATTTTTAAATGTCTTTTCTTTGACTCATAATATGTTTTTTAAATCAACAAATAGTTTGAAGGACCTTGAAGAAGTTATTAGTTGGCAATGAGAAGGCAATAAGCAGCTCAAACAGCATGTTAAAATACCAACATGTAAGTTTGTATGGCGATGTCACTTTATTTTTTAAGTGTCAGGGGAAGTGACATTTGCAATAGAGTATGTGTTTTCATAGCCCTAAATATTTACTTACCATACACAACTGATTAAATTAGAATTGACCAAAACAACAGAAGTGGAAATTATGCCAGCAAATTCAGAGGCTGAAAAGTTGAAATACACCTAAATTCATCATTGAGGTTTCAATTTAAGTATACATTACATGTATCTACTTATGAATACTCTTTATGAATACATGCACTTAAAAATAGTTCTTATTTACTTTTTTTTAACATCATTGTTTGGATTTTATGATAAGAAATAAAAAGCTAAATTACCAAAATCCCATTATCAATCCAGTTTAGAACTTTCTTCTGCCAATGTCCAAGTTTAAAAATTTCAATAGTAAGCATTTGCCCAAGTGAATTCCATTACATATTTTGAAATGCTATGTGTTAATGTCACTTATTAAAATAAAATAAAAATAAAAAATAAATATATTTAAAAAACAACAACACTGAATTAAGAACACCTATCTGACATAGAATTGTACTAAGTTTGCCACTATCTTTGCATCTGTTAGTCTGCATAGTAATTTTTAACGATAATAGCAGCTACATTTGCATGCTAGTTCTGTTAGGACTGCTACCAATGTAATGGTCACAAGAACTTAAAAAAATATATGCTGAAATACATTTCTTGTTGACAGGGGTTGTAATTTATTTGCTTTTTAGAAAAGTCTTTGTATCCTTTGTACTCAGGATGTTGCATAGCAGTTCTAAGAGGTATATAATGAATATTTAGTGAATGAATTAGAAAAAAAATGAATGTTTGGAAATGAGAAAATGAAGCTCTTAGCTTACATTTATACCACACTGGCCTCTATTGGGGGTAGTGCTGTGCTGAAGGATGGCCTTGGGGGCAGACCACTCTATCCTGGCTTATGTTAGAACTACTCAGGGAGCTTTTAAGAGATACCAATGCTAGGCCCACCCACAGAGAGCCCTCTTTAATTGTTCTGCACTGAATCCCAGGGAGAAGTAATGTTTAAGTCTCCTCAGGTGATGGAGAAGAGCAGCGCAGCTGGAGAACCACTGATTTATTTGCAATTTCATGTATGTTTCTCACATCCAAAGAAACATTGGCCTTAGTCTTAAGCTACTCAAGTGTATAAAAATATTCTGCTTCGATGTCTTCATTTTCCAGATGAGGAAATTAAATATTAGGCAGGTTTAATAGTGAACCTCCAGTGAGTGTCCCAGTAGGACTAAAATTCAGGATGTCCCTTAGTCTAGTGCTCATTTCCCTATCCCATATCCACTATTTCTCTCATGATCTTATTAATGCTTTATGTAGGGGGAAAAAAAGAGTTACTTCAATCATGTGTCTGTTCATATAGCTTAATTCCCAGGTATAACTTTAACAGTTGAGGAGCAAGAAATAGCATCTTATTATTTTATATATTCAGTGCAAAACTTAACTCTCTCAAGTATTTGCAGCTTTTAGAATGCTGTGATGCACAGCTCTGGACACTCATACAAAACCAATAGAGAGCTAGTTTGATTTTAAAAATAAATAGTTGTTATGGAGGATGAGCAAAATGATGAGTGTCTGAAAACTTCGTCATATCTGACTGTGGCATAATGTTATAATCTCAACATAATTGTCATTTGGTATCTCTAGCAATGAAAAGGACAACCATCCCTTTAATAGTTTCCTATAACTATGTTTCAGTTAATGGTGAGAGAAAAGAGAAGAAAATAATTGGTTGACCTGATCTTTTTTAGCCATTAAATAATTTTCAAATTTTAAAATATAGCTTAATTTTTATCTCCTCTTAACTTAGATTGCAGGTATTATAGAAATGTCTGCACATATCAGTTTTTCTAACTTAGGTCACTACTTTATAATAACACTAGAGGCCCAGTGCACCACATTCATGCACTGGGGTGAGGGAGGGCAATCCCTCACCTTGGCCTGTGTCCTCTCGCAGTCAGGGATCCCTCTCCCAGTCCAGGGTTCTCACAGTCCGGGATCCCTCACTCCTTACCGCCCGCCCGCCTGCAGTGGAGGCTGGAGAGGCTCCTCTCACCGCCACTGCACTCGCCAGCCAGCCATGAGCCCAGCTTCTGGCTGAGTGGCATATCCCCCTGTAGGAGTGCACTGACCACCAGGGGGAAGCTCCTGCATTGAGTGTCTACCCCCTGGTGGTCAGTGCAGGTCATAGCGACTGGTTGTTCTGCCATTCGGTCGATTTGCATATTAGGGTTTTATTATATAGGATATATCTATTTCAATAATTGTTTGTGTGTTTTTTGCATAACCACTCCATCAGAAAGATTTTATGTATCTTTGTATGCATAAAAAAATGAAAGCAAATGTACTTTTAGTTTATTAAAATTGAAGAGCTAGATGTTGCAAATTGATTTGATATCGCATTGTAGAGAAAATTAGTTTAATCCATTTTTGGTGCCTTTGTTTGTACAGTATAATTGAATCTGAAAAATAATTATTCATTAAGAGTGTTAACATGAAATCATTTTTCTGTTTTTATTCTTTTAAATATAATATTCATAGAATAGCAATTTGCTAGATTCATTGTTAGGGTTTAATTTCATCCATTTTTTAGTGCTGGGTACATAATTACACCCCCTGGAGTATGCAACTGGATTGGTCCATAAATCTAGAGGATAGGTGAAAGAGTAGACCAAAAATAAACACATTCTGTATCTCACCATAAAGTCAGTACAGAGGATGAGATATATATAAGCTTTAATTGCAGAAGCTTGGGTATGAAACAAAATTGTCTTATAAGAAATAAATTTCTCCTTTGCTAGGTTAGTGTTAAAAGCCAGTACATCTCTGTAAATCATTGGGACCCATAGACTGATCTTATTTTCCTAAGATTTGTCCTGCTTCTAAAACCCTAACAAAACCCTGATATTTAAACCAGTTTAAGTATTCTAAAAGTTCCCTTTAAGGACTTCATCTATTGCTCTATGACACTGATTATCATGACAATTTATTGATGGTGAGAAGAAGGCAGGAAGGATAGACTTTCACAAGAGGGCTTGAGTCAAAATGTCACAATTTAGAAAGAAGAAAGGATATTTGGCCTACTTCAAACTTACCCAACCAAGTAAGCAATTTTTGACTGGTTTGTTCATTGCCTGAAATCTTAATAGTTCCCTATCTGTAATGCTTAAATGATTTCATAAAATCAATGTAAATTATTCCAGCCATGTAAAAATGATTTTTAAATACTGTTCAGTTATTCCTAACAATTCCTTCTTTTGCCCTCACTAAGATTGCTTTATTTATGTAAAGTCATTTTTTTTTATCTGTTCCTTCTTAGCCTGAGAGATAAGTGTGTGTTCTCTCGGTTACAGAACCAAATGATCTTTTTGCTGCCTGCCTCGAGAGTAGGGACGAAGAGTTTTCTCTGCTGTAACTTTAGACAGTCATTAAAAGTGTCAGGACGTGACACTGTGGTGCGTACAAATTGGACATAGTGCTGGATGCTCTCCAGGGGAAGCTGTAATTGTGTTTTATAAAATATGTCTAGAAGCTAATGATTTGTCGAGAATTTTATGGTGTGATCTCATTAGTTTTAAAATAGGCAATCTTCCAACACGAATACATTATATAGCGGCTACTTTCATGTTATTATAAAGCATTTCCATTTCCATTGATAGAGACCATTAACACCTCAATTAAGTCACCTGAAAAATTTTAAGATACTGAATAAGGGAATAATTTTATATTGACAGAAAGCACAATACCAGATTATCAAAGGTGTAGTGACATCCAATGTGTAATGACATAGTATCTTTAGGTATGATAGTGTGATCAAGTTAATTGGTTATTCATTTCAATTAGACAGATTTCATATACATGTATATGTTATTACACATATATACATATACATGCAATGTGCTGTATATATAAAGAAAATTTCACATTTAGAATACTTTAGCTTTTATTGTTTAAAGCGATCGTTATTGTTTGAATCTATACTTATCCCTTTTAATTTGTTGGTACAGCATTTTTGGGGGGGCCTTATGTGAAAAAACTAATATATATAGCTAAATGAAGAAACTATTTATTGGCTCCTGTGGTCATGGATCAATACTCAATTGTTTATACTATTCTTTTGAGCTCTCTTTTCAAATAAACCTGTGATTACAATTCAGAGTTTTAAAATAAATTGTAATAAGAAAATAGGAAAAACTATGAAGTATATAGGTAATGGTCAAATAAAATCAGTGAAGTTTGTCATTTGGTTTAAAATTCCGATATTGTATTATATTGCTTAGTATTATTTATATCAAAGATTTCTGTAGTTTTCATTCCAGGTGCTTAAAAAGGAAAGAGAAGGAAGTTTTGTTTTTGGAAAAATATTGCCTTAAGCCATTTTTTACAGAATAGCTTAATCTTCAAACATTTAGTTCAGAAATGCCATTTCACTAACAACTAGTTTCCCTTCAGCTCATTTCAATGGGTATTTTTCATATCTCTTATGTTGCCATATAAATGTGAAATGGAAGAGAGTGCTTGTAATTTTTTCTCAGTAACAAGTTTATATAACCCTTTCATGGCTAATGGGCACCCTGCAGTCATGCCCTTGGCTTTGGCTTGTCCTGCACCACCTGAGACACTCTGCTCAGGAGTTTGATTAGTAATCCAGGGTGGGTTTAGATGACAAATGAGACAAATCTCTTTTTGAAACCCCTGAATGGACATATTCAACCGACTGAGGATCATGTTTCCATGTAAGCACAGAACATTTTCCGCACCAAGGCTAATGTGAATTAATCCCTCACTCTTTCCAGAAAATGCTCCTGGAGTAGACTGAGCAGGAGTAGGAACAGAGAGAGCGAGTACTTGGAGGGTCTGCCCCAGGAGAACTACATCAACAGCTAAATGTCTGAAATGCTCGGTGTGTTCTAGGTCCTGCATTATGTGCTTTATATGCATCCGTCAATTGTATCCCATTAGTAATCTTGGGAAGGAGATTGATGTTTGTTTTAAATGAGAGCTCGGGGGCTTGGAGAGGTTTAGTGACCAAATAATGAGTTGCAATGCTGGGCTGTACCTCCAGTTCCCAACCATTGCAAGTGACTGACAAACCACGATGTTGTTGTTGTTGTTTTTAATACTTTTTAAGTTTATTTTTAGAGAGACGAGAACACTGATGTGAATGAAACACTGCTTGACTGTCTCCTGCATGCCCCCTACAAGGTATCGGACCACAACCCGTCATGTGCCCTGAGCCAGAATCAAAACAGGTGCATAGAACAACCTCCAACCAGCTGAGCCACACCAGCCAGGGCACAAATCACAATCTTTGCTGAAGTAATTATCTTCCTTGTTCTTTTATTATAAAAGGGAGAGGGAAAGACAGAGGGATAAATGGGATTTTTAAATCATTTTTTCCTCATTTTTCCTCCATAGTGGGGCCAATGCCAGGACTTACTGGGGCTATAACTCTGGTACACCTCTTGTTATATGAAATTTTTTTTCTCAGTCACATCTTCACATGCAGCAAACTGTATTGTAGCCATCTGGTTGGACACCATTTCATGTTCTCATAATTTTTCTAATCTACCATGATGTACAATGGGAGGGCGATAGAGCACCAATCTTCCCTGTCTGTGTGGCCTTGGGTGAGGTAGATAGCCATTCCTATTTCCACCTCTATATTAAAAGGCTATTAGATGCCATTGTTGCTCATGATCCTGCAACCACTAATATTTCTATGATTCTTCCTTTTATGGATGATAAAATGGGACTATGGAGAAAATTGAATCCCTCCACACACTCAACAGCAGCATAGTGGGTATTAGACACTTTTGAGTCAGGTCCTTATTACCATACTGTGTGGCCTCTTCTGGGGTCAATGTCAACCCCAGTGAAGCTGGAGAGTTTTGAACTTGGCTGTCCTATCTGGCAGCTTTACCAAAGCACAACTAAGAATATAGCATTCATGTCAAGTTGACGAATGTCTAAACATAGCAGCAATTCCTAATAAAGAGTTTAAAAGTCTTGAAAGATGGGGCTAATGAGGTGAGTAGAGTAAATGAAACTTCTGTTTCTGTCAGTGATTAATATAATTTGCATAAACACCTTGGAAAAGATTGGTTAATGGCATTTTAATTGACACAGGTTTACTATTCATCAACAGTGTGGGGAAGGATGTTTGAAAACTATGGAATAATCTTTGGCTGCAAAATAAATATAACATTTATGACCCTACAAATAGAGTAGTGGGTTTCAACCTTTGCTCCCCCACTACACGCTTGACAGAAAAAGCTTATGTAGATGTTACTAAAATGTATTCCGATGATAGCATAGCTAAAGGAGCTGCCAGCAGGTGGGTGCAATTTCTGTACTACTAGCTCAGTTCTCTACCACCTGAGGTCCAGTGATGTGGAAACCCATCTATTGTAAAGAGTGGATGTGAACCACATGGAAAAGCCATGACCCAGGCTATACACCCACTTCTTACTGCCATGGGTGAACAGGGACAAGAACAAAGCAAAATGTTCTGAAGAAGGCAACTAACATCGAGATAGGCCTGGAAATTACCCCTCAAAGCCAAGTTAAAAGGATGAGGACTCTTTAGCTCAGAGAAGACAACTTACAGGGACCTGGAGAACTATCTCCTCGTAATTTATAGTATAAGTTTGGGTGCCCCTCTCAATGTATTCTCTGTCAGTCTATATAAATAATTATTCCGAATTTCAAATGATGATACTCTAACTAAATGTGTTCCTCATGTTAAACCAAACATACTTTAAAATGTAGGCACCATCCTTCAGTGATGGTCTTTATTTCTATGTACTTTCTATTGGCAGATACTAATCACATTGACAACCTTTGCCCATAGTATGTCTATAATGGATCACAATACACTTAAATGCACCATAAAAACTCAATTGAAAGGAATAGTATAGAGAACCTACTCAAAACACAAATGCCATCCTCCCCCCCTCCCCTTTCCAAATGATCTACTGTATTGAATAAAGATAAAATTCAACAATTGTCTTGAAACTAAACCCCATATATATTTTAATTGAGTTTCTCTTATACTTATTATTTCAGTTATACAATGGGTTACAGTATCATGTCCTGCTATTAGTAATGAATTTGTTCTCATGAGAATTTGTGAACTGTTGGCAGCTACATGAGAAGTTCTTCATTGCTCTGTTGATAGCTAGTCCTTTTCCTATGTAGCCGGTCTTCCAGGTGTTCGTCCATATACACTTAATCAGAATATATAGAGGGATTCTACTCTTAGAGAAGTTGTAACAAGAAACAAAATAATTTAAACAGAAACACAACAGCAAAATAATTCACTTGAATCCTTTTATTGCGTTGTTTTCAAAATGAATATCTTTGAAACGAGTTCTGTCATAGGAAATTATATTAAAGGAATTGTGAGTAGGCTTGTCATTTTTCAAGTGGATGTACAAATGAGTTTATTTATATGTAGATTTTACAATATTTTTAAAGTATCCCAGACACATACTATCTGTATAATCAGTAATAAATCAATGAATGGCTTTATAATGATTTTTAACCTCCCAAATCACCATAAGATTTCAATATTGATTTTCCATATATCAAATAGAGGTGGTTTTTAGTTTGTTTTAGCATAAACAGAAGGTATGGCTGCATGGCTCATATTTACCTTAAAAGAAGGTGCACAAAGCTCCTGTATATCACTTACAAACTCATTGTTAAATTATTCTTTTCTGCGCTCTGTAATTTACAGATTACTTTCCCTTCAGACCTTCACCAGAATATTTCATAACTGCTACTTGTGAAGTGATCTAGCCAACTTATTCATGAGTTTGTTTTAACATATAGTTATGCATATGCTGTCTATGTAATATATAGTAATTGACAACAATGGCATAAATTCATTAAAACGTAGAAATGTGTATAAATATATGTACATGTGTATATGCTATGCATATAAGCATACAAAATAGCATTTCCTTAATTTGTTTTGAGTGATCAAGTGGTCTTCATGGAAGGGAGTCCAAAAAAAATGAACTAACAGATATTTTTACATTTAATTTTTCAGTTCAAATGATATTTAACAATGAAACTAATTTATGTTATTTCCATAGTTTAGCTTCTTTTGTGCATGATCCTTTTATTCTTCTATGTGTGTGTCTGTGTGTGTGCTCTAAGCTTGTTTAAAATACAAGTAGTTGGTCATCATTTAAATTGAGAAAACCCCACATATGCAACAAATGGTTTATTTTTAGAAAGTGTAGTCTTTCAGTAATTTAAATGAATCTTCTTTAAACTCAGCTTATCTACTACTCTTAAGCCTCCAGAGGTTTTCTATGCATTCTATATTAAGGAACCTCTGATGTTTTGTATGCATGAAGAATGAATTTTATATTCTAAACCTACACTTGGGGCCCTTGCACAAAAATCTCATGTTACTTATCCAAAGTTTTCTCCTTCATTCTCTAATACAAAACTATTTTTATTACTAAAACTAGTAGCCCATTTGCAGGAAGAATCCTGCAAGCGGCCACTGTGGCCGTGTGCTCTGCCGCTGCCCGCCGTTGCGGCTGCTGCGGCCGCTGCCGCCTGCCCCGCTTTGCCCCACTCTGCCGGGTCCCGCTCTGGCTTTCCCTCTGGCAGCCAGCTTGCTTTTCGCTTTTCCTCCCTCTTCCTTCTAAGTTGTCTTCAGTCTTCACTCCTCCCTCCCTCAGTGTAGGCAAATTAACCGCCATCTTTGTTGGGTAATTTTCATACTCGCCCTGATTGGCTGGTGGGCATGGCTTGGGCTGGTGGGCGTGGCTTGGGGCATAGCAAAGGTGCGGTCAATTTGCATATTACTATTTTATTAGGTAGGATGGCTTCCTGACACTCCTGAACATATGTTCATTCTTTCATCAATCCTACATCTAAAAATGCCTTTCCTTATAATCTGCCTACCAATTCTATTCATAGTTTACAACAAACTCAAGTCCTGCCTATTCTGTGAAAGTGCACTTGCTCTATTTAGGTCAAAATGATCAGCTCCTAGTCCAGCCTCAGATAGCTACAAGTCACTGTGGCTAATATCCTTGCTTATTTCAGATGCACAGGTCTTATCTCTACCAGCATGGAGAACAGTGTTAGCCATCCCGAACCAGTTTTATATTCATCCCAGGATATATGCAGAGGCATGGGATACATGATTCGTATAAGTTTGGAAGGCTTTATACTTGAAAGTTTCTGGTTGGATGAAGGCAGGGCATCTGAACACATGAGAATATTCACATCTACAAAGGTATTTCTCTATCAATCAGAATGTTTAGAAGTTATAGAAGACATCAGTCAAAACAATAGGCTAATTCATTCACTTATTCAATATATTTAAAATGGTAGGAGCTCAAGCTCCAACTCTTAGGTTGAACATACAAAATTGCAAATTTTATAGCTTAAATAATGTTGAACAGCAAATTTATGTGATTCAACTGAATATTTGCCAAGGCCTATGGGTATAATAGTAAATAATAAAGGCTGCCTTTTTATGGAGCTTATTGCATAGTCAGTTAGAAGAATTACCTTTGATATTGCTGGTCACTGAGAATTTTAATTCTTGGCTAGATGGTCTTATAGCTGGCTTTGTTTAGACACAGATTCTTGCAACAACCAGTTTCTAATCATAGTTCACACTGATATTTGATGAGTGAATAATTGTCTTTTCTAATCAATTTGAAAAGGTTGAATATGCCCCAGCTTCTCTTACCAGTCCATTAAAATTATATCAGTTCATTTCCATAGTTTCATTAGCCTATTACTGCACCTTATTTCACCTCTTACATTAATAAGCTTAATCATTTTCTAAAATTTTCTGTGTGCAATTATTCTATTTCCTTTTATTGCTCCCTCTCTAATTCTTCTACTCTATGAAAACAAGTGCTGTTGCCTCAAAGTGAATGAATAAGTTATTGTTCCCCATATTCATTCACTTCCAGAGAAGCACTTTTTAACTGATGTGCTGTAAGAATTTTTAAAACATGTAATACATGACTATTTAATCAGGGACAGTGACTTCTTTTCCTTAGATTGTCAGATAAAAAAATGGCAATTGCCAACACAACAGTAGCATCCAGTGTGAATGAATCAAAATTATAGCTCTTTTTTTTTTTTGTAAGATCAGCAAAAATATATATGTATTTTGATGGGCCACAAAATGTTTAGTAATTAGTTTATTTGTGCTATGAGATGAAAAAGGTTGAAAATTGCTGTTCTAGACAACTAAGGCTTAATTTACTTTTCCCATAGCCTTTTAATTTTTCAGACCAAATGAAGTTGATATTTTCATATTTATCCTTACAAAAAAATTTAACCTGCCTTCCTTGATGACCTGCTTTGCCTAAATTGGAAGAGCAGTGGCCAGAATAAGACACAGTAGCTGATGCCCACAGGTCTCTTCAAGGTTAAGAGAGTGTTTTCTCTATTGTCCTCATGGTGATAACCTGCATGTTACTGGTCTTTTTGACTAAGAACATAGCTTTGTCTTCAGAAAATACAACACAGTTATATTACATCTCTGTATTTTATTTAAGTTTTATTTTTCAATTACAGTTTATATTCAATATTGTTTTGCAGTTACTTTACATCTTGACTGCTAAATTAGAACCCATCTTTGAAACAGTATAAATGAGATTTATTTTTTCTGAGTCTTTATCTTACATATGTCTACATTAAAAATTATCCTGTACATTAATTGTAGTGGATTTGTACAAAACTTTACAAACCTCTGTCACATTTTTTTATTTGTTCCTTGTAATAGCCCTATGAAATAGATGGAGGTGATATTTTTATACTTGGACTTAATAGAGGAGAAAACAAGTTAAGGATTTGGGGAATTTTATTCAAGGTTCAATAAGAAACCCATAGGAAGCTAAGAACAGACTCTTAAACTCTAATCCTGGGTTCATTTGATCACAGTAAGTATTTTGACATGTCACAAATGAGGAAAGTGATGTGTTTTCAAGGACTACATTAAAAAAATAGTCTTAAATCCTGGCCAATAAGAAATCATTAGGTAATCAGTTATAACTGTTCTTACTCTTACTTTTATCCCCTCTTATAACTCACTGTTTACATAACTCCTATGGTATGCCTGAGATTATCAGCCAATTCCTTTATATTGTATCACTACCCAAGACTATCTCAAAAGCATTTTGGCATCCCATTTTATATTTATTAAGGTTTTTGAGTTACCTACTGTGGTTTTCATCTGTGTACACCGATCTTAGATTGGCTTTAACATTCCTTTCAAACTCAGTGTTCAGTTTTAGACAAACCTTTAGAGGCTTAGTCCTTTGATTCACATAAAATTACAAGAGTTTGTTGGCTTAGCTGAATCTTGTGTAAATCTCAGGTATTTGGGTGTGAAAGCCCAAAATAACACCTTCCCAAAGTATTTGCTTCTTATTTTAATCTTACTTGATAGGAAACATTTTTTGTAGAATTTTATTTCAAGAAGCAAGTGTAGATCAGATCCCTTTTGTTGATTGGCTTCAGCCAAGAATGATCGTGACATATGTGGTTCTTTTCATCCCTCAGGCCTTGGGACACCAAGTTTTCTTCAATATTGAGCGTCAATTTGTACCCCCCTACATCCTTGCCAAACCTAATATAGAATATTCACTCAGCTTGATGTATCTATTGTGGCATCTCCTGCTTTACAATAGTAACTACTAGCTGCTTTAGATTTATTATTTAATCTCTATTGTCTGATTTTGAAGCCTTGTTGCACTTCAGAAAAAAAAAAAAAGCTACATGGCAAAATCCTCATGTTAGACAGTTATTTTGAAAATCAGATTTTTTTTTTCTTAAAGATGCTGCATTTCTCCTTCTAATACTTTCCTGTGACCTGAGTAAGCTGATCTTGTTTGCTGAAGGAGCTTCATTAACTTGTGGCTTCCCCTGTTTGAATGATGAGGTGTCATGGTATCTTAAGTTTAGGGTGATAAGGCTAAGGTTATGCCAGCTTATCTCAAGGAGTCGTATTAACCTTTTCTGACCAAGTGCCAAGTTTTTAGCTTTCTGATAAGGGCATAGCACCCTGTTTAAAACTCTCTGAGAGAAGCTTGCATCAACTCTGAGTTGGGATGGGGGAAATGTACTTCCAAGGGAGGTTTGAGTTTTGTGACGGTTTTTGTCCAGATTCATCACTAATTTATTTCAGAGTCACAATACTGAGTTGCCAGTGTTTATTTGAGACTAAGACCTTGCTTTACTGATCACAATGGATTTGTGTCACCTTCAATAACATTCCATTCCTACACAAAGTTTCATCAAATGAACACAAACCCCATGGGCATCTCTCAAGACTAGGTCCCTGCTAGAAAGAGTAGGAACACAAAACTTTTCAAATGCAGTTATCTTATTGAATTTAAAAAATGTGAAAGCATGAAGTTTCCTTAATTTATTACTATTTCAACATCCCTGCCATGCCCCAGTTGTTGTTAGAAAGAAATTCTTCTGTCTAGATCAGAGCAGAAAAAAAAGTCATCTTATTAAGGAAGTCATTTTCAAAATAAGGGTTAAGCTAATGCTATGCTTTGCCTTTTCTTTGCTATTTTCTTTTATTTAAATTAGTTTTCATATGAAAGCTCTGTTAAAAATTTTATAATTAGCTCTGGCTAATGTGGCTCAGTAGCAGAGCATTGGCCTGTGCACCTAAGGGTCTAGGGTTCAATTCCCAGTCAAGGGCACACACCTGAGTTACAGGTTTGTTCCCTGGCCCTGGTTCTCTTTCCTTCCTTCCTTCCTTCCTTCCTTCCTTCCTTCCTTCCTTCCTTCCTTCCTTCCTTCCTTCCTTTCTTTCTTTCTTTCTTTCCTTCCTTCCTTCCTTCTCTTTCTCTCTCTTTCTTTCTCCCCTCCCCTTTCTCTCTCTCTCTCTCTCTCTCTCTCTCTCTCTCTCTCTCTCTCTCTCTCCCTCCCTCCCTCCCTCCCTCCCTCCCTCCCTCCCTCCCTCTCCCTTTCCCTTTCCCTCTCTCTCTCCCTCTCTCTCTCTCTCTCTCTCTCTCTCTCTCTCCCTCCCTCCCTCCCTCCCTCCCTCCCTCCCTCCCTCCCTCCCTCTCCCTTTCCCTTTCCCTCTCCCTTTCCCTTTCCCTCTCTCTCTCCCTCTCTCTCTCTCTCTCTCTCTCTCTCTCTCTCTCTCCCTGCCTCCCTTCAACTCTCTAAAAAAGAAAAAGTCAATTGAAAAAATATCCTTGGGTGAAGATTAACAAAAAAAAACCCACATTGTAACTAATACAGATGCCAGAAGGAGATGATTCTGAGTTGTGTATATACTCTCTGGAATGAGCATGGTACTCATGGTCCTATTCCTCTTATTTGCCCAAATGCCTAGGAACAAACCTCTTATGATGCAGAATCCCAGTTTTCAAGGTTGCCATTTTCCACAGTTGCCTCTATTTTAATATAAATATCATTAATTTTGGATGGATAGAAGTATTTTCACCCTATTTTTAGGGTTTGTTTGTAATGGTCTTACTTAAAAGTTAGGTTCCATGGCTTATCCAAAGTTCACTGTCTGGAATCCTAAATAGAATCTTAGGGGCAATCACTTAAAATCTAATTTAGAGTTCTTCTTCTAGAAGAATAAAAATAAAATTCAATATGAAGAAAAGGGAGTGGCCAACTGCAAAGGATGGACTCTCTTAAATGCAACCAAGTAAGATTCTCAACTTGAAGAACATGTGAACAACCATTCTACTCCAGAGCAGCTGAAACAGATATGGAAATCTTTGTACATGCTCATAGAAATATGCCACCTACATGAAGAATAGACGGGCAAACTGTGGTATCAAATAAGAATCTCAAACTGATCATGGTAAAGAATGTAACCTAAAAAGTGTAAACTTAAATATACATATTTTCTGTTGGGAAGTATATGTTGGAATCAACTAATAAATTTCTAGGAAGGCCCTCAAAACCTTTATGAATGAAGATATATCCAAATTCAGACATGAAATATAGTATCATGATTTATAACTACAGTTTGATAATTGCTCCTTAGAAAATAACAAATTTACTTTACTATCCCTTCATTTAAAAATTTCAATTTCACAGCAAGAATCCCTTTTGCTATTACTATCAATAATTTATCACAAAGCAGATACCCACATTATGTGTACTTAACTTGCAACCAGTATATATTTCACATTGAAAACTCTATATATCATGCACCAAGGATTATTTATATGGACCTCACTTGTGATTAATTTACAAAGGTCATTTGTGAAGAAATTTGAATTTATTTTAGCTATGATTTATTAAAATTAAGGAACATTATTATTAGAACTCTAAAATTGTCCAAACTTTTATTTGGTGATCATTATGGATTATTCTGAGCTAACAATTGAATATAGCTATTTATATATAAGGAAAACAAGTAGTATCTTACCTAATAAAAGAGTAACATGCAAATTGACCCTAACTCTGCTATACCCACAAGCCACGCCCACAAGCCACACCCACCAGCCAATAAGGAGCAGCTATGCAAATAAACCCAACCAAGATGGTTACAGCCACAGAGAGCAAGGTTTCCCAGGCAACGGGGGAAGCCAAGCTTTCTGCCTGCCCTTGCAGGCCTAAGCCTCCACTCAAGCTACAAAGTTTCAATTATAGAAGGTAAACAAATCCAAACAGAAATGGTGGCAGCCACGAAGCTGAAGAGAGCAGGCCAGGGTTGCCCCCGGCAATGGAGCAAGCAAAGCTTTCCACACACTCTGGCCAGCCCAGGCCTCCACTTAAGGCTACAAAGTTTCAATTATAGAAGGTGAATTAACCCCAACAGAAATGACTGTCGGCCACGGAGGGAGCAGCAGGCTTGGCTCTGCTCCAGGCTACAAAGTTTCAATTGTAGAAGGTAAATAAATTCCAGATACCAGGGCCTCCACTTGGGTTGCCAGGGGGCGTGGCTGGCCTGCAAACCACCACAGGCCCCTCACTCAGGCCGCCCCACGCCCCAAGGGAACCCCCATCCTGATCCGGGACACCCTTCAGGGCAAACCAGCTGGCCCCCACCCCTGCACCAGGCCTCTATCCTATCTAATAAAAGAGTAATATGTAGATTGACCATCACTCCAACACAATATGGCTTCCCCCATGTGGTCAAAGATCCTGCCCCCATGTGGACACAAGATGGCCACCACAAGATAGCCAGCAGGAGAGGGCAGTTGGGAGGCACCCGGCCTGCAAGGGAGGGCAGTTGAGAGGGACCAGGCCTACAAGGGATGTCAGTTGGAGGCGATCAACCCTGCAGGGGAGGGCAGTTAGGGGTGACCAGGCTGGCAGAGGAGGGAAGATGGGGACAAACAGGCTGGCAGGGGAGCAGTTAGTCATCAATCAGGCTGGCAGCGGAGTGGTTAGGGGGTGATCAGGCTGGCAGGCAGAAGCGGTTAGGGGCAATCAGGAAGGCAGGCAGGCAAGCAGTTGGGAGCCAGCAGTCCTGGATTGTGAGAGGGATCCCAGATTGGAGAGGGTACAGGCTGGGCTGAGGGACACCCCCCTACATGCACGAATTTCGTGCACCGGGCCTATAGTTAATAATATTTTCCTAAACAATTTGTAAGGAAGAGGATGAAGCTGTCAATCAAGTGAATACACTATATGTGTTTGTATCACTCAATTGTTAGGGATAAATCTTTGTATTTGCTGTATCAAATAAATATTCAGATATGTGTATGATGTGAGGAATCAAAGCTGAGATATTTTAGAGACTGGGAGAGGATGCCTTTGATACATGTGAACCACTGATATCTTTATGTAGAACCTTCTCTATCACTGAAAAATAACAAATGAGTAAGATTCTTTCACCTGTATCATGGATGATTTTTCATATTAAATATTGAAAGACTCTAATGTGCTTTTGAAGCACTTGTTTTTTTCCTCTATAGAAATTAACCATAGTAAAAGCCTTAGTTCACTTTCCAAGATTGTGCCTTGGCTTCAGCTTTTAAATGAGCCATTGTATGTTTTATTCTTCCCTTGATAATGATTTGAGGACCAATTCTGTCTTTATTAACAAGGGAGAAATAATGTTTGTGAATAAGCTAGTTATTGTTGGTATTTGGCCAGATTTCATTTTCCCATCTTAGACTGACTTTAGAAAGAATTTATTTTATATCTTGATAAATATATATCCCATAAATGCAGTAATTCTTACTTTAAAAAGAAGAAAATACTGCCAATTTTATCTCAGATGATGATTATACTAAAGATCTATAAACACTCTATGGAATCCTTAAATCATTCTGAATTGCCTTCCTCCACTCCAACATGTTTTCTTAAATTTCAAAAATATCATAAAATGAATCATCTCTGAAGTGTCTATATTGCTTTGTTTTTATTTTGTACACTAATAAATAATAAGACTATCCAAACCCTTGGACTAAACAATAATGGGAGATACATCTTGGTGCTCTTGGAGCTGGTAGAGTTTGTTCTAGCATGCCTTCCCAGGGCATACCAGTTTTTCTTAAGGGTGAGTTCTTCCCTGCCAGTGTGCTTCAGTGCCTGAGCATCCACTCAAGCACCAAGGGGTCGGTCACCAGACTGATCTCCAGTCAGGGCACATGCCTGGGTTGTGGGCTCAGTCCCCAATAGGGGGCATGCAGGAGGCGGCTTGTTGATATTTCTCTCCCATCAGTGTCTCTCTCTCCCCTTCTCTATTCCTCTCTCTAAAATCAATAAAAACATATTTAAAAAAATAAGGGTGAGTTCCTCTAGCTCTGTGCTAGACCATAATTAATTTTTAAGGAAGAGCATTGCCTTTATTTTCTAAATTATTTTACTTTTTCAATTAGAGTTGACATATTAGCTTCGGCGTACAGCATAGTAAATAAACATTTATGTAACTTACAAAGTGATCAACCTGATAAGTCTAGTACCCATCTGACACCATATGTAGTTATTACAATATTATTGACTTTATTCCCTATGCTGTAATTGATATCCCTATGACTGTTTTTCTATCTGGCACTTTTACATCTTAATCCCTTCCCCTTTTTCACTAATTCCCCCAAGCTGCCATCCATTTGTTCTCTGTACCTATGAGTTTGTTTCTGTTTTGTTTGTTCATTTATTTTGTTTTTTAGATTCCATACATAAGTGAAATCATATGGTATTTGTCTTTCTCTGTCTTACTTATTTTGCTTAGCATAATATTCTCTAGGTACATCAATGTTATTGCAAATGGCAAAGATTTCATTCTTTTTATACCTAAGTAATATTTCATTGTGTATATGTACCATATCTTCTTTATTCATTTGTCTGTTGTTGGGCAATTAGGTTGCTTCCATGTCTTGGTTATTGCAAATAATGCTGAAGTGAATATAGGAGTACATATTTCTTCTTGAATTAGTGTTTTGGATTTCTTTGGATCCAGAAGTGGAACTACTGGATCTTATGGTAGTTATATTTTTAATTTTTTGATGAACCTCAATACTGTTTTCTGTAGTGGCTACACCAATTTACAATCCTACCAACAGTGCAAAGGGGATTGTTTTTCTCTATGTCTTCACCAACACTTTTTGTTTGTTGATTTATTGATTACTAGTATAGTCATTCTGACAGATATAAGGTAGTATCTCATTGTGGTTTTAATATGCCTTTCCCAGATGATTAGTGATGTTGACCATCTTTCATATGTCTATCAGCCATCTGTATGTCCTTTTTGGAGAAATGTCTATTCATGGACTATAAGTCTTTTTTAAAAAATACATTTTTACTTATTTCAGAGAGGAAGGGAGAGGGAAAGATAGAAATATCAATGATGAGAGAGAATCATTGATTGGCAGCCTCCTGCACTCCCCCAACTAGGGATTGAGCCTACAACCCAGGCATGTACCCTGACTAGGAGTCAAACTGTGACCTCCTGATTGAACGTTCAACCACTGAGCCACACTGGCCAGGCATAGACCATAATTCTTAAGGTCATTCAATCTATATCATCATATTTGTAAATGTTATATCCATAAAAACAAATGTTTTTCTACTTAAGAAAATGACCTATAAATTGCTTTGGCTAATCAAGTCAACTCTCCCTCCATTTATTGTAACCCTACTCCCTTAGCTCACAATAAACAATATAAAATGCCAATTAGTTTTCACTCAATCTAGGCCATCATTTAGAAACTGGTATGAAATGTTTCATGTGATCCAGGCTCTTCTGAAATAAAATTTCTTTTCTTTGCCTTAAAAAACTTGGACACTGTGGAAATCTCATCAATTATTCACCATAAAGTTTCTTCTACAGTGTTTATATTGGTATAAATCTAAGTATTTTCAGTGTGGCTCCTGTTAGCAGGCAGACTATAGACACCGCAAAACACAGTTTAGCTCTATCTAAAATTATTTCAAGTTTTGTTTATCTAAATCTACTAAAGAGGATTGCATAGCCAAAACCAACAAATTATGAAGAGAAAGTGACACAATGAGGACAGTAAAGATTAAGCTGATTAAATATTTTTAAAATTTCACCTCATATTTTTCTTTGATGGCACATTTAACTAATGTGATATGATATTATTGAATGCCTAATTGCATCTGGACATTGCTTAAAGTTGGTTGTGTTGTGGAGCCGCTTTTGACATTCAAAATCTTTCTGCTGAACTGTTGTTTATTCTATTTTGGGATTTCACTTAATTATTTAAGAGTTACAAGAAGGAGAGGGAATAATGGGTGATAAAAGCTGTAACTGTACAGACAAAACCTCATATGAAGTCTTCTGCGGTGGCAGAAAACAGCACAACTTTTGGGGTCAGCTATTTAATTGTTATATTTGACCAATAGAAAACAATCGGGGTGGTTTCTATACTTCCATATACCAAAGATCAACAGTAAGCTGATTTGGAAAATAATTGGCTGAAGAATTGAATGTCTTAAGCCGTAAACGTTATTCTATTCAATATCACTGATCGACTAGATTTCTGGATCAGGCTCCTAAAAATGGATCCTTTCAAATGCTGCCCAACTTCATTCCCTCCTCAAAAGGCAGCCAACATGATCTTCGGAAAGTGTCAATCTAACTATATCACTCTCTTCTGAAAACATTTGATTTTCTGTGGGTTTTAGGGAACATTGCAAACTCCTTGGCTTTGAACACAAAGTTTGTCATCCTTTAGTCTGTGGACCCTGCCCCAGCTCACACACTCTGCTCCAGACATACCGAATGACTGGCTGTCCCCAAAGGCATGCCCATTCTTGTTTTGGTACCTGTGGGCACTCTTTTCCTTTTTCTGAATCTTCTCTGTTCTCTCTGCTTGACTAAACCCTGATCATTTATTTATTGAATTCTTTTCAAGATTTGCTCATGAAACATGTAGGAACATGTAGGAAGCCTTCCAAGGGACACCACCTTGATCCCTCCTCTGTGACCCAGTAGCATCCAGTGCATTTTTCATACAGGTCTGTGATCATTGGTTTACCTGTGTTATTCTCCATGAGGCTTTTAAAGAAAAAGAGTATTATATTTTTCACTGCATTCTAGGTGCCCAGGACTGTTCTGGGATTGAATTCAGTGGATCCGCAGTGCACAAGCCTTTGTTGAATCTGTGAATGGTGAGGAATTCTGTACTCAAACAAGGCTCTGGTAATATCTCACTGTATGACCTGCCGTACTCTCTTTAAATGCCCCAAAACCTCAGGGGCTTTTTCAAATGTAACGAGAGATTCTTGCCTCATGTGGGTTTGTTATAACTGTTAAGGGAAGTATAAAAGTAACTTGAACTGTTAAAGAAAAATAATGCAAGATAAGGTGATAGTATTATTGTTACACATATTCTTATTCTTTCTGCAGCAAAGATATTTGTTAAGGTTCATAATTGTGTGAGAATAGTTAGGAGAGAATAATTTGAAGTTCAGATAGCTTTTCCTTTTTACATATTCTGAACTCCCTAGGAGTTCTTTGTTGCTATAGAAACAGAAAGAGGTTGTCATATTTTTCTTTTTATACTTTATAGCTCTGTAGTTCCAAGTACTGAGTAGAAAAGACTAGTCCCTTACCATAAGCACAGTAACATTTAAAAATCAAAGCTGCTAATCAAATTGATTATCTGCCCAAAAAATAACATCCTGATACAGAACATATTCCAATTTTTGAAACATTTTTGGCATTAGCTATTTTTCATTATTTGGTAGAGAGAAACTTTATTGTTTGGGGATGTTCAGTTCACTTGGGAAACCAAACTTGAGAAAAAGACAGCTAGGGACTGCCTTTATTGAAGAAAAACGCAGAGATAAAAGTGAAAAGAAAAATGGCTTTAACTGTGTTCTAGAGCAGAAAGTCAAGTTACCTATTTGGTAAGGCTACAAAAACTACCATCTTAAGTTTTTCTGTTTTATTAGGTTTTAAAATTTGAGCTGAAATAATAAAACCCACATTCTGGAAGAAGCACCCATAGAACACCAAGTATGTACCCTTTACCTCTTGGCAGTGGAATGGTTGAGGACAAAATCGTATGGGAAAGGTCAGTGAATTAAAAGCCAGAATAACTTAAGTTCTATTTCTTGTCTTGGTGACTTAGCTGGAGGTGGGGGTGAGGGTATTTAATTTCATTTCTCTGGCCTCTATTTCTTCATCTGTGGAAGGGAAGAATAGGATAACTGTTCTCTGCTATCTCCTAGTTCTGAAATTTCCTGATTCTAAACAGTCCTACTTTATACATCTTCAGATATAACTAGCTAACTATCTCTTATCCCAACCAAATCGTATTCCCTCAGAAAGGAAGGGAGGAAGGAAGGAAAGAGGACAGGGAAGGCGTGTAAGTAAGAAGGGACAAAAAAGAAGAAAGGGAGGAAAGTAGGAAAGGACCTCAAAAACTATAGCCTTGGATACATTTCAGGCTCTCTCAACCATTACAGTAACACAGCCATTTTTAAGGATACCAAATATGAATAATTCCTTTCTATAATTCATAAATGCATTTGGCTCCTTAGTGGTAAACAGATTATCATCTGTAGGATATGAGTATTAATTAGATTGCTTTCTGATAAAAATAAAATGGGTAGATTTAAAGTATACTTATTTTTTATAGTGTGTAATATAAACTTCCAAATGTAATTTGAAAAACACTTTCCATAAATATTTTTAAATTATCTTTAAATTTTTAAATAATATTTTACATGGTGTGACACTTTTTTTTTACATGCATAATATTGCCAGGAAGCACAAAAATAATGGTGTATGTTCAGTTATGTTCCCCTTTAGGGAATTTTTACCAGTTGAACAATTTACTTTCAATTCTTTTCTTTCTCTAGGATCATATGATCACACACTTCTCCCTGCCCCCTGCCCCACACATACTAATGCACATAATTATTCATGTTTACATTTTCCTTCCCCCAACTTCCTCCTCTTGTCTTATTCCTTTTCTCTTTCTCTGTTGTCTTTTACCATTATAGCTGCTAAGTTAGGACAAGAAACTTTATAATATTGCTAATAGTACAGATGAAGAAATGCTGCTGGTATAAGCAACTATGTGTAGCTTCATCAGGGGCCATGCATGAGAGAGATTAGTCAGGAAGAATCCTTATAATGTGCACATTGATCTTAATAATGTTCTGAGCATCAGAATGCCTACAAAAAATAGGTCCCATGATAGTACTCCTTTTGTTGCTGCCTCTTGTCTCCATGAATTATGAATAATAAAAAGAGAGAGAGAGAGGCTGAGGCCTTTATCTGTTTTGGAATAGTAGAAAAGCTTAGAATGTGGTTATGATTATAGAGTTTTTTGTTATACACTCCTAAAATTCCAATTCTGCCCCTCAACTAGCTATGTGGTCTCAGGCAAATTATATATGTATTTGGAATCTCAGAGATTTCATGTACCAAAAGGATGATGATGAATGCATTGTTCCATCTCACTTTGTGAGGGTTACATAAACTACTGTACATAGCACAGTAAATTTGATTTTCCATGTAGACATGTAAAGACTGTCAGTGGCCCCCTTAGGCCATGCTTCTCAGAGTATGGTCTTGAGCTACTTGCATGTACCTCAGCTGCATCAGAACTTCTGTGGTGATGTAAGATCAATTTTAACAAGGACCCTTCGTGATGCATGGGCATCAAGATGTTTTAGAAACACTGCCTTGAGGACTTAAAGTAAATATCAATAGAAAAATTAGATTTATTCTGCAGTTTTCAATTTCCCACCAAGCTTTCTATTTTGTACTTTCAAACATATTTTTATCTATCTTCTGCACATTTATACTGAAAATAATATATTTTGATGAAGAATATTTGGAAGAATTGTTTCTTAATCCCTGAGTTTTGAATAAAAATTACCAAAACAATCAAAGCTTTGAATTTCTAGCCCTAGCTAGTTTGGCTCTGTGGGTAGAGTGTTGGCCCTAGGACTAAAAGGTCCTGGGTTCAATTCTGGTCAAGGGCACGTACCTTGGTTGCAGATTCCCTTGCCCTGCGGGAGGCAACCAGTCAACGTGTCTCTCTCACGTTGATGTTTCTCTCTGTCTCTCCCTCTCCCTCTCCCTTCCACCCTCTCTAAAAATCAATAAAAAAATATTCTGGGGTGAGTATTAACAACAACAAAACAAAACCAAAACAAATGAGCAAACAAAAGGCTTTGAATGTCTACATTCACAGTGCTTGATCATTCACAGATATTAAATTTAAGTGTGACATTGCTCTAATCATCTCCAATTGTATAGGATGTTTTCAAGGTGAGATAATAAAGGAAATGAAAAGAATTTTATGTCATAACTATATAAATATTTAAAGCCATCTTTTACCAAACATACCTGTGGCCTAGCCAACTTGGGGTTCGAATAAAGAGTTAAACTTGACCAAGAAACAAGGAAATTTTTCAAATTAAGTCATGATGTTTTATTCAAATACAAAGTTTTGTTATCAGGTGAGGGTCATACTTAGTTTAAAATTTTATTTATTTGTTTGTTTATTCTAATTTGATAAGTTGTACTCTATCTACACTACTACTGGGGTGATCCCCTAGAAGTGTCCTTGCCAGGCAGACCTGTGTTTCCCATTTTGTGCCAGTGAAAATGCATAGGATGATGTCTGACGTTCAATGCCCAATGGAATAAGAGCAAAGTTTGGCTCAGTTGAATTAGACTTATTAAAAAAGTCCATGGTTAATACAAACGGTTTCATGATAACATTGTGTTTGGTTTAAGAAAAACAAGTACTTGTTGCTATTTGTAGAAACATCAGGTGAGATGAAAAATAATTGATAGAAAAAGTCAATGATAGAGTGATATTTTTGAAACTGACCTCTGGACAAGAAGGTAGATAAGAACTTCTATCTTGTCTTCAGCATTACATTTTTGGACAGATCAATGAACTGGAGGTGTGAAGAGAGTGAAATGAATATATACACTGAGAATCTGAAAGCACCGCATGTATGATTTCATCGGAGAAAATGCCTTCTGTATGCTATACCATGCAACAATGATACCAACAGGAGAGAAAAGCAAGCAGGCTCCATTGATTTTTCCCTGGATCCTCATAAGCCTTCCTAATGCACTTGAGGGTGTAAATAATGCATGCAACAGATTGCATTAGCAGTGATTATCTCCTTATTGCATGCATAAGTCAGGAGACATTATTAGTGCACCAGAGACTGAGGAACAGTTCCAGATTGCATGGTCTCTCTGCCTAATGACTAAGCTAGAGACCAAACAAAAATAATCTTCAAAATTTGTCTCATGAATTGCCTTCCTTTGCATCATAAAAATAATGGGGGGAAAAAGTTTATGGAACAAATAAAAGGTTTATATAATGTGTGAAAGTTTTCTTAAATAGGAGAAGACATACAAAGGTCTTCATGAAGGGATATTAAATTGTCCCTGTGATCCTTCTACAAATCTGTGATTACTTTTTAACGTAGGTGAGATAATTATAAACAAACTAATGTTACAAGCCATATATGATTATCTCAACAATTTGTGTAGCCTGGAGAAGGACTGCACACCTTAATCCATCATTGTATCTGTCATTGCTTAGCCACGGAATAGCAGGATGCTTCTTTTAGATAATTTCATCTTATTGATTAAACTAGAGCCCCAGTGCACAAAATTCATGCATGGGGTAGGGGGCCTCAGCCTGGCCTGCACCCTCTCGCATTTCTGGACCTCTCGGGGGATGTCTGCCTGCTGGGGAGTGGGCCTAAGCCAGCAGGAAGACATCCCTCTCACACTACGGGACCCCTCGCTCCTTACTGTCGGCCTGCTCACTGCTCCTTTCCACTCAGCTTGCTGTTCCTTGGCACTGCTGCGGAGGCAGGAGAGGCTCCCGCAACCACCACTGCACTCGCCAGCCATGAGCCCGGCTTCTGGCTGAGTGGCACTCCCTTTGTGGGAGCACACTGACCACCAGGGTGCAGCTCCTGTATTGAGCGTCTGCCCCCTGGTGTTCAGTGCTCATCATAGTGACCAGTTATTCTGGTCGTTCTGCCTTAATGGTCGCTTAGGCTTTTATTATATAGACTAGAGGCCCGGTGCACAAAATTCGTGTACTTGGGGGGGGTTCCCTTGCCCTTGGGGGATGTCCGACTTATGGCTTAGGCCTGCTCCCTGCCTTCAGTTGGACATCCTTAGTGCTGCCATGGAGGCAGGAGAGGCTCTCGCCACTGCTGCTGCGCTCGCCAGCCGTGAGCCCGGCTTCAGGCTGAGCGGTGCCCTCCCTTTCCCTGCTGTGGGAGCGCACTGACCACCAGAGGGAAGCTCCTGCATTGAGCATCTGCCCCCTGGTGGTCAGTGTGCGTAATAGTGACCAGTTCTTCCAACGTCCAGTTGATTTGCATTTTAGCCTTCTATTATTTTAAATTCTGATCATTGTACATAGATCTGCAATGTACACAAATAATTTATTAACCAGTTGTATTTAGTGATTAACATAAATAGGGTGATTTTTGTGTGTGTTAAAGCTGGACTGATTAACGCAGCTTATTCTGGTATATTAAAACAAAATAAACATGAAATACTGGCAATTTGTCTAAACTTTTACATGGATTTAGGCCTTGAAGATATTAACTATAACACTCAATAAGAGAATTTTATACAGTTTATATTTTACAATCAAAATACCTTATAGAAAAGTGAGAGATTACCAGCTTTAAGATGTTTTCTTTATATAGCTATTTATAAAGGCAGTTTGGATGAACAGATATACATATGTGTTGTATAATAGGCCAGAAATAAGGAAGGTTTCAAAAGCAAGAAAAAACATTCCATCATTTCTACTGTCTCTCTTCAGTAAGTTATCCTCATATCTTCCCACATTGAGGTTTCTAAAAAATTGTCCAAAGAATTAAAAAAAGCACTCTGTATACAGATCAAAGTATTGAGCATAATGTGGGCTTAGAAATAACATAATATTCATTAGAAAATATTAGTGCATTTTTCAGAGATTTCCCTTTGTGTTAGTAAAATTTTTCAATTGGGACAAAAGTTTAAGCATTCAATTTCTTCTGATCTTTTGAGTTTTATACTACAGTGATATTCTGTTGTAGAATCTTACAGCTTATATCATTATTTACCCATGATTTACTGCAGGCAGCTTCTTCCGGGCCCGGCTTTTGTCAGGAAGGGCGTCCAGAAGATGTCTGGTCTAATTAGCATATTACCCTTTTATTAGTATAGATAACTGAAAGGATCATCACTCTTGATCATACATTTGTATGTGATCTAACAAATGTTAGTTGAACTGTTGTTGTTTTTCCTCCTAATAGAAACTTCACTAGAAATACACTTTGACTTTACCACAACAGAGGAATGATCAATTTAATTTTAGGGCCACTGGTCCTTATAGGATCTATTTCTGCAGCCTTTTTTTATCCCACAGTCTTCTACATTATGTTTAATATCTGGCTTCAGTGAGCATTTTTGATGATGAAACAAATTAAGTCCGTCTTGGTGGGTAGGTTCTGCTTCTTTTCTTCCCTCTGGGTGAGATCTGTCCAGAAGCATAGAGCACTGATGAAGTTGTGAGTTAAGACAATGGGATGAATGGAATTTATAAATGGAAAGTTAATGGCCTTGAAATCCATAGCCTCTATGCAAAAGCCAAGTTAATTTCTAGAATTTATAAGGAAAGGTAAACTTTTGATTTATACATCAAAACATGTTACTTCTGTTAAGAATCTATACTAAATTTCACTGGCAGTTTCACAGACTTTGCCTCTTGCAATTTAATAGGATTAGAGTTAGTTTTGAATTTTAAAAATTAAACTTTTCATTTCAGGATAGTTTAGCTTTGCAGAATAAATTTCGAATAAATTCCAGAGTTTCCATATGCTCCACACCCAGTTTCCCCTATTGTTAATATCTCACATACTATGTACAATTTTCACAATGAATGAATCAATACTGATACATTATTATTAACTAAAGTCCAGTTCTGAAGTTTTGAAAATACATTAGAGTGAAAAACAACAACATGTAACTAATTAAATTATTGTTTCTCAGTTTTAAAATAAAAGCTTATTAGGAAACCAAGAATAACATGCCATATAAATTCATAACAAATGAGCTTATGATTCAATATAGGTGACTAAAGAGTAGTATATAACAGATAAATTATTTTGGCTAAAATACATTTATTAAAAGCCAGTTATTAATTTTATTAATTCTAAGTCACGATTGATTTTAAATGCCTATTTATTTATTTACTTATTTATTTTTAAGGAGAAAGGGAGAGGGATAGAGAGATAGAAACATTGATGAGAGAGAAATATCATCAATTGGCTGCCTCCTGCATGCCCCCTACTGGGGATGGAGCCCACAACAGGGGCATGTGCCCTCACCAGGAATCAAACCAGAGACCTCTTGTTTCTTGAGTTGACATTCAACTACTGAGCCACACTGGCCTGGTCCCAGTTTTTTGTTTTATTAAATTTATTGGGGTAGCATTGGTTGATAAGATTATGTGTTTCAAGTATACAGTTCTATATTACATCATCTGTATATTGCATTGTGTGTTTACCACCCAAAGTCTAGTCTCCATTCATCACCATATATTTGACCCTCTTTACCCGCTTTCATCCTCACCACACCCGCTTCCCATCTGGTAGCCACCATAATGTTGTCTGTGTCTATGAATTTCTCTGTTTTTATTGTTTGTTTGTTTGTTTATTTATTCAGGTAAACAACTTTTTGATGCTCTTGTATTGCAACTCATTTCGATACCATATTTATTTAGACCTCAAAAAAACAGTTCTAAAACGTATTATCTACAAAACCTTGTGTGTTTAGAAAGCCTTATAGAGAAAGATATCCATTTGACTTAAAATAAAAAAGCATTTTGTTACATGATCAGTCATCTCAGTAGTAACAGTCCTTTGCTGAGGACCTACAGTGCTAGATATTTTACAAGGTTCTTGACACACATTATCTTTGATCCTATCAACAGCCCTGAAAGTTGATGGCATTATCCCTTATCTTACAGATGTGGAAATTGAAACTCAGCAAGACAAAGCAATTAGCTTAAGGTTACATAGCCAGTGAAAGATGGACGTTTTTGTAAAAAAAAGAAAAAATATATATAGGGAAAATAATCTCCTAAGGCATAAAGTATAAAGGGTTCTCTCAAATTATAACAGTTAAAGAGATTTAGTATTTAAATCCTAATCCTGATAAATAGCTTGGAGTGTTTTGTCATCTTTGTATCATATAACTAAAGGAGATTGGTCAAAATTGCCATTTTTAAAAATTAGGCAATTTCAAAAATAGTGTCACCAGCAGATTTATAATAGGGAAGTGTTATATACCTGGTTTAATAGCAAAGACCAGGATAAAGTATGAAAAATATAAATTAAGTTTATGTCACAGACTTTTATCTTTTACAAGATGTTTTTGGTGGTTATTTATTATGAGGCTGAAAGAAGAAAATTATATCAAACTGAACAGCGCATGTGAGGCATCTGAAATTTAACTTTAATATCCTATATAATAAGGAGGTAATATGCAAATTGACCATCACTCCATCACACAAGATGGCCGCCATAAGATAGCCAGCAGGGGAAGGCAGTTGGGAGGGACCAGGTCTGCAGGGGAGGGAAGTTAGGGGCGACCAGGCTGGCAGGGGAGGGCAGTTAGGGGTGACCAGGCTGGCAAGGGAAGGCAGTTAGGGGTAATCAGGCTGGCAGGGGAGGGCAGTTAGGGGCGACCAGGCCGGCAGGGGAGCAGTTAGGCGTCAATCAGGCTGGCAGAGGAGTGATTAGGGGGTGATCAGGCTGGCAGGCAGAAGCGGTTAGGGGCAATCAGGCAGGCAGGCAGACAAGCGGTTGGGAGCCAGGACTCCTGGATTGTGAGAGAGATGTCCCAGATTGGAGAGGGTGCAGGCTGGGCTGAGGGACACACACCCCATGCACGAATTTCGTGTACTTGGCCTCTAATTACATTGTAATAACTATGAGTTACCCTTAAGACTTCTAAGTAAGAAATAGTGGGAAATTTCCTGTTGGTTTACTAATGTGTGTGGTATGTGGTGTGTGGTGTGTGTGTATTTGGGTTTCTGCTATACTCCTGACACTGAGTTTCTTTCTTGATTAGGCAGTGACAAAATAAATACATCTGAGGGCATCATCTGAAAATGTATTATCCCTCTTTGGTTGCTGTAATTTCTGTGTCTGATTGTCATAGCTGGAGTCTGTTGAATCTCGTGGCTCCAACAGGGCACTATTGACTATTCCTCAAAGTATAGAGAACAATCCAGGCTCCATCAAAGTTTTTTAAATGTAAGCATCATACTTTGAATAAAAATCTTCAGAGGTTATTTTTGTTCTTGCACTGTTTATCAAGTAAAAGGTACATTTTTAAACCACAGAACACACTAGGGTTCATTCTAAATGAGAGTTTCTAGAATGTTTAGTTGCTTTCAGATTCAGATTTTTTTTCCCTCTTAATCACCAGATATCTAAACTTGAGATTTTATATTTAGGCCTAGAACACACAATAATGTTAAGTTACGGTTGTATATACTGCAGCTGTGATAACAATAACAGAAACAACAAGTTTCTTCGTCTACTGGTATTACTCACTTCATCCCCAAAGTTGGAAAGTAATTACTGGTAGTGGTAATTAATGTTTTGGGTGACAGAAAGAGTCATTATTTTATACAGGTCTCTATTTTCTTCCAAATAATATTTGAAGAACATGGATGATTCTCAAAAGAACCCAAATAATTATTATTAGCAGTCATTGAGTTGACATCTGCCAAGGTAATATAAATGAGGAACACTCCAGGAATAGCTTTATATACAAAGAATATGACAATAAAATTAAAAAAAAAAACAGAGAGAAAAACCCTTTAGTGACTTCTGTGCTACTGGGGAAGCTAAACAACAGACAAAATAAGGAGATTTCATCTCTGTTAGAGAATGGTAAAGGCTAAAGAGAGAAATAAAAGGGATTCACATTTGAGGGCAGGGGTTACGATTAAAGTTTTTAGTGAAGTCAGGGAGGCCTCACTAAGGAGGGACAGTTGGTCAAAGGTTTCAAAGAGGCAAGGGAGGGAATCACGCATATAGAGATGACAAGAACATCCAGGCATGACTAAGCATGTGCAAAGTCCCAGAGACAACAGGTTCAAAGTCCTGAAATGGCACATGTTTGGAGGTTTAAGACATGACACATGGCTTCAAACTTAGAAGGAGCATAAAACATATTGATGAAATCAATAACATCAATATATTTAATGTTTTTCCCCATAATGTTATGGTCGAATTCAATGATTTTATTTTTTCCCTACAGGTAAAATGTTTGAATGCGACATGAATATTAAAAGGTGGTTCATATACTGAAAATGAACTGTATGCTTAATTTGTAGGGTTCCATATCATGTCAAGCCTTATTTTTCCTTAGCTCTTCATACTAATGCTGTAAAAGGTTGTATCTTTCTCTCATAATTAGTTGTGAATTGCTTTTGCTAGGAGCATAATTCTTTGTGAAATTGCACTCCTTGTCTTTAGTTCTCTCCATGCCTTGTGGAGAAAAGCATCCAGGATTCCTCTTCCTTCATTTTTGCTGTGTTGAATAGTTTCACCCAGAAGAAGAGAAAAATCCCTGAGAACATTCACACAAAAAGGCCATTTGTCCTGTTGCTAGCCTCACTGGTAAAAGCTCAGTGAGTACTTGAAGGCGCCATCTCTCCTGCAAAATAATCACTGATAACTGAAACACCCAAGGAAGAGATACAGTATACTGAATTCTTTCAAATACTAATCTAATACTGCCCTTTCAAATTAGCATGCATCTTTTTTTCTTTTGAATCTAAAACCCTAAAACATCTCTTCTCTGAAGTTCTTTGTCTTGAGGCTGTGGAGATGAGCCCCTTGTTTTCACGGAGTCCAACATGCTGGGGAAGTAGCGCTGGTGAGTGGAGATCCCCTTTCCGAGTGGGTATGGAGACAGCACAACCGTGACACCTGCTTCTGAGATTGCTGTCCCAAGAGAACTAGCGGCAGTGTTCATTGTGAATGTTACAGCACACACCCAGCAGGAGGCAGTTCTGAAAGTGCCCCAGTGCCACTCTACTCATTTCAGTCTGTGCAGTGATTGGCCTTGGATTTAGAAGCCTGAAGGTGAATTATCCTGTTGGCTTCCGATGAATGCAATCAATTTAAACAGGTAAGGGGATATCAACTTGGACGTATATCTGATGCATAAATTAACTGTAGCCATTTTATCTAGTAGGTTCTATGACTACCCTTGAAAATAAAAATACTTGTTCCTACAAATTTTTATGAAATAGCCACTGTTCAGACTAGGAGATAACCCTCCTAGAATTTCTGGTTAAATGCTAAGACATTTACTTTTGGTAGATGCAAAAAAATCAGAATACATAGATTGGGATATTGACTCCAAGCTCTAATAAATTGTTTAGGATATTAGGGGATGATGCTGCCACCTATCTGGCAAAGTGAAGTACAAGTGAGGTTAGCAATGTGCTCGGTATTCCTTCAACTTGGTACTCAACTTATTTGTTACATATCTGGCATGGGGGGACATAAAAATTGTCACAGAATTCTTTCCAAAAGTGCAGCCTGGGAAGATAAGACCTATTATGAGAGGAAGTAAAGGGTAATTAAGTATCACTATAAACTAGAAATAATACATAGAGCCACATGTTGAAAATATAATTTTTAGTCTCAGGAAGGGGAGAGATTATGACAGACCAGTAATTCATAGAAATCCCTCTCTCCGGAGATGAGACTTGACTCAGGAATGTCAGAGGAGAACAGAACATAGAGCTGGTCCAGCTTTTCATTGCACAATGTTGAGAGTTACACTGACCCACAAAACTGCAAGGTAATGGCCCCAACTGCAGCTCAGACGCCTAAACTCTAGACCAAGTAATTCCTGCCTCTCTTCATTTGCTCAATCATGGATTCACTGGACAAGCATTTGGGGTGTATATTCCAGGCACTGCTCTGGATATTGGGAACCAAGCTGTTGGCCAAATTCACACAATCCATTAACATCGTGGATCAGGCATTTTAGGAGAAGATACACACAGTAAATTTAAATTTTTAAGAATTTTCTGACTGGCAACAGACTGATGGGTTTGGGGTGTGCAGGTAAGATGGCGCAGAGATCTCTGAAGAGTTGTCATTTGCAGAGAGAAGTAAATTAATAAAGATCTAGCTATGCGTGGGAAAAATATGGCCAGCAGAGGGAACGCAGGGGTCAAAAGCTCTGAGGGGAAGAAACGTGATTGGATGGAGAAACAGCCAGGAGGACAGATTGGCTGGCACAGACGAGTTGACGAGAAGTGAGATCAGATGATACTTATCAACAGTACAAGCATGAACAGGATTCAGAGTCAGAAATGGAGGGATGGCATTCAGACAACAATTCTTTAAACAAAGTTATGAGTTAGGAATCAGGCACTGTTCTCTAGATATAAGTTGCTACTTCAATTTGGGAAAAACATAACTGTTGGACAAAATAACATAGTGACCAGTATACTAGTAGGCCATTTGAAGGAAGAATTTTATAAATCAGATCCAATCCAACTTAATTTTTAAAGTTTTATTTCTTTGTACTAAAATTTTCCAATCTGTTTATCTTTTGGACACATTTGTCTCTCCCTTCTTCCTTGATGGATAAGACATTTCCTAGGCTGATGGTTGGGGTGGAAGAGAGGAGCCACTTCTTAATGCGCCGACCTGCAGTAGCGAAAGCAAAAGCTAGCCCCTGGGGTCACGGTGCCAGGCTGCTGAGCATAGGCCACTGAGCACAGGCCCCTGGGCCTTTTCCTATCCGGTCCGTCTGCCTTCCTGGACACTTCTCTGAGGAAGCGAGGGCTCATTTCCAGGCAGCACTTCCATTGTGGTGGTGCATTTTGTACATCAGAGCAATCAGGGGAGACCACGGTACCCTGGGGATTTTACCTGGCATGGTACATCCTCCTAAAAGGGCAACCAAGAGTTTTACTTTACAACATCCAGCCAGATGGGACGCAGAATACCATTAACTGATTAAAACAAAGCAAAACAAAACAACAACAAAAAAACACACCTCATTGGCTCCTTTATTACTTGATTGTATTTTTCAATTACAGTTTTGTTTTGTTTTTACTTTTTTTTATTGAATTTGTTGGGGTGACATTGGTTAATAAAATTATATAGGTTTTGGATGTACAATTCTATAATACTTCACCTGTATGTGGTATTGTGTGTTCATCACCCAATGTCAAATCTCCTTCCATCACCATTTATCTCCTGTCTTTTACCTCCCATCCCCCCCTCTGCCTCTGGTAATTACCATATTGATGTATATATCTATATGTTTTGTTTTTATGAGTTTTTTGGGTTTTTTTGCCTAATCTCTTCACCTTTTTCACCCAGCTCTGAAAACCCTCTCCCCTCTCACAGCTGTCAGTCTGTCTCTATCTATGAGTCTGTTTCTGTTTTGTTATTTTGTTCATTAGATTCCACAAATGAGTGAAATCATATGGTACTTGTTTTTCTCTGACTGGTTTATGGTTAATGTTCTCCTTTATGTTGTCACAAAGGGTAAAATTTCCTCCTTTTTTTGGCTGAGTAGTATTCTGTTGTGTAAATCTATCACAGCTTTTTTATCCAGTCCTCTATTGATGGATGCTTGGGCTGCTTCCAAATCTTGGCTATTATAAATAACACTATAATGAATTCAGTTACAGTTTACATTCATTATTTTGTATTAGTTTTAGTCTTCAGGTATACAGCCTGGTGATTAGATAATCATAAACTTTACAAAGTCTTTCTCCTGATATTAAGTATCACTATAAACCGGAAATAATACGGGGCACCATACCTAGTTATTAGAATATTATTAGGCTGTATTCCCTATGCTATAGTTTTCATCCCCAGGAGTACTTTATAACTATCAATTTGTTCTTCTTACCTTCACCTTTTTCAACCAGTCCCCAACTGCCTTCCCTCTGGCAACCATCATTCTGTTCACCACACTGGTATCTTAAAGCATTTCATTTGAAGTTTTCCCAGGTCTGGCAAGTACCAGACCCTAAGTTTGGTGCAGAAAAGCTCTGGGCTTCTGTCTTGCCTGTCAGCTTGTTGGGGGCATCGTTGTTGAATCATCTACCTCTATCTGCACAGAAAAATGACAGGAGCAGCTACTCTGGAGAGAGAATGTATAATTTAAGTGAGAGGCTGAGTCACAATTTGTCTTCCTCCCCAAAAAATACTTCACTAAAGTTGTAAAGTGGACTTACGTATTTGCATTCCTTCCTTTCCATGAACAATCTTCACCCTCATCTTTCGGATAAACAGGGTATTATCCTAATTCATGGAGCAAGATGACAGTTTATTTTACTAGCAGCTTTTTTTTCTGATTCAAATGTGTGTGTGTGTGTGTGTACAAGAAAACTCCTCTTTAATTGATGGGAGCAGATCTCATGACTCACAGTCTCCTCTGAGGAATAACTGGTTGCATGAAGAACATAGAAGAAACTATTTTAATCCTACTCCCTCTTATTTGTTCAACTGTAAAATTAGTTTGTGCAATTATTGACTTTTTGAAATAGAAAACAGGGAGTCTTTCTATTTTTGTAACTTTAAAGCAAGTAATAAATAGAAAAATTTAACTTCACAATGTACAGCAAATGATTTTTATTTTATTGCCCCTCCCTCAATACAAAGCAAACATACATTGTCCAGAGCAGGATAAGCATTCTTAGCAGCATCCTTGCTTCTTGCCTTTTTCTTCCCTACACTCCACAGACTAAAAGGAAAATTAAGATTGCAAGAAGCGAGCATATCTGGTAATTATGAAATGGTTGGTCACCTTGTAATAATCAGGCATGACTTGGAGGTAGACATGGCACCAATATTGTTGTAAAGGGAAAAATTAGCAAAGGGTGGTAAGAAAGTAGTGGCTATAGGGGGAGGTGGGGATGCTGGGAGCAGACTGGGTTGACTAGCCTATTCCAGGTGCTGATATACAGGCAAAGAGATAAAAAGTGTAATTCAGAAGCCAGTTTCAACATAATACGACCTTCCAATGTTTAAGAACTGCTAGTTCTATTAATGCCTATATTCTTTTTTAAATATGTTTTTATTGATTTCAGAGAGAGGAAGGGAAAGAAGAAGAGGGGACAAAAAAACCCATCAATGATGACAGAGAAGTATTGACCAGCTGCCTCCTGCATGACCCCTATTGGAAATCAAGCCCACAACCTGGGCATGTGCCCTGACTGGGAATCAAACTGTGACCTCCTGGTCAACCACTGAGCCACACCGGCCAGGAAATGCCTATATTCTTAGAATTTTATGTTGAATTTTCTTCTTATTCAAACTCATGCATATTTTATGTCAGGAGTTAACTAAATATTTCGAGAGCACGACCACTTATTGTTGGCTAAGACTGAAAGACAGTAGAGGCTGAAAGACAGTAGAGGTTGAAAGCCAAAGTGAAGTGGTGTTTTCTCTGGAAAATTTTGGAAAGCTTGCCTCTCTAGGATGGCTTCTTACAAATCAGTGGTTGTTGTACTTTGTCTTAGTTTCCTAAAACAGCAAAATACACAGGAAAAGATGCTGAACTTTGCACTATTTGTTGACTATATGAATGACAAAGGCAGGCTACTTTCTCTGCTGGGCTACATCATTAGCCATAAAATTATAGTAGTGGTAATAAATCTGCCCTTTGTAAAATACCTTCTGTGCTGACTGCTTTTCATATTTAATATCCTTGAATGCATTTCTTCTGAATTGCAATGCTCTAGGCAGGTGCCATTATTTAAGGTCAGAAAACCTCATCGTGAATAGTATGGCAACTTGCCAGAATCATTCAGCTAATAAATGGAACAAAGCAGTCTGAGCTTCAGAAACCCACCCAAACTATACTCACACAGCCTTAGACATGCCCCATCATTTCTCTGCTTTTGTTTCATTAGCTGTTGTTTCAAAAATATGCTTCCCTGCCCGGCTGGCCAGCGTGGCTCAGTGGTTGAGCATCATCCTATGAACCAGGAGATTGCAGTTCAATTTCCCATCAGGGCACATGCCTGGGTTGCTGGCTCAATCCCCAGGAGGGGCGTGCAGAAGATAGCTGATCAATGATTATCTCTCAACATTGATTACCTTGGGCTGTGGATATCCTTTCAAACTTGATGTATGGGAAATCAAAATGGAGCCAGACCAATATATATATACTGCTTTTTAAATCATTCTGCTTTGTCTCCTTTAACACTAGCCTGTCCTATAGTCTCTCTATGGTTTTAGAGTTGTGTAGATTTCTCATAGAAGTTGATCCCACCAAATTGGATCCCTTGGTTTTGAAAAATTATATACACAATTCTATTTCAATACAATATATGTATAGATATATTTACAAATTAGATTATGCCACTAATATTCCCTAGTATAAGTTCTGGGGTGCCAGTGCCAGAGTTTGAATCTAACTTCACCACATACTAGCACATACCCTTAGTCAAATTAGGTGCTCTGTCCTTGATTTGTTCATCTGTGAAAATGGAGATATATAATTAGTCCCTTAAATAACTAAGGTTGTTATGAGAGTCAAAGTTTATGTGCCTGACCAGTAACAGTCCTCAATCAATATTAGCTGATATTTATAATTATTATAAAAATCAGGCCCTAGCCAATTTGACTCAGTGGATAGAGCATTGACCTGCAGACTGTAGGGTACTAGGTTCGATTCCAGTCAAGGGCACATGCCCGGGTTGTGGGCTCGATCCCAGTGGGGGGCATGCAGGAGGCAGCCAATCAAGGATTCTCTCTCATCATTGATGTTTCTATCTTTCTCTCTTCCTCTCTGAAATCAATAAAAATATATTTTTTAAAAATTTTAATTGGTATCCTTATGATCTTTTTTTTGTTAATCCTTGACGAAGGATATTTTTTCATTGATTTTTAGAAAGAGTGGAAGGGAGAGGGAGAGACACAGAGAGAGAAATATCGATATAAGAGAGACATATGGATTGGTTGCTTCCACATGTGCTCTGACCAGGGCCGGGGATTGAGCCTGCAACCTAGGTACATGCTCTTGACTGGAATCCAACCCAGAACCCTTCAGTCCTCAGGCCAATGCTTTATCCATTGAGCCAAACTGGCTAGGGCCTTATACTTATTTTTGTTTTTTTAATATGGGAAGTTTATTGAAAAGAACAGAATTAGCAGACAAAGAAATCCTATATTTAGGATATCTAAGTGTATAAATAACTCAAAATTATTATTTTCTCTTCAATAAAATAGGCATAATAATATTTGTCCTAATTACTCATTGGATTGTTCTGAGAATCTAATGAGATGTCATTGGTGAAGATCATGTGTCAATTGCCCAGTGTTATGTAGATATAAAGTAATAGTGATGTTATATCAAAGATTGACCCTGGGAGAAAGAGAGGAAGAATGTGTATATAAGGGAGGGGCATTCTACTTTAAGAGACATAGAAGGCTATTTTCATGAGGTCTTGGATATAGGCAGGTAGAAATTTGGGACTCATGCTGAAAATTAGGTAATGTTTAAAAGAGGACCATATTGATATGGGAGATTTCTTCTTCCACCTACTTAGGTAATATAAAATGCTTTTTATTAACAGGCATATTTGAGATAATAAAGAGTATGGGTTATAGTGGGTGAGGATTTCATATTTTCTGTACAGCAGATCTTGGATTTCCACAGGTACTTTATCTAATGAGATGATGTATATGTATGTTATTATGGAGCTTTCATCTTGCAGAGAGATATGCAAATCAATTTGCATATACTGAAAGCCTTGAGGAAGCTTACAGTTATAAAATTTCATATCTGCTCATTGAAAGGCATAGGAAATTCTTTAGGGGAGGAGGGAGAAAAAAGAGAGGGAGAAAGAAAGAGAACATCAAGTTTAATATTTGCTGTTTTCTAGCAAAAGAGAAAGCAGTATAAAGCAATTTGGGGTTTTCACATTTGAACATACAAAATTGTTTCTTAAATTTTCCAAAAGCAATTTGTTATATTGATGGTTTCCATTTTTACCACTATAAATTTTTGAGTAGAGCCTGTTCCTTTGAAGATTTCCTGACAATCCTTCCAATTTTGAAATCTGAGCTATTTGTCAGAAATTACTATATCAGCCATATACTGTGCTATGTGAAATTTTGCATTTATACTGAGTCTTCCATATTTTACACAGGGCATTGGAGGAATTGAATAAACACAAAAGAATGGGATTCCTGGGTCCAGGACTGGGGCTAGGCAATGTGTTGGAATCAGAGGATTATATATCTTAATAAAGGAATGCTAAAAGGTACCCTGGACTTCACCAACGTCAACATTTACAGATGAGAAAATGGAGCCGCACAATGGACTTCATCAGTGGTCCTCAAAGTGTAGTTCTGCAGCATCAGCATCACTTAGGCCAGTGGTCGGCAAACTCATTAGTCAACAGAGCCAAATATCAACAGTACAACGATTGAAATTTCTTTTGAGAGCCAAAAACTGACTTCTGCGCATGGGCCACGAAGTTCCAATCACAATGTAAGTGCGTGCTCGCATGTGGTATTTTGTGGAAGAGCCACACTTAAGGGGCCAAAGAGCCGCATGTGGCTCGCGAGCCGCATTTTGCCGACCACTGACCTAGGCTAGGAACATATTAGAAATGCATATAAGTGCTCTAGCAGGGTGACTCAATTGGTGGGAGCATCATCCATGTACACCAAAAGATTGTGGGTTCGATTCCAGGTCAGGTTCAATCCCAGGTCAGGGTGCAAACCGAAAGCAACAGATCAGTGTTTTTTTTCTCTCTCTCCCTAACTCCGTCTCACTTCCCCTTTCCCCATTCCTCTCTCTAAAATCAATAAACATATCCTTGGATGAGGATTTTTAAAAATGCATATTGCCCACCGGCATGGCTCAGTGGTTGAGTGTTGACCTATGAACCAGGAGTTCATAGTTCACTTCTATGTCAGGGCATATGTCTGGGTTGCTGGCGTGCAGGAGGTAGCTGATTGATGAGTCTCTTCCATCATTGATGTTTTTATCCCTTCCTCTCCCTTCTCTGAAAACAATAAAAATATATTTTTAAAAATATATAAAACTTAAAAAATTTAAAAATGCATATATGTGGACCCTATACTACCCGTACTGAAATTCTGTGTTTGAACAAGTTCTCCAAATGATTCTGATGTGCTATAGCTTGAGAACCACTAGACAAGATTTAATTTTTCTAATACCTGTCCTAGTGTTTTTTCCATAGCAACATGCTGTTTCCCTTATCTTTCTCTCTGGAATTAAGAAGGAGGCACTCTGAACTCAACTGTCTACACATTCACCAAGCATAATGGGAGAACTGAAGACATTGTGCAGTACACATCTAGACTCCTTTAGAAAGAGAGTGGCTGACAGCTGTCATGGGTGGGGGTGGGACTAGGTGGGGATGGAGGAATAGACAAAAAAGAAGGAAAGCAGTAACAACTCATGGACACAGACAACGGTGTGATGATTGCCAGAGGGAGAAGGCGGTGGGGTGGAGAAGGATATAAGGGGGAGGGAGAATGCATGATGATTGACGGAGACTTGACTTGGGGTGGATGATGATGTGTTGTAGAATTGTGCATCAGAAACCTGTATAATTTTGTTAACCAGTGTCACTCCAGTAAATTCAATAAAAAAAGATAAAGAGAAAAATGTCAAACTATAAGAAAAAGAAAAGACTCATTTGCATGACTTAAAATTTTTAGACAATGGTGGTATTCTTAAGACTTTAAAAATGCAGGTAACTGCTTCATTTACCTAATTCATAGAACCCTAATTTTCCTAGAATATTGCTGTAGCCTCATACTATGTAGAAAGAGACCTAATATCTTGACTGAGTCAATCCATATCCCTTTACCTTACATATCTCACTCATAAACAACTGCTAAGACTGGTGGACAGAGGCTGAGACTTTTCCCACTACCCACCAAATACAAATACACCTTTAACTACACTGTAAACTTATGTATGTTTATCTGAATTCTTAATGCATGTTTTAGAATGCTGAGTATGGAACAAATAAGAATTAACATATATTGTATTTAATCATTAAAACTAGAATGCCATTATTGAACTCTGAATAATATGTAAACTGTCTTCTTGATTGGCTGAAATCGGTTTGCCTAGATTCATAAAATAATTGTAATGGTTCTTTTGCAAACAAATCCTATTTTTCATCAGTGAATGCAAGAAGACGCAAAAATAATATTTTCCTGGAGACAGAGCCAAGTTTTTATGAAGTAAGTAAAACTTGAACTCAGAGCCCCTCACTTGCAAGGGCACTTTCAAAGTCCAGTGTATAATTTTATATGCTTTTACTTAAAGGGGGTCCCCCAAATTATATAATCTTCAGGCCCCACAAAATCCAGATCCTCCTTCTTCAGGTAGGGCATATTAAGCACTCTGTTAGTGGGCACAAATACTTTGCATGTTGAACCTGGTAAAAGCCTTTTTATTTATGCTCAGTGAACACTGAACCAAAAAGAGGACCCATGTCAGTTTCAGAGCAGATAGACATTGTTTCTGTGAAAGTGCCTTGACAGTTACTACTGGCTCTGGATTAGCATTAAGCCGAATTGTCAAATGCTTCTTTAGTATTTTAGGTTTCCTTTCTCTTGAATAAGTAGACAAGAAGCACTTAGCAGCTTACTGTGATATTAGGCAGTGGAGTGTGTATTCACACATTTATAAATCTAAGTCTCTAAATGCTTTCAAAAGAAGGGCAATTTTACTTTTGGTCACTTCTGATCCCAAGAATTCAAAAATGCTTTTCAGTTAAAAATTTTGAAGAGAAAGCATGTTGATTCACACCTGAAGTCAATGCCAAATGCCTATTGAGTCTTTGATTTGTTTCTGTGGTCTACATCCTGAGGCTTCAGAATGACAGCCTGATTTGCATTTTTATTTTAGTAAAATAAATTTTTATTGAATTCTCAAAAAGATGATTCAATTGTAAATATCCAATTTAAGTATGTTTAGATGTTATAACTAATTTCAGATTTTCCAATGGGAAGGTACATGATTACTATGGTCTTTCCAGTTGCCATTTAAAAAGCTGATATGTTGCCAAAAATGCTTTTAAATCACTCACTGCTATGGAAGGTGAGATACGAGGGAGAAACAAGCCATGTATTATCTCTAATAACAGAAGCAATGATAATATTCAACTTTCTAATAGACTATGTGTCAACATACAGAGCCTTTAGACTCATTTGGTTTAGGGATTTAGACTCAGTCCCTATTGCCTCATCATTATTTAACAAGTTGTTATCTTATCCAAGTTAATACATCTCTCTGAGCCTTAATTTCTTTGTTTGTTAAATTTGTAGGATGATGTCTGGCACACAGTCAATAATAAATATTAAAAGTACAGGAGTCCCTCTTATCCACAGGGGATGCATTCCAAGACCCCCAGGGGATGTCTGAAACCTGGGATAGTACCAAACCCTATATCTACTATGTTTTTACCTATACATGTATACCTGTAATAAAGTTTCATTATAAATTCAGCAAGGTAAGAGATTAACAATAAAAACAACATAGAACAGGTATAACAATCCTATATAAAAAAAGCCCAGTGATCATAACACTGAACGACCACTCGACCAGTGGTATGAGGTGCATTGTCCACCTCTTGGTCCCTCCCCTTCCCCCCACTCCCCCACTCCCCAGCCCGCAGGCTTGAATCGCAGCATGGTGAACATGGAACCACAGGGAACTGGGTGGGTGGTGGCAGGGTGGGACTGAGGACTGGTGAGCAGGCCGGAAGGCAGACCTCTTGGTCCCTCCCCCCGACCCACAGGCTCTGATCTATCAGTGGTGGCGGTGGGGCAGGACTGGGGACTGGCAAACATGCAGAAGATGGCCCTGATTGCAGGCTAGGCCTAGGGACCCTACCTGCACATGACTTCATGTGCTGGGCCTCTAGTACTATAATAAAAGTTACGTGAATGTGGTCACTCTCAATATATCCTATTCTACTGCATTCACCTCTATTTGTGAGATGATGTAATTAATAACTTTAAGATGAAATGAAGAACGATGAATGATGTAGTTATTGTGATGTAGTGTTAGATTACTATAAACGTTACTGGAACTCAAGTACTGCCACAGGGCGACAGTCGATCTGACAATTGAGATAGATACTAAGTGACTAGCAGTTGGCTAGCGTATACAGTATGGATACACTGGACAAATGGATGACTGATATTCTGGAGGGAATGGAGTGGGACTGGATGAGATTTCATCATGCTACTCAGAAGGGCAAATGATTTAAAATATGAATTATTTCTGGAATTTTTAATATATATTTTATTGATTTTTTACAGAGAGGAAGGGAGAGGGATAGAGAGCCAGAAACATCCATGAGAGAGAAACATCGATCAGCTGCCTCCTGCACACCTCCTACTGGGGATGTGCCTGCAACCAAGGTACGTGCCCTTGACCGGAATCGAACCTGGGACCTTTTAGTCCGCAGGCTGACGCTCCATCCACTGAGCCAAACCGGTTTCGGCAATTTCTGGAATTTTTTTATTTAATATTTTTAAACCATGATTGACTGCAGGTAACTGAGACTGTAGAAAGCAAAACTACAAGTGGGGCGGGGAGCAGGGGCTACTACATACAAAATAGACTTTATGCTCTAGCCTGTTTAGCTCAGTGGTAGAGTGTCAGCCTACGGACCAAAGGGTCCCAGGTTCGATTCCGGTCAAGGGCACTTACTAGGGCACATACCTTGGTCGAAGGCTCCTCCCAGACCCAGGCCCTGGCGGGGCTCATGCAGGAGACAACCAATGGATGTATTTCTCTCACATCGATGTTTCTCTCTCTTTCCCTCTCTCTTCTACTCTCCCTAAAATTGAATGGAAAAATATCCTCAGGTGAGAATTAACCAAACAAACACAAACAAAGCAGATTTTATAACTTTCTCTGCTAAGAAATCTGAAGCACATTTTGTATGCATGAGATCACAGTGGGGGATCTAGGTTGAGAATATAAGTACCTCTCGCCTACATTGGTCTACATTTGTGTAACTAAAGAGTGGAGACAAGTGTTTCAGGGATTAGCATTTTTGGAAGAGTAAATGGTGAGGGCAGGAGGGACGACTAACTGTCATACCTGCCCTCTGATCTTTTGATAACATTATAGATGACGTAATCACTTACAAGGAATAGGTAGTAAGTGCTCTGAAAGCTGGTGTCTCCTTAAGTTCCTGCCGTTCCCGGCTGAGTGTGAGAGCTGAGGACCCCTCAAGGAGCACTCTACACAGTGGCATATGTGGCACCAAGAAACTAAGCAGGGTTTCAAAGTTTATTAAAGTACAGGCTGCCCATTTTTTTTCAGAGTGTCCAATGCCTGTGGTCTCACAATGCTTTTGGCTTTTTTACAAAGTGACAAGAGAGACCGCAGTTTAAGGTTAAAGTGTTTCTTTTAGTCTTCTCTTTGCATTTTTATTTACTTTTATTCAGTACAAAGTTGGCCTATTGCTTAGGTGTCTCCAGAAAGTAATAGTCTAAGATAAGAATCAAATAAGACCAACACCACCCAGGGGCAGAGTGTGCAACTTGCCTGGTGCTCTATGGCTCTGCTAATGTTGTGTTACTCTTTCTTAATTACTCCACAGCTTCCTACACCAACAGAAATCTCTACCACAGGAGTCACTTCTTGGATTAAGATATTCTTTCCACAGCACCACAGAAAAAAATTTCATATCTAGCCTGAGGTGTTTAAACTTTAACTTGGTCCAAAGGGAAGACTTGATTCTTCTTTTGTATGGGAGATGTATATAATTCATTGTAACTAGTTCCATTTATCCTTACCCACCAGGAAAACAATGTAAAGTGAATACATAAAAACTATATTGGAGCATAATCAGCAAGCACATGTACATGCTTATAATTCATCACTTTTCTATTTGAGCCCACCTATGGCCTCATAATTCTTAACCCAGGACTGAGGAATTGCACACATTTGAGAAGGGGGACATTTCAGAAAGCAGCTTTGGTCCTGGAAGAAGTACAGATCAGGTGTGGGAAACGCTGCTGGGAGGGCTGATGGTCAGGGTGTGGGTGCAACAGGCCTGGGCTAGGTGCAGCTGGGTGTTGAGAGAAAAAATTAATTCTAATGTGCTAACACTAGTCATAAGTACAATTTTAAGATAGAGTATATAAAAATAATAGATGTCCACTATTATGAAAATAATACAATAAAGGAACATTATAAAAACAAATGTTTACTTAGGTATTACTATGTGCTCAGTAATATTTTATTATATAGAAACAATAAATTTGCTAAAATTTTACAACATAAGATTGGCATTGTTATTATACAGATGTTAAAATGGCAGCTTCGAGAGGTTAAATAACTTGCCCATGGTGAAACATTTTGTAAGGAGTAGAAATTTGAACTTAGGCATCTGAATTCTTGATCACTAAATTTTCCAAATTCACCCCAAATTCATAACTTCCTATACATATCCTTCAAGATATATTTACATGCAGATACATGTATATTGGTACGCAATTTTATATGGATAAGATCTTACCTATGCATGTTGTTATGTAAACCACTTTTTGTTCAACAATGTGTCATGGCCTATTTTTATATGAAAAAAGCATAGAGGTACAATATTTGAAGGATTGTATACTATATATTTTTAAAAGTATGGTCATATATTATCTTATTTTCTAGAAAGATAGTTTGCCTTGTGTATATGTGGATTCTGCATCCACAAATTTAACCAACTATGGATCAAAAACATTTGAAAATAAAAATGTTACGCTGTTGCTGAAGTGTGCTATGCAATTAGACCAACAGTGGTTGAGTCTGCACTGAACGTGTAGAGACTTTTTGTTTCTCGTCATTATTCCCTAAACAATGCAGTATGACAACTATTTGCATAGCATTTGCATTGTTAGGTATTAAAAGTAGTCTAGAGATGATTTAAAGTATATGAGAGGATGTGCTTACAGAATATAAAAGTACTATACCATTTTGTGTAAAAGGCACTTGATAAATGGTGATGAAGGAGACTTGCCTGGGGTCATGAGCACGCAATGTAGTGTACAGATGATGTGTTGTAGAATTGTGTACCTTATACCTGCATAATTTTTTCTTTTTGTATTTTTTATTAATTTCAGAGAGGCATGGAGAGGGAGAGAGAGATAGAAACATCAATGATGACTCATCGATCAGCTGCTTCCTGCATGCCCCACACTGGGGATCGAGCCTACAATCAACATGTGCCCTACCTTGACCTCCTGGTTTATCAGTTGATGCTCAACCACTGAGCCATGTCAGCTGGGCCCTGATACCTATATAATTTTGTTGACCAGTGTCACCCCCATACATTCAATAAAAAGGGAAAAATAGCCTGGCCAGCGTGGCTCATTAGTTGAGTGTCAACCTATGAACCAGGAGGTCATGGTTCGATTCCAGGAGGTCAGGGCACATGCCTGGGTTGCCAGCTCGAACCCCCGTGTGGAGCGTGCAGGAGGCATCCGATCAATGATTCTCTCTCATCATTGATGTTTCCATCTCTCTTTCCCTCTCCCTTCCTCTCTGAAATAAATAAAAAATATTTTTTTAAAAAAAGGGAAAAATATAAAAAATAGTAATATAACACATCTGCACAAAATATTTCTACCACCTGAAATAAACTTTCATGGGAGCTTCTCATCTTTCATTTCTGAGTTTATCTTAACTTCAAATAGGTCCTTCTTAACCACCGATATAAAGTCCACTTGATCCCAATGCAAGTCACTCTTTAACATATCATTTTCTCTCTTTCCTTAAACCATTTATTAATAACTAAGACTATTTTCTTTATTTTATCACTGTCAGTTGATTTTCTATTTTAACCAGCATTAATCTACCCAGTAAAAATAAAAAAATAAGTACCATGAGATCAGGGATGTTGTTCATCTTAATTGTGCTATATCTGCAGCACCTAGAACGGTGCTTGATACCTCGATGTATAATTGTGGAAATCATTGCTATGTGCTAATAATTTTATATAAAGTTCTCTTTGTATGTGTTTCCAAGTAACTGCTAATTGCTATGGTGGATACAAAGTTGATCAGGCAAGGATAGTATCATTGACAATCTTCAGGCACAAAAGAGGAACTAAAATTTGCATACTTAATAAACTTGGAACTAGGAGCAAAGAGAGATGCAGATGAGATAACATAGGGGATAATAAAATTGTTTTTTTTCTTCAGTGAGATATACTGTACAGAGTATGTCATTCACCCTGGTCTTCAATGGCTTAAAATTACATGAACAAAAGTCAGGTTAATTTTGAAACAATTACTGGAACAGTGCTAACTGAGGCAGAAAATTGTTTTAATGCAAGTAGGATGGATTATTTTTAGGTACCTTTAAAGTTTGCACATATACTATAATGCAGCATAGACAAATTAAGTTTTGCTATAAAACTTTCATTTTTTAGGATTAATTCACAATATTTAATGGTGTGGTATATCATATAACATTTACAGGAACTTTTTCTCACTCTCTTATTTGAAATGAGAATACTGTTTAGTTAGGGTATTTCAGCTCTTAATGAGATATAAATTATAGTTAAGTAAGAACTGAAATTCCATAGAACACATTATATTCCTAAGTCTAGCACTTAATCAGACATTTGTAGTCAAATAACTTCCATTTCCTTTTTTTTTTACTCAGAAGTAAGTTTTTATGATATTTTTGAAGAATTAATTAGTTCCCACTAATTAATGTGTTTCCATTATTGCTTTATTAACAATATTGTTAAATTCAAAAGCTTTAAAATGTACTTAGTTGGGGAAAAAAGGTTAACTTACAAGACCATCTAAAATGAATGCAGTGTATAATTAAGCTTCCACAATATGTAGTATGAATAGTAAGCAATAGGAAAAGTCCCAGGGCATTTGATACTAAAGTTCAACAGAGCTCCATTTTCATAGGCCCATCGTCTCTAGTTTCATAGTTCCCACTGAGTCTGAAGTTATTTGCATGTCTATCATCATGCCAGAAAGTCTCTCTTAATTATTTTGTCTCTAAGTCTGAATACTTCTTGGTCTTCAGGCGATCCTATTAAGCCATAATAATTCCAGGAATGGCAACACTCAACAAAGTCAACATTTATGGAGTGTCTGGGGAGAAAGAGAAGGGGAAGACTGAAGGATAGGGAACAGATCTCCAGTGAGTGCCTGGTAAAGTTCAATTATATACCTCCATATGCTCTCTCATTTAATCCAGTTCATTATCTTGCAAAATAGATCTTCTTGTGCACATTTCACAGTTGAGGAAACACGCTCAGAGTAGGCACCAGATAGCTCAGCTAGGAAATGGCAGAGACAAAACCTGGTCTCCTCTTTCCAAAGCCTCTCTTTCTGCAGCATCCTACCAGTATAACCTGCTGGATTTTAAAAATCTGCAAAAATCATCTGATACAAACAGGAGTTATTTAGGCCGTTGGGGAGAATTTGATTAGTTTCCATTAATTAATTTCTTGGTCAAGGGATTTACCCCAGTGACCAGAAGAAGACACATAAGAATGAATCTTTTTTAGCAAGTATATATTAAAATGAAGTAATCAAATATCCATTTAACAAGACTCTTGGTCTTTATCTTCAAGAAGTTCACAAATTAAGGTGGGATTCACATAAGCATCAACAATTATAAAAACAAGGTGTGTCAACAGTGAAATTCAAATAATGGACCATTTTTTTATGATATTCTCTCCTTCATTATCACTTAAATTATTTCTTCAAGGAGAAGTTTATTAGAGAAAATAAAGTTGGAAGTATTACAATATATATGTATGAGAGAAAGCGAGAGATATCGCATGTCATGAATATTTTTTATATTTATTTTAGTTTAAATGAAAATATTTGTGACAAATTGGGTTAAAATACATATTAAAATTAATTTCAACCTTCTGTTTCATTTAATCTTTTCTTAACATGGCTGATAGAAAATTTAAAATTACATATGTGTCTCACACTGTATTTTTACTGGACAGAAATGATCTAAATGAAGAGGCAAATTGTCCTGGAAATTCCTTCCATACCTTGATACTGATTCTTATTGGCTATAACTTTGCAATTCAAGCCCATGGCATGGAAAACATATCAAGGGAGGTTATATCTTACCAAGGGAGGTTATACCTTTAGCCAAGTCATCTGAACTCACTTATCACATTTACTCTCTATCTGTCATTCATCAGGAAATACAGAGGTGAAAAAGATAGAGCTGCTGTCCTTCTGGATGCCCAGGTTAGGCAAGCATCCACTCAACATCACTCAAGACAGGGTGAGCTAGTAAACTACCTTGTGGCTTTAAGAAAGGTTTTTAAAAAGACTCATTTAAGGAGGTAAGGATAGAAAGAGAATATTGTTAGAGACAGGGGGCCTATCCAGAGGGAATAGCATAATCAAAAATGAACAGTGGCAAAGGGAAAGTCATTGAAATAAGAGTGAGTATACCAGTTGACCCAGAACAGAGAACTAGAAAACAAGTACACAAGACAGGTGATGGCTGAATGGTGGGAGCCTTGAATGCCAAGCTGGCAGAGCATGTGTCTTTAATTTGTTAGGCTATGGGGAGCCACTGAAGACTTAAGAATTAGTATAAAATGATGACATATGGATTAGAGTTAGAAGAAATTAATTAGAACACTACTGTAGCCTTTCTGGCAAAAGTAATGGAAGACCCATAGTAAGATGGTAAAATAAGAAATTGACAGAAGATATATTCATAGGGTGTTTCATTATATTTAGGCCTAAAATCGACACATTCTATAGTAGCATCTTATCCTATGTGTGTACATGTGCGTGTATCCTGCAATGACAGAATTTTATTTTTACCACTCGTATTTAAAAACGTTTCTTAAAGTGTTAGCTGTCTTCAACTGTATGAAAGCCCCTCAGGAGAAGTGGTTCTGTCCTTGGCTTAGTTCAGAGTTGTAAATGTTAAAAATAGCTGTTTAAAAAATTTTGAGCACTAGTTGACAAAGAAAGTAATTTTCTTACTGTTAACAGGTAGTATTTATGCTATTTTTTTCCCACTGGCTGATAACCAAATTATGTTCATTTCCTCTAGTCAATTTAAATATTACTAACACAGTAAAGATAGTTGATATTCCTAATCTTAAGGAGACTCAATGAATATATTTCAATTGCTAGCCGCTGTTTCAGGCATGAATAAAAGGGTGTATCTCTATTCCCTGTTCTTAAACTATGTTATTACTCATGTCTCAAGATAGACTAAGCATTTCTCAAGAGAAATATAGTTATTTAGATGTGGCAGTGTTTTATAAATATGAATATGACAGTCAACTTTTTGATTAACTCACAAACCCTAAACTCAGACATCACTAAAAAGGGCCTCAGCCTCTTTTGCCCTTAAATACTCGTGTATTGTCTTTTTTTATAAACAGGGTGCTTGCACAGGCTTCACTTTTGTCATCTGAGAAATGTAAGAACTGGCTCCATCTACTTGAAAAATTTCTATAATTTAAATACACTTTTCCCAAATGTAAAGACTGTGAGCTTCATTTCCAGAAGGAAAAACAAAGACTCAAACTGCAGAAATGGAACTTTCCTGAAGCAAAACTATAATGAATAGCAGCAGTTTGGATCTTGCTTGAAGTGTATTTATATAGTTTGCAAGAAGTAAATGACCCATTTCATATACTAAATCTCCGTTCTGTGTCTGGATTTTAGCTCATTACCCAAAGCTAAGTATACATTTTACTAAGTCTATAGAAGGTCCATAATTTTAAGATATTCTTGCCTTTCATTAAAAGATAAAGTAGGGAAAGTTTAGAGCAGCTTACCTGCCATTGAATTCTAATATGTTAATATTCAAAATTTCAAAATAGTTGTATAGTATGGCTTTAGTATGGAAAAATATACTATTTAGGGTAGTAAGATTACTCTAAATAGTATATTTTAGTATGGAAATATATACTATTTAGGGTAGTAAGATTACTCTCATATAATAGACTTACATATCGATAGCTTGCTTTCCATTTAAATACCAACCAACTGGCAGCATGGTTCAAGAGAGAAGGATTTGAAGTAAATTGGATCTACTAATCCAAGCTCCAGAAACTTTGTGTTTGATCTAGACACATTTAAGAACATCTCTGGGCCTCAGTCTCCTTATTTGCAAGTGATAATTATAATACATTCTATTTTTTTTTTCTTTTTTTTTTCCAATTTTTTTTTTATTAAGGTATTATATGTGTACATATCTTGCCATTGCCCCCCCCACTCCCATATATGCCCTCACCCCCCAGAGTTTTGCGTCCATTGGTTATGCTTATATGCATGCATACAAGTCCTTTGATTGATTGATCTCTTATCTCCCCCATCTCTCCCTATAATACATTCTACCTCAAATAATTATTTTTGAGGATTACTTAATAAACCATGGACATAAGTAACCAAGAGAATGCTCAGACACTATTAGTCCCCTTCACGTATTATCCTAATTGGACAAAATGCATATGGATTCATACAGACACAGATATTTGCTTTCATTATTCCCTTGTATATGATTGCTGCACTGTCATATTTTCCCAAAGGTAACCATCACTAGGAAGTCAAGGAGAGAATAATTCATAGATGTTGATTGAATTAACTGCAAAGTTCATTGGCCATATCCTGGAGGGACTATTTCTTAACAAACTTGTCAAAAACTAGAATATGCTTAATTCATTCAACCAGCAAACATCTTTTAAGTCCCAGTGTTCTTTGGCCATGACTCTAGGGCACTCAGAATAGAGTGCACATTTTTCTTAGCATCAGACTTTGTTTTTGATGCATCTTGGAAAACACTGTGATTCATTCCTTTGGCTTAACTCTTTCAATTTCACCTTTTCCTCTGGGTCAAAGTATCTTGAACCTTTCATCATAGAACAGAGATTTAGACATTTAAATATAAGAATCACCTGCAGTTTAAAATGGTATTTCTGAGCCTTAGCCCTAGAGATAATAGTTTAAATTCTGAATAGGGACCCAAAATAGACCTGCAAACCATGTGCTCAGAAGATTCTGATCAACAAGCTAGTCTACATCTGTATTTCTTGTTTTTTCTCAAGGTGTTTATATGTCCAAAGTATTCTTATCTAAATGGATTTTGCTATTTTAAACAAGGGAAACTGCTTGTAGGATTTATAGGTGATTTCTTTTAGAGGAAAAACAAAAAAAGAAATTCTCATTATAAGCAGACTTCTAAAAGAACATATGGCCCACTATTTGGTTGAAATAAGCTGATCTATGATTAGAAAATCAACTAAGGGTTTGAATTCAAGTGATCAGCTCGATAGCAGTTAGTTAGTAAGAAGGTACGCAGAGAGCGTTTTTTCTGTGCCATGAAAATTTAACTTTCAGTCCAGAGGCTAAGAAATCTATAACATCAGTTATAACTATCATCTTTGATAGTGGTCCAAGAACATAGCTACTTTCCTTTGTTAATATTAGCACACCTAGATGAACTGTTGTTTTATCTTGGATCCTGTCTTTAGACAGGCTAGAGAGGAATGATACTTTTTTGGCAAGTTGTTAACTGAATTTTCATGAATAGTCAACCATCAAGAATGTTTATCCAGCTGTTATGTACATACTACTTTGCTAGCTACTGCTGGTGAAGACTGTAAGACTAGAAAAAAAACAAAAACAAAAAAAAATTCATGTGAGTCAGCATCCATAGCAAAAGATTTGGGTAACCTGGGGGGAAAATTGTGTTGTAACGTCTGACAAAAAGAATAATGCAACATTTAATTTTTGTTCCATATATATATATATATATATATATATATATATATATATATATCTTGAAAAAATATACATACATACATACATACATACATACATACATACATACATGTAATGGACATTCACCAGGCTAGGCACCCTGCCTTTCCTCTTCCCTTTGGAAATACTATTGTACATTCAAGTGCAAAGCTTATAAGGGAGTCAGGAGGTCAAAATTACATTTAAATGATAAAAGGGTGAAAAAGGGTATTATTTACCATAAGAAGAGAAAATTGTAGCACTTAAAGTTACCACATTTGAATTGAAGAAAGACATTTTCTACGAGTAGGAATGTTGTAGAGTGGACAGATGTATTTGGAATTACTTAGACATAGGAGAAAATGAAGATCATTGAGGAACCATTTAGGCACAACCCAATTTGCTGATGAGTGAAGGTTAAATAAATTCTCAAGGCCTTTAGGAGCCTGTGTTTTGTGTGTGTTTTTTTCCTGCTCCGTGATGATCAGACCAATATAGTTGTGACTGATTTGGAGAAATTATTTTATTTTCAGCTTCGGTCACAAACACATCCAGGAGGTCAAACTTGAAAATCTAGATTTAATCGGAGACCAGAGAAACATCAATTAGCAATGATCTTCCCTTCTCTGTTTTCATAAGTGAGATCATCTCCCCGCCCCCCAACCCACCCCTCCCACATACACACCATCTGCACTTAGAGAATAGTCAGCATATTCAAAACTAGAATCAAAGTCTTAGGAACCTCTGGCTAATTTTTGTTCCCTCCCACATGTCATCTATTGTGGTGTCACAAGTCACATAAAGAGGATACTATTATTCTTTCTACTTTCATGCATTCTCCAAACACATTTAGATGGTGAAAAGAATATTTTAATCCAGTGAAGAAAATTGTTCTGCCACCAAGAAAAAAAAAAAGTGTTCTTTCTATGGAGATTTCCTTGCCAAAAACTAATTGCTTAGCATAAAAATGCTGCACTTGTTTCATGCATTAGCAAAATCGATTCTCTTCTCCACAACACTGCTCAGCTATTGTATCAGTCGGCACTCTGCGTGTGAAGCTGGAGTCTAAAGCTGTGTCATCAGGCACAGAGGTTTATAACGCTTGGCTGTGTGTTTATAAAGCGTGGTGAGCTCTTTAGGCAGTGTGCTCTCCTTCTGTTCCCCTTATGTCATGTAACGTTGAGACGTGAAGGATGGGGTGGTATTAGCTCCCCAATATGAATTAGAGAAAGGAAAAGGGAATCAGGTGTCTTTGTTCACTTCCTCAGATTTTTATTGAAACGTACTCTTTGCCAAACATTGGTTGGTACCAGAAATGTGGACACAGGCAGTTCCAGCCCTGAAATAACTAATAATCAGGGTGTGTACTGGGTATTGATTTTTTAAACTTCAGAATGTTAAGTGTTTTGACAAAGGGTAAGTGGATGGGGTGTTCTTAAAGTACATGGAAGGGACAGTAGAAAAATGGCATCAAAATGGCTTGATAATACAGGAGTTTGTAAGGAAAAGGTATGTGTGTGTGTGTGTGTGTGTGTGTGTGTGTATGTGTGTGTGAGAGAGAGAGAGAGAGAGAGAGAGAGAGAGAGAGAGAGAGAGAGAAGAAACTCATATTTTAACATATTTGACTTTCAGGAAAAGACTTTCAGAGTAGAAATCCACAGACTTGTTTCACATATAAAACTTGCGCTTGACTAGTTGGTCTCTATTCATGGAACACTTCTACATTACCACAGAACAAACCACCTCATCTAATAGAATCTATCAAGAAATTCAAGGTCAACTCTGTTATTGGACCAAATAAAATGCCTCTAAGTAACTAGCATACTTGAGCTTAGACTTGATTTTTGAGGATTTCCTCATAGATATCCACGTAATTAGTAAATATCCATTAAGCAGCCACTGCTTTTAGCACTTCGTTAGAACTAGAGAAACTAGAGAAGAGTAAGTTGCCACCAGCCCTGCAGAAGGTGTTCAGATTAGTTGAGGAGGTAAGTTTGTACCCATAACTAAGCATGCTCAGCAATATAATGTCCAAACTGGAATGCAGGCTGCTAAGGTGATTACAAAGCAACTACCGGTAAAAACTCGTGTGAGATCTTTTTTTTTAATTCTCATTTGAATATTTATTTAGATGTACAGTTGCACAAATAGCATGGTGTTCAATTAGAAAAAATATATATATATAGAAATTTTTACTTGTGCAAAACATTTTTGGTTTTGTAATTAAGGAGTCCAGTAATTAAATATTCCAGAAAATTGTATTAGATTGCGTTGCTTGGGTCAGGTATATGTTTTCATTTCCCACCTAATAGCCCCTTTTAAGACAATAAGCAGATTAAAAAAACAGCAACCTAACAACCTCTATTTCCCCTATTAGGGGAAAAAGGCATTTCAATATAGCTTTGGATTTGCCATGCTAATTTTAATTAGTGTAGTAGGCTGGACAGTTCTGCCAGGAGGCTAGTCTGCAAGGAAACACATTTCTCTAGTTGCAGGCTCTTGGGAAAGGACTCAGACTGGGAAAAATTGAATAGAGGCATTTTCCCATGTGTTTAAAGGTTAGATGTGAAATAAAAATAAGCTTTGAGCTAACAAAAGAAGCTGCCTTTTTCTCTATTAAGAATTTCTGAAAAGATTGAATGATAAGATGAAACCCAAGTAAAGTCTTCTGACCGTTGCTTTTGAATGGTTTGGTGAGTTACTACAGTTAATGAGACCCACATTGACTCCTGCTACAGTGTGCAGGTGGGACCTACTAGTGCTCTTCTCGTTTCTGGATATATATAATCTCAGTTCCTACCCTAAAGGGTAGAATCTTTGGGAGCAGGACTATGTGCCTGTGCTGACTTCCATAGTTCAGACCTACTAACTGTGTCATAGACCCAGGATCAATTCTTGCCTATTGACCGAGTTAGTAAGAGGCCCATCTCCTGCCCACCAGAATTCACAATTATTGATTGGGGTTCTATGACAGGACTGCATGGCCACTGTCTGTCTCTGGGATTAATCAAGAACACCAGACACCATACATTCATAATAGATCCAGGCTACCTCCCTTTCTTCCCACCCCCTGACTTTTAGTTTCACTTGGTTAATTGGTCAGTACACATTGATTTTGGGGGACTTACTGCCATTGTTGTGAAAAGAGAACCTTTTTTTTAAATTAACCTTGACTAACTCCCATCTCAAAAATCCTGGCTGGTTTGTATATTTTGCCTCATGAAGGCAACATGCATGTTTCAGATGATCCTCACAGGCATTGCATAATAAATTTCGAATAGTTAGGGCCACCAGCTTTGGATACTGCTACTTGAAAAGAGGGCACTTATTTTTGTTCTGAAGTGTGATGGCTTTGCTCCTCATTTAAGCCTTCCCAAGGTTTTAATGTTAAGTCATCACTTTATCATTGATATTGAAATCAACATTATACAGGTTTATATTCGAAAATTATACTTTTGCTTTATCAGAAAATGATTGTGTTAGTTTAATAAAGTCTAGGTATAATTTAAGCAGAAGAATGCCACGATTCCACTTAAAAATGTGTACAATTTCCAAAGATTATATTAGGAATTTGGAGAGTGCTTCTTATGTAATTTATTCCATTTTGGTCTTGTAGTACCACTAAAATGGTCTATAATTGGTTATTAAATATCCTTTCCTGTGTCTTAGATGAGATTAGCTGCAATCATGTTTGCATATAAGTGGTCAAGTAGGAACTGGAACTAATAGTAACTGGATATAACTGAGCTAATAAACTGACCCAGCTTTACAATGACCCCTAAGAAAGAGGCAGACTCTCCAAATTAAATGGACCAAAGCGGTGAGGGCAAACTTGGATTTGATTGGGAGTTGTGGTAAGTTTAGGTCACTTATTCTCAAAGTTTAGTGTAAATATCAATCTCCTGGGGATCTTATTAAAATGCTATCTAACTCAGTAGTGTATTAGTATCCTACAGCTGCTATAACAAAGCGCCACCAACTGAGTGGCTTTAAATGTCAGAAATGTGTTCTTATACAGTCTATGAGTCCAATATTAGTTTCACTGGGCTGAAATCCGCATGTCAGTTGGCCTGTACTCCCTCTGGAAACTCTCTGCCTTCCAGCTTCTGGCAGCTGCTGACATTCCTTTCCTTGTAGCCAACTCACTCCTCTCCTCTGCCTCTCTCTTATAAGGATACTTGTGATTGTATTGGGGCCCATCCAGATAACCCTGTGTAATTTAAAAATCCTTAATCACATCTGCAAAAACTACTATATGAGGTGGTATTCACAGGTTTCAGGGATTAGGACATGGACATATCTTTGAGAGCCATTAACATTCTACCAAGTGGGTCTGGCTGGGGATTAAGGGTGAATTTCTAACGCTTGCCCAGATGATGTTGTATATAGCATCTGGTCTGTGTATAACATTTTGATTAGCAAGTGGCTGGATTATAAATCTAGAATGTTCGTCATGATCTATCTGGTTCATAGCAGAATTGAACTCACTTTGATACAGAACAACATGGTAGCAAGGGACATAGGAGACAGGGTAAAATTTCTAGGAAATGGAGTATCCAAGAATTGGGGTGGTTATTTGGGACCAAGCATTCTTCCAGTGTGTCGGGCTGAAACTCCGCTTCAGGAGCAGAACCAGAGTATTAGTCAGGAGCCAGGGCAGAAAATCTGCTCTTGAAAGTCGATTAACAAGCAACTCAGTGGGTAGACAGGAGACCTGGACACTAGTTCTACAAGTCTCATGTCAGATTCTGACAGCTGGGTTACCCCAGCCTCCTGACAACCATGGCCAGGACTGAGTGTATGCATGGCTCACAAACTGCTGATTGAGTAGATTTGGAATAGGGCTCTGAAATCTCCATTTGTAACCAACATCTTAAATAATCCCAAGGAAGGTGGTCAGGGAGCCGTCTTTGAAAAATAGTGTTCAACATAATCATACCATTAGAGTCTACCAGTTTTTTTACATTTGAGTTGTACAAGGTGAATTAGAGTGCTATTTATTGCATGTTACAAGGAAAATATGATGCCAAAAAATGATAAAATCTTCAAAGATAGGAGCCACGTATCCTTTTTGCTGGACATTTTATCCCTTGTATCAAGCGCAACAATATTTGGCATGCTACTCAAAAAGTAATTGAGTTGAGTGGATTACAAAATAATGAACACAATTTTCAGTGAACCCAGAAACTTTTGCCAGTGGTATCACTCTCCTCTCAGTGGCTTCTTCTCCTCTGCTTTTGTGACCTACTCAGTCATTATAGGTCTCAGAAACCCATTTTGTCATGAAAAGTAACCTGAAATGGAAGAGAACAAGAGACATAATAATTTTAAATTATATTAACTCCGTAGTCTTCCAATAAATCTTTCAGATGGCCACTGGGAAGAGTGCAGAGAGAGAGACCAAGAATCCCTTTTCCTCCCTCTTTCCCTCCTTCAAACAACTCAGTCCTGCCTTTGTTTACCTATCATTTTAATCCAGATCTTTATTTTTAACAGATTTGTGGGATATTTTTAAGATGTTGTCCAATGTAGCAGTTTTTCTCCCATTTGGCTTTTCTAAACTGTATTATCTCTCAGCTTTCTAAGCTGGAAATGCACTTTAAAGCAATAATCAATTTGATTATTTGAAAGCTAGGGAACAGATAAAATAAAAGTAAACACCACCAGCAAGTTTTTTTAAATCACTTCTCAAATGCCCTTTTACAAAGGAGACCCTAATGTCCTATTCAAACTGAATTAATGATTAGCAGTGGTCAGTGCTATTTCAATGACAGAACCAGGCTCTAGCAACTAATTTCTCTGTTTGGTGCGTTTAATGTATGAAAGAAAAAAAAAAAGACTGCTTATACAGTAGGACTGATTACTTACTTTGTCTGATGGCAGAAAGACTATTTGTTGTCCCTGGAACAAGCTTCCAGTGAATCAGCCTTCCTTAATAGGACTTACCTTTGCTTATGTAAAAGTGTGATTTTTTTTTCAATTTTCCTTCAAATTCCCTTTTATACAAGCTGGTATATGCTTTCTTCTTTGCTAGAAAGCTAACCTAGCCTTCTACAGTTCAAAGAAAATCATAATTTTATTTGTAAGAATAAAATCAAAAGTATTTATCACTACACTCTTCTTTTAAAATTTTCCCTTTAATTTATTGTTAGTAAACCATTTATTAGTCACTGATCTGTAAGTCAGAGAATGCATGCTGTCTCATTCCAATCATGCCCACTAACCAATCACATGAGGTTTTGACATTACCCTTAACAACTGGATAAGGTTACTCCAGTTCTCAAGGACTCGTTTATTTGAGTGCTGTCAAGAAGAGTCTTTGCAATGTGAAGGAGTAATCTGTTTTAAATGGGATATTTAAGAGTACAATACTCTGACCAATCCCTTGGCATATTTTCTATTTCTTCATTTCTCAGTTTTCAAATGGTATTAAATTAAGCTTTTTATTGCTGGGTTGTTTTTTTGTCAGATTTTCCAGTGAAGAAGACTGATGGATAAATTAACTATTTTCCAAAATTTTCCATACAGACTATAGTCAAGTGCCTCAGGGTCCTGTGGAAAGAAAATCAATAATGGGCACACACAGGAGAAAATGCAAGGGTCTGCAGCAGTTTGTGTGATATTTCAGAAAGTAATAGTGAGACTTGTGTTGGAAAGCATAATACGATAATAGGAAAGACATATATATATATATATATATATATATATATATATATATTCCAAAAAAAAAATGTATATACACTTTAATAGCTGATAGTGCAATTTTGAAAATGAAATGCATTTTAATAAACACTGCCTTTATAATTATTCAAAATGTGTGTATGCATATTTTGGAACCATCCTATATAATAAAAGGCTAATATGCATATTGTTCCCTCGACCAGGAGTTCGACTGGGAGTTCGACAAGGGGGTGGGGCCAGCAGGCCACCTGCTTATGGCCCCTCCCTCTGGTCAGCCCTGCCCCTGATCGCACCCCTACCCTGATCAGGGTGGGCCGGCCAGACCCCACCCATGCACAAATTTGTGCACCAGGCCTCTAGTATCTATATATCTATATATCTTTATATCTGTATATCTATATATCTGTATATCTATATACATATATATACACACATATATATACCTATATATATCTATATATCTATATATATTCTTTATCTATATCTATATCCTATATAAACCCAATGAATCAATCTGACTTTCACAAAAGAATAGAATTTTATGGAAAACCAATATAAAACTTAATAGAAATGAAAATTTTTTTTAAAAAAAGTAGATCTCTCCAAAACTGCTTTGTAAAATTATTTGGATATATCTGAGAAAATAATAAAATAAAGTTGATGGAAAGAGCTAGAAAAGATACACCACTATAATTTTAATAGCCACATTCCATTCATGCTATAACAATAAGTTGAAATGATACAATTAAAAAAACAAAACCTGAGCTTATGTAGCTGCATGGGCCTAACAAGCAAAGAGGCTAACACTGACCATTATCGTGTGCTTTGGGTTGGGTACTATGGTACCTCCAAGGACACAAAAATAGTCCCCCTTTTAAGGGTATTTCCATGTGGAGTTCCCATTTACTAACTATACTGAGAATCGCCTTTGGCAAGGAGTTGTATCTTCATTCTTCTACCCTTCTTATCACGTTGACCAAGATTTTCATTTGATTAGCCACTCAATAAAGGTTGAGCAAATGTGTTCTGATTGTTTTAACTCACTGGATTTCAATAAAATCTTGTGCTGCGTGATGTTTAATCTAATAAGTGGAGCATTAACTGTTCAATAACACCTACTAGTAAGTGACAGTAAAGTCAATAAAGAAAGATTGTGAAGAATTCTGGTAGTTGACTAAAAGAGAGGTGAACATTTAGGAGACTATATCTATATATCTATATATATTTGCAAATAAAATCTTAGGATGAAAGGGGGGGAAAGCTGTGAGAATTAAAAAGGTTGAGAGGTAAAGGAATGGGCCAACTCTAGCGTTTCCTGTCTTGGATGCACAGCGGAGCACAGAGGCTTATCTGTGAGTGTGCTTCTGAAATAGGAGGAGGTAGAGGGTTTACAGAAGATAAACATCATGTGACAGAACTGTTGAAAGTGGAAGCAGAGAATAAAATGTTTGATCCAGGATAAGTCAGGTATTGCATTGGTCCAGAGACTTAAAGGAGTTCGAAAGATTTGCCCTCAAAGGATAATATGTTTGAAACACTAGCTAATTTCTCCTACATTTGTTAAATTTCCACCTGTTTCAGGACAGTATGGGTGAAATGTTTCTAGATCAGAAGTTGCGAGCCATGAGTAATTTGGCTACCATCTCCTCCCCCAGAGAACATGTGGTAATACCTGGAGACATTTTTGGTTGTCACAACTTATAGGGGAGAGGTGGTACTGCTAATACCTAATATTAGAGTCCAATGATGCTGCTAAGTATCTTATAAGTTAATTCTTTGTGTGAGGACAAGCACTCACACAAAGAATTAACTGATCCAAATTGTCAGTTGTGTCAAAGTTGAGAGACCCTGTTCTAGACCCATTCTTCCTAAGTGTCCCCAGACAACCCCATTTGAGTACTTTTTATTCTTCTCATTTAATAATTTTTATCCCCAAGAAAGGATTGAATTATTAGTACTGATGAACGAATTTTGTCCCTACTGATGATTATCAGGCATCACAAAGCTTTATCCTTTCCGGTTGCCACAGCAGCTGTGTGTTTGGTAGGAGCACTGCCTGAGAACACGTCTTGTTCTAGTGAAACGGGACAGGAGTCCTGCTTAGAACAAGGTAAAAATTCAACCTTTGGTCTCCAGAGATATATTTTTATAATGGGCCTTTACCAATATAACCCTCTGGCTATTTTATTGCAAACTTGTTTCTGTAAAGCCATGTTTTGGTTGCTATAACAACTTGATGTAGCTCTTGATGAGTTCTTCTTGCTTAATGTTGCTTTTTTAAAAATTAGGGTTGCTATGACTACAAAATGCTTCTTCATTTTCAGCAAGGTCCCCCCCCTCCCCATAATTTTGCTTTCAAATAAGTATGTGTACATGCATGGATATGTGTGTACTTCTAAAATGCCTTTTGGGAGTCTGCAGTGTAGTAAAACCAATGTGTGAAGGCAATTTACTTAAGTTTGCACTGTTATTCTGGAAATGATTTTCATAATGCTAGATGAACTCAGACTAGTGATGATTTTTCTCCCTTCAAGTTACATAACTGCTTAGAGACAGGCTCTCCATCCTTGTTTTATGATTTGCTTTTCATGTCTTTCATATTATAACTTCTCATATTTGTATCTTGGCCTTGGATGGGTTATTTGAATTTGAAGAATGTGAAAGCATGTTGTGTCTTAATATGTTCATAATTATGGACAAAGTCTACTTAACCACACTGCTGATTATGGTCTTCTTTATGTCATAGATAATAACAAGATTCCCGTTGCTGAGTATTTTGAGTGTTTTTCTCATTCAAATTGGGGGCGGGGATGAAGCTGGAAATTAGGACACCTTGGTTCTGTTATTAACTCTCTCACCATTGGCTATATGAATATCTGATAATCATGATATCTCTCTGGAGGAGTGCTGGCCAATATATTTAAAATGGATATATTTAGCATTATATTGCCATCAAATTTGATCACCCAGCAATATATTGTGTTTACTGGTCACTTACTAGTGCCTAGGTCCTTTGTACAATCTTAAGAAGATACAGATGATTAGGAAAACTTTTTATTGGTTTATAACTGGAGAAAGGAAGAGAGAGATAGACAGAGAAAGAGAGAGTGGGAGAGGAGAAGAAGAAGGAAAAGAGGAGTGGGAGGAAGGAGAATGAAGGTAAGAAGAGAGAAGGGAGGGAGGAAGGAAGGATGGACAGGTGGGCAGATTCTCTAAGTCCTTTCCAGCTATTCTGTGTTATTTTGTTTTATGGTGATTAAGAAACATTGGAGTAAAGTGGGCAGTTTTCTGCTAATCTTGTGTGACTTATTCACAATTCTATCCCCAACTTCTTGGGGAATAATTGCACAGATTATGCCCAACCCATATATTTATGGAAGTGACCTTTGTCATTAATATATGTGATCGAATCCAAGATTAAATAAATATTATTGTCAAGGCAAAATTTTAATTTGTTTGAAAAAATTGAGTCATACATAAATATTTTAGGAAAATAAAAAGAAAGGTGGCTAAAGATCTAAAATGAAGGGATATCACGTAAAGGATTGATATTCTTTCTCTATATGTAGTTTTTCTTGCTGTTTAAAGATTTCATCTGTAAGTAATCAAGGAGAAGCACACAAATTGCCTTACATTATTTTGGTGCCACACTGCAGGCGATGTTGCCAGCACATCACTGATGTGTCCAGATCCCTTATCACATTGTTGCTTCCTTATTCCTCTCCTGCCTTTTCTCATTTGGAAGAAGCCCGGTCAAAGTGAGCCACGTGACTCTCATAGCCTGCTCAGTGGAAGGAAGTTTCCGCTTTCTGGTTAACCATGTGTCATTTTTTATCACCATTATTTTAGAAATAAAGTGGCTTATTGAATGGTTTTTAAAGCAGAGGTTTAGATGATCTAATCTGATTTGAAAATAAGAGAAATAAGAGAACAGTGTTACAGTTTGAGTGGATTCCCAAATTAGGCTGCAGATAGTCACCTGCGTTGTGATAAAGTGTTTCATACTGGCAGCTCTTCGCATTACAAAACATTTTAACTAGCTCCTGTCAATTGTCACAGATTTTCTCTCTCTCTCTCTCTTTTTTTTTTTTTTACCTCTTTTTAGTAATACAACATAATATCTGACATTTCATATCTTTTTGGCCTTTGTAAATTGGAATTGTATTCAAGACATTTCACTTTCAGAGTTAAAGATATAAGATGATCTGGAAATCCTTGTAACAGAGTTCCACAGAGAGTGATCATTCGGCATTAAGCCTGGGGCTTTGCTCAACACAAACATCAGAATAGACTTGAAGTGGAAATATACTTCAGTCTAAACTGGTAAATAAAAACCATTGCTACCTTAAGGGCATTTGTTTACACTGAACACAGATTATATAGGCAAATTCTGGGGCCTAAAAGAAATGAATTGGAAACCCTTCAAGTTATTCACCATAAGCTCATGTTTATCTGTAGACTATATGTGAACTGTTTATCTTATCTTTTCTGTATATTTTTATACTTTAGATACATTTTTTCAGATTGTTTTTGTTTTTATTAGAAAATAGTCAGGGGATGATAATTACGTTAGCTTTGCTGTTGCCAATTGGCACTGGTTAAATGTTTGAGATAGATGATATGGATAATCGTTTGCATTTTTGTTCCCACATATACTTTTTAAAATTTGTAGTCTTTTAAGAAAAAAAAATATTTTTAAAGACTACCTCTAACTTTGGGGCTTAAAGAATTCAGATGTTTACTCATTCAACTATCAGATACACTGGAAACCTGGACTTTTCCATGGAAGGGACTTTGAAATCAATTAGTTCTATAATTTTTAAACTTTCTGTCTGGCAAGTTCTTTCCTCAAAAGAAAGAGGCTTAAACCACACTGACTAACAAGAGAAGAAGGGAGAGGAGTGAGAGAGATGGAACATTTAATTATTTCCCTGGAATGCTCAGAGTCCAACTGGAAAGCCACAGATCAACTGTGACTCCATCCACTTACAATGAGATAAAAGAAAGTTAAGTGACTTGTTCAATATCAGACAGCTCTGCCTGAAAGCCTGGTCAGTTAGGCTTTTTCAATCATATATTCATTTGCTCATTCATTCAACAAATATGTGAGTGCCTATTATGTGCCTCACTAGTTCTTAGAATACCGGAGGTCTTAAGATACAACTCCTTCATGGAGTATAGGTTCTAGTGCAGGACAAATAACACACTAGTAAATGCATGCTGGAGGCAATTTCAGATTGAACCATGTGATGTGATTTTAGAGTGACTTTAGGAGAAGGTATTAAGGTCAGAGAAGGCCTCTTAGAAAAGTTGACCTTGAAGTTTGTTCACACTCTGCTCCCTGTTGTCTTCATGATAGCTGTCCTCAGTGAGTGGAAAGCTGTAATGGCAAAGCTGTCATGGTGAGTGGTTACAGTGGAAAGAACACTAGATTATCAATCAAAGATGTGGGTGGGAGCCCTAGTTCTTTGTCCCTTCCGGGACATTACGTATTGTATTTTATATCTGGAAAACTAGAGGCATCATGTCTACGTAGGATCAAGGAAGATTGGTTTCTGTCTTTTTCCCCCATCCCTTCCAACCACCGTCCCTCCTATCACACCACTTCCCTGCACATTATTTTTTCATTAATACCCAATTTGTTTAATCCTCAAGATATTTTAAGCTTTTAAAAGGACTGTGGACAAATAAGTTAACATAATACCTTGTGCCTCCGTTTACACATCTGTGAAATGTGCATAGCATCTTCCTGATAGATTGCTCTAAGGACTAGATGTGTCCATGCATGTGAAGTGTCTAGTGTAAGACCTAGCACATGGCGTTTTAAGATATTTTACCATTGTTCAAATGTATTGTAAGTATTGATGTCATTTTGGTTTATTTTTTGTAGTTTCATTTTCCAGGGCTCTACTTAGTAATTTTTAAATAAATTTTTAAAATAATTCATCTTTGGCCCTAACTGGTTTGGCTCAGTGGATAGAGCGTCGGCCTGTGGACTAAAGGGTCCCGGGTTTGATTCCGGTCAAGAGCATGTACCTTGGTTGCGGGCACATCCCCAGAGGGGGGTGTGCGGACAGCAGCTGATCGATGTTTCTCTCTCATCGATGTTTCTAACTCTCTATCCCTCTCCCTTCCTCTCTGTAAAAAATCAATAAAATATTTAAAAATAATTCATCTTTGGCTTTATTCAGTATTTTCCACATCTATTCCTTTCTTCTTATTTAATAAAACTATTTTAACACTTTCCCCCTCTAACTCTCTCCAGGGGTCCTTAAACTTTTTAAACAGGGGGCCAGTTCACTGTCCCTCAGACCGTTGGAGGGCCGGACTATAGTTTAAAAAAAAAAAACTATGAACAAATTCCTATGCACACTGCACATATCTTATTTTGAAGTAAAAAACCAAAATGGCAAAAACACCCGCATGTGGCCCACGGGCCGTAGTTTGAGGACGCCTGCTCTAGACTATTGGATAACTGAAAATTGCATAAAGATAGCCTATGAATATCATGTTTTTTATTCATGTAAACCTGGTAACCAAACTGGTAACTCTTTCTGAGATTTGAAAAAGTTGCTCTTTTGAGAGGTTCATTATGCATTACTGTCTTAGTGTTGTCTTTTGCTGTAGAAATATATGAGAAGTATGTGTATCATGTGGTTTTTTGTTTTGTTTTGTTTTGTTTTATTCTGGCTAACATGGTAGTGAAGGTTCCAAAGGAAGACAGAGTAATTATGTAAGATATACCCTGTAAAGAACTAATGTTTTCATTTATGTTTTGGTGTAGGAAGGTCAGCTGAAGTGTTCAATTAGTGACACGCTAGCCTTATCTGTAAAGGATAAGCCAGAAGCTAGTGGAGTCATCTGGATGAAAGGGGATATTAAAATATTCATTTGGAATTTAGAATGCAAATTAAAGTATATCTGTTTAGTACTTTAAAATTTTTGTAGTATTTTAACAGCAATCTAGAAAGGTGTTTTATGAGGGCAAAGCACATTTTTCCACCATAATTTCTTAAGTGGATGAATCTAAAGTAGGTTCTTTTTGCATGTGTTCCTAGGAAAATAATTGTTCCTGAAGTGAGATCCTATATTCAGGAAAGAAGAATCTAAAGAGAGTGACTTTGGCTAGGATGCCCCATGCCAGTCTGCTGATTGCTAATTTTCTTGGATGTCATACTGCCTCACTCCATGAAACTGGATGAGCCTACATTACTGTTGGGAAAATAGTGTAGCAGCTTTCTCAGAGAACCCTGGTAGGTGTGGTATTTCCCTTTGTATCTCACTGATGAAAAGCCCCGTAATCCTAAAAGTGACCTGAAACTGTTATTGGGGAAGTTGGGGTATCCCTTTCCCTACTGAGTGCTGGTGGGGGAGTCCTTATGATATCTCGAGAAAAAGAATTTTCTGAGACTCAGATGGGAAGATAAGTGATTTTTTTTTATTTGTGTGGAATGACATCCCCGGGTTTCCAAATTCCCATTCCCCTTAATCAAGTCCTGGAAGAAATATAGTTGGGGATTCAGTAGAGCTAGAAGCGAAGCCAATGTTGAGTTTCCGTTCCATGTTGCAGCTGAGTCCAATTCAGCATCCGGCTAGTTAGAGTCTATCAGTTCACTGTGTGGGAGTCATGGATGAATGCAGAAGAGCCAAAAGAGCCCACTCTCCCAAACAAGAGTCCCAAGGGCAGCCCAGAGAGGAACCAAGAGCCCAGAAGCAACCAAGAGAAACCTAGAGAGCAAATGCCTTTGTTCAGGGGATTAAATATCCCAAATTCCACACCCTTGCAGTGGCCATGACCATTCTGGCCAATGACCTGTTCGCAGGTGTGACTGACAGGAAAGTACCTTCTCATTGTCACCCCCACTTTAGTGGGCACATATCTATCTTCCCTTTGTTCCTTTCCTGCTATTAATAACTAGGTTTGCCCTAGCTCAGTGGTCGGCAAACGCATTAGTCAACAGAGCCAAATATCAACAGTACAACGACTGAAATTTCTTTTGAGAGCCGAAAACTGACTTCTGCGCATGGACCACGAAGTTTCAATCGCACTGTATGTGCACGCCCGCACGTGGTATTTTGTGGAAGAGCCACATTCAAGGGGCCAAAGAGCCGCATGTGGCTCGCAAGCCGCAGTTTGCCGACCACTGCCCTAGCTGGTTTGGCTCAGTGGATAGTGTGTCAGCCTGGGGACTGAAGGGTCCCAGGTTCGATTCAGCCAAGGGCACATTCCCAGATTGTGAGCTCAATCCCCAGTAGGAGACATGCAGGAGGCAGCCAATCAATGATTCTCTCTCATCATTGATATTTCTATCTTTCTATCTCCCTTCCTCTCTGAAATCAATAAAAATATATTTAAAAAATAACTAGGTTAATTACAATGGCATCAAACCCAATTTTGCCATAGACATTCTACTAGTATATAGTAAAAATGGTCCTTAAATTTGTATATCCAATTAGTAAACTCTTACTGAAATGCCGTAGTAATAGTATGAGCTTCTGCATCACTAATTTTGTGTTGATATTTAACTTTTCCTCATTTGCAGGAATGTATGGGAAGAGAGGTAGTTAATTTATACTGTCCTTTCTTTGATCTAGAACAAGGTTGGATTTACTTTTTCTGTAAAGGGCCAGATAGTAAATATTTCAGACTTTGGGCTAAGAGGAAAAATTGAAGATATGTTGAAGGTACTTAAAACAAGAAGGAAAATGGCCCTTCCTTGTGTGCCTGGAAGCAATGGGCTCTCACAGTAGCACCTGAGTGAGAAAAAAAGGAAAGCTGATGATGATGCTGTGTGAGCTCTGCCTGGGGGCTTGCATTCCCATATCATATCATATCATATCATATCATATCATATCATATATGATATCATATCATATCATATCATGTCTCACCCTTTGATGAATGGTACTCCCATTATAGGCAGCATGAGTTACCCTAGTAATTCTGAACCAGTTGGATCCTTGTCCCCTACTCATGAGATGGGGGTAGAAGAGAGAAAAGTGTCATACCCCCTGCTGAAATTAGAACTACATTTGCCTTGGTAGCAGTGTGTATTGATCTTTGTATTCTGGTCCAGCATTTTAGCTGGAGTTAAAAAGAAGGTGGCGAATTCTAAGTCCAGGTAATTGGTATAGAAAAAACTACTGGAATCAGTCTATTTGTATTATTAGTAACCACCCATAATGAAGGTACTTCATATTGAAGGTACTCAACAGCTAAACTATCACTTTCTTGTTTCTTTTTCCAAATGTTTGGCAGAGGTTGACTCAGTTAATACATATATTCAGATAACATTTTAAAAATATTTTTCTGGAACATATTTTCATTTTGGGTTTTTTAAAATTCATGTCCATATCCTACTTGCTAGCCATTAAATACCATCACATTTTAGTATTCTGGTAACATTTTAATGCCAGGACTTGAGACTTATGGTAGATTAGTCCAAATATTTTGAAACCCATCAAACAATAAAGTCCCTGCTCCTTTATAGCCTGCCTACTTTTTCTTTTAATCAAGCAAAGGAGTGGTTTTGCTTGCATAGAGGAAATGCTTCCGGCTAAAAGAGCATGAGGTTAAACTTCCATCTAGACAATGTCAGTGTGAGACCAAGCACAGAATATTTTAACATCAGGGAAGAGGATCATCATTCCAGTGTTGTCTGATAATCCAGGATGTTCTGTAGTTGAATAATGACCTTTCTGTCCTCGTTGCAATCTCTTTTCTGGTTCAGAGTCTCTGATTATAACAGCTTTGTCAAAGTAGAATGGTCACCCCTGCCCAATCCTGAGACTTCTACCTGGGCTCCAGAGATTAAGGGAATTGGAAGTTGTTTGCCAAAGACTAAAATAACAGAAAGCTTGTTGTTCCATTTGGGATTTATGCCACTTCTGGGCTTCACTAGGACTATTGTTCTTTATTTTCTGAACTCTGTCACAACCCTGGGAATCGCCGTGGTCTGGAGTTATTACAAATATATAATGGCTCAAAAAAGAAAATGGTGGCCCCTAGCTGGTTTGGCTCAGTGAATGGACCACCGGCCTGTGGACTGAAGGGTCTTGGGTTCCATTCCAGTCAAGGGCGCATCCTTGGGGTTGCAGGCTCAATCACCAGTGGGGGGTGTGCAGGAGGCAGCTGATCAATGGTTCTCTCTCATCATTAATGTTTCTATCTCTCTCCCCTTTCCCTTCCTCTCTGAAATCAATAAAAATATATTGGAAGGAAGGAAGGAAGGAAGGAAGGAAGGAAGGAAGGAAGGAAGGAAGGAAGGAAGGAAAGAAGGAAAGAAAGAAGGAAGGGAGGAAGGGAGGAAGGAAGGAAGGGAGGAAGGGAGGAAGGGAGGAAGGGAGGAAGGAAGGGCTGGAGAATGGAAGGGGCACCATTTTCAGAGCCCACAACCATGTCTTCAAGAAAAATGGTCATCATTGTCATCATCATCATCTTTACCATAATAGCAGACAAATGTTGTACTTAATTTATGCCAACTATCATTCTAAGCATTTTACATATATTAACTTGTGATACTAACCACAACCCTATGAATAAGTACTAGTATTGCTTCTGCCTTACAGATAAAGAAACTTGAGCATAAGCGAGATTGGACTAATGGGTGACATAGAGCTTTGGATTTCAGATGGCAATAGAGAGCCATTGAATGTTTTAAGCAAGGGAGTGACATTGTATGCATTTTGAGTCACTTAAGCATTTAAAATCACTGGGAGTCTAGAGGAAGTAAACAGAGACTAGATGTGATAAGAATTCCAGAGGAAGTGGCAAGGCAAAGAGAAGAGAAAGGGACTGGTTTGATAAACAATTTGTATTAATTAACAAGATTGGGTTTGGGGAAAGGGGAGAAGTCAAAAAGTAAATGTCCCAAGTGAATTAAGTGTATGTATAGAATAGCAAGTGGGCACGTAATAATGTGCAGTCTCATGAATCCTGACTAATGCCCTGACATTAGTGTGTCAGCCTGCCCTGTGGAGGACATTGAACCTGACTGTGTCTTTCCAGGATTCGTTTGATTAGAGACAGGCTGGGGAAGATTCTCTGAAAGATAATGAGGAGATTTTGGCCTTGAAGACTCTGCAAATGAGAAATAAAGAAAAAAAGAGGAAATAAGACACTAAGAGCCAATCAAATCAATGGAACCAAAACCTCTTGTTCTGATAGCTCTGTGGGGCTCTGCCTGGGTAGGTTTGCCTTTCATATGCAAAGTTTCCCAGGGCTCTAATGTTAATTAGGGAATTGATGTTTTCCTCAGGTGATTGCATTATCATCACAGACAGGACAGCTAAACCCCTCTGAGCAGGGAGAATGAACTATTTACATATTCTCTCCAAAGAAGCTTCAAAGGATTTTGGAGATAATAGGTAATTCGACATTTGCTATCAGGACTCTCTTAAAGCACATTCATACAGGTGCAGGTGGGTCATTTTTAGTCCCTTGTTTATGATGCTTCCAAGGAGAGGGAAGAGAAGAAACACAATGCCATCTAGCAAGATATTGCTAAAGAAGTTTCACCTGAGTTTTCTCCTGTCTACTGTATAAGCCCTATCTGTAGTTGTTTCTTTAACTTAAAGTTCCTTTTAGGCTGGATTTCTCAGTCAAGCACACTGTGACTAGCTGAAGTCTGTTTATGGCTCATGTAAGTTGGCAAACTAGCAGAGTATTTATCTGAATAATAGGTATGTTTAGGAGATGCTATTTTCTCCTTTTATGTTTCAACAAACATAAACATACTTAATTTTATTTGAGTAGATCATCGCTTGAAGATGCTCAGACTCTAGGGAAATTTGTTTCCCTAATTTTAGCATACTATATGGCATAATAAATGTTCTAGGAATATTTGTAACACTGAACCGAAGATTGTAGAAAGTCTTAAAAGATAACCCAAGAAGTCTCTCAATAACACCTAAAATGGCATGGAATATAAAAGCAAAATCAAAATTTTAAAAAAGCCTATGGCCATTAGCTCTTCGCTCAGACATGTTGAAGGCACTAGATCACAGATCACCTACTTTTGCATGAGGAAGAATTCTCCCTATCCCATTTTTTTATCCTCACCTGAGGGTATGTTTATTGATTTGAGAGAGAGAGGAAGGGGGAGAAACAGAGAGAGAGAGAAACATTGATTGGTTGCCTCTTGTACACACCCCTTATGGGGATCAAATATCCAACTTAGGTACATGCCCTGACAGAGACTCGAACCCGAAACCTTTTGGTGTATGAGGCAATGTTCAACCAACTGAGCCACACCAGCCAGGGCTCCCTGTTCTATTTTGATGCCGTGTTAGATAAAAGAAAAACACAGCAATGGTGCTGCCATCATCTCCATTTTAGGCTTAAAGGCCTGTGTTTCTCAGGCCATCATTTCAGGACCATTGGTTGACCTAACCACTTCTTTCTTTGTGACTTTAATTTTAACCTTCCCATTGTTTATACTCATTAAGCATTTACTGTGTGCCAGGCACTGCTCTTAAGTCTTTCATAATGTAAGCCATAATGATCACAGTGATTCTAAGAGGTAAGTGCAAAATTATTATCCTAATTTTACCTATGAGAAAGTGAAGCACAAAGAAGTTACACAACTTATTCAGAACTATGCTGCAAGCATTGGATCCAAGATTGGATCTCATTGGATCCAAGATTGGATCGCTGTGGCTGACTTTCATCAGAAAGGTAGGGGAAATAACCCAATATCCTTCTTTGTCACATTATGGACCAGGGATAGAATTCACTCCAACTCTTGAGACTGTGCTCCTAACCATTATACTGACCTGACTCCTACTTGTCTTTCATATTGGCTGCAATTCTGCCTTGAGTGACATGGCTTTGATGCCCTTGGCTGCTTCTGTAGTTGGTTCTCAAGGGCACTCAGCTGTTATTAGGTTGGTTGCTCCTTAAGTTTAATTACTGCATCTCTCTTGGGTAAGTGAGATCAGAGATCAGGTCATTTGAATTATAGATCAGCAGTTTGCAAACTTCTGGACCCCTTTACACTATAAAAAGCTTTTGAGGTCTGCTAAAAGCTTTTGGTGCTGTGGGTATCACTTTGTAGAACATCTTTATGTCTGTCTTTACCTTACATAGGTAATTACATACTCTCTCTGATGCACTGTCTCAAGAAAGCATTTGAAAATCTGAGGGACTACTAAGTAAATTAGCTAGAAAGATCCTCTACTGGCCATCTGAGTCTCTCGAGTCAGCTAGATTTTACTGCTCAGTGTCAATGAAAGCATCTTGGCAAGTTTTTCACCCTTTCAGAGAGCCAGGCCTCTCTTTAAAATGAGGGGAAAGCCAAAACCCCCTCTCTTTTTTAAATCAACTGACTCAGAATGTTACCCTCATTTTGTTCCCGAATTCTATCACCTTGAATGTTTGTCTCTACATCTGTTTGATTTGATTTGATTCCTATATCAATAGGCTACACCAGTGGTCGGCACACTCATTAGTCAACAGAGCCAACTATCAACAGTACAACGATTGAAATTTCTTTTGAGAGCCAAATTTTTTAAACTTAAACTTCTTCTAACGCCACTTCTTCAAAATAGACTCACCCAGGCCGTGGTATTTTGTGGAAGAGCCACACTCGAGGGGCCAAAGAGCCACATGTGGCTCGCGAGCCGCAGTTTGCCGACCACGGGCGCTACACTGATGAATATTTCTCAGATTCAGTGCACTTATACTTCTTAAAACCTGATACACCAATTTCTCCTTTTTCAGTCTATGGGAAAGATGTATTTTAACTGAAATTCAATGATAACAACAAGTTTCTAAGTCAAACTTGCAATCTTGATTTGGTTTACTGTTTACGAACCAGAATCAAAGGTGATTGAAATGTGACTTCCCTGGACATCAGCCCTAAATATTTCTTCCCATTTCTCCTCATTCTCTATTAGCAGGATTTGTTTATTTGGAAAACTATTTGTCATATGCCAAATCTGATGCCATTTGGGTATGTCAAAGTATAAGTCAATACTTTAAGGTAATATGCACTCCTACAAAAAACATACAAAATCCATTCATAGGCATACATTTCAAGCCCCTCTTCATTGCATAATGTGTCACATCAGTTTGAAAATAAGAATGAGCCTTGGTCCCAAGATTTAGGGTCACCCTGCAGAACTTGGATTAGTAATAAGGAGGAACCTGGAAGCCTGGATCCTGTGTCTTTTAGGATTCTTAACCTTTAGGCTGCTCCACCTTCTCTGAGAATGTATTCTATCCAGAATTTTCAGATAGCAATGAATCCTGCTATTATATTCATAGCAGATTCTCCGACTTCTCCCAACTTGAAAGACCACAGATACTCTCTGAGAACTATTTGGATATGAATAGTCATCAAAACGTTCAGTTTTCAATGACAACCCCAGGGAATCTATACTAGAATTACTAGTCTGTTACAGACATGGTCCTTAAGTAAAAATGGTCATGGAAAGGAACTATTTTGTTCATATCTGAGATAAATCAGTAAATTCTTACTTACAAACAAGATTAAATATTGATAAGTGGCAGAATTTAACATATGGGCTTTTCATTAAAAGTATACAGTATTTTCTTCCCCAGAGAATTATAAGTAGAAAATCTGGTTGTAATAGACAAAAAATGGGTGCAAGGGCATTGCTTGCTGGCTGTCTGACTTATATCCCAATACCTAGAGATTATTATGCTAAGTGAAATAAGCTAGTCAGAGAAAGACAAATACCATATGATCTCACTTATATGTGGAATCTAATGAACAAAATAAGCTAACAAATTAGAAACAGACTCAAAGATACATAGACTGATGGCTGTTAGAGAGGAAGGGGGTTCAGGGACGGGTGAAAAAGGTGAAGGAATCTATATATATATATATATATATATATATATATATATATATATATCTAAAAGCCTAAGTGACCTTTCAACTGGTAGCTATGATGCGCACTGACCACCAGGGAGCAGATGCTCAACACACAGGCATGGAAACATGGAACAGACTGATGAATCTCAGATGGAAGGGGGAGAGGGGAGGGCGGGAAGAGATTAACCAAATATCTTATATGCATACTAGAGACCCGGTACATGGATTCGTGCACCAGTGGGGTCCCTCAGCCTGGCCTGTGGGGTTTGGGCCGAAACTGGCATTCCAACATCCCCCAGGGAGTCCCGGATTGCAAGAGGGCACAGGCCAGGCCAAGGGACCCCACCGGTGCACAAATCCATGCACCAGGCCTCTAGTTAAGAATAAAAAACAAAACACATAGTCACAGACAAAAGTATGGTGATTGCCAGAGGGAAAGGGGAGTGGGAGGAGATGGAAGAGGGTAAAGGGGTGGATAGATGGTAGTAGAAAGAGACTCAACTTTGGGTGGTGACTGCATCATGAGGTGTGCAGATGATCTGTTATTAAGTTGTACAGTTGGAACCTGTATGGTTTTATTAACCATTGTCAACTCTAAAGTTCAATTAAAAATATATATATTTTAAATCCAGAAAGATTGGACGGGGGGGGGGGGGGGACAGAAAAAAAAGAAGAAGAAAGCAAATCAAATCTTTTTGAGGAAATTATTTACTTTGGGCTTCACTTTCCCAAACTATAAGATATTGAACATACAGTCTACTTGGTTTTTCAATGTAATTTTATTACCCCATTTCATGCACATAGCTGAGATTCTTTTCATCCATTACTAGAAAATGAAATGTTTCCTTCAAAGTAGCACTGATGTATGAGAGAGTGTGAGTCATGATTGGCTCTGTAATAACAAGAACAATTTCCCAATTTTCTCTCAGTTTAAAATACCAAAAAGCAGCACAGCATAATTAATAGAAACGTTGTTGTTGTCAGCCTTATGTGTGAACATTTACAAATATCTCCATACTTGTAGAGTCTGACAGATCGCATCAAAATCTGTGGAAATATTGCAGGCTTCTCAAAAAGCCATGTGGAGACAGAGAAAAAAGTTTGCATTAAACACAATATAGCTGAAGCAATTTCAGCTCCAGGAGCAAGCTACAGTTGACAGAATCTCAGTCCTTAGAAGGAAGAAACTCGATGGAATTGTGACATATGCATTCTGTTTCTAGAGAAAAGTCAGAAGAGAAGGCAAGTGGAAACATTTCATCAAGAATTGCTCATATTTAACTTGATTCTAATGATGACATCTCCTAAGCCTCTTCACTCCTCTCCCACATCTTTCTTTCTACAGAGTTTACACTTCTCTTTGCATTCCTGAATCTGGTGACCATTCTAACAGATGGTGCTCACGTTTTGTTATGCTGTGTTTTGTTTCTGTTTCCTTGGAACTGCAAAGATTACCATACCTTTTCTATTGTTCTTATACTTGCTTCCCCCCCACACTTACAAATATATCCTGAACATCATTCCACAAATCATGAGCCCCTATGGATGATGAGTTATTCAGAAACCTTTTAAGAGTTGTAATGGATGTCAATCAAATATTCTTAGTTTTCCCCTAACCTGGCATAAAATGACATAGAAGTGTTTCCTTTACTCTATCAAGCCTATGTTAAAGAGTCTATTTTTTAAAAAAACTTGTATATATTTTGGGTTTTATTCTGACATAAGAGAATTATAACCCTGAAGATGGAGTAACGTGCACCCAAAGGCTAGCAGTAATGATTGATGAACACCTGCTTCCTAGACCAATTCCTCTGCGGAAGTGATTTGGATAGAAGTGTTCTTTCAGGATTTATGGTGTAAGAATAGACCCTGTTTCATACTAAATATCACTAAAGCTGAGGAGGAAGGAAGCTACTCAAATAAGTTGCATGTTCTGTTGCTTCCATTTGTTTTGATGTTTTTGGTCTCTACGGTGAACAGAAATCTGCCTTCTAATATTGACTACTCTTGTTTTTACTTATCTCTAAAGCTTCTGAGGATCTAATTCCTCTGGCATGTCAACACTCCAAATCTTTCTACTGGGCATAATCTTTCAAGTCTTTCCTTTTTCAGCTGAACATTCTCAGGGTCGTTAGTTATTGTCCTTTTCTGGAGGAGCTTTAACTTGTTACTGTCCCTCTTCAAATGAGATTTGGGAAACAGTTGTGGATTCAAAGATGTTCCTCAGAGCACCACACACATTGGGGAATAATTACAACATATTGAACAAAAGAAATGGCTATGTATGATACATCCACATGATAGAATATTCTGCAGTCTTTCTGCTTCAGAAGAAAATTTTTGACCATGGGAAATGTTTAAATTATGTTAAAACTCAGGATTCTCAATAACATGTAAACATAATCTTAGTTGTGATAAAATTTATGTTAAATATATATACATATAGAAAAAAACAATGAAATTTATAAAAATAAAAATGGTGGTGGGATTATGGTGGGTTTCTATTTTCTCCCTCATCATTTTCTATTTTTCTACAATGTATATGTGTTCCTTTTTCATCCATAAAGCTGCACATTGTATTCCAAATGAGCAATGAGGCACATAGAGTACAATGGAATCATAATCAACTTTATCTGTGTGCTTTCTTTTTTATTAAATATTTTTATTGATTTTTAGAGAGCAAGGAAAGGAGAGGGAGAGAGAGATGGAAACATCAATGAGAGAGAATCATTGATTGGCTGCCTCCTGCATGCCCCCTTACTGGGGATCAAGTCTGCATATGGCCTGACCAGAATCAAATAGTGACCTCATGGTGCATGGGTTGATGCTCAAACTGGCTGGGCTATGCTTGCTTTCAGTAAAACCAAAGCTTAAGTAAGCCATTTCATAATTTGTATTATCTATAAAAGGATGTACTTTTAATAAGGCCTTTTTATTTTATTGCTTCATTCCCTTTAAATCAATTTAATTGGGTTAGGAGGTATTTGTTTAATTGTATCTCAGAGAAATAGGATGTAATATATACTGTATATATATATACTGCAGAATTTAGAGTATAGGGAAATTCTTAGGGGAAAATCCTTTAAGAATATGTAGGTTAGAATGGTTGTACTAAAAAAAGACAGAAAATAATATCTCTTTGGAATGATGTGCAGAAAAGGGAACTCTCATGCATTACTGGCAGAATTATAAAATGGTCCAACTACTTTGGAGAAAAATTTGGCGGTTTCTTAAAATATTGAATATAAATTTACCATATCATCCAGCAATTCTACTTAGAAAAATCTAAGAGAAACGTGGTTAGGAATCTAAGAGCAACTTGTACATGAATGCTCATGAAAACATTATTCACAGTTGTAAAAAAGTGGAAATAATCCAAATGAGCTTCAGTGTAAATGAATCAACGTAATGTAGTAGAGCCATATAGTGGAATGTTATTTGGCAACAAAAAGTAATAGTTAGCTGATACATGCAGCAAAATGGGTGACCCTCAAAAACAATATGCTAAGAATAGGTAGCCAGATGGAAAAGATTACAGATTATAGGATTCCATTTGTGAAAAATGTCTAGGAGAAATAAGTCCATCAGGACAGAAAGGAAATAAATAATTGCCTGGTGGCTGGGGATTAATTCCAAATGGACAGGAGAGAGCTCCTTGAAGTGATGGAAATGTCCTAACACTGGACTTTGTGTTGGTTGCACAGCTCTGTACGTTTACTTAAAAAATCCTTGAATCATGCATTTATAATGGGATAATTTTATGGAATATAAATTGTGCTTCAATAAAGCTATTCCATTTTTAAGAGGGATGTGTAGATTAATTGTTCTTCGTGGTTCTCCAGATACTGTTATCAAATAAACCTCCCAGAGACTCTTCCCTAGAACCGAGAGTCACAGACAGTGAGAGGGCAAATTATATTCTGGACTGTAGCTTTTTGCCAGACCAGCATCGACTCCCATTGCACTTCTGCCCCATGTAGATTCTCAGGGAATGTATTTCCCTTTGAAGATTGAGTGGAACCTGTTCAACCCTAATATTGGACTGGAAGAGTCGTTTCATTCTTGTAACACAACATTGCTGAAGTCAAATGCTATTTTTTTTTCTTCATATTTACAGGCATATTATATGATCAAAGTTCTTACAAAGGGGAGGGAAATTAACATGATATTGGTTGGTATATACAGAAGAAATACTCACCATAATTGTGAAGTTGACTTGGTCACCACTTGCCATGCATGTCACAAAGCAGCAGAACTTCCTCTGAGATTGGATGACTGACATTCACTTAGTCTTTAATGAGCTTTTATAATTAAGAATAACTTGACATTGAGCACAAAGTGTGAGATGTATAATATTGTTTTAGATAACATTTGTCCTTCGGGTAATTGGCTGCTCCTTATCATAGTGCATATTCCTAGGCATTGTGTTCAAACAAGGACCAATATGGTCTTTAAAATCCTACTTGCATATTGCTATGGAAATAAATTTCTAATTTAATTTTAAAAATAATTGTTGAAAGCCATTCTGTAGAATCTTTAAATGGAACTTTCCCCCCCTTAAACTTCTGTTTCTTTTTACTTTTAACTTTTGTCTAAGCAGCCCATAAAATCCTACAAATAATCATGATTAGCATTGATTTGCAAAATTTATATTTCTTCTGCTTTTGGTATTTTATAAAGCAATAATACATGTTCTCTTGGAGGCCAACTTTAATGCTCTTTTATTTTACTGTAATTCTTTTATACTGTATCATTTACTACCTGCTCAGCTAAACCTGGCATAGCATTATCTAGGGGATTGATTGGTTAAGGTTAGGTTCACTCTTGGAAATTTTTATTGGGGGAGTTTTTTCCAACAGGTTTCTTTTTTATTATTATTATTAGAACTTTGAATTTTTATTTTATTCATTTAGGTGACATGTGTTTTTTGTTTGTTTTCAGAGTTGTTGTTTTTTTAATTCACTGGATTATGCACATTTACTCACTCATCCATTCATTCATTCAACCAGCCAGCATTTCATGAATGCTTACCAGGGTGCCTGCCATGTACTGGAAGTATGAAAATGAAAGACATACTCTCAGCCTCAAGAGATTCACCAATAAGTGGACTGACAATGAAAATATAATAAATAAGCGCTATTATAGAGGAAAGGAAGCAGGGGGTGGGAAGAAGTCAGGAAGGACTTTCTGAGTGGCCTTTCAGTTGAGTCTTGAAGAAATAAGCTAATTGGAGAAGGGAGGGAAAGATGCAGCACAAGGAAAGAAAAACTTGTGCAAAATGATGGATACACAAAGAACCGGGTGGGTCTGGGAAACTTGAAAGAGTTCAGTTTGATTAGGGAATGGGGTTACATGGGGCGGGGGGTGGGGGGGTGGGAACAGTTGTTATGGGGGAAAGCTTGGTCAGATTGCTTGAACTCTACTCTATCCTTGTCTTCCTTAGCTGCAAAGTGGAGCTTTGCTCAGCAGAGTGTCAGCATGTAATTGTTTCATGTTCCTTACCAGTGGAGATGAAGAAGGGTTCCCTCTGGCCTCTCTTCTGACTAAGGAAACCCTCCTGATTAACTTTTGTTCCATATATGAAAGTCTAAAGCCTGTCAGATAGTTTGTGGACCAGATGGACGGATGCCTCTTGTTTTTAAAATGTTTACTATTTATGAGGTGTATTTTCTGATTTGGTTACTTGCTGGAATCACTGGGAGAGAGCCATTGCAAGTGGGAGGTGGAACACCATAGCCTTTTTGAAGTCAGACTTGCACATTCCCTGTTTCTAATCTGCAAAATGGGGATAATTGTAATATATGACTTAGTGTTTTTCTGAGACTTGACAGATGTAAAAGCTGTTAGCTCAGTACCAAGCACCTTTGGAGACTTCTAAAATGATAGCTAAAAGTCACACTTTTTCCTGTGGTCTTGTTTTCAGTGGTAAATTAGTATATGTGTTTTCTCTCAACGTAGCTCTGAGGTGCATTTTTACCATTTACTATATATTTTTAGTCAACATCTTAAAATGTTTTCTATTTCTCTTCACCATTTAGTTAATAACTTGAATAGAAATATGCTGGTAAATACCTCTAAAAGCAAAAGTTTTTTTGTTTTTTATTTAAGTTTTCAAACTGCAAGTTATGAGATATGTTAGTATGTCACAGAATCAATTTAATGGGGGACAACAGGCACTCTTGTCTTTATGAAATAGATTGCAACATAACTGAACATACAGGAATGCAGAGGAGTCAGTAAGAATATGTATCATTTCATGACTTTGTTTCAATTATGTGTATATTAGGGCAATCCGTAAAATATAGTTTCTGCTCTGGGTCTTGGTCAAAAAAGTTTGAAAGCAGTTTCTTTAAAGGACAAAAGAGCAGATATTAGAAGTTTATTTTTATTTTCTCCAGAATCACAGATTGCTGTACTCTTTGGATAAAATCTAGCAGATTAGAAAAAGCTTGTTTTCCAGCTTGTCAAAAAAGAGTACCACACGTGATATACTATATAGGTTGTTTTTAGGGTGCAACAGGAAAAATGCTGTCATTCAAATATTCTATCTGCTGGCAACTCAAACAACTTGGTCTTTGAATTATATAAAAAGAGTTTTGAAAAATAGGACACATTTTTCCATTGCTTTTGCAAGTGTGCGAGTATGTATACCCAATACAATAAGTACAGACAGCTTTAGGAGTGTGAAGCAAGCTGCTTTCTCCTTCTGTTCTTACATTATCATCCATTCAAATCACCGCCTATGTGGGGCAGCCAGGTTAATCCTATCTATCAGTACTCCCATGCCAAGTTCATATCTTCCTTCACTGTAAAGCATTTTCTAATTACTTTGTGAATAAAAGTAAAATTGAAGTAAAATTTATTTTAGATTGAAAGGAAAATTGAGTGCAAAATTATGCTAGTAGCGAAAAATGTGCTCTCTTAATGGTTGAGTTGGGGCTGGTGTTTTATGTAAGTCTCCAATTGTCCTATGGTGCTTTAAGTGAGAGTCTCCTTTTTTTTTTTTTTTTTTTTTTTTTTACTACTGCTCCATGTCTCTTTGGCCTGGGAAAAATAATTCAGAACTTGATGAGTCCTTTATGACAAGGAGTAAATGTTTTATTTTTTAAACAATCGTTTTCTTGGTTCTGTTGTAGGGAGCGATGCTTAGAGCCTTAGTAAATTATAACTATTGAAGCGTCTATAAAAGTCCTTCTTTTAGAGACTATTGTTCAAGTAAATGGATGTTGTTTTAAACCTCGTGTAACCTTTACATTTAGTCTTTTAATCACTAGATTTGGACCATTGTTGCTCAGCTATGATTAGTACATGATTCTGGCTAGCATTCGACCTTTAGATTTGAGCAGAGGTTCTGAGGTTGCCAGTCAGAGGTATACAGAGATTTGATTTAATTCTCAGTGTCCTGAGTGAAGGTCTAGAGGCAGCCACTCACATATTCAGAAAAAATAACTCTCTTAAATCTTTCTGTGTCTATTTTGTTGACTTTCTAGTTCTTTTCTACCTTAAGGGAAAAAATAGAATAGTATCATGGTATTGCCATCCTGACAATAATAGTGGACTTATTCTTCATTTGAACAAATTCTTACCTCTCAAACTTTCTAGTTGACTATTCTGAGGTAATGGAAAATCTAAATCAATCATTGCAAACTCAAAAGCACATGTACATTAAATTGGGTAACTTAAAACAATGAATCAGGAAACAAACAAAAAAACACAGGGTAGGTGGGGAGAGATTAACCAAAGAACTTGTATGCATATATGCATAACCCATAAACACAGATAATAGGGTGGTAAAGGTGTGGGGGTTGGAGGCTAGAAGGGATTAATTGGGGGGGGGGGGGAGAAGAGGCATATGTAATATATTCAACAATAAAGATTTTATTTAAAAAAAAACAAACATGGCATTCCTGATTAAACTTTTGTTTTCTTAGTTTTAAAACATCCCTGTGACAGAGAAATACTTATGTATCATTAAAAGGTGAAGTGGCCCTGGCCAGTGTGCCTCAGTTGGTTGGAGTGTCTTCAGGTGCACTGAAATGTTGCTGATTTGATTCCCAGTCAGGGCACATGCCCTGGGTGAAGGGGGGGAGTGCAGGAGGCAACCAATAGATGTTTCACTCTCATATTGATGTTTCTCTATTTCCCTTTACCTTCCTCTCTCTCTAAAAGTCAGTTTTAAAAATCTTAAAAAATAAGTGAAGTTATTAACATGATAATAAATGACAACTAGCCTCTTCATTATGGGGAAAGAAGAGATTGCTGTTTGTGGTAAAAATGGAGACGAATGCCCTGCCTAACCAGCCCTCCACCTCATCATCAGCAGATGGTTGTAATTAAGTCAGGCACCAGTGATTTTAGATTTTTTCAGAAGTCAAATGCAGATTTTATTTTTAATCCTCACCTAAGGGTATGTGTGTGTGCGTGTGTGCGTGTGTGTGTGTGTGTGTGTGTGTGTGTGTGTGTGTGTGTGTGTGTAATTTTATCAAGAGAGGAAGAGAAGGAGAGAGAAAGACAGAGAGAGACACACACACAGAGAGACAGAGAGAATTATCAGTTGCCCCTGTATGCACCCTGACCAGAATCAAACCCATGTATGTGCCCTGCCTGGAATTGAACCCACAACCTTTTGGTGTATAGGAGGATGCTCCAAACAACTGCACCAGCCAGCCAGGGCCAAATCAGATTTTTAACAAGGGATCTCCTGGCTTAAAGTGTTGGCTTGGATTTGGGGAGACACTGTGCAGGCCAAATAAAATTTATCTGTAAGCTTAACTTGGACTAATGGTTGCCAGTTGATGACTCTCAGCTGTAGATTTTTTGATGATTAGAATACCTGGCACTCTTACTATATTCAGAACATAGTAGCCTGTCCTGTGTTTCACTTCTGTGCAGAGAGTAAAATACCTCTATTTGAAGCAACTAATAGAAGTGATGAAAACATAAATTAAGTGGAATTGGGCTGAAAGAGGTAGGAAAGAAAATAAAATGGTAATCTTATTTCAATTAAAAAAAAAAAGAAGTTAGATTTTATGTATTTGCCAACAATATGAAAGTGAATGAAATGTAATATGTGAACATAAACCAATAAAAGCATCATTTTTAATGTTGAAGTACTTAGTCAAAATCAGGGAAAAATTTAACACTTATAAGAAAGTTGTCTCAGATTTAAAAGAAAATTCTAGATTAAATCAGTATTTAGGGACAGATTGTTTTTCCCTCCTAAAATGTCAATGGTCAAAACTTACTTTGGGTAATGTGCCATGAAAGACACTTGTTGGCCAGTACTTGGGTGTTGGTCAGGAAAAGCCAATCAATTTTCCAAATTATAATTAGATTTTTTTAAAACGTCCTAGACAGATGGCCATTTTGGCACAATCACTGTAAACAATGCATGACTTAATGTGAATTGCTTTAACACATAATTTCTCTCTTCCAAGAAACTCATTGTAGAATGGATGTGACTTGTGTTCATCAATTCAATAGTAATTATGAGTCTAAATTAATCACTTGGTTTATCACTTGCCACCTGGCCTCTCCACATACTTTAGAGACAAGGAAACAATTTAGCTAAACAATATTAAATAAATAGTCCAAGGTCACAAAATAAAGAGAATAGAAATGACAAGTCTTCAGCTTTTGATCTTTTGCATAGTTAATAGAGCAGTGAAAAAAAATGAATTCCTATAAGGCTATTGGAACAAATTGATAGTCAATTAAAGAGATAGCTTGATTGAGTAAATAAAACAGGGGAATCTAGATGGTAGCACTCAACATTTATGGAGAAATTCATTAAGTCATGAATGGATGAAAACTTCTGTTTGATGGCTTAGTCTTATTTTCATTTTGTTTTTAAACATAAGCTCCCTAAAGTTCTTTGTTCAAGGAAAAGGTTTTAAATGCATGAGTTTGGATATTTGTTTGTTTTACAATCATACCCTTCTTGTTGGCTTATGAATATATCTGAATTTATTTTCAAGAGAGAAAGCAACACCACCCTGGCACTCTGGGGGCCTGAGCTTGGCTTGGATTTTGCCAGTAGCTTTTTTAGTAGCCAATAGCAAAGCCATTGATTCACTATAATGAGTTCTATTAATTAACAGGGCTAGATGAAACAATATTGGGTCTTTTTTTATCATGTAATTACTTATTCACTTTATGCTTTATTTATTTATCAGTAGTTGGAATGGAGAGTGGAAGAGTAAGGTGATTAATGTTAAACATCTCCTCCATGATAATGCATCTATGTTTGACATAAAAATAGCCCAGCCAGTGTTGCCCAGTGGTTGAGAGCGTCCATGAACCATGAGTTCATGGCTGGATTGCTGGTCAGGGCACATGCCTGGTTGTGGGCTTGATCCCCAGTGAGGTGTGTGCTGGAGGTAGCCAATCAATGTTTCTGTCTCTCTCCCTCTCACTTTCTCTCTGAAATCAATAAAAAATATATTTGTTTAGAAAACACAAAGAAAAAAAATAGTGCTCAATAAATATTTAATGAACTAAAAGTTTTAGGCCATCCCAAGAGCCTGCACCCAGGTAAATAGAAGGGGCTTTTCCTTTGACCCATCTGCCCCGTCAGAAACCAGAAATCTATTTGCCCCATTGCTGGCTTATTCTGTTTGTTGCTCTTTGTGATTTTTTAGTAATCAAATTTTCTTATGTTTTCCTTCTAAGCTATTTTTTTATCTGTATCAAAACCTTTGATGTGATAGGTAGCAAATAGAGAGAACAGTGTGATGTATTTGATGATTTTCCCTTAGTCCTATTGTTTTTGAGAAAAGCGTTGAATATAAAGAACAAGATGACACCCTTCATTAAATGCTAAGGTAGCAACAGATCAGCTTGGCTCCAAATAGTGCCTAGTGTAGTGGCTGGGCATTTTGGGATATTCAGTATGGTGTCCATATTGCCAGCTTTCCTTCCAAAAACCTTCTCAATGAGAAGCGATTGTCAGCCTAGACCCATGGTCGGCAAACTGCGGCTCGAGAGCCACATGCGGCTCTTTGGCCCCTTGAGTGTGGCTCTTCCACAAAATACCACGGCCTGGGCAAGTCTATTTTGAGGAAGTGGCATTAGAAGAAGTTTAAGTTTAAAAAATTTGGCTCTCAAAAGAAATTTCAATCGTTGTACTGTTGATATTTGGCTCTGTTGACTAATGAGTGTGCCGACCACTGGCCTAGACCCTTGAAAATATGAAATAATGAAGAGATTTAAGTGTGGGCGGATAAAAGTGGGGGGCGGGGGAGATGAATGGTCATCAGTGTGCTAGAGATAGGATTGTGGATTTTTTTCACCAATTAAGGGGTCATACCAGTTTAGCATTATGATTGATAATTCTGTTAGCTAGTACTGAGAGGTTCACAGTAGAACTAGCATGACCTTTCTGGGTCTCCTTTTCTGTGATGGTTTTGAAAAATTGACAAGCAATGTGTTATTATTTTAGACATGTATACTTCATTTTGGAACCTCTTCTTTTCTTAGAATAATAATGGAAGTCTTTTTGTGATATCACAGGCATAAATACATAGTTCAAGGAATTCCTGTAGTGCTAAGAGTCGCTAAAATGTGTGAACTTGTGGTGTCTAAAGCTTGCTGGTGAGAAGAAAGGTGCCTTAACAGTGTATTAAGCAGTCACAAGGAGAGATATATAGTTAATGTTTCAATATTTGATATGTGATTGAGTTTTGTTATTATTCATTCATAAGATCATCACCATGCTAAATGCTCTAGTCTAGAAAATACATAGCAAAATAGGACATTGACTCTGTCCCAAGTTGTCTCTGGTTTTCATGTACTTTATTTACCTGTCATCTTCAAAAGGGGTAACAGATAACTAGGCAACTCTGTGTCATAATACAAGCACAAGAATTAAGAAGCGAATGAGCCCTATTTGGTTGGTTCAGTCCATAGAGCATTGGCCTATGGACTGAAAGTCAAGGGTTCGATACCAGTCAAGGGCACATGGCTGGTTGCAAGCTAGATCCCCAGTAGGGGCGTGCAGGAAGCAGTTGATCTTTCTCATCATTGATGTTTTTATTTCACTCTCTCCATTCCTCTCTGAAGTCAATAAAAATATATTTAAAAATAATAAATAAATAAATAAATAAATAAATAAATGTGAATAATATAGGTAGAAGAGCTTTTCTCTGATTAGAATAGAATCATGAAGACAAGGAAGCAGGATGTAATTATTTTTCAGTTCAGTGTGTTAACTGGAAATAATGACACATTAGAAGCACTATTTCCCAATTAAGTAAAAATAGAAAGAGGGTCAACTAGATAATTAAGGTTAAGAATAAGAAAGATATGGTCACTCTTAATGAACCAAATCAGAAGCACCTTAAATGTCTCAGAGGGACAGATAAGGCCGTGCTTCTTCAAAGAAAACTGCAAGTTTCTACAAGAACAATGGCCGTCTTTCCATGCTACAGAATAAGAAGGTAAGCTAAAGCTTGACCCTAAGTGGTGTAATCTTTTTTAAATAATTGCTTTGGCCTTTTTAAGCAGTTGTAATTTAAAAATAATTTTAACATATTTTAGAATAGAACAGGTAAAATATGAAGGCTTATATAAGCCATATATAAAATAAGACATGGGGAATTTAAAACAATAGACTAGAGCAAGATACCACTAATTAAAAGCTAAAGTTAATCTTGAGCTTTCTGGAAGCCAAGTTTTAAAACATAAAAAGTTTTTGTTTTTTTATTTAAAGTAACAAGTAAGTTACTTGTGAGAAATGTATTTTTTATGTTACTGAATTCCAAATCAAAGTTAATATCAGAAATCTTATTTAAATTATTTTGTTAAGAATTAATTATGAAATAATATATCCATAATAAAAGGTTTTATTTATTTCATGAAGCTTATAAATCTTTAGCAACATGAGAATTAATCTTTTTTTAAAGATTATAAATTTCCTTCTCTTCTTACCTTATCCTAACACTGTGACCTTGGGTCATTGACCTCTCTGTCTTAATCTTTGGATCTACAAAATCACTGTGCTAGTACCTTCCTCGAGGAATTGTTGTAAAGATGAAATGAGGTAGTGCATCCAAAGCAAAATACCTGACACATAGCAATTGCTCAATAAAACTGAGTTGCTCTTGTCATTGTCATATCTTCAATATCAACATTGTGATTTCTACCACACCACTTCCAAGGACCTGCTTTAAATAATAGTGAGAGGGGGAAATGGAGTCTTAAATATAGGCAGCCACCCTGCTTATAACATCATTACATGTATATTCAGGAATATCTAAAACCTAAATTATTAAAACCAGAAGCAGGCTCTGAAAACACACTGCTTTATGGTATCAAGAATTCGAAGCTGCTAGAGGAAAGCTAAAAGATTTGTACTTCCCTCAGGACCTACCTGATCTTTTATTTTTTAACTTCTATTTTCTCCTTTCTTCTCTGACTTGCTGGAGTTTGTTCATGCAAGGATAATGTTAGTTGGCTGGAAAAGGGGGGGGAAAGCATATAGAAAAATAAGTATCACCAGGCTGGAGTGGCTGAGTTGGTTGAGTGTCATTCCATGCACTAAAAGGTTGCCAGTTTGACTCCTGGTCAGAGCACATACCTGGGTTTCGGGTTTGATCACAATCTGGACAACAGATATCTCTCTCTCTCTCTCTCTCTCTCTCTCTCTCTATCTCTCTCTATCTCTATCTCTGTCTCTATCTCTATCTCTATCTCTATCTCTCTCCCTTCTTCTCTCTAAACATGTCCTCAAAGGTGAGTATAAAAAAAAATAAGTATCAAGAACTGACTTGCACTAACTACTCTATCTTTCTCACTTTTCCTGTTGCAGTTGTGAATTGTGTTTTTCTTAAAGTTGAGGAAAAAAATGCTTGCAGAAAGATATAAAAATCATCCTATTTTTTTAGGGTCTCTTTACAGATTAAAGGCTAAACTTTGATTTGTTTTAAAGTCACCAAGTCCTTCAAGTTTAAAAATTAGGCTTCAGAGTGCTCTCAAATGAATAGTTCAAATTCTCTGCGTACATTGCTTTTAGCAATTCAGCAGTAGAGGTTTTCATCTCTTTTTACACTTGGTCAGAATTAATATGGGATAAAATATTGTCTCCTCTCTAAATAGACATTAGTCGTTGGTATTTTTTCACATGTTCATCTTTTTTGTTTGTTTGCTGAATTTGGCAAATGCATGTCTTATGTGGTTAAAGTGAAAATAAAGGATGTGGTTAAAGATATGAATATGGTGGAAGAATCTAATAACCAGGGGAGAAAAGCTTTCACAATACTGCAGTATGGTTAAATTAGAATCACAAATGACGTGTGTGTGTGTGTGTGTGTGTGTGTGTGTGTGTGTGTGTTTTAATTATCCTAGTTTCGTATCCCAGAAGCAACAATGGAGGAGAAAGCAATGGGCTATGCTCAAGGGGGTTGCAGTAGGTTGAATTCTGCTCTTAAAAGATCATGAGTGCAGCCCAGATGGTGTGGCTCAGGGATTGAGCATTAACCTATAAACCAGAAGGTCACAGTTCGATTCTGGTCAGGGCACATGCCCAGGTTTCAAGCTTGATCCCAGGAGGAGGCATGCAGGAGGCAGCTGATCAGTGATTCTCTCTCATCGTTGATGTTTCTATCTCTCTCTCCCTCTCCCTTCCTCTCTGGAATCAATAAAAAAATAGTTTAAAAAATAAGTAAATATTTAAAAGTTTAAGTCATTGCAGTGATGATGAACAGAGTCAAATTGATCATCATCTGTAGGTCATGACACCTTGCTATCATCTGCATATGTGCCCCCCCTTTATTTTATTCACTCATTCATTTAGTTGATAATTATTCTCCTCATTTACTTTGATCCATTAATCCCTCCATTGACAACTGTCATTTAAAAAATAAGTTTCCCATTCTTTGGGCAAGGACATAATAATTAAACTGCATTTCTGTCAGAATCCCATATGTTTTTGAGACCCATTGGTAGAACAGAGGGTAGTCAAATTTTAAATAAAGTATTCTCTTAAAATAATTCTAAGACTTCTCTTAGAAATTTGGATCTATTGATTAAACATATTGATACTATCTCAGTCATGCTAGTTTTTAGAGAACAGGGAAAAGACCCAGGGCTGTGTGGGACATAAAGCAAATTAAATGACTATCACAATAGGACCGGCCAGAACTTATTGATTGAACATACTGAGGATGTCTGGAAATGTTGGGTTTCTGTCTGACCCTGGATGAATTAGTTATCTTTAATCCAAATTGCATTTTGAGCTACATGAAAATCACAAGAAAAAATACTGTTTCTGAAACTAAAATAATCCATGTTCTTATCTTAAATCTCTGTTTCCTAATATTGCTAGGCTTGGGTTTTTTTCCCTTCCTTTTCAAGTAATCAGTTCATTCATTCTGGTAAAAAGCCCAGGTATTTTAGAACTACTGAGATGTAATGATGGAAATTTTAATTTTTTAAATTATTATTATTCAATGTGCTTGAGTTTTAAAGGAAAGTTAATCAATGGAATGCTGATTAATTTTTGTATACTAAGTCTGCCAATCACAAGGGTGATATTTTAGCATACCTCATCAATGATATTACACAACAGTGTTTTTATCCCTTAAAATGTTTTCTCTCAATGTCATTTTACTTAATAAAGCCAATTTATTATTTTTTAAGAAAAATGGATTTGATGCCAAAGAGATTCAGTCCTAATGTTGAAAATGTTGGCATCCCAAGTAAGACCTATTGTCTTTCCCCTTTTTTGTTTTCTGTTGTGGGTTTTTTTTTTTTAATGTTTTTATTGATTTTTAGAGAGAGAGGAATGAAGAATTATAGAGAGATAGAAACATCAATCAGGCCTCCTACACACCCGCTACAGGGGATTAAGCCTGCAACTTGGGCATGTACCCTGACCAGGAATCAAACCAGTGACCTCTTGGTTCCTGGGTCAATGCACTGAACCACACTGGCCTGGCTGTCTTTTCCCTTTTTGAATTCCCATGTTAATTTATTACACACATATCTATAAGAAGTTTTGATCATACTTTAAAAAAATTTAACATTTAATAAATATTAGAAGAAAATCATTCATATTCCTATCAATAGTTCTAATGTATTTGCAGCTTTTTAAATTTGACTTTTAAAGCAAGTAATATTTATATTGTAAAATGACTAGCTTGACATAACTGGATCCAGCTGACTGGTGAAGAGATAGCTAATTGGTCTGGACTATGAAGAGTCTCCTGCTGAGTGCGTTGGTGAATAAAAGCTTTCTTTGGTGTTTAAGTAACTCCCTGCTGTTTTTAAATGCAATTGTTTTTAATCTTTCAGTCTCCAAAGATTTTGGTGTCAAATTCTCCAGCACTTCTAAATGCTGCTGCTGCAAAAAAAATAAAAAGCAAACTTAATTATAGAAACTTTCAAACATACATAAAAATAGGAAAATAACCTAATAAAATTTTATGTCTCATCACTTAGTATTAATAACTATTAACCAATAAAAGCCAATCCTCCACCATCCCCATCCCCATCCCCATCCCCATTCCCATTCCCAACTTTCCCCCTACTTCTCATATTGTTTTGAAACAAATTCCAGGTATTATATTATTTCATTAGTAAAATGTTGATGTATTTGCAAAAGGTGATTTTTTTTTATTCCAAATAGGATACCTAAAAAATCATAAATTATTAAAATCATCAAATTTTTAGTCAAGGTTCAAATTTTCAATTATCTAAAAATTTATGTCATAGTTCCTCTGACCAACCTCTGAGTTTTCTGTAAGTTGGAAGTTGGCTCTAGACCCTGATCAATAGTTTGATTTGATTCTTATTTTTTATTTGTGAGACTACTTCATTTATTAGCTGCATTTATTCTTCCTTTCAGGAGGCATATGTCTGTCTTTTTGTGTATGCATGTAATGGTAGCAGCAGTTGATGTTCAATGTCTACATTTATTCATTATTAGCTCAAATATTTTGATGCTATCATTCTTTATATTATTATATGAAATAAATCTACCAAGAGAACTTGTGGATTGAAATGGTTTCATGTATTTTAATTTAGTGTAGTTCTTAATAATGCTCAAATAGTTTCTGCTTAGGTCAGATGGATCTCAAGTTTCATTGTGACACTTTTAACATGGAACTAGTTTTTAACAGCTTTATTTATTCCAGAGAGGGAGGGATGGAGGGAGGGGCAGAAAGAGAGAGAGAGAGAGAGAGAGAGAGAGAGATTGTTCGTTTGCCTCCCATATATGCCCCAACCGGGTATTAAACCTAAAACCTAGGTTTGTGCCCTGACCAGGAATCAGCTCGCAACCTTCTGGTTCCCAGGATGACGCTCCAACCAACTCAGCCATGCCAGCCAAAGCTAACAGCTTTTTTATTATAAGATATGACAAGACGTTCCAGGCTCAACTTGTATGTTTCATAACCCGGGCCAGAATGAGCCATTTCTTCTATTTAGAGACCCATAGTCTGGGCCCTAGAGACTTTTCAGCACAGACTTACAAAACGTTTCCCCTCTACCATCTTGTTTATAAATTGAAAATCAGCTCTTTGTTCATATGTGAATATTTTGCTTATAAGATTTGATTGATATGAAGTGATTAAGTAGCTTACATTTTGCAAGGGTGTTCGTTGGCATCTATGAAATACCCGGTAGTTAGGATACAGTGTTTCAGGCTATATTAAATATTTTGCACCCTGGCAGATGTTGCTCAACTGGTTGAGCATCATGCTGTGCACCAAAAGGTTTCCGGTTGGATTCCCAGTCAGGGCACATGCCCAGGTTGTGGCTTCAGTCACCAGTTGAGGTGAATGTGGGGGAGGCAATTGATGGATGTTTCTCTCTCACATCAATGTTTCTCCCTCTCCCTTTCTCTCTCTTTCTCTCTAAAATCAATAAAAGCATATTTAAAATAACATTTTTCAATAGCATTTTATGTTTAAAATTTGACCTATGTATAAATATGCAATCCTTTGAGTTCAATTTCTTCTGAAAATCATTTCCAGAAAATAGACTTATGTGTTGAAGAATACACAGTAGCTTAATAATGATGTGAATATATTAGTGAATCAGAATCCACTCATGAATTGAAGGGTGAAATCTTAATTTTTTGGAGCCTGATTAACTGATAATAGCTATGTCACGGTGCTCTTGCAAAAACCTGTTTTGATGGGCAGTGCCGTATTAAAAGCACCAGTTAATAGGCAATGTGAAAACAAAAGAAAAACAAGTACTGATTATTATCTTTTCAAAATTTACTGAGCACCTGATAAAATATTAACATGAAATTTCAAATGCATCAATATCAATATTGGTATTACTGGGCATTGTCTATTAGGCTTTCTACAATTAAAGGTTGAGAAAAAATGTATACTGAAGAATGGTTGAATCTGATATCTATAACCAAGAAGATAGGCAAATAAAGCAAATTATTCAGTTTATTTAGAAAAATTAACACAAATTCAGCCTTCCATCTGACTTGTTTTGTGTAATTTGGGTAAAATCAATTACTAAGCCTAAACTTTCCTAGATTATAATTTTCAAAACCTTGTGAAGGTGAGTGTGGGGCTGGGAAATGAACATTTATTACTAGGAACGTGGGAAAACTATAACGGATAGCAGTAGAATGAATTCTATTCAGCAATGGAACAGAATGTGGCAAACTTCTATGTGCTGCTATGGAAATCTTCAAAGAATAGTAGCATTGAAATGTGGCCTGTGGAGCTAGACCGCTATTGGCCGTAGGCAACTTAATCTTTTATATCTCAGTTTCTTGATCTGTCAGATGAGCATTACATTAACATATATCTCTGATGGTTATAAGGAGTAACTTCTCTTCCTCCTCCTCTTCCTCTTCATTCTCCTTCATATTTTTTTCATCTTTATCATCATCATTTTCTTGTTGAGTGACAAATGAAAGCTTTAGGTAATTGTTTCTAAGGCAGGATGCTGTTTGTACTAATAAAAGCATGTGGCTATATACCTGCATACATAAACTTGTATACTTACATGCATAAACATTTATGGAAAGATAGATTACAAAGTGTTAGAAAGTGATTACAAAAAAAAAAGAAGAAGAAGAAGGTGATTACCTCTGAAGAGCAAGTCTATTAAAGGAGAGAAAAGGGTGATGTAATCACTTTATATATTATACATTCTCAGAACCACTAATACCAAGCTTTCAAGTCTGTGTATGTTAACAAAAAAAATATGTCCCCTGCCTGTGAAATTACCTGTGCTCAAGTGTGGAGGGTTGTAGCCTCTATGAGTCTTGGTTTTTTCATTAGTAAAATGAAGTGAGCAACACCCATAGGCAGCTGATTGAAGAGAAAAAATGAGGTTGCATTCACTCTTAGCACAAAGGCCTGCCAAATAGAGGACTCAATAATTATTTTTATTATTCCATGATGTTTTAATTATTATTATCCAATTATAGTATTTCTTGAATGATAGATTCTGTTAGTAAACGTACTTAATTTAGCAAGGTTCTTAGAGTAGAAATACAAAGATGATGATGATGGCAATGATAATAATAGCAGCTAATATTAATTGAGCCCTTATTATGTTTCAGGCACTTTTCTAAGCCCTTGGCATACATTAAAATATTAAATCGTCAAAGCAAATTTATATAGTAAGTACTACTATCCTCATTTTGCACCTGAGTTAACTGAGGCCCAGAGGTGGGGGGTAGGAAGTGGAAATGGTGATTAAACAGAAAACTCTTGACGTTTGTGAAGTAGAATATAAAAATGGAGTCGTGGTTAAAATGGAATGTAGGGTCAAGGGAGAGTTGTTGAAAACCGGAGAGCCTGAGAGAAGTCTGTATTCTAATGGGGAAGACAATAGAAAGAGAGCCAGTGAAGACACAAAGAAGAGAGAGGACGTATTTTCAGGAACGAGGGAAGCAAGCAATGAGTGTTGCAGGATATAGGGTGAGAGCAAGGATAAGCCAGGCTCAGTCTGAAATTGGCTTGACCACTTACTATTTCTCTGCCAATTTATAATTATTTGCCACCGTGACGCATTGCCACAGTATTTTTATCTGATGTATGTATTCCACATTTGAGAGTCTATGTCTTATTTTCAACCACACTTTACTTTGTTATGAAATTATCCTTCTCGGCAATAAAAATAATTTTCCTTTTAGGTTATATTTTAGAAATTTACACTATCTGATTACATATGTATATTTCTATTTTTAAATGAACCAAAAATGTTTTTGTTAATCCTCACCCAAGGATATTTTTTCCATTGATTTTTAGAGAGTGGAAGGGAGGGAGGGAGGGAGAGGGAGACAGAGAGAGAAAGAAAGAAACATTGATCTGTCCTAGCTCGTTTTGCTCAGTGGATAGAGCCTTGACCTGCAGACTGAAGGGTCCCAGTTTCGATTCCGGTCTAGGTTACATGCCTGGGTTGCAGCCTCAATCCCCAGTGGTGGGCATGCAGGAGGCGGCCGATCAATGATTCTCTCTCATCATTGATAATTCTATCTCTCTTCCTCTCACTTCCTCTCTGAAATCAATAACAAATAAAAAAGAAAAAGAAACCTTGATGTGAGAGACACATCTAATTGTTGCCTCCGAAATGTGCCCCAAATGGGGCTGGGGATCAAAACTGCAACCTTTTGGTGCAAAGGCCAACACTCTAACCTCTTAGACACACCAGCCAGCTCCCAAAAGAATTTTAAATCTATGTAATCTCTTGCTATGTCTATCATTGATCATTCAATAAATATTTATTGAGTGCCTCCTCTGATCAAGGCTAATTCTAAGAACTTAGGGAGATACAAGATGAATCATACTAGCACTTAGTTTACAGTTTTGGTGATGAAATGAGATCTGCATATCTTTATCTGCCACCCTTTCCCCAAGTAGACCTCAAAGAAAATTATAAATGTTTAATAAACAGAATTCGTTTAATACACTATTAACTGAATTTAAGCTGTGGTGCTGGATCATGTAACACTCTGTAAAGCCTGGGCTGGTTTAAAATTATAATCAAGTAAAGAGGATTTATCTCAAGAACATGTCCTTCACTTAATATAATAATAATAATAATACATTAATATTTATTTTCCATTTTTTCCCATGAAACTCAGAGTACTCATTTATCTTCACAGCTTCTCTGTGAACAGAAAGAAAGCAGGTGGTACTAGATATTTTTTCCCTTAATTATATTTTCCTGCTGAACCTAGAGTGGTTGATAATGTCAATTTGCCTTATAAATACTTTTCCTTAATCATTTTCCTTGAACTGCCAAGTGACCCCTGCTTTATCAATAAGGGTTTTGTTCAGTGACATTTAATATTCAATTACAGAAAAGTGTGTCACCTAGCCCTTAGCTGCCTCAAAATATAAATAAAAGTTGTGAAACTAGGGAAAATAGAGCACTACTAGGCATTAACAATGTTACATGCAGGAAGTAATATTCCAGGAGACAGATGTTCTCATTTCTCATATTTGCAGTAGATTATATCTAGTAGCAAGAATGCCTGCAATATCTAAAGAGAGCCTAATTCATCATTATATCAATTGGTGATTGATTGCCAGCTCCCTACATTTATGTTTCCCCTCTTCCCCCGGGATTCAAAATGCACATTTCAAGTTGCAATAGACAATAGCCATAGAAAATGGGAGCTGCTATTTTCTGTTTTGAAACCAGTAATTCCCTTGCATTGTTTATGGAACAAAAGGAACCTATGGTGAGTCATTCCTGTTCAAGGAGAAGAAATAATCAGTAGATACTACATGTATTGTTAATATATTAAGCACCTCTGATGCCTTCTTTCTACAACTAATCTTATTTAAATTACTAGTAAGTATGATTATTCTAATTTCTTTCTCTTAAGAGTGATCCCCCAAGCATGTTTATAATCATTTTCAACATAAGGTAAAACTCTCTAGTTGCTAAGAAACTTGCTTGATGAATTTGTTTCCCCACAGATAATTAAAATATTCCTTCCTGCACTATCATTCTGTACGTAAATTAACACTTAACTAGGGCACGTTCAAAGGAGGGCATAACATACTGGGCTGAAGAATTCTGGTGTCAAGGAAAATTAACATGTATAAGAGTTTCTGTCCACAACCAGCAGAGAAGGTGATGGGGCAGAGCTGGCTATATGATTTATGAGACCCAGTGCACAATGAAACCATGGGGTCCCTGGTTCCCCAATTATTTCAACTTTCAAGACAATAGTGAAGCATGAAATCCAGCACAGGGCCCTTCTGAGTGGGGGCCTGTGAGACTGCACAGGTCTCATGCATTAACTAAGCTAAACTTAGAGCCAGAATCGAATGTCCCTTCTCCTCTAGATCTAACAGCCCTCATATCTCAGGATCTAGTTCAAAGTCTTTTGATTCTGTGAAGCTGGAATGAACCAACTCCCAGAAGTTAGAAATTTTACCCACCAGCAGGTAGCATGGTGCAGTACCACACTAGGTGCTCAGGAGTGAACCCATCCAGTTCTCAGGGCCTTCTCCCTCTTCTGGAATTTAGAGTTACACTCTCTCCAGTCCATTTGTTGCTTATTTAGATACTAGTAGCCCTGCGCACGAATCCCTGTGTCAGTAGCTTGCCAGTAGCTCACTGCTGCCCTCCAGTAGCTCCCTCCGCCCCCCCCCCCCACACACACCCCTCCTCCCTCATAGCTTGCTGCCCGGCTCCCTCCTGTAGCTCTCCGCAGCCCACTTGTAGCTCACTGCCCCACCCTCCTGCTGATCCGTGATCTGGTCATTACGTGGTCAGTCGTTATGCTTTACCACGTAATGACCATTTTCATATTAGATATTTATTATATAGCATTATGTCAGGGCCCATGTTGTTTATGTTGAACCAGACTCTTTTCTTTCTTACCTTGTTGTATTTTTTCCATGATATTTGCCTCATCCCAATTGTGAGTTCCTTGACAAGAGTCCATGTCCTAGAATTTATTCTATTTTATCCCACATATACTAAGCACAGTATCTTTTCCATGTGAGTTGGAACCAAAAAATATTTTTTGTATTCTCATTTATAGAACCAATTAGGAACAATAAGTCCAATGAATACACAGTACACTCAGATCTTAGGGTACTAAAGAATAGGGTGTTAGCTATCAAAATGTTAACTTTGCCTTACTGATTTTTAATGTATTACAATTAAAGGTGATTAAATTTAAATTTAAACTTAATCATGTAACAGCATTTCCTAAAGTGTGCTCCACGGGGTATTGATGTGTATTGTGTAGATTTCTATGGTCAAATAAGTTCGGGAATACTTTGGGAATTAGTCATATAGCTAACACTACATGTAGATTCTTGTAGATCCCATTTACTGCCACTGCCCTAGATAAGTCTGCCTGAGATAGTGACCCCACCGCACCTTTATTTGTCCCCATTCTCATCAATTAATTTTCGTTTATTTGAACTCACCCAAAGCCCACTGATGCCTGTGCTCCTGCCATAGGAACCTCTCTTTAGGTAACTCCTACATTAGTGGTTCTCCTTGTGGAACAACTTTGTACCTCTAGGGCATTGGCAATGTCTGAAGATATTTTTCCTTATCACACATCAGGTAGGACTGGAATCTGGTGGCTGGAGGCCAGGAATGCTGCTAAACATCCTACAATGCACAGGGCACCCCTACAACAAAGAATCTTCCAGCCCAAAATATCAGTAGTGTGTATTAGGTCATACCACTGACTTCTTGGAAGCCTTCATTGGTTTTCATCTCAGACCTAAGGAAGTTCATACCCTCAAGCATGGTCTTCAGAGTATTTCACATCACACACCAGCCTCCCTTTGTGGGTCACCTCCCACTATTTCATTCCATACACACCCTGCTCTAGTCAGGCTGGGTGGCTCAGTCCTCCCCAAACACAACTTGTGTTTTACATCTTACCTTGGCATTCTACTTACTCTCCCCCACATGGCAGTGATTTCTCTCTAATCTGGACCCCTTAACACTCTGTACCTCTTTCATATTTGGCACATGATTGGCACAGATGTTTGCAAATGTTCTAATAAATAGTAAATTCTTGAAAGAAAGAGCATGTCATTAGATACAAAAACACTAAATACTTTGTATCCTGTAGAGCTTTTAATAAGTGTGGTCAATAAATACTTGAATGAATTAAATTCTTCAGTTTTGAGGAGAGATTTCTAGACTAGGCTTTATAATTGCTTTTAAATCTACCTATATATTTAACAAGAATTGAGTTCCTGCTGTTAGTAATGATGTGATTTTAAAAGAGCCATCTTCTTTTAGAAAGAAAGTCTTTAGGCTTAACATAAAACTGGCCACAATTGAACTATAATAGGTATTATATTATTACTACTCCTTTGCTAATTAACAAAAGGATTTTTATTTTAAATAGCACCAATTAAATGATGTTTGTACTTTTTGGTTAAGGGCATTATCACTTGTGTTAGTTAAGTGATTTCTGATGCAAATAAAGGAAACTTACTTTTAAAAGAATAAGAAAATTGTGTTATAATTGGAATTTCAGAGGTAGAGAAGCATCAGGGTTGAGCATTCAGTAGCTCCTGCTTTATTCTCCTTGGATCCTGTTGACTCTACCTTCTTCCATCTCAGCTCAGTGGCTGAATAAACAAGTTTCATATCCATAGACAATAAAATCTGGAGGAAGAGGGAGAGTCATGACCAGATGCTCAGGGGAACAGTGAGGAAGAATTTTCCAGAAGCTACTAGTCTGGCACTTTTACCTCATTAGCCCCCTTTCTGAACCAATCATGGGCAAGGGAAACAGAATAACTAACAGAATAATCATGTAAAGGAGCCAGCTTCCTGTATGGCATCTGGATGGCAGTAGGAAGGATGGATACCGAAACAAAATCAGCGTTTGTTAGGAAGAACAAGAAAAATGGGGGCTGAGTGAGCAACTCATATTATATAATATCAGCTGGTGATTCTACTTCTGATTAACCGCACCAATGGTTATTTTTTAAATTGTGAATTAATTTGGATTTGCCTTCCAAAATTTAGAGCAATTTTTTTTTTATTCTCACCCGAGGATAATTTTATTGATTTTAGAGAGAGGGGAAACATCAATCTGTTGCCTACCATATGTACCCTGACTGGAGATTGAACATACAACCTAGGTATGTGCCCTGACCGGGAATCAAACCTGCAGCCTTTTGATGTATGGATCAAAGCTCCGACCACTGAGCCACCTGGCTAAGGCCAGGCCAAACTATTTTTATATCCAAAACTATTATAGTGAGTTAACTTAAATTATTTCTGAAAAATAGGTTATATTAGATAGTTCTGCCTCGATTATTTCAGTATATTCCTCAATGATAATTAATGTAAAAAGTATTTTTTTTACATTCACAGTACTTTAAATTTACTGTAATATTGCATAAAAACTTTGCATAAAATTGGAAATTCTAAAGCTGCTACACCATTAAATTCACAATTTAAATGACACTGTAATAAACAATACATTATCAGTGCACTAGCCCATATAACTCTCACCTAGATGAACTCATATGAAGGCCATTTAAGTACAAATGCTTAAGCTAAAACATGGCCATATCTTTTTTTATGTTTAAACCAAGATTGCATAGTAATCTTTGCTTGTGCAATCTGGTCACCAATAAGTGTTCTATTTTTAGGCCTGACACATCAATGCAACTTGGATTGAACCTTTAGTAATGTTTATATCACAGAGTTACTATTATATTTGCTTATAGTAAATGAGATATTTAAAAAGTTAATAGTAGCAGATGTACATCCATATCAAGACAAGTTAAATTGTATCCTTTAAATATGTGCATTTTATATACTCTAATTCTTACTCAAAGTTGAAAAGAGTAAAAAAGATAATAATAAATAGTAAATGCAGAGATTACTGAAAGTGCATGGTAGAGAATCTTATCACAAAAGTTCATTAGCTCTGTTACAAAAGGTTCCCTACCCACCTATTGCTGATTGGATATGCTGTAAAGTGTGTTTTAGTCCAGTGTTATAATCATCTTCTGGCATCACATTCATAATGGTCTCAAATGAATACTATAAACTTTTATCTTATTGTAAAATAAGTAGTAGTGGATAGTAGCTAAACTCTTTTTTGGTTTGAGAAGCCTATGATTTGAAAGCCACAAGGACATTATGAAACATCAATTCCTAACAAGCTGAGTACCAATGAACAAATAGCTTTGAAACGTTTCCAAAGCACATTAGTGATAGATTCCAACAGAATTGAATTTGATTTATCTGATCCAGTCAATTGGACCTTCCACATCATTGCTTCCCAAACTTGAGTGTGTGTGTGTAAGATCACCATGGTTTCTTACTGAAATAAAAAATATAATGCTGTAAGTTAGGTCTGAAGCCCCAGACTTAGCATTTCTAAAAAGTTTGGGGGATGCTGATGCTGTGAATCCTCCTATAGGCCTTTAAATAACAACATTCTAAGTCACCTAAAATTCACAAAAATGAAATTTAACTATATGGATTTCAAATTGTTGTCATCTTTGATCATCATTTGGAAACAGACACATATCTCATAAGAATCTGTGACTCCTACAAAATTATTTCATGTTCTACAAATTGAAAATACTCTCATTGAGCTTATACTATTTAAGAATCAGGCCATCTCTAGACAAGATAAAACTTCAATTATAATGTATTCTTAACTTTGTTTAAGGATAGAAAAAACACAATCCACATTAGGAAACTGTTTAAAAACAGATGCTACTACCTTTTTTTGTAATTAGAAAGTTTTCCATATGTCGTGTCTCTGAAATTAAACCCATTTTAGTTATATCTGTAAAACTATAAAGTTGGTGGATGTTCTTCATACCTTTGATATATTTAAAAGTTAATAAATTACCTCTATTTCTTTTACTAAGAGTTGGATAATCTCAAATTCTTTGACTTTCAAACTTTTCATTATTTTGATTTCTCATCTCTGTTTACTGTTCTAAATGTCTTGGCACATTTTAAGCATGAGGAAGCCTGTCTTGTACATAAATACTCTCTTAATAGACACACATCTACTTGTTAAGAACAAAACAATCATGGAATTTGAGTAAGCTTTCAATCATCAGTGAGAAAATTATTTCAGCACAGTTTAGAAGTTCTGTATTTTTCCTTCCTTCTTGGGTTACTTGTTAGACTCTATATAAGTATATAAATCTAGATGGAAGAGGACACTGCTGATGGGGCACATGATTTATTATAACCATGAAATTAAGTCCTGGGCCACATGCCCAGTATCTAAACTAAATCAAGGAGGGAGTAATTGGAATTAGGCAGTGAGCCTAGAAGAATTTTACTTTGTTCAGTCTCAAGTCTCTAGTTCCACTGGATTCATGTTTCATAGAGATCTGTATTTGGGAGCTGCAGGAAGAGAGAGACTGAACATCCTATATAATAAAACACTATTATACAAATCTACCAAATGGTGGAACGACTGGTTGCTATGATGCCCACTGACCACCAGGGGGCAGACACTCTACACAGGAGCGGCCACTTGGTGGTCAGTATGCTCCCACAGGGGAGCTCTGCTCAGCCAGAAGCTGGGCTCACAGCTGGCGAGCACAGCGGCCTCTCCAGCCCCCACTGCAGGTGGGCTGTAAGGAGCAAGGGGTCCTGAACTTCGAGAGGGATCCCAGACTGCGAGAGGGCACAGGCCGGGCTGAGGGGACCCCCCCTCCAGTGCATGAATGTTGTGCACTAGGCCTCTAGTGTCCTAATGATAGAGAAGATTGTGTAGCAGATGGAACTAACCAAGAAAAGAATGGCTCAAGGAGGAGGAAACCTATGTCCAGCACATAATGGACATTGCATAGGAGGATATTTTTCAGGTTAAACTGGTTATTTTTCAGGTTGTTTTTCACAGTTAAGATTTTAAGAAAATATTTACAATGCTGAATTAGAATACAGAAGTAACAGGAAATAATTTGATATTTAGAATCTTTATTTCTAATGAGCACAACCGGCCATGACATAACATGGCTCTTCATGATTCTATATATGATAAAATCCCCTTCTTGATTTTGTTTTCTAGATAATTGTACTGTTAACTCTCTGTCACTCTGAATTCTAAAAAGGGGGAAGTCAGTTACGTGATATTTGTTTTCATTCTACCTTATTCTGGTATTATAAAGGAAAACTGATTTAAATAACAAGTCCCGAACTTTTACTTTCTTAGTGATAAGTATTGTATAATGGACTATTTTTCTTCAGATCATTCACTGGGTACAGTAGTAACCTCACTACTAGAGAATTAGCATGGAGATGGTATAATGAGATTTTGAAAAACAAATTCCTATCATGAAATATGGAGGCTAACGGACAGATACTAAAGAGGAGACAGGTAAACATTCTACTTGTAATTCTGTTTAAATTTTCAAATGCTGTGGAATTTGGAGACTTTGAGACATTATTTCTAAAATTAGATATGAATATATATAATTATTAGGGAATGGACACTTGAATATTCTAGAATGTAGGCAAAATACTGGCACTAATGCTTAGATGTACAAGATAAGACCAGCTAGCATATCTCTTTTGAATTCAAGTATATTACCACCATAGCAGTTTATAAAATTTCCTTGGCCACAGATTTTGTTCTGGACTCTAGGATTCTTATAAGATTTAATTAAATATGCTTGTTAAGTGAGTTTTCTTATGAGAACTATCAAAGTATAGTTGTATGATGCACTCTTAGCCCAGGGTATCAGGAATAAATATTGTCCATAACTTCTTTAAAAAAAGAATAGAATACAAAGGTACATTGATCCCCAAACCAGCTATAGCTTTTCTCCACTGTTTGAAAAACTGACTGCTCCTAGCTTTCACCACATGGCATGCTCTCTAAAGTTACCCCCAATGTGTGATCATTCATTAATTTAACAAACTATATTGCAGGCTTATCATGTACAGGGTGTTATGGGGGATACCAAGCTACACAGGTAAAATTCGTCTAAGTTTTACCAATGCCTGGACTATTGGAAGGCCTCAATAGTTTGTTAGCCTGAACTTATTTTCTTACTTCAAAGAATTTGTGTAATTTAAACTCTCTTGCCTTTGTGTTTGTTGTGAGAATAGCCTCCCAATTGATAATCACATGTCTACTCTCCCTTCACCTCACTCTCTACACCACTGCCAGATTCTTCCTAAAGTATAACTCTGTAATCATGCCATCCACTGCTCAAAAGCCTTAACGACCCCTTAAAAACTTCAGAATATTATTCTAACTCCTTATTCAGGATATGCAATAAACTTTTCCAACCTACTCATCCCCCTTAACACACCCGACACTCCAGTGCTGATTGGTAGTATTAAATAGGTTAAGTTCAAGAGTATAGACTATGAAACCTGCCTGCCTAACTATGAATCACAGTTTCACCAGCTTTTAACCATGTGGCCTTGGGCAAGTTTTTTAAACTCTCTGTGTCTCGGTTTTCTCATCTGTAAAATAGGAATAATAATGGCTCCTACTGAATAGAGTTGTTGTAATAATAAAATGTATTAACGTATGCAAAGCATTCAGAACAGAGATGGGCACATATTAAGTACTCGGTGATATCTGCTATTATGTTTTCCTTTAAGCTTTGTTTATGTTATTTCCTCTTCTTGGGAAGCCCACTCCACCTACCTACTCCCATTGTTTCATGTCCATATCCAAATTCTGTCTTGTCCTTCAAACTGTCCATCTGTTGATTGATCTGGCTACAGTTTGTATCTTAGTCACTAAGCCAAATTGTCTCTCTCACAATAACATAAAAATTAATCTCATGACAAAAATCACTTTGTTTTCAGATGAAATATAAGCAGAGATAAAGAGATTTGTGGTGTATGGAATAATTCCAATAACATTACTCATGATACGCAGGACAATGATGAATGGGAGATTGTGAAATTAATGAGTATAATTTCAATCTCTGAACACCAGTCTTAATAATAAAAAGAATCCAGTTGTCCTTGTGCTCCGGGATCATGGAGTTGGACAGAAGGCCTTGCAGTAAAGTACCAACAGCATTTTTTATTTTGTGGTCAAGGAGACATTTAAATGTGCTTTTCTTTGACCTTGAGAATTATGCCCCATTCCTCAAACACTCAGCATTCTGGTGAGCCGTTAATGGAGTGGAACATCTTTGATTCATTGAAAGGTGTTTTGTGAAGAAATGTTCAGTCATGAGTTTCAGGTAATACTGCAGCCCATTTTAAAACAGGCTTCCGCCAGGAGAATGAAGCGGAAACTCCCTGCTGAGATTCAGCAGTCGGGAGAGGCCTCCTCTGTAGGGCATTCTACATGGCCTCTTATTACCCGGCAGCTTCCAGTGCACTGGCCTCTAGTGAAGAGCAAAGTATTTGTCAGGAGAGGAATGTTACAAAGATCCTAAACAAGTTTTTGTTTTTCCCCCAAGAATAAGATTTGTGTTTGTTCTTGTTGTTGTATCCTTTTGTTATTACAGAAACAGAAATCAACTCTAGCTAATGAGCACAAAGGAATGTATTGGAAACTATGATAGAATCAACAGTAGGTTAGAAGACCCGGTTTGGGAATGCACTGGTATCCAAAGAAAGATGAGATCCTCAGAAATAGCGAGTATTGATTTGTTTAGTAACAGAAACTATCACACTCGTGTGCAGTGCAACGTATTTTGTCCAACTGTTCCTTTTATTCTTGCACTAGTGAGTCAAGTCTCACCCCTCGGAAGAGAGCAGCCCTTTTTACCAAGTTTAAGTTACATGTCCATTGCCCATCTTTGTTGGCTAAGGAAGATGGAGGATCTAGCTCCTCGGTGACCCAAAGCAGAGGGCAGTCTCCTAGACTGATACACCCCTCTTTCCCCCAGGACTGTCACAGTGGGGCAAGGGTAATTTTCCCAAGTTTGGTCTCAGTGGCGTGAGAAAGAGAGAATGGATGCAAAATGAGGAAGGGCACACAATGACAAATGTCCACTCCAGATCCTGGGGGACAGGGGATCGAAAAGTAGCCCGACCAATATATCATAAATCCCTCAAAACCTTGCCTTAGACTCAAACCTAATGCTTTGTTGAGACTAATGATTAAGAGAAGATGATGGTGTTGAAAAAAAAAAAAAAAGTGTATCCAAGTCTATTTTTGCCTGCCAGCATAATCAGTAAATAGAAGAAATGCATTTTAACTAAAGAACAGAGTACACCCCAGCCAGTGTGGCTCAGTGGTTGAGCATCAACCTATGAACCAGGATGTCAGGGCACATGCCAGGGTTGTGAGCTCGATCCCCAGTGTGGGGCATGCAAGAGGCAGCCAATCAATGATTCTCTCTCATCATTGATGTTTCTTTCTCTCTTTCCCTCTCCCTTCCTCTCTGAAATAAATAAAATCTTAAAAAAAAAAGAATAGAATATAAAAGTTGATCCCCAAACCAGCTACAGCTTTTCTCCACTGTTTTCTGAATTACTAGCAGTTTTAACTTCCACTTTTTTTCCCCCTCTTATAGTTTTTAAAAAGTAGGATCTCCTTGAAGGACTTGCAGAAAAATATAAAAGTTTTTTTCTCCATGGAAACATTTGTTTTCATCAGGTATTTAATACAACAGACAACCAACCACAGCTATGGAATTTCCAGAAAAGACTGAACTGGATCCTGAAAAAATGAATGAAATTTGATAGCTGGAGAGACAGAAAGACAATGTCCTGAGCAAAGCCAAGGAGCCTTGCTTGGGGAATTCCAGTCTTTTTCTACCTATCTATATATAAACTCTTTTTTTTTTTAAATTCTTTATTGTTTAAAGTATTACATATGTCTCCTTTTCCCCTCATTGACCTATCCCTGCTCCCACCCCCAGCACATGCCCTCACCCTCCTCACCACTGTCTGTGTCCATATATATAAACTCTTAATTTGGGGGGAGGCGGTCTAAATCCATCCATACTACTTTGAAAAATGTGTGTATTCCATCTCGTCTATTCCCATGTTGCCAGACAAAGTACCATTTAGGAATAGACTGTCAGAAGGAAACAAATAAAAATGATTGAAATGAAACTGTGAGAGAGGGTTAGGAGTAGGAGAATAGACAGAGGGATACTTAGAGAGCTTACCCATCGCTAGTAGCACCTTTAGCAAATAAATTATTGGTTTTTTTATTAGCCATCGTTCTCCCAGAAGGACTCTCTGCCATTTTACAGGGCCTTTGAAGATCCCAAACTCTTTTTAAAGAATGATGTTGTCTCAAACCCAACTGTGCTATTGCAGAAATTTATTCATCTGTTGGTATTTATGTTTCCTGTGGGATTGGTAAGATATTGGGTTTTAAGAAAAAGTGAAGAAAATATAATACCTATCGACTTCTTAGAGATTTAAATCATGTCATAAAACGTCACTTCTATGTCACAAAATGGAATTATGAAAAATCATCAGGTATTTAATACAACAGACAGCCACAGCTATGGACTTTCCAGAAAGTCCTGAACTGGATCCTAAAGAATGAATGAAACGTGATAGATGCAGAGAAACAGAAAGACAAATGCCCTGAGCAAAGGCGAGGACCCTTGCTTGGGAAATTTACAGTCTTTTCCTTCCATAAATATGAGAAACTGAGAAGTCTGCTTTAAATACGTTTACATAAGGTTTTGTCCAGGAGGCAATATTAGATAATGGTTAAGGAAAGTGGCTCTAGAATTCAGACTGATTTGTTTAAATGTTAGTTCTACCATACCTTACTATCTTTAGTGAAAATTGCATGGAAAATTTTGTAAAAAAAAAAAAAATACAATGGGGATAATATATATCAATTCATAATAAAATAAGAAATAAGAAAATATGTACTGTATAAGGTACTTCTCACATTGCATTACATTTACTGCTTTCATTAGTATTGTCATCAGCAACATTGACACAATTTTGCTTAAGAATTTTGGAAACCACTAGACTTTAGGGTCTTGTTCAATTTAATTATGTCCTGGCTTTATGGGAACCACTACATTTTCAACCTTTTTCTGCTATAGGGCTTTTTTTTTTTTTTTGAGGGGGTGGAAGGGAACAGCAATTATTGGCTAAAACAGATCAGATTTCTCAGCTGCAATTTCTAAGAATTGCACCAAAGCCTGATTCTGATGATAGCTCAGAGCTGCCCCACATCTTTGGGATTCTAGAGCAGACAACAGAATGAAAAATTCCTCGGCGATCCTTATAATCTGCTGCAACATGAGGAACTAAAGTGGTAACAGTACCACAGGCCAGAGTGAAAGATGGCCCTCTTTCAGCTTCTGGGGAAACAACTGCTGCCTGATAAGCATCCCCAAAAAGGTTGGAAGAAAAATAAAATAAGATATGAAAGAAAAAGAAATCTTAACACATGTTTTCACACATAAATATTAAACAAAATAGAAACATTTAGTTTAAATATTTGGCTTTTTATTTTTTACTAGGAAGGCTCAATAGTGAAATAGAATCTTAAGGAAATTAGCGACAGCTCAGTCTTAGGGGGTATTAAACCAAAAATAAGACAGAATACTCAATCATTTTTATTTTTTTCTGTAACTGCATGTGCACAAGGTAAATATCTTTTCTTATAGAAAAAAAGACTTGTCACTAAGTGTGGTATTGGTCTTTCACTTCTGGGAAACTTCATGGTGTTTTTCTTGGGAAACTTTCCAACATGAAATTAATGAACATGAATCTCGTGATGATGGAGCCAGAATTTTAGTCCAGCACTGTAAACTACATCCTATTGATGTCTCTCACTGTATCTCCCCCCGCCCCACTATGTCACTCCTTCACCCCATCTTCTAAAACAAGCTTGAGCTAAAATAAGAGCAGCAGCTGATCAGAGCAGGTTGAGGAGATAGAATCAGGAATTCTTCCTGGTCCTGGTGACACCCATCTGTTCTTACCTTCTGCCTTCTGACTTTTCATGGTTTACTCTTGAACACCCATGTTTCTGTAAGTGAAAGGAAGAACCCTTCGAGTCTTTTCTTTCTCTAAACTCAGAGCATAACTTCAAAAAGGTGAGAACAATCTCTTTTGAGGAACAACTGGAAATGTGTGCTTTCTTTCCCATCAGCTGCCAGGGCTCCCAGGTGCCCCTCTGCCAGAAACAAAATTCGACTTCCCTCAATTAGAAAACATGTCAGGCCTGCAGACAAATGGAGCTAAAGCACATCAGAAGGGATTAGTACCTGGGGAACCCACTCACCACATTTTCTTCTTCACACATTAAGCATTCCAGTCTATCAGAGACAACCTTTGGCACAAATGGCTTCCTCCATACCCACAGACTGAGAAGCTTTTGAATGTCTCAGTTAAAAACTTAATATGATTCTCCTTTAGGTGTTTTGTGTTTGCTTCCTGTGGGGACTGCGTTACCTTTGAGTTTGACTTTAATAGTAAAACTGTAAGGTGCCATTTTCTACAAAGGCTTTCTCATTTATTGTCTAGTGATTAAATCTGTGTGTGTGTGTGTGTGTGTGTGTGTGTGTGTGTGTGTGTGTTGCTTTTTATCTTTGTTGTGGTTTTCATCTGCGGTAATAGAGCAGTGATAAGGTGACAAGATATTTGCAGGGCCCCTTTTTCTTGGTATTTTCTTGTCTTTTAAATATGTAAATGTACTCAGTCTCCTTTGAAGTCTGATTTACTAAAAAAACAAAAACAAGTTGAAGCCATGTTGATGGCATCTTATTTTAAGGCATAGCAAGCTTTTGAATTTCTGTTAAAAACTTAATATGATTCTCTATCAGGTGTTTTATCTTTGCTTCATGTGGGGGCTATGTTACCTTTGATATGTACAGTACTTCCTGTTATAGCTAATTATCTAATCCAGTTGACAGAGCTTGTCCTCCTTTATATGCTCTGCATTCCTAGTCAACCAGTTATCTTGGTGTAGTGTTTATTTACAAAATGATATTCCTTAACTGCTTATTATCATTTTCTTTTTTTAGGAAAAATTAAGAAAGATTAGGAATAGCCCAGATAACTGGTTTTGAAAATACATATTAGAGTTATATATTACTTCCTGGTGGATATTCCTGTTTAGAATGACAAAGTTGGTGATTGAGTAAATATATAGTTTGTGTATATCATACTACACATATATACCACAAAATGTGGAGAGAGGAGGAACTTAATGAGTGGATGATGGAAACCAGTATACCAATTTATTCTGATATGAAAAATTTAGGTTAGTCTATAAATCACTTTTATATTCAAATCCTCTGAGAGGTGCTTTCATTATTACTGTTAATAATGGAAACTGATATTTATCAAACACTTACTTTATATCAGACATTATGCTGGGTACTTTCTATGTACTATTTATTTAATCCTCACAAAAATCCTGTGAAGTAGTTTCATTTTTATATCCAGTTTACAGATGGGAAAATCGATGCTCTAAAAGTGATTAAGCATTCATTCTAGGTCAAATACTTTGTAGCTGGCAGAGTCAGGATTTAAAACCAAATCATCTAATGAAGTTCTTAACTACCATATACTCCTTCAGATTCGAATGTATGCAGACTATGACTCTACTTTTCTTAAACCTATTATCGAGGGGGAGAAAGCTAATGTAAAAAAAACAAACTGCTTTAAAACTTAAGGCTTGGGAAGTCAGATATAATAGACAATGGGGCATGACAGAATAAATATGTAACAGGACCTTTGGAAGATACAATGACACCAAAAATGTGATTCTCTGATATGGAACAAGTTTAGAGAAGACAAGCTAGAGGCTACCAGCTAACATATCATGGTTCCCCTTGCAATGTTTATTCAAGATGATGCTGAGAACATTATGAAGAACAAGACAGTCCCAGGGCTTAAGTTCCAGTCTGTTTCTCACAGGTGCTAATGGTGATGAACAGGTTATGTGAACAATCACTACTGCATGGTCTGTGGCTTCCCAGGAAACAGTTCGTGTCCGCAGGAAGTGGCTGCTGACACATGGAGAACAGGTGATAGTTCAGTTGTAACTGGGAAGAGCAGAAACTCAAGCCTTAGGGACCAAGAGTGCAATACTAGAAGCATGGATCCTCTACCATTACTCATGTTCTCTTGGAAAAATGTGTAAAGCAACAGTGGGCAACGGGTTTCTCACAATGAGATCACCAGAATATTTTCCACATCTATTATGCCTCCTGTCCACTTTGCATTTGATTTGCCTGTTTTAAGTCATTTTCTACTAATTTAAATTCTCAGTAAAACACGGGGTAAAGGTGCTTATATACTGTGTACTTGTGTAATTTAGAAGTCCTAGAAAACTGTTGGGTCTGAAGACTACAGGCAGACACAGTGGAGAATAAGCATAGATTAAACTCTTAAAATGGCAATAGTCCCTTAAAAAAATCACACAAAGAGGATGACAGTTTACACAGATGTACTACAGGGCTGATCACTGTGGTCTGAAATAGTCTGATGTGTTTTGGAGATGAGTCTTGAGGTTGCCCTCAGAGAATCAATAGGATTTCTACAAGCCTGGCGTTGCTGAGCCATCTGTCTGTGAGAGCAGCATGAGCAAATATTTTCCACAAATAATAATAATTCTTTCCAGGCAGATTAACAAGGTTACGATGATGTGATGACTAAAATGGGATGACTCAGGCAGTTGGAGATAGGAGGCTGAAGGGCAGGGAAAATTTAGGGGCCTGGGTGCAGCTATCTTTCTGCACAGTATCAGGAGTTGAAGCCCTCGCAGTAAATTATCTCATGTGTAATCAGCAAAGCAGATTCAGGTTTATGAGGCTTGAAGCCTATGCAATTTGGAGTGTCCTGCTTAAGGAAAAGAATACAGGATTACAAAGGCAAACTTGCTAGAGCCCTTCAGAGGCCTTGGAAGGAGCCGAATAAGCAAGAAATCCATAATCCCAAACTTCTTTTAGTTTTTGGAATGTCTGCCACATAAGTAACTTTAATATTTTAATCATGCACATTATAGAAGGTAAAAATAAACATGTAAAATTGTGTATTATTGTTTAATCCAACATATCTGAAATACCATTTTAACATGTAGTCAAGCCAAAACCGGTTTGGCTCAGTGGATAGAGCATCGGTCTGCGGACTGAAAGGTCCCAGGTTCGATTCCGGTCAAGGGCATGTACCTTGGTTGCGGGCACATCCCCAGTGGGGGGTGTGCAGGAGGCAGCTGATCGATGTTGCTCTCTCATCGATGTTTCTAACTCTCTATCCCTCTCTCTTCCTCTCTGTAAAAAATTAATAAAATATATTTTTTAAAAAACACAAAAACATGTAGTCAATATAAAAATAGTAATGAGATAGTTTATATTTAAACTAGATAGTTTATATTTTTTCATACTAGGATCTTGGAATCCTGGTGAGTATTTTATAGAGAGAGCAGATATCAGTTGGGACTGGCCACGTTTCACATGTTTCCTGGCTTCCTGTATCCAGTAGCTACCATATAAAGAACGCATGACTAGAGCCTTGCTACTCAAAGTGTGAGCTGTGGTCAGCATCATTGTCATCAACATCTGAGAGCTTGTTGGAAGGCAGCATCTCAGACTTCACTCCAGACTTACTGAGTCAGAACATGCACTGTCAGTAAGGTCCCCAAGTGATTTATATGCATATTAAAGTTTGAGATGTGCTGTTCTGAGAAATAAGAATAGATTCTCTAAAATCAGTTGTAAAATAGAGACACAGATCTCAAAGAAGGCCCCAAGGAGGCAATGTAAAAAAAAAAAATGGTGCTAGAGAAGGTTTCTAGAATCAAGAAGACAGCAGTAACAAAAATATAGCACGACTGAAGAAGAGTGTTAGAATTGAGAACAGTCACTGTCTGAATGGTAACTTATTAATAACAATTACCATCATCATCATTATCATCGGAGCCCTGTCACCATCAGCACCACCACCATCTCCTCATCCTCATCCTTTGTAGCCCCTTGGTCAACTGAGCAGTTTTAGGAGAGGGGTAAAAGAGAATTTGAATGTGAAAGGGTTAACAATGGGTCATGGACATAGATTACTTTGAGGCAGTGAAAAGACATCACAGACATGAAGGTTAGCATGGTATATTTAAAAAAAGAAGAACATGATTTGAGCCATGGTAAAGTTGTTTTTAGCCTAATTATGAAGCGAATGTTTTCTCCTCACCCTTATTCTATCCTTGATACTCTAGTTTGAATAATGATAACTGATCACACAGCAACTTCAGAATACACTTGGGAACGGGTTTAAAATGTCATTATTGAAAATTTTATAGTGTAGATTCACAACTGGAAATGAAAAATGACCCTTCTTAAGCCGCTTAATTGAACACCTTCATGCCTGTGGCCCGCTCAGTGATGCATGCTGTGGCTGACAGTGGCTAAAAAGAGAGGCAAGCCATGTTTGCAATGCTTCATGACTTCTGTGATTGCAAAGTATTTAATTACAAGAACATCTCTCATTACTGTTGCAAATGTCATTTGCTCACTTTTGCTGTTGCTATAGTCTATTTTTATTTGGATTCAAGGAAACACAAATGTTTTTAATTTTATTGGAACAGCAATAACATATTAGTATGCAAATGAGTGTGTTTCTTTCTATGAGCAAAGATCTTGTTATTAGAATGGATTTTCCAAAAAAGTGCTTGGTTGATTTAGCAAACTGAGTGCTTCTATGTATAAGAAAAGCCCAGATATGGACTGTGTATTCAACTTTGTATTTATATAATTAGGTCAGTGTCTAGAACATAAGTGGCACTCAATAAATACCACGACGATGGATGGCAAGATGAATTAATAGATGGCAATACAACAATTATTTCCCCCAGTTATAGTTGCTTCAAAAACCATTGCTTCAGTATGTTTGGCTATTTTTATTAAATCAAAGAGTTATTTTAGTGATATTCCTATATTACTTGATATTTGAAAGTTGATGTTGAATTATAAGTGTTTGTTTTTGTAGATAAATGTATAAAAATGCAGCAACTCATCATTATGGATTATGTGGAAATGGTCTTCTATGTCTTTATCCTTTTTCAATAAAAGTAATAGTGGGGGGCAAGTGTGAGGTTGGGGGGGGCAGTGGAAGGAAAAAGAGGAACATCTGTAATATTTTACAAAATAAAGATAATTTTTTTAAAAAGTAAAAAAAAATAGAAATAAAATATAACCTTTAAAATAATTTCCTACGACATTCCTTTTATCCTTTGTGAACAATGAACACACACAGTAAATTATGTGCCACATGACCTGACACAAACATATGGCATAAGACCCAATTTTATATGAGATTAAATATATGTGGGAAATATGCCAAGTGGAGGGCCTTGAGGAAATAGAGTTGGAAAAGACTTTTTCTCAACTTGTTGTACTTTACTTTTGTACAACTATTATATGATCAGGTTATTAAAAGTGCAATAGATGAGTGAGTAAAATACAAGAGAAGCAAATAGAGATGGTCATAAATTCCATAAAATAATTTAAAAATTTTTCAATTACAGTTGACATTCAATATTATTTTATGTTAGTTTCGGGTATATAGTATAGTAGTTAGATATTTATATAATGTGCACCCCTGATAATTCTCACCTGGCACCATACATAGTTATTGCAGTATTATTGATTATATTCCCCATGCATCTTTGTAACTATTTTACCAATTTATACTTCCTTTTTTTAAATTTATTTTCATTGTTGAAATTATTACAGATGTCCCATTTGTTTGTTTGTTTGTTTTCCCATTAACCCCCTCCACCCTGCACCCACTCCTCCCAGGCCTTCGTCACTCTATTGTCTGTGTCCATGTGTTATGCATACATGCATACAAGTTCCCTGCTCAGTCACTCCCCTGCAACCATCCTCCCACCCCACCTTCAGTTTATTCCATGCTTCTATGTCTCTTCTATTTTATTCATATGTTTATTTTGTTCATTAGATTCTACATATACCAATTTGTACTTCTTAATCCTTTCACTTTTTTTTTTACCCAGCTTCCCAATCCTCCTCTCATCTGGCAACCCTCAGTTTGTTTTCTGTGTCTATGAGTCTGTTTCTGTTTTGTTTGTTCTTTAAATTCTACATAAAGTTAAATCATATGGTATTTGTCTTTCTCTGTCTGACTTGTTTCACTTAGTATAATACCTTCATCTATGTTGTTGAAAATGGTTCTTGGTTCAAAAAGTTTTCACAACTGTGTCTTTGTTCAAAAATGAAATAAGCATTGGAACCAGGCAGACTGATTTAAATCCTAACTCTATATGTACTTTTTTAAAAATATGTTTGTAGCCGAAACTGGTTTGGCTCAGTGGATAGAGTGTCGGCCTGCGGACTCAAGGGTCCCAGGTTCGATTCTGGTCAAGGGCATGTACCTTGGTTGCAGGCACATCCCCAGTAGGGGGTGTGCAAGAGGCAGTTGATCAATGTTTCTCTCTCATCGATGTTTCTAACTCTCTATCCCTCTCTCCTCCTGTCTGTAAAAAATAAAATATATTTTTTAAAAAATAAAAATATGTTTGTATTGATTTCAGAGAGAGGAAGGGAGAAGAAGAGAGAAGTAGAAATATCCATGATGAGAATCATTGATTGGCTGCCTTCTGCACGACCCCCACTGGGGATCGAGCCCACAACCTAGGCATGTGCCCTGACCAGGCATCAAACCATGACCTCCTGGTTCATAGGTCAACATTTAACCACTGAGCCACACTGGCCAGGCAAAATCCTAACTCTATATGTACTTAAACTTTCTCATCATCCATTCTCTGGTTTTTAAAATCAAGAAAACAATACCTATTTCAAGGGTAATTAGGGAAATTAAATTAAATAGAGGGATTATCATAAGTAGCCTTATAGTTGTGAGTATGCAAAACACAAAGTATATTTTTTTATTATTTATTCTTGTATTATATATTTCTCCATATGGACAACTGTAAATCTACATTTGCCCACCCCTGTAATCTTCTTTTGCAACAATGTGAGTTTCATTTAATAGGGCAAGTACTGAGTATGGTTTCTTTTGTTTTATAAGAGCATATTAACCCTGTGTCTGACCTGTGAACTTTTAAAAGATGCCATCATTGGGAATAGAACATTGTTGTGCTCCAGATCTCATCAGCCACTTGATCCACCTCATTAGCCACTTGATCCACAAGTGTTCTGCTATACAAGTCAGTTGCCACTTCTGACTATAAATCTTCTCCTTCCCATTACTCCTAAAAAAGAAAATCTCATGAAACTCACATTTTTAACAACTTGAATCATAGGTACTAAACTTATGGACCTTGGTCTTAGAGAAGAAGATTTTATGAATTTGATCCCAAAGGCATGTAAAGGCAAAAATAAATGAACGGGACTATAACAAATTTAAAAGCTTCTGCACAGCAAAAGAATCTGCCAACAAAACAAAAGCAACCAACAGAATGGGAGAGGATATTTGCAAACAGTAGCTCCAACAAGGGGTTAATATTTAAAGAACTCTTACAACTCAACACAAAACAAACAACCCAGTAAAAAAATGGGCAGAAGACCTGAACAGACCCTTCTTCAAAGAAGACATACAAATGGCCAACAGGTATATGAAAAGATGCTCAACCTCATTGGTTATTAAAAATATGCAAATCAAAACTACAATAAGATACCACCTCCCACCTGTTAGAATGGCTTTTATCAACAAGACAAGTAATAACAAATGTTGGAGAGGGTGTGGAGAAAAGGATCTCTCATTCAATGCTGGTAGGAATAGAAACTAGTACAGCCACTAGGGAAAACAGAATGGAGGCTCCTCAAAAAATTAAGCTTAGAGTTACCATATGAGCCAGAAATACCTCTTCTGGGTATCTACCCGAAAAATTTGCAACATTTAGTCGCAAAAATATATGCACCCCTGTTTTCATTGCAGCATTATTCATGGTGGCCAAGACATGGAAACAACCAAAGTGTCCTTCAATAGATGATTGGATAAAGATGTGATACATATATACAACGGAATATTACTCAGCCATAAGAACAGATGAAATACTTCCATTTGCAACAATATAGATGGTGCTTGAGAATAATATACTAAGTGAAATAGTCAATCAGAAACAGCCAAAGACCATATGATTTCACTTAAATGTGAGATATAAAACTGAAACTGATAGACACAGACAACAGTGGCAGTTACTAGAGGGAAAGGGGTGGAGGAGTAGTAAAAGTAAAGGGGGTCAAATGTATGGTGACAAGATGATTTGACTTTGGGTGGTGGGCACACAATGCATTATACAGATCATGTATCATAGAAATGTACACTTAAAACCTTTATAATTCTATTAACCAATGTCACCCAAAAATTTCAATTAAACTTTTTTTTAATAATGAAATTTAAAAATAAGGAAAAAGAGAATCCCATGAAACTCGCATTTATAGCAACTTGGATCATTATTTGGGTGCAATTAATTTGCATTATGTGAAGATATAGATGGGTAGAGCAAGTAAAATCTAAGTGACAGAAAAATCTAAAGCAAGCATTAGACAGAAAGAAAAGTTCATTTTTAACAGATAAGAATTAAAATAATAAGATATTTCATTTGCAGCATGAAATGATTTGATTATTTGATAATGAAGTTATTTAACACCGCCTTACCCAACATAATTAATATTAAAAATTAAGTTGTATTAGTATATTATGCTAAATTGCCATTTTACTAATGATAGCTGATCATGTTTTCTTGCCTAATCATCTGGGTCCTGATGCAAAGACCTTATGATCAATAAGCCATATCCCACCAGAGAAGAAGTTTTATGTAATCACATGCATTATTTTTTTTCCCCTCTCTTTTGTTAGCCGAGATTCTCTTTTGCACCTAGTCATGCATTCTTAGTTAATTTTAAAATATTTATGCTCAGGGAATGAAGAGAAATGAGATTAGCAAGTGAATTTTATGATTTTTGAAATGTGTTATTTCAACAGTTGTTGTTTTTTCCCTTTCTATTCTTCCTTTCTCCATTTCTTCCTCTCTCCCATCCTTCCTTTCTTTAAAAATAAAATCCAGTGTTCCAATGCCTGCTCTGTAAAAGACATTATATTAACCTCTAGTCTAAGTACAACACTAAAGTATAAGAGCTATTGTCCTTGACATCAAGGGATTTCTATTTTTGTAGAAGAGAAAAGAATTTATCACTTGTTTAATAGATAAATAGAGGTAGAGAACTAGATATATTTATGAATGCATGCATGTAATAATACACCAGAGAGCAATGTCCTGAGAAATTGTGATTACAAGATCACATTTATTATTATTATTATTTTATTATTATTATTATTTGTTTAATTTTTTTAAAAATCCTTATCTGAGGATATTTTTCTATTGATTGTTAGAAAGAGTGGAAGAGAGAGGGAAAGACAGAAATATCAATGTGAGAAAAACACATTGATTAGTTGCCTCCTGCAGAGCCCCAACCAGGGCCTGGGCCAGGAAGGAGCCTGCAACCAAGGAATGTGCCCTTTACCGGGTTTGAACTCAGGACCTTCGGTAAGCAGCCTGACACTCTATCCACTGAGCCAAACCGGCTAGGGCTCACATTTATTATTAAAAAATGAAAGCAAGTAACCTTTAAGTGAGGTAAAATGATTAATACTTTTAGAAGAGAGAGAAATGAATGGAAATTAGGAGTTGACAAAGTATTTATGCTTTCATTTCTCACATAATAGTAAAATTCTATTCTATATGGAAGAAGGATAGTGACATCCATTTCTTATGTTCTGTCCCTCAAGCCCAACCTCCTGTTGATTCTGACAAGCATTGCCAGACCACCATCTCTGCAGCTTAAATGACAGTATCAAGAGAAATCAGAGCTATCTTTGGCCTCTTTCCCTACCACAAGCCCAGCACTGTTAAGTGGCTATTTGCTGGCTTTGGGCACATACAAAAGAATATAAGCAAACTTCCATAAAGACTAGATGGCACTGGCTGGGAATTAAATGGAAACGGCTGTTTTTTAAGGTTCTCTAGTAGTTTGACGGGCAACAGCAAGTGAATTCTTGCAACATAAGTTTGATATAAATGAGTGGCCTTCTCTCTATTCCCTTCTGCTTAACTTACTCGAGAGCTGTATTATGGACAGATCACCTTTTACTCTTCCCCAAGAAGCACTGCAGTGGAATAATGAGCTATAAATGGTGCTTACCCTTGAAGAGAAATATCTGCTAGTTCGGTGTTTTGGTGGGACAATACTTCATATTATAAATCCACCCACAGAGCAGATGCAATTGTTGCTTAGATATTTCAGCAGACACAGAGTTTATGGGCCCTTGGCAGGCTCTTTAAAAGCTATTGATAAATACAATTCAGTGGAACTCTTGTGAAAATTCATTTCTATTATCAGCAAAAACAGTATCTAATAACTCAACACTGCAAAGTATAATTAATTCTATACCAATATGCTTCCAGTGTATCAATAATATTTATAGTACACCTACTGATGCATATTGTTTTTCAAGAATCCAAGAAAGTCAATTGCTTTGCTTCACGAAATAACAACCGCATTCCTTATGAATGTGCACGACAAATTTCTTTTACTTTTCAAGTACATTATCTAGTATATAGTTCCTTTAAAAAATGGTATCAAAATAGAATAAAAGGAAGACATTCTTTTTTAAAGATATGTCCTGCCTTTATTCTTTTGTTTAGAACTGAGGATGCCTTATTCATGCTAACTTGGAATGTGTAACTCGGGTGTTGTAATAGTGTAAAATCATGATACTCAGGATTATATGGCTGCTACAGATATAGGCAAAACTCTTCGTTGAGGATAAAAAGGAGTAGCATTTCAACATTATACAAACCGTGTTGTTGGAGCTTAGATTTTCTTTTATTTTTAAGGATTCCAGGGCTAGAAGCACTCTTCATATTGAGCAACTTAGCACAGTCCCTCTGAGTATTGATTTTATTCAGCTAGGCTTCCTGGCCATGTGTTATTTGTATTTCTGTGCTCCTCAAATTTATTAAGATTTATTTGTCTTCCCTCATATCTCCAAAGTACTATTTTCTGTTTACCAAATCTTTCAAAGACTTCAAGCTCTGGCGTCATCTGTCTTTTCCTAAGCACCGACTATTGTGAGCTCAATATTGTGTTCACAGTGCAGAGGTCCTGTTGATTTCCCCAAGATGAAAACATTACTGAGTTATGTGCAGAGACCTGAAGACAAAATCTGGCCTGAAGTTGCTTGAGATTATCCATGGGGAGAATGTTTCAGCTCTCTTTTTGTTCCTGCCTGGAGCCACTGAATGCCTCTTAAATCACTGACAGAAAATTTAGGTCAACACATTGCCTGAGGTCATTTAAATTTCAAATCTGCTACAATTTTTCTGCGTGTAGCTATTGTGAGGGAAGAGCATTGTGTCTACAGTCAGCGAGCTGGAGCCCAGACTCTGGCACAGAAAACTTCAAAGTCCATCCTTGAGGAAACGATGTCAGAAGGGTTGATGATTTTAAATTAGCATGCTGTCTTCTGACTCAGGGCTGAATTGGGAACTATCCTATATAATAAAGAGCTATAGCAGAACGACCCTTCTGGACAACTGTCCAGACAACCTTCCAGACGAAGCCAGGGCTGAGAGGGCCAGTTGAGTCCCTTGCACAAATTTCATGCATCAGGCCTCTAGTCCTATATAATAAAAGGCTAATATGCAATTCGACTGAACGACGGAATGACCGGTTGCTGTGACGCACATTGACCACCAGAGGGCAGACGCTCAACACAGGAGCTGCCCCCTGGTGGTCAGTGCACTCCCACAAAGGGAGCACCGCTCAGCCAGAAGCTCTGAGCCAGGCTCACAGCTGGCAAGCCCAGCGATGGTGGTGGGAGCCTCTCCTGCCTCCATGGCAGCACTAAGGATGTCTGACTGCCAGCTTAGGGGAGCCACCTAAGCAGGCAGTCAGACATCCCCCGAGGGCTCCCAGACTGCAAGAGGGCACAGGCCAGGTTGAGGGGACCTTCTCCCCTGAGTGCACGAATTTTGTGCACTGGGTCTCTAGAATAAGGTTGAGTATCTGTCAAATTTTGTGCCACTTGTTATAGTTTAGGACTTAGGTGTTTTGTTTGTTTGCTTGCTTGCTTGCTTGCTTACTCTGGGCATAGAAGATGTTATTCTGGCTCCACAGAAATGATCTGTGAGCGTGTCCTAGATTTCATTATGTGTTTCATTAAGTCAAGTGACAAGAGCAGATTACCCAGTGTTTCTAGGTCTCCATGGCCAGCACAGAGCACAGGCACAAATATTGTCCCTGGATTCAACCAGAAGTTACAACTGGATGAATTCTGCTCTGTGACTGTTGACAGTCATCATTCCAATTACTTCCATCACAGCTGGCCCTGAAGATGGGAAAAAAGGATACAACTTTATTTCTATTTCTTAAGATATGCAGGGTTATAGCAAAAGTACGTCTAGCCCCCAGATTTTGGTTTCTCAACACTGTGCTCCAATAAAGGGAGCCAGGGTTAGTTGGAGAAATATTTGCTTCAGCACCAGTGTAGAGAAAGTCCAAGAGAGGCCTGACATCTCTCCTACTGCCAGAAACTAAGAAATGCTTGGAAAGTGGCAGTGGCAATCTGGAAGAATATAGAAGCCAACTTGAAAGAGCTGCCAAGGACCAAATCTTAGACAATAGAGTGACAAAATAAATAATGATAATAATGAGATATAACCCACAACATCAAATAAATATCCAGGAGTCCATCTGGACATCAATAAATAATTGAATAAACAGAAGGAAATAAACAGCTTTCTTACAGAATTCTAATTAATAAATATAAAAGTAATGGTAGAAATAAAAAATTATATTTTGGCAAATCACAGTAATAATTGTTACTGGTTAGAATCAGTGATAGTGAAATCTGGTTAGAATCAGTGATAGTGAAATTACTGGTCAAAATATCAAATGCAATTTTTTTAAATTGTGTTAAAAACACACACAAGATATTTGTATAGTCTCGAACTATCCACCCTACTGCTGTGTGTGTCCATAGGTAAGATCTTTGGTTAATCTCTGTTTTTGAAGGATTTTTATTTTATTTTATTCATGTATGAATGTAAGTGTGTTTTTAGTATATATGGTCCATCAGAAATAGAAATACACATATATTTATCCAATTGAATACCACTTTTGTTAGTCGTATAGTGATCAAAATTTGGAATAGATGTGTTTAACATTTGAAATCTAATAATTTAATTTAACACTAGAGGCCCAGTGCACGAATTCGTGCATGGGTGGGGCCCCTCAACCTGGGTGGCAATCGGGGCCAATCAGGGCCATCTCGCCGAGTTCCTATTGGGCCTATCGGAGCTGGCTGGTGGGGGGGGGGGGGGCGGGGCAAGTAGGGGAGAGAAGGTATTGCGGGAGGTTGGCCCACCATGGGAGGTTGGCTGTGGGAGTGCACTGACCACCAGGGGGCAGCTCCTGCATTGAGCATCTGCCCCCCTGGTGGTCATTGCGCGTCATAGCGACTGGTTGACCAGTTGTTCAGTCATTCGGTCATAATGGTCGCTTAGGCTTTTATATAGATATATAGATATTTTAACCATAAGCAACTATTCAGAACATCCCTGTGAATGCTGATTTTTATAAACTGGAATGTGCTATTAATCATTTAGTGCTTAAAGAGTTAACAAGACTATAGAGAGGTATATTGCTCTCTTTTCCTATTTAGTTCAATTTGTTATTTCATTTGTTCCCTTGATTAAAATATGCAATGCTAGAATTTAAATAGCCTCTCTTAAAGGTGAGCTGAAAGTTTATGACAGATGTTTAGCACCTGACTGAGGGCCCATCAGGATGTATAACTCAATTATACCTACCTCTTTTAACTTTAAAAACTTGGTGATACTTTCTGAGAAATTTGGTTGTTTTTACTGCCTTCAATTATGCTGTCTGATAAATGACAGGCAGTCTTTTGAATAAGGAATAACTTTGTATCTCAACACTATTAGCTGTAATCTTCTTGGAGACATTTGAAAAGATGATTAGGGATACAAATGTATGTTGAAATATAACTGCAAGTACTACTCCCAATGTAAATAAATCAAAGTGACAGTGTGGATTAACCAGTTACATTCTAGCAAATCTAAAAAATATAATTAGCCTGGTTGGTTTGGCTCAGTGGTTAAGCGTCAACCCACGAAGCAAGAGGTCACCGGTTCGGTTCCTGGGCAGGACACATGCCTGGTTGCAGGCTCAATCCTCAGTAGGGGGTGTGCAAAAGGCAGCTGATTGGTGATGTTTCTCTCTATCCATCTCTCTTCCTCTCTCTCTAAAAGTCAATAAAAACGTTTAAAAATATATATAATTAACCTGGCTGGGCAGTAATAATTCTGTCATACTGCCTTTCCTACTTGGAAACTGGCAAATTGCTTTTCCATGTTTATTCCAGATATATCCTAATGTATTTGTGCTAGTATGTGAATTAAATAGATGGTGAGGAGATTTTAGAGTTGAAGAAATGGGATATTTAATGCAGAGTTGTCTGTAAGTTTATTCAGTGTGTGTGTGTGTGTGTGTGTGTGTGTGTGTGTGTGTGAAGTAGATGTTTCTGAAGTGTCTAAAACTGAGTAGACTAGTATATTTCTACTTTGAGAGAAAAACAGAGTTGTTTTCAGTGAGGGAAAAAAAATTACAAGAAATTCTCAAGCTCACTTATAGCTTTAATCCTTCTGACATAGCTGGGACATCAATCTTACTGCTAGAGACTGTGTGAATCATAACACTGCCCCAGAAACCATAAAAGTGGCTTAAAAAGGTCACTGTTCTATTAAGTTCACTGTGTTCTAAACTATTTGGGAGATGACAGAAAACACTTGTGATTTGGTACGCCAGGATACTTATGTTGCCACAGTAGAAATGGGTAAGATATGAGTGATGGAGGCATGTCTTGCTGACCTTGTTGAGAAAGACTAATTTCTGCACATAACAAATAAAATGAAGTAAAATTGCAATTTTATGCAGGTCAAGGCATCATCTATCAAGGCAAAAATTTAAACAATGTCAAATAAAAAAAAAACAAGACCAACTTCTCTTCCAGAGTATCTGAGACACTGGGCTGTCCCCCGAATGCCTCAGCCTTGAAGCCAGAGCATTGGTAATGACTTAGTCAAGGCATTTGCTAAGTTGAGATCAAAGGATGACCAGTGTGATGAAGCCAGTTACTTAGCAAATCCTCGTCAACAGCTTTCTGGTTCACTACTCCATTGCTTTTAGCCCTCACCTCCTGTTGCCTCTATATAGCTATGTAAGGTTGCTAACTTGGGTTGTTAAAAGAGAAACTGAGACATATTATAATTTTAAGAGTTTATTTGAGCAAAAATCAATTTGAATAGGGCAGCATTCCATCCAGCAGGTAGAAAAGAGCTGTGCAAAATGAAGGACTTTTATAGACAGAAGGGAGCAGGAAAAGGGAGTTGTACAGGAAAATTTTTTTTAAAAAAAGCAGGTTGGTTACTGCAAGGTTACTTTTCTTTAAAGAATGGCAGAGTCTGTCAGATTTCCTAACTAGTACTAATCAGGTGATTCCTCACTGACTGGTTTAAGATCCCACTTATGGGAAAGCCAAAACTGGAATTAAGCCTCTGTGACAGTTTAGCATGAGCAATTCTAGCTTAGACTCATTGTGTTGTTCTTAACAGGATAACTTAACTGTTAAAAGTTGTGTGTGTGCATTTTTTCTGAGGCCCCATTTAATATTCCTAAAGATTTTTGAGGCTCTATAGTTCTTCAACAAGTTTTCAGAAAAATCCATTTCCTTTTGGTAACAGTGCAAGTCAATAAACCACACCTACCTTCTTGTCTTCTTTTTTTAAATCCTCACCCTAGGTTTTTTGTTGTTGTGGTTTTGGGTTTGTTTGTTTGTTTGTTTGTTTGTTTGTTTTTTAGATAGAGAGAGGGGAAGAGAGAGAGAAATATCAATATGAGAGAAACATATCTATTGGTTGCCTCCTGCAGGGCCCCAGCCAGGGCCCAGGCCGGGGAGGAGCCTGCAACTCAGGTACATGCCCTTGACCGGAGAATTGAACCCAGGACCCTCCAGTCTGCAGGCCAACACTCTCTCCACTGAGCCAAACCGGCTAGGGCTTCCTATCTTCTCTATAATCTTCCCAGTAAATTCTTGTTTTGCTCCAGTCATTTCAACATAGCTTTATCATTTCAGAAAGGTTACTGACTTGGAATGTAGGACCAGACTTTATCCAATAGAGTGGCATCCAGGCACATGTGGCCATTTGTATTTATATTTAATTAAAATTATATTAAAGCAAAAACTAATTTCCTCAGTTGCACTAGGCACATTTCAAGTAACCAATAATGCATGTATGTGGCTCGTGGATGTCATATCATCACAGAGGAACATTCCCACATTGCAGAAAGTTCTGTTGGAAGCCCTGGTTCAGCCCAAGCAAAGAAACTGTGGGTGAGGGACAACTTTCCTCTACCCTCAAGGTTCTTCTGGTGGGTCTAATAATCAAATAGACATGAGACAGATTAGCAAGAGAAAATAACGAAATTCAGTGCATACATATGTATGGGAACCGCAGATACATGTGAGAGTCGGAGACCCCACGTGCACAGGAGGTTCAGGGAGGGAAAGCAAACGTGGCTATATAAGACATCCTGAGCTAGGAATGAGACAGGGTGCCTTGGGGACTTCAAAGGGTCATTTCTGGATGCTAAGAAGAGCAGATGCATAGTAAATAGAAGTTTGACCTGCCTTATAGATTGGTAAAAAGAGGTTATCTCTGATAAACTTTCATTATAGGCAAGGCCCCAAATTCAAGTTCTAAGTAGTTTAGGGAGGAGCAGAAGTTTCATTTGAACCTGCAGCTCAGTTTGCCTTTTGCTCAAAATAATCTGCACACCACAGAAGCACATCTTGGGGTGACTCGTTCTGAACCCCCCAAACAACCAAAGAACCCTTTGCCTAAATTTTATGAGCATTGTAAATCCTCATTTAAGCTATTATATGTCACAAAAAGTTATTAATGAACAAAAATAAAAAACATTTCAATTCAACATTGCCCTCCCCCCCCCACCACCACCACCAACCCCGCCCCTAAGTACCTGAGTAAAGAATGGCCGAAAAGCAGTCAGGAGAGCAAAGGAAAAGACGCTACAACAGACTCTTATTCTGAAAAGGAGTCTACCTCCATTTCCCTTCTTGAACTGTGTTATCTGCTAAAAACATAATATTGCGAAATGTGAAAAAGTTTAAATACTGATTTTTTTTTTCTACCTGAAACGGTTGCACTGTTTACTGTGGTCACAGCTGAGCCAGAAACAGTTTGCTGAAGAGATTTATGTGACAACAACTATTTTAAAGTAATAGCAGGTGTCTCATTAATCTAAATTGTCTATTCTCTTTTTCTTATCTCCTGACATTGATTCAAGGCAAATGTAATTAAATAATCATTCTAAAATAAATGAGCTTCAAAGCAATTTAAAACTTTTTTATTAAGATATAAAATACTGAAAACTACACAAATCATAAGCATGCAGCTCAATTAAATGTTACAAAGTGAGCCCGGCCACAGTGGCTCAGTTGGTTGAGCATCATCTTATGCACCGAAAGGTTATTGGTTCAATTCCCGGTCAGGGCACATACCCAGACTGCAGGTTCCTTCTGATTGTGATCTCTCTCTCTCTCTCTCTCTCTCTCCCTCTCCCTCTTCTCAGATGAGGATTAACTATATATACATATATACTTAATATACCGTATGTATTACCAAGTGAACTCACCTGTGTAACTTCCACCATTTTAAGCTCTCAAAGCCCTTTATGTGCCCTCTCCCAATAATTATCTCTCCCTTTCTTCTCAGAAGTAGCCACTATTCCGACTCCTTCCACCATAGATTATATTGTCCTATTCTTGAAATGGGATAATTCAATATGTCAACGTGAGAAACATCCAAACTGGTACAGAATTGAGTTTATTTGAGCCAAACTGACAACAATTGCTGGGAAGCAAAATCTCAAGGGATTGAGAAAATGCTCTGAAAAATGGCAGTTTTACCACTTATTTTATATATCAGAATCAAGGGAGAGATGAAGGGGTTTAACATGAAATCCACTGTGATAGATTAGGGAGGTGGGAGAAAGCAAAGCTTAGAACTCTCTGAGGTTAGATAAAAAGTAAACCAAACAGACGTATACCTCTTTTACATTGGGGGGTACAGGGTAGTTAACAGTTAACATCTGCAGCACATAGGGATGGTGAGCAGGAGAACAAGATAACAATAAGGGGGCCCTCTAGTCTCCCATGCTGGTGGAAGATTGTGCGCTGAGGGATCTGGAAGAGGGGGATTAAGCTGACATTCCAAAGGTATTATCTTGGATGTACAAAGACTATAGACAGTCTCAGTTAAAGTAAAGATTGACCTTCCTCAAGGGAGATACCAGCCTAGGACATGACTACCTGCTATGACTTTCTTTCAGTTAGGACCATCCGATGTGGCTCCTTTAGGTCTCTGAGTTTGTAAGGCCACCACTCAGGCCTCCCCGGAGCTTTCCAAGTTTAGTATGTGGCCCCTTTTTTTGCCCACAGACATGAGTTTTTATGCCTGGCTTCTTTGGCTCTTTATATCCCTGACAGGTATGTTGTTGCGCCTGGTTGTCTTTCTTTCATTGCTACTGCTGTCTACAATTCCATTAAATGAATACACAACAACGAGTCTACCCTACTGTTGATAGGCATCTGGGTTGCTGGTTGTTATCCACATTATTGTGCATTTTATTTATTTGATGAATATTTGCAGGTATTCCTGCTGTTTATACCTCTCAAGACATTTTTTAGATTTTAAAATGGAAGTGCTTTGGAGAAGAATATATTATTCAATTGTCCCTTCTTTATAAATGCAGTGTGTAAAGGTTTTGGTATTTTACTTTTATTTTTATTTTTTAGAAGGGTAGAGTGCATTTTCAGGAACCAGTGTGCCACAACAGAACTCTGAGGATTTTGTATCTTAATCAATACCCTCACCGGCGGCTCTGAGAAAGCAACAGCTTAGACTCATATGGCAGGGACTGTACATGAGCTTGCAGAAGTCTCCACCCCACCTGTAATTAAACTCAGTTGCTACAGTGTCCATAGATAATGCCAGTCTTTGGGGCAGAACCCGGGATCTCATCATCTGTTTATTCTCAGAGAGCCGCTAGCTTTTGATAACAGCCTAGAAAAATGACCTCAATATTTATGTGTATGTTAAATACATCTTTAATAAAGCCCTAACTTGCCGATTGGAAAAAGAGGAAATTGGGCAGGACCGTAGGTGAGCAAAGGACAAAGAATATCCCATATTTCTGTATCATGATCAAACTCTCTGATATGAGATTTTTTTTTTTTTAATCTTGCATCCTAAGGTCCGGGCAGATGTTACGGCCTTCCTTGTGAGTTGAGTAAAGAAGAAAGTAGAGAGAATTAAAGATCAGGGAGAGGGCTTTTGTTCTCACTGTTGGCACCGTTAGCTATAGCAGTTTGCTAAGACATTCATTAGACAACAAAGAGCTGAGTGCATTCATGAAGAAATGGGTCTTGCTTTGTCAGCATGTTCTCAAAATTTAGCTTAAAAACAATCTAGCGAATATAAAGGGCAACGCCTATGCAGCCAGCTTCACACGCTGATCTTGACCTTCCGAGGCTCTGCCAGCAACTGGCATGAGAAGCCACTGATAGGGAGGGTCTGGGAAGGCTTCTGACAAAAGCAAGTAGATTATATGTACATTTCACCGTTTACTTGAGGGAATAATTACATTTGTGGCATTCACACATTTCGAGTTGTCCAATGTGGCTGGGATTAGGACTTTTAAAATAATAGATTAAATCAATAAAAGTGAAAAATTCTTAGGACACACCACCACCACCACCATCTCCATCCTACATCTACTAGAATCTGGATCTCTGCGGATGAGGCCCAGGTTGTTATACAGATTGCATTGTTTTCTAGGAAGAGGTGACATTGCATAAGAAAAGCGTTTCATGGATTTTATTTGTTTCACATTCACCAGAAAAGAGGCCATATAATGGATAAATGTCTGGTTTGGAGGCAGCTTATTCAAGCTGCAGACACAAGAGCCTTAGAGCTCCAGAAAATGGATCCAGGTGTGTCTAGTATGGTCAAGTCTGATACAGCGACTAGATGAGATGTTTCACACTCCTCAGGAACCGCAAGATGAACATCCGTCATTTCTTGGGATAAAATGTACTCATGATTCGTGGGATGAGTGTGGTGAATCTAAATATTCTCCTAATTCTTCTGCCTGATTTTTATGATACATTCATTTATTGGTATTTATGAATATTAACAAAGTATTTATTGAGTACATGGTACTGGGCCAAGTATTACTCTAGATTTTGGAAACACAATGCTGAAGATAAGGTTTCTGATATTTAGATCTTATTCTTCTCTCATATTCAACTATTATTTCTTACACATGTCTTTCTTCTGCCCTGGCCAGTTTCTCTCAGTGGTTAGAGCGCCGGCCCACAGACCAAAGAGTCACAGGTTCGATTCCAGTCAAGGTCATGTATCTGGGTTGCAGGTTCGATCCTTAGTCCTGGTTGAGGTATGTGTGGGAGGCAACCAATCTGTCTGTCTCTCTCACATTGATATTTCTCCCTCCCTCCTTCACTCTCTCTAAAAACCAATGGAAAAAAATATCTTCAGGAGAGGATTAACAAAAACCAAAAACCAAAAAAGTGTTTTGTTGCTGTATATCTGGTGAAAAATCTATCTTAATAAGTTGTAAGTATATTTTACGTGCAATTCTGAGTCAGTAGTCTCTGCACAAGGCCCTGTTTTACAGGCAGAGTGCCTAAGCAGTGACCTATTGATTTTGTCTTTATTTTTTCTTGTCTTTTTCCTACTGGCTAGAATTGCTAAATGTCTTACTCTAAAAACAAGCCCTGGCTGGGTAGCTTAGTTGGTTAGACTGTCATCCCGCTATGTCAAGATTGTGGGTTCAATCCCTGGTCAGGGCACTACAAGAAGCAAGCAGTGAACACATAAATAAGTGGAACAACAAATTGATGTCTCTCTCTCTCTCTCAAAAAAAATCAATCAATCAATAAAACAAACAAACAAAAGCCATTCTCTATTAGGTCTCATGAAGATCTCACTTGTGAATTATTTTGAGCCCCAAAGGTATTTTCCACCTGGATTCCTGTGATTTTTTTTTTTTTTAAACATAATTGGTCTCTTTCTGAAAAATCTTTCTCAAATATATTTCCCTTTTTTTCCCCACTTCCCTTCCTAAAGCTTTTGAGTTTATCCCTAAATCTTTCAGCACAAAGATCAAATTCTTAAACTTATCTCTCAAGGCATTGAGAACCTAGGCCCTGCCTTATCTCCTACTACTTCATACTCCCCTGCTCACCAAACCAAACAATTTACTTTGCTCTCTGAGAACACTATGCTAGGGCATGTTCCTGGGTTGCAGGTTCATTCCAAGGTCTTGGCTCAATACAAATCCTTTGCCCAGAACAGCTTTTCACTAACTCCTCTTGGTCTTCAAAACCAAGTTCTGTTCCAGAAAACTCCTCTAATCACTTACTTGTGCTTTTACTTGTGCTGCTGCAGCACAGCAGCCCTGGAGTACTCTGCACTGCCTCCTATTGGGGGTTCTCCTCTCTAGACTGTCTACCCTCCTCCAGGGCAAAGCAATTCTCAGAATACCTGGGACGAAGTAGACACTGAACAAATGAACAACTAATGGTGGCAGGGTCCTTTCCAGTTGTTCTGAATCGTTATTGTCTGGCATATGGTGGGCATTAGATAAGTGCTCACTGAAAGAATAAATGAATACAATGAGCTAGTTACACTTGTATTTCTTATCTTCTGAGTACTACATATTGTACAAGAATCTGTTAACAATGAAGTGGTACATTTCTTTAAGTACATGGGTATTAGCACTGGACTGGGAGTTTTAACAATGCTGTTAATACTGCAAATTAGTGATGGAAATAACTAGTCAGTTGATTCACCTATGATTTTGAACCAGGACCTCAAGTGACATCCAGTCATAAAATAACTACTTCCTCTATGTGCTACCCAATATATTAGCTCCTGGCCACATATGGCAGCTAATCAATTAATTAAATAAAAGTGAATAGATCTTAAAATTGAACCACAAGTTGTTTTTAATAGCCACATGGAGTTAGTGGCTGCCATATTGAAAACATGGATATGGAATATTATATTTAAATTAATTTTATAGTAACTGGTTTATAAAATGGAAAATTACCTATTTTGCTTTTATATTTTATAAGTAAAATTTTGAACAGAAATACAGTAGTCATAAGTAAATACTCTCCAAAACATGATGGATAGTTTTACATAAATCTCCTTATAAAAACCAAAAAGTGTTAGCTAAATTAATATCAAGTGAATGTAAAAAAATGATACTCATTTCCCAGCTGGTATGGCTCACTGGTTGAGCATCGACCCATGAACCAGGAGGTCATGGTATGATTCCCAATCAGGGCACATGCTCAGGTTGCCAACTCAATCCCTGATAGGCAGCCAATTGATGATTCCCTCTCCTCATTGATGCTTCTATCTCTCTCTCCCTTCCTCTCTCTGAAATCAATAAAAACATTTTTTAAAAATGCTACTCATTGAGTTCCTGAATAAAGTTTGCATTCTACCCCCCAAAAAAATTTCTGTAACTTTAAATTTCAATGTAATTCAGTCTTGTAGTAATTTTTTAAGTCAGACTCAGAAACACTAGATATGTGTAAAACACAAAATACTATATGAGAATTAGTTAAATCATAATATTTTGGTGCATTTATTCTGAAATTTTTAATTCATAGTCTAGCTTGGTGTGTACCATCTTTGAAAGCATGAAGGACTAAGCTGTGAATGAATACTTCATTCATAAAACAAACATTTAAGATACTTGTGCCCTATATATAACATCGCAACAAATCGTACAAATATTTTCTCAAACTTTTTTATATGGTTATTAAAGTTTGCTTTAGATGAAAGGAAACACGTTTAGAAAATCTGTCCTCAATTGTACTAGATAAAGCTATCAGAAATCGAAATATACAAGCCATAAAAGTTCAAGCTAGATAAAACTTTGATAGCATTTCAGAGGATTTAGGGAGTTTGCAATCTCTTGGGTCAAATAGAATCGGCTGTTAGAGGGGTTTTTTCAACAGAAGATTGCCTTCACCATTGTGAACTTTGTATTATATTTCTTCTTGTACAAAATACAGCTTTACTACATAAGGATATATAAGAAGAGTGGTAAAGGAGAGAAGTAACAATTTTCTTTCCCTGCCTAAATCTATGACCTCTATCTTAAAACCCCTCCTTCTCTGGTAACTGACTTCTCTCAGGAGTTCTTTCTTTCCTACGAGGTGCAGGTCCTCATAGCTGAGCTGATTCTGTCCATCCTCTATTTCTCTCTTTCTTTCAGCATGCAGAGAGCAATAAATAGCTGGCTCATGTTTTCATATTGCTCTTATGGCTTCTATTTCCACAGCTTTACTATACTTTATTTTATATTTTATTTTATTTTATTTATTTTAGAGAGGAAGGGAGAGGGAGAGAGAGACAGGAAAATCAATGATGAGAGAGAATCCTTGATCAGCTGCCTCCTGCACGCCCCCTAATGGGGATCAAACCCGCAACCCGGGCATGTGTCCTTGGCTTGAATCAAACCTGGGACCCTTCAGTCCATATGCCGACACTATCCACTGAGCCAAACCAGCTAGGGCCACAGCTTTATTTTTTAAGGAATAACAGCAATATCTAACACATATCACATATCGAGAGCTTACTATGTGTCGACGTGGTGCAAAGTGCAGTATTAAACAATGCTCTCCATTACTAGGAGATAGTTGGCTCAGTGTACAGATTTTGAAAGTGAAGCCTAGAAGTGGGTGCCACCGGTAGGCAGTACTACCAGAGTCAGAATTTGAAAACTGGCAGACTGAGCTCTTTATGACAACACTGCGTTGCTTCCCTGGAGAAGCACCCTCTTTTCCCTTCACGTTCAACTGTCTTCATAGCGTAGGGGAGAAACCAGTTTTCCTGCACTCTCCTAGGCTCCCTGGCTGAGTCTGAAAATTAAACTGACAAAGGCAGATTAATGGGAAGAAAGCATCACCAAATTTATTTCATGGAAGGTTTGCACGACACAGGAGCCTTCACCAGGAAAGGAAGACCTGAGGAAACAGGCCTGAGTACTTCTATGCTAGGTTTGAGGAAGAGGGCACAATGGGGGAGGAATATCATAGGTGGAGGAGTATAGGGTAATTATAGTGAACTGGGAAAATTTAGCAAGACCTGTTTACCAAGATTCTTTGGGGCATTCCTTTACCTTCAGAGATAAGCATGCTGCTGTTTCAGGGGAGATGGACAGGAGACAGTCAGAGTGACCTTTCTGCTTCTGCTATTTTTTCCCCAAAACTTCTTCAGTGTAAAGTATTCAGTATGCCAGGGTGCCATATTTTGGGGAAGAGTGTCCTGAACCCCACTGATATGTATAAACTATGAAACGTATTACCTGCTATTTCCAAAGGGTATTAGAATATATTTGAAAACCCTCACTTCTATGACTGCAATTGACTCCTCCTAGTTTAGGTCAGTTCTTAAATCACAAAAGAATGAATTTCTTTCGTGTTTTAGAGACTTTCTCATCTGATTATCTGCTTAGAAACTTTGAATTTACAAACCATGTTATTTATAATTAGTAGATCACAGGGAACAGACATTTCTTCAAGGAAGATATACAAAATGCCAATAAGCATATGCAAAGATACTGAATATCACCAGCCATCAGGAAATGCAAATCAAAAGCACAAGGAGATACCAGTTCTCACACACACACACACACACACACACACACACACACACACACACAAACACGCACACGTGGGTATAATCAAGAAGAAATTAACAAGAAATTGACAAAGGCATGGAGAAACTGGACCCATTGTTATGGGAATGTGAAATGGTGCAATCACTTTGGGGAATGGTTCTTCTAAAGGTGAACATAGAGTTATCATATGCAATTCCTCTCCTAGGTATATGTCCAAGAGAAATGAAACATAAAGGCACACAAAATCTTGCACACAAATGTTAATAGCACCATTCATAATAGCCAAAAGGTAAAATAATATAAATATCTATCAACTAGTGAATGGATAAAGTCCTATCCTATCTAATAATAGAGTAATATGCAAATTAACCATCACTCCGCGACAAAATGGTGGCGCCCATAGACACAAGATGGCGGCGCCCAGTCCTCTCAGGCCCGCAGGAGTCCCCCAGTCCCAGGGAAGGCTGCCGCTGAGAGAAGGCAGCGAGCAGCCCAGCCTGTTGGCCTAGGAGGCGGCTTTGCCCTCCGGCCAGATCCTCTTCTAGCCCTGAAACTGGCCGTGGGTCTGGGAGGCGCCTGCGCTCGGCTGCCATGATCAGCTGCCCTCTGCGACCCGGGCCATGGGTCTGGGAGGCGCCTGCGCACGGCCACCTCGATCGGCTGCCCTCCGCGACCCGGGCCGTGGGTCTGGGAGGAGCCCGTGCACGGCCGCCTCCATCGGCTGCCCTCTGCGACCCGGGCCGTGGGTCTGGGAGGAGCCCGCGCACAGCCGCCTCCATAGGCTGCCCTCCGCGACCCGGGCCGTGGGTCTGGGAGGCCCCGCGCACGGCCGCCTCCATCGGCTGCCCTCCGCGACCGGCTGCCTTGATCAGCTGCCCTCCGCGACCCGGGCCGTGGGTCTGGGAGGCGCCTGCGCATGGCCGCCTCCATCGGCTGCCTCGATCAGCTGCCCTCCCCGACCCGGGCCGTGGTGTCTGGGAGGCGCCCGCGCACGCACGGCCACCTCCATCGGCTGCCCTCCCCGACCCGGGCCGTGGGTCTGGGAGGCACCCGCGCAAGGCTGCCTCCATCATCTGCCCTCCGAGACCAGCCGCCTTGATCAGCTGCCCTCCTCGACCCGGGCCTTGGGTCTGGGAGGCGCCGCGCAGGGCCGCCTTGATCCGCTGCCTGCTTGGACCCGGGCCGTGGGTCTGGGGGGCCGTGGGTCTGGTCTGGACATTGCAGTTACATTGTGCAAGGCGTGCACAATCAGCTGCCTGCCGAGGCCCAGGCTGTGGGTCTGGGAGGCGACTGCACAAGGCCGGCGCGATCAGCTGCCCACAGCGGCCTGGGCATTGGGCCTGCGAGGTTCCCGTGCATGGCAGGAGCCATCTGCTGCCTCTCCCAGCCTGGGCTGTGGGCCTGGGAGACCCAGGCTGCCTATACACCTCCCTCCCCACCCCCCCACCCTGCCCCCTCTGAGATCAGCTCCCATCTGCAGCTGGGGGGTGTAGGCCTGGGAGGCAGCCGTGCCCCCCAGAGCTATTCCCTCCAAGAGGCAGCCTGGGGTGTCAGGCTGCACCCCCATGGAGTGATCCCCCACACACACTATAGCCTTGGAACTTCCCTTGCTGCCAGCCGAGTGATTCGAGATGGGCGGTGGTATCTGGGCGATGCTGCCCAGCAAACCTCTCCCATTGGGTAGAAAGTTCTGACCAGGTTAGGGAGGTAAATGGGTTTTGTTTAAAATCTTTAGGAACCACATGGAAATGTCTGAGGTAGGGTTTCACATCGGAAGTAACTTACAACTAATTTCTGAAGGCAAACCTGGAGATTGCAGTTACATTACTGGAGAGTACCCCGAGGTCCGGAGGTTGGCTCTGCAGCGGCGGTGCAGAGTGCTCCCCACCCTGATTCCTCAGCACCTTGGGCAGGGCTTGAGCCCACCCAGGAAGGCCTTTTCCCCTACAGTTTTCACCACGGCAGGGAGGTTTTGTAGACATGAATAAGAAGTGCCCACGCACAAGTCCTGAAGATGCCGGGGCCGGCAGAAATGACAATCAAACCGGGAAAAGAGCAAAACCAGAAATACCACCGATCCCATCATAGATCAACTTTTTCTTCAGATGACTGTGTGTTTCCCTCTTCTTTGTCTTCTGGAAGCAAGACAGATTCAAGTACTGACAATTCTACCAACGGAAAAGTTAAGAGAAAGAGAGGACAGAAAAGGAATAAAAGGAAAAAAGAAAGAAAGGACAAAAGTTGAAACATCAAGAAAAAGAAAGAAAGAAAAAAGAAAGAAACAACCACATCATATCACCTTTCTAAGGTCTCATGAAATTCCTGTTTAAGTTTATTTTATGACACTTTTAGTTTGGGTTTACATTTTTTACTGGTTTGTGAAGACCATGGCAGGTACACAGTCCAATATGTTAAAGAAAAAAACCCTATCTACTAAAGAGGTAATAGGAGGGGAGAGCATTTGGGGGTGACCGGGCTGTCAGGGGAAGGCAGTTGGGGATGACTGGGCTGGCAGGGGAACAGTTAGGCATTGATCAGGCTGGCAGGAGAGTGGTTAGGGGGTGATCAGGCTGGCAGGCAGAAGTGGTTAGGGGCAATCAGGAAGGCAGGCAGGCAAGCAGTTCGGAGCCAGCAATCCTGGATTGTGAGAGGGATGTCTGACTGCCCGTTTAGGCCCGATCCTAGGATCGGGCCTAAACGGGCAGTCAGACATCCCTTGAGGGGTCCCAGATTGGAGAGGGTGCAGGCTGGGCTGAGGGACACCCCAACCCCGTGCATGAATTTCGTGCACCGGGCCTCTAGTATCCATACAATGGAATATTATTTGGCAATACAAAGGAATAAAGTACTGCAGTATATGAATCTTAAAAAACATGCTAAGTGAAAGAAGTTATTCACACACACACTCACAAACATATTGTATTATTCACCTTATATGGAATATCCATAATATCTAGAGAGACAGAAAGCAGATCAGTAGTTGCCTAGGGCCAAATGGGGAGGAAAGAGAGTGGGGGGTAAATGCTAATGAGTACAGGATTCTTTTGTGGGTGATGAATATGTTCTAAATTTAGGTTGAGTTAATGGTGCACAACTCTGAGTATGCTAAAAACCACTGAATCATATATTTAAAATGGCTAAATTTTATAATATATATGTTATATATTAATACAAATGCAAAAATAGGTCACAGGAAAAATAGGTCACATGATCATTTAAATTAAATGTTAACCAGAATTATACAGAAGAACATATTTAGTTTTATAGATTTTTTAAAAATTGATTTGAATATGTAATACCTTAATCAATAAAGAAATTTAAAAAAAAATTGATTTGAGAGAGAGAGAAAAAAAAAGAGAAGAAAGAGAAAGACCGATCTGTTGCCTCCAAAATGCATCCCTACCTGTACCGGAGATGGGACCCAAAACCTATGTGCTCTGATGGGGAATTGATCCTGCCACCTTTTGGTGTACAGGTGGAGGTTCCAAGTCACTGAGCCACATGTTCCAGGGTGAGGATCCTACAGAATTCTTATAATCTATTGTTATTCCATATAAATATGTCCATTCTTCAAGTGTGTTGTCTTTTTCTCTCTAGTCTACCATATCCTCCATTTAGTTGGTTCACAGAAGAAAAAGAAAATTTTAAGGACAAAAGGTTGATTTTATACATCTTTCACTGTTGCTTACAAATCACCTCTCTACAGACCTGTGATGAACTTCCTCACTCAGTGGAAATGATGCCTGATGTTCCTTCACATCCAGTCTCCAGTGTGAAACTGTTCTACTGTCTCCTTCTTAAAGCAGAATGATATAACGGGGAGCGGAAGGGCTGGGAGTCAGACAAACAGATTCGGTGGTGCTTCTACCTCCTACAAGCCAGGTGACTCAGGGCAGACCAGTTAACTTCTGTGAGTGTATTCCTTCATACTGCTTCCAGACTTTTGTGAAATCCAAGATGACGTATGTCAAGTACCTGGCATTCAGTAGGTTCTTAAATGCTTTTTCCATGTTAACTGTGACACAACCTTCCAGAAGAGGGCACAGACCTTATCTTTGAAACTGTATTAGTTCTGGGGCACTGGAAATAGCCTTGCTACCACTGCCCTCTCTCAAAAGCAGGTATCTCCCCTCTCCCCAATCTTGTGGCTAAGGGCAGAAATTCCACTATGATAAGCTTTTTCCAGCAATTCAAAACATTTGATTACTGTGTAAATAAAAATGCTTTTTAGAGTAAAAGTGTTTTGAACAATTATAATTTATGTCTATATCAATACAAGTGATCCCCCCCCTCCCCCATACTTTCCTTATCAAAACAAAAGCCTTCAGTGGTATGGCAAGTAAGACCCAAAAGATACACTGGGCGCCTGAAGATGAGCAGGAGAGGGTGCTACTTGCTTGAGGTGGCAGCCATCATCATGTATGTGGGTCAGGTCTGTGGTTTTGGGGGACTTAGTGGGGGAAAACAATTAAGCTGTCTCCCTGCTCCTCTCCGCCCCCTTTTCCCTCTCTCCCCCTGAAGAGTCTATTTGTGCAGAACCACCACTTTCCAGCCCTGATAATTTGCAGAACTTCACCAGTGTTTGCCCTGATGGGAGGTCAGTTTCACAGCCCTGCCCTGGCTGGCTCTGGCTGTGTCACTGGCCAGCTCATCCATCTTCCCTCTCCTTGTGAGCGAGGCTGGGTGAAAGAGATTGGACAGGAGATGAAGCCTCTTTTATCCAATCCTCAAGATTACCCAGCTCTGTTCCTCAGGAGGGGCAGTGTTAGGACCCTTTTCAAACCAAGGCTATTATTGCTCAAGGCTCAACTATTTTGCATAGCCCAGCAGAAGCGCTCACTAGGGAGGAAATTGCTAAATTGAGTTTATCTGAAAACGACAACAAAATCCCCAACAATCAATGATTCTATAAATCATCTCACTTCTGCTTCACAAAATATTCTAATTAAGCAAGTTGTTTCCCCTCTATACAAACAAAGCCCCAAATTAAGAACTAGAATACAGGCAGTCTGAATGAATGCATGTGACAATGAGAGGTTCCCATGTTCTAAGGTCATCTGCACAGCCTCACCGTGAGGCCTTGACGTCACCATTTGAAAGGCCTGGACTGGATATAAATTGTTTGCTAAAAACGTTTAATCACTTAAATTTTTCTTATGGGAAGAAAATCCTATTTTGCTTCATCTACAAATGTTGGTTTGGTGAATCTGTACCCTTAATTAGAGTCAGGTTCAAGTACAAAGTTTAAAGGCACAAATTGCAGTATAGAGGTGTGTGGTTTTTTTTTTTACCATTTCCAATAAATGTACTGAGAATAACAGAACAAAGGCTGGGCGGATACTGTTAACTGCTCCTGTTATGCCAGTTCCTTCCTTTTGGAGTATAGGAAGATTTAGATAAGGTTAAAAAAATACTGAGCAGCACAATTCTAGGGAGGGTTTACTCCTCAAGGAAGCACCATGCTAAGTAGATGGTTTCGGGAGTTCTGCTGTCTGTCTGCTAAATGATAAGATGTGTGAGGTTATTTAGGAAGTATTTCAGGGTCATGGAGAGAGACATTTACAAAGGGAAGTGTAGTACCCCAGTATGCAGTCAGTAACATTCTTGACTGGATAGTAATATTATTTTAGCAAGATGATGATAAGATTTGTGGATTGGAAAACAATTAAGGTTTGTTTTTGTTACTTAAAGTAACAAATGCAGTTGTTTTAATTGATCTATAGATAAAAACTACTCAGCAAGGTGAGTAACCATTTATTTCAGCTTCTTAATCCGTTAGAGCCATATCCTAGACAGTGTTCAGGAAGAGGGTTCATTTCATTATTTCACTTCATCCATGGTATTAGAGAAACAAGGCATGATTATCAATGTAGATGAAAAGTGGGGCTGGCAGCCAAATCCAGTCCCTAGATTCCGTATTTTTGCTTCAGTTCTTCTACTTTGCTGACATAAGCTTTCATGGCGTCTTCCCTGGCAGTTCCTTTCAGCTCATTCCATGCATCCCACTTGGCCCTGCCTTTGAGGTCCATCATCCCGGGCCGTTCTTTATCTACGTCCCCCACCGTTGCTTGTTTGTAGCGGCTGTAGACGAACAGCATCTCATTGTCCTCTGGCTTGCTCTTGAGGTGCTTAACTTCCTCAGCAGCTTTGTCAAACGCAGCCTGAGACAGGGCGATGGGGTTGGTTACTTGCAAGGAGCTCATGGAGGCAGGGATGAGCAGGAAGAAGTAGCCAAAACAATTCGGGTGTTCTGAGATAATTTTTACGGCTTGGCCGGAACAATTTTTGACGTGAGATAATGTGTAGTAAGTATAAATGTATTGTTTCTAATCAATTTGACATAGCTTCCTCTCCACCCCTGGAAAAAAAAAAGGTCACACATATAGACTAAATGCAGACTCAGGTGATTTCCCCAAACAACAGAAATGTCAACTATGGTGTTTTATGTTAGGTTTCCCACTAAGCCGAATGCTCATTAAATTATCTGTGGAGGAACAGGATTTTTGTTTGTTTTCTCATTTTTCCATGTGGTTTCTAATAGAGGGTCTGTCTTCTTTATTTACCTCAGATAGGTAGGGATTTTCCCCCCTGGGGCCTCAGCACGCACCTCTAGATCCACAGTGAACCTTCTCTGACCGTGACCAAGGGGACAGGAGTGGGGTGGAGGGGATCAATGGGGAAAAAGAGGGGGACATCTGACAATATTAATATTGTAATATTTAAACAATAAAGACAGAATTTTAAAAAGAATACAAAAGCAATAGTTACTCCTAAAAAAAGAAATATAAATATGAAATATACTAGCATATTGTCTAATACACCAATGTTTAATATTACATTTAATTTTTCTATTTAATAGAAATAATTTCCTTAAAATAAATCATTCTTGACTAATGAGCATTCTTTTTTATTTATTTTTATTGATTTCAGAGAGGGAGAGATAGAAACATCAATGAGAGAGAATCATTGATTGGCTGCCTCCTGCATGCCCCCTACTGGAAATTGAGCCTGCAAGCCAGGCATATGCCCTTGACCAGAATCGAACCCGGGACCCTTCAGTATGCAGGCTGACACTATTCACTGAGCTAAACCAGCTAGGGCTTGACTATTGAGCATTCTTGACAAGGGACTGATGAGAAAAGCAAGCTCCAAGTAGGAGTCTGTCTAGAGATTAGCTGACAATGTAAAGCATTGAGAGGCTAACATATTCTTTTGTGAAAAGACTGAGATGTAACTGATATTTCAGTTTTTCTGCTACAGTAGGTTGTTGCACATAATTATCCGTAGACCTCATCAGATCTAAGAAAAAGGCCTGACACCCCATAGGAAATTAGGTTCTATGTGCTTAATGTCCCATCACAGCATGGAAAAACAAAAGCTTTGCAAGCTGTGATTAAAGGCTTTTTTTTCTTTTTTGCTTTTCTGCCATTAGAATTCTGACAAGTGTAGTTGAAAAGTCATATATGGTCTCACTTGAATTTACCAGCCTTCACCCAAGATTCACATTGCTTTATATCTCACTGAATACCCCAAAATAGTCCTGAGACAAAGGTATCAGCAGACATTAAAACACATTTTGATGTTAATAATAGAAGAGGGGAAGTACTAAATGATTAATCTGATAATTTCCTATTCCCAAGAAACATATACTGCTCAATAGGCATTTGCAAATCAGTGTTTCATCCACAATCTTCAACTATTGTTATTAGGAATTTGTGATTTCATTTGCAGTTTATCCATATTTGGGAAATGCAGGATGCCAGGGCTTGTAACTAACCATTATATAGTAAAACTAATAGTAGCAGACGTTGTTTTTCACTATCAGAATGAAATAGGGCTCTATACTGGGGACAACCAGGCAGTGAATTAGGAAGAACCTATTACCAAAAGTAAAGGAGATTGCTTCTACTATCTATTTCTGGTTTATTTCCTAATGCAAATAGTGATTATAGTCCATTTGGTCTGTGTGCAATCTAAATCCCTTTTTCGCTTTTTTTGGAAAAATTTATGTGCTCTTTTTAAAAAAATATATTTTATTGATTTTTTACAGAGAGGGAGAAACATTAATGATAAACATCCATCAGCTGCTTCCTGCACACCCCCTACTGGGGATGTGACCACAACCAGGGTACATGCCCTTGACCAGAATTGAACCTGGGACCCTTGAGTCCACAGGCCAATGCTCTATCCACTAAGCCAAACCAGTTAGGGCAATTTATGTGCTCTTAATGGAGTTTTTCCCCCCTGACTCTGATACAATGTTTTGTCCTTCGTACTCACCTGCGATTTTTTGCTACAGAAATGAATGACAGTCTACATTCCGAGTTCCTGGTCTATTAGAAGTGGGAATGAGGGGTAGAAGGTAAAAGTTAACATAGTGCATTGCAATATGAAAGTGCTGTCAGTAATGAAGATACCCATAAGGTGATCCTGGGATACAGGGAAAGGTTCTCTATGGGGAGCATAAATAAAAGGGAAGTCTAATGTCTGAGTATCCAACAAGATGTTGCTACGGATACCAACCACAGAATGTATTTCGGTTGTGGAACTATATAGATAATAAATCTAAGAAAGGGATTTCCATCCACTCCTACAATTTATTTAGTTCTTTTTCATTAAAAAAAAAAAAAGGTATTCAGGTCCTGTGGATCTCTCAACAATAGATCACTTGAACAATGCAGTAATTAGAAATAAACATCAGGTATTGTCCATTCTTTTTATTAAGTCTTCATTAAACAATGCAGAGATTTTATTACAACAAAGAACATAACATTTAATGGTTTTTATTTAGTCCTTCAATGAAAGCTTTGGGATAAAGGACTATAATTTCAAAGTAATCAAGCCAACTCTGTGAATGAGTAGTGTACAGAACTATCACACATGTAGAGTTATCCCCTCCAATGTAGGGGGAGCATACAGGATACACAGGAAAAGTAACAGTATAAACAACAGTAAAAAATGGGTAAGTGGAAACAACAGCATAGGGATGAAAACTTTATACCCATTTAAGATGTACACACCTTACAAAGGAAAAATAATTCACTTCCAAGTTTCAGTTCTCTCCTTGTATTAAATGACATTTCCCCTCTGTAACTAGATATTATTTTGTTGGTTTTTCTCAAGTAAGAACACCTGGTTATTTGGGTGTTTATACTTCTGTTCACTAGTAGTTGATGCTATACTTTATATGTCCACATTCTCGAGGCTTAAAAATAAATTAGGTAGTAGCTCTGAAGAAAATGTGATAAGCCTCACCTTTCTACTGATTTTTAACTATGTCTCAGTGGTACCTATACTAGAACTAAGTGGCTTTATGCTTTATAAAAAGCAATGAATAACCACTAAGCAGAGAATTTAGGCTATAAGATTTTACCTACCTGCCTGGGATTGGATTATTTTGATAAGATGGTGATACACAAATGGATTTTGATATAAGAAAACTAAAAGTGATGTTAAATATTGCTGAGACTAAGATTTTTAATTTCTGTTTCTGGTTGACCAGATAGAAGTATCTGCATATAAAAGCTAGAAGCAGAGTTTTACTGCATGAAGGAAGCCCTTTACCATTTAATGAAAAGCCCAATGTGGTCTATAATTCACTCAGATAAACTGGTCCCTAGACACTGATTTTAGTGAAGGATGTGAGAGAATAACTCAGATTTAGATTTAGGGCTCAAAGATTACTGAGAAATAGGAAGGTACGGAGAGAGATACTGAGTCTCATCAGAGGACAGTTAAGTAACCTGGTTAATCCTAGAACTGTCCCAGTAAAATATCATTTTCAGGCCAGGCCAGAATGTCACTAGCCTCTGAAAGGTGAGATAAATGAAACATCACACCAGATGCATTCTTTGATACTCAGGTATCATAGCTTTATAAAAAAAAAAAAAACCAATCCCTATACCACAAGTTTAGATTTATCCCGTTAACTCTAACATTTCTAAATAATTCCAAAACACCGAAAGAATGCTTAACTTAACACAACTTTCTATTGCCCCCAAAATAGGTTTTTGTATTTTAAATGACTTACCAAAAAATGAATCTTATATTTTGGAGGTAAACTTGTTTTCTTATACAATCAAAACTCTTAAACTATCTTGGTAAATTACCATTTTAACAGGTCATCTTTTGTAAAGATTTCACATTGTTTTATTTAATATTGTTTTTAAAAGAAGTTAACATATTGTATACACTTTTAGTATTGCTGCATATTATTTGTAATCTTATTTGGTATAGTATCCCTTTCAGAGTTATTTTTGTATATTTACAGTGAATTAAAGTGAACAGACCCATTCCTATTCCTCCCCCTCCCAATTAAAAATAAAAAGGAAAACAGGGGAAAAAAAAAAAAAAAAAGACAAGAAAAACAAATGAGATTAGGTTCTTCCAGGAGAGAGACCCTAATCATTCAACTGTGGGGATGCAGTAATCAGCTTTTTGCACCCGTTCTCCATGCTAAAAAGAAAAAGAAAAAGAAAAAACAAAAAAAAAACAACTTTCTGGGATTACTATGAAGTATTTCAAGAAGCTCCAGTAGATTTCTGGATTTGTTCCTTTAAAATCAGGATACTCTGCCTTTGCTCAGGAGGCAGCATGGCAATTTGATCTGCAGTCAGTTGAAGAACCTGCATGATCAAAGCTGCCTTTTCTTGATCCTGTGGAGTTACTTGGCTCTGCCCAGGACTAAAACTGCTAGGCTGGCCTCCACTTTGCTTGCCTGCCCCCTGTATACCTGTTCCCTGCATGCCTGCTCCCTGTAGGCCTGCCCCTTGCATGCCTCCTCCCTGCATGCCTGCTCCCTGCATACCTGCTCCCTGCATGCCTCCTCCCTGCATACCTGCTCCCTGCATGCCTGCTCCCTGCATGCCTGCTCCCTGCATACCTGCTCCCTGCATGCCTGGTCCTTGCATGCCTGCTCCCTGCATACCTGGTCCTTGCATGCCTGCTCCCTGCATACCTGGTCCTTGCATGCCTGCTCCCTGCATGCCAGCTCCAGGATTCCCCACCCCTGAAATGCTTGGGACCTGCCTGGGTCCCTGTGGACCACCTGCCCCCATATTAATGGGACCAGGACCCTGGATTCCACTGGCCATAGGGCCTCTTGAACTGGGGCCAGGGCCCCGTATCTCCATTCCTCTTCCATCCATGCCTCTTCCTTCCATGCCTCTGGCTTCCATTGCACAGGTCTCCATTCCTCTTCTCTCCATCACTCGTGCCTCTAAGACCTCAGTTTCCATGGCTCGGGTCTCCATCCCTCGAGAGTCTCTACTACCTCTACCATCCAGAGGTAGCCCCCTTTGATCGATCATCGGTCCTCTGGGCTCTCCAATTAGCATTCTGGGATCGGTGATTGGCCCTCCCCTCATCTCATGTGAGGAAGGGCCACGGCTGTCATGACCAGGGGCATGGTGCATGGGGGGACCCTGATGCGGTGGCCCAAGATAGCCTCTGGGCTCTACTTCTCCAGTGTGAGTGACGGAAAGCAAAGTCCCTCCACGTGGGTCATTTGGAGCATCTCCCAACAACCCTCGAGGAGGTAGTCCACCAGCAGCCATGGGTCCACGTGGCATAGGAGCTCTAGGATCCGACATCTGCATCTGTCCCCGCTCTAAAGGCACAGGACCAACCACTGGCATTCCAACTTGGGGCTGCAGAGCTCCCCCAGGAGTTAAAGAACCAGGTCCAGGAACTGCAGCTGGCATGGGCCCGGGGGCCGGAATTCCACCCTGGATAGGGGTCTGCATCAGAGGAGGAATGTCTTTCACAGGCCTTCTAGCCAAATGCTGAGGCTGAGGAGCTGGAGGATTCTGCTGGTTCAGCAACACATTAGGTCCTGGGCAGAGCCCAGGGCCAGGGCCAGGGCCAGAGACAGGGCCAGCGACAGGGCCAGGGCCAGGAACAGGACCAGCGACAGGCCCAGAGACAGGCTGAGATTTGCCTGGGATCAGTGGTGTAACGTGTATCTTGCGATGCAGAATTTTCAGAGCAATCTCTGGGTCCATGATTCTCATCACTACTTGTGCCTGCAACAGCGCATAAGCCAGTTGCGGGTTCTGAAGTAACATGTTTCGAGCTTCCTGGTGACTGTTTTGGACACAGAGTTTCATCTGCTTCATCAGCTCAAACATCTGCTCCGGGGGGAGACTAGCGACTGCTCTGGTAATTGATTCAGGGGCATCCTCCGGATCTATGGGGTCCCCGTAGGGTGAGTCAATGATGGGCGCCGCAGGCCCTAAGCTCTTCAACTCCTCCTTGTTCTTTTCACTGGCAGCATTGTCCACCCGAAGCGCTCTGCCGCTGAACTCCCGCCCATTCAGGTTCCGCATGGCACTAAGCGCGGTCTCCTGGTCCTGGTACTCGCAGAAGCCATAACCCTTGGGTTTCCCCGTCTCTCGATCGTATACCAGCCGGAAACTGACAACAGAACCCACCTCCGAAAAAATGTCCTTTAGCTGCTCCTCAGTTGCCTCGTACGGAATGTTCCCCACGAACACGGAACGCAGTGATCGATCCATTGCCGGGTCTCTCACCGCCAAACTCGACATGATTCCGACTGTGCACACAGCAACGAGCGGATCCCGGCGAGTCGTCCTTCTGCGACCCACACTTCCGCTGAGCAACGGAAGCGGCTCTTAAATTCCGGGTAGAAACCTCACAACCCAGCTGCAGTCGTTCCGCCCATCCGCGAAATCTGCCCTTGTACGTTCCTCTAAACTAGTTAATGCTTTCTGTCCCTGGGCCTACGCGACTCAGTCAGCGACTTATTGCCTAGACGCACGATTCCTTTCTCGTCTCTAATTGGGTAGACTCCTGGCGCGGCGCCCCTCCTCGCCAGAAAAAGCTTGGTGCGCAGTAACCACAGTAAAGATGGCCGCAGAGACTTCACCATGGTAACAGGAGACGCCGCTGACGTCAAGGGCCCTTCAGCTTCCGTTTGCCTGCGCGGGAAACCGCCAGCCGGAAGCTGCGTACGGCAGCCTTTTCTTTATTCTGGTAGCAAGTATTTTCATAGAGCCGTTTCTACTTGTGAGCTATATGAAAGTGTAATCGTTTCTAAGCAAATTTCGGATTTGCTCCTTAAACTACAAAAGTAATAGGGAGATATTTTTGGAAAATAGCTTCCCGGAAACACAAGCCGAAAGGGTGTGCCGGCTTCACCCCCGCCCCCATCTTGTCCCTTCCCTAACCGCTGTGGCTAGGTGGCTGGTTCATGCAAGTTTTTCTCTGTGCATGCAGGCTGCAGTCGAGCTATTCATAATATTAATTTGTTTCTTTAACCGATAATAATCTGAACGATTAATTAATAACATTTATGGCTGCAGCTGCAGAGTATGGATTAAATGGAACAATTCTTACTGGTATATCGTAGGCGTTTATATTGGTTCTGATTATTATAAACGGGTGCAATAATTTCACCACCTCTACTGTGAAGCGAAGAGCAAACTGTAGTTATTTATAGTCTGTTGCGAGTTTTGATGGCAGAAGTTGGGTATACATAGTGGAATGTGTGTGTTTGTGTGAGTTCCCCCACCCCCATTGAACAAAACGGAAGCTTGTAGAGGGCTAGGTAATTGGCTGAGCAGCCAGTAAATGGCAAAGCCAGGATTTTCACACAGGTATGGTCTATTACAGCTCCAGAGCTGCGCTGCCCCTTATGGTAGCCACTAGCCACCTGTAGCTATTTGAGTACTTCCAATGTGGCCAGTTTGATTGAGAAATTGAACTTTTAATTTTATTTATTTATTATTAATGTAAACATCAAAACCGATACATAGTTAGGCTACTGGAAATTTTTTTAAGTATGTTTGAAACAACTTAGGCATAGTATCTACTTTTCCAATGATAAATTACATTTAATCTAAATAAAAATTGAGTATATCCAGTTAAAATTTAACATTCTAATTGAGATGTGCTATAGGTGTAAAATACAGGCAAGATTTTGAAGAGAATATTTTAAAATGTAAAATCTAATTAATTTTATATTGTTTACATGTTGAAGGGATCTTTTAACATGTAAGGTTAGCCCTGGCCGGTTTGGCTTGGTGGATGGAGCGTCGGCCTGCGGACTGAAGGGTCCCAGGTTCATTTCCAGTCAGGGGCATGTACCTTGGTTGCAGGCTCATTGCCAGTGGGGGGTGTGCAGGAGGCAGCTGATCGATGTTTATCTCTCATCCGATGTTTCTATCTAACTCTCTATCCTTCTCCCTTTCTCTCTGTAAAAAATCAGTAAAATATACTTTAAAAAATATGTAACGTTAAACAAAATATGATTTAACAATAATATCACTTATTTCAGTTTTGAAAATGTGGTTCATTAGGAAAATTTAAATTACATCCGTGGATTATATGTCTATGAACTGCACTGCTCCAAAGCCTAAGACTTAATTCCTATACAGGGAATCATTTTATTCCACATAGGCCTTCCTAAAAAAAGTTATTTCAGAGAGGAAGAAAGAGGGAGAGAGAGAAACATCAATGATGAGAGAGAATCATTGATTGGCTGCCTCCTGCATGCCCCACACAGGATTGAGCCCACAACCTGGGCATGTGCCCTGACCAGGAATCAAACCGTGACTACCTGGTTCATAGATCGACCCTCAACCACTGAGCCACTCTGGCAGGGCCCACATATGCCTTTTGAAGGAATTATGAAACTAAATTTCATAAAAAATTGTGTTATGTATCATAGGTGTGTATCACATATAGTTTAATGTATAGATCTGAAATGAATATGAAGGTTTAGCTACAAATAAGGCAAAGCCTCCATTTACCTTTAAATGTTTTAATTTTTCTTTAAAACAGGCTTGGACATAGCTATTTATTCATGATAACTGATATCTGCAAGTGATAAACATGTATTTATGTCACCTAATAATCTTACTGCTCCATCAAAAGAAATAGAATAGTGCCTGCTATCAATGTTTTCCCCCCGATTCTTTCATTGGAGGTGGAGCAGGGGTGAAGGGAGTTAAGTATCATTTGAGGAAACTAAACAAGACTATTTGTCTTATTCCCATACTATCTCTTTAGAGAGTGGCCATGGCTTTTTTTACACATATTCTGTTGAGGACAACTTAGACATTGATTATGTGTGTAATTCTGTGTATGTTAAATGTAGTAACCATGAGGATGGTAATAGGCTATTGGAATAAATTATAAAGTTTTAAAAAGATTGCACTGCTTATCTGGCAGTTTCTTGACTTGTTGCTGCTATTTATATTCCAGTGGGGCTCACACTTGAGCAGGCATCAGAACCACCTGGAGCCATGGCTTAATCAGATTGCTGGGTCTCTTCATCCCTCCTGCCTGGTTCTGACTCAGTATTTCTGAGGTGAGAATGGAGAATTTGCCTTTCTAACAAGTTCACAAGTGATGCTGATGCCACTGGTCTGGGGACCCCACTTTAAGAATCATTGATCTAAACAGAGGGACTTGAAGTGTTTGATTTTTTTTTTCATTTGTATATGGCCAACTTAAATTTAGTACACTCTGTTAAAAAGTATGAGATATTAGTGGTCTTAAAAAAGTGTACTTTAGTACTGGTCAGTGTGTTCAGTGGTTAGAGGGCCAGTCCTCACACCAAAGGGTCCTGTGTTCAAGGGCACATACCTGAGTTGCAGGCTTTTTCCCCAGGCCCAGTCGGGGTGTGTGCAGGAAGCAACCAATCAATGTGTCTATCTCACATGGATGTTACTCTATCTCTCTCCGCCCACCCACCCCCGCCTGCCTGCCTCCCTTCCACTCTCTCTAAAAATCAATGGAAAAAATATCCCCAGGTGAGGATTAACAAAAAATTTATTATTACTTTAATGCTGACCTAATACCACTAGTACATGCTGATCCCACATTGAAGATATCCTGGGCTTAAAGGATGAGTTAACAGAGTAGTTGAGGAGCTCTGGGAACATAAAAGCAGGGAGAAGCATGACTATAAGATTGTGCTCTTCCCCAGCCGTAGGCAGCTGCCTAGGTTGCCTTGTACCTAGGTAAGTGTTACACTGCTGGGAGAACAGCAGCTGGAAGCTGGCTGGCATCCTGGGCCTGGTTCCTACCAACTCTGTTGTTAACTATACCAGGATGCCCGCATAATTTAAAAAAAAAAAAGATTGTGCTCTTGGTCATAGGTCTTCTGTGTTCTCTTTAGTCCACCTATTTCAAACTAGAAGAATGGTTTGAAGTGGCTCCATTCATAGAGGACCAGTGTGACCCAGCACATAGCTCAATGCTCAGGACACATAAATTATTACTTACAATGAACTGAGTGGCTTAGAATTATCAAGTACTTTTAGGAAGCCATGTATATTTCTGGTACCAGCGTAGATCTAACCTGGAAGAACTTCCATTTTTTATGACTTTCTTTGTTACCATAATGTTTTAACTTTAAATATTTATAGCATGACATACACCCTAAAGAAAAATGTACATGACATCTTACACATTCAGGGATCAATTCTTTCAATAAATCAAAATATCAACTGCACTAAGAGTGATTTTAAAACAGACACATCAGGGCCTATGGCCAAACGGGGGCTGTCCTTCAAAGTAATCACCTACAGAAACTAAACTGGCAGGCCTCCATTTTTCAAAATGATTCTGAAACTCCTACCCTGAAATTGCTTTAGGGCTCATTTATAACTCATGGATAACCTCGTTTTCAACCACAAACAGCATTATGCAACTAAATCACCTAACTTCCTGACCTGAATTGGCCAAAATATGATAGTAAATATTTCCAAATATCAAATCTTACATCAGAATGTAAAGGTTCTGTAGGCTTTGTGGGCATTAAAACATTATTCACCATCCCTGGCTGGTGTGGCTCATTGGAGCGTCATCCGGTATACCAGAGAGTGGCAGGTTTCATTCCTGGTCAGGGCATATATCCAGGTTTGGGAGGGGGGGTGTCAATCCCCAATTGGGGCACATGCAGGAGATGGCCTATAGATATTTCTTTCTCACATTGATGTTTCTCTCTCTCTCCATTTCCCTCCCTCTCCCTTCCTTTCTAAAATCAATTGAAAAAAATAAAAAAGATTTACCATAGAGTAATGGACAAGTTCTAAAGATAGGTACTAAAAATATTTTTAGCTATGATAGGCATTTTTGAAATAAGTGTATGGGACCTTCAAGGGATAGATCAAAATGCACTCCTCCACAAAGTTCTCCTTAATCTCTCTCCTCTTTTCTCTAGATTGGAAGTTCATTTCCCTTTGGATATAAACCATTCCTTATCTGTACCTTTTTAATAAGAGTAACTCTTCTAGCTTTTAGTAGAATTGTGGTTTTCTAAACTATAGCATCATTCAAGGAAGGAGCTGGATTCCTCTTTGTTAATGAACAAAGTGCCTTATATTTGTTCTTTGATTCCATAAATATTTATTCTAGGTTCTATCAATACAACAGGGAAAAAGACAGACATTCCACTAAAACATAGGTTCTTTAAGTGTAGTTCCTGGACCAACAGTATGAGCATCATCTGGAAACATCTTAGAAATGCAAACTTTGGGGCCTGACTCCAAGCCTACTGCATCAGAAACTCTTGGGTGGTGGGAGTGATGTGTGTGTGCAAATGTGAGCATGTGCTTTCTGAAATTTCTTTTAACAAGCTCTCAGGTGATTCTGATGCAGGCTACAGTAAATGTTTTTCTTTTGTCTCTTTCTTTTCTCATCTTCCCCTGCCCCTCCAGTGTATAAATTCTTTTGTCCTTCAATGCTAACCTCAGACTTTTTTTCTTTTACAGCAGAGTAGTGATTATCTTTTCTCTTGTACTGGAGGTACCGATATTCTTGTGCTATCACTTAAGCATAGATCCCTTATCTCATTCCTGTTTTTCATATTGCTTAGCCCAGTGCCTTGTATATTACAAACATTCAGTAAATATTTTTTTAATTAATGCCAGATCATCTTATTCCGGATTACATAGTTAACTAAATGGTAATTTAATGCTTTCAGCTTACAAAACACTTTCCTTTGGGTTCCCTCGTCTGGTCTTGACAACAATTTTGTGAGGTACATACCATTATATCCTAATTTTAAAGACGTGGAAACTTAGGGAATAGTTACCTAGAACTTTACCTAATAGTGGACTCAAAATACAGATACTATTCACAACAACTCTGAGCACTTAATACAGAGCTGGCCCTCTCATAAATACTTTATAAAATTCATTGTTTTATTTAATACTTTCAACAACCCTTCCTGAGATAGGCAGCCATAGTATCTGAATTCATAGCTAAAGAAATACAGAGGCACAGAGCTGTTAAATAGTGTATCCATTTGAACTGACAGAGACAAGATGTTAACACATATAATTTGACTCAAAGAACTCAAGCTCTTACATTATTCCTTTAGTTTCCCAAGGATACATAGCCAGGGAGTGGCAGAGCTACAGCCTAAAATCAGGTCTTTTGATTTTACTCATTTCACAATTAGTGCCATAATCACAGGTTATGGGGGCCTGGGCACAATCTCCCTTGACCTTTTTCCAGATTGTCTAAGTGTAACTAATTGCAATTTTGACATCACAATGAGTACTGTGACAACAGATGGACTATATGATGTAAAGACTGCTGCAATTGGGAAAAAAACATTTCTTTTTTTTTAATTTACAGGGCTATCATTAAATATCAAATAAGAATTTTTAAAAAGCATCCAGTTAGATAGGTAATTAATGTGTTTTTCATAAAATGAAAGAACCCACATTTCTCAAATCCCAAATTAGGTTGTTTCATGACTTTTTTTTTCACATTTTAAAAAATGTATTTAATAGGAAACAACATACAGAGAACTAAGCAATAATTTCATTTACTTATAAATGAGAAGAATGGCTTTTATTAGCAAGAGGAAGATGTCATGAATTTGGAACTACTGGGAATATGCCATTCCAGGTCTAGAGATTGGACAGAAGCAAATGTTCTCTCTGGAAAGACTGAGTTCAGCCCCATTTTTAAAAATAGATGGGGGTTCGGGGGGAAATGAGGCCCAGGGAAGACAAGGGACTCCACTAGGGTCAGGTGCCTAGTTATTGGCCTAGCTTGTAGTGGGATTTAGATAATCAGACTTTCCCTTCTAAACTATGCTCCCAGAACTCTGAAAGACAGAAGAGTGAAGGAGTTGAGAACAGACTTTAGTTTTAGAGAGATTTGGCTTGGCTGTCTAGCTCAAGTAACTGGGTAGCCTTGGACAAATCTCTGTGCTTCCATTTTTGCATCATTTAAATGAGAATAATATCACCTGTATTAGATTGTTATGTGGAATATATGGCAAATGCTATCATTACTTATTTTGTGCAATAATTATCAATCTACATTTGTTACGTAGAATTAATAGTAGTAGATGAAGCAGCATCTTAAGTGGAAAGAGACCCGAGTTTTAGTCTAATGCTATTTTTTTGTTTTGTTTATGTCTTCATTTTTATCTTTAAAGGGGTGGACTGGGTAAACTAATGGCCTATTTTCAGAATATATTATTTTTAAAACTGTACAGAGACCACCTTGGATAACATTGCCATTAACTTATGGTAGATTTATAGTTGAACATGAATAATTTTTAAGCTCTATCCCATTAGACACTTCAATGAGAATTTTACTGCTCATTTTGGTGTTCATTAAGTTCTTATACTAAATGAAATGCACTCTTCAAATATTTAGTGGCTGAATTTCCAGATTCATTTTTGTTAAAAAGGGCCTGCCTGAAGTTTGACTGTGGAACATCCAGGCTTATATAAAATTGTACCGGTCTGGCACACGGGCCACCTATCTGAGCACATGTTCAGGATGTCATTAGGACTACTATTTCTGAGTGTGCCCTGGCGGACATAGGCCATTTATTCAGACATGGAAACGCATAACTAACTAGACAAGAAGCAGAGCTACCTTATTCTTGCTTCAGGCTGTCACCTGAAAGAACAGAGAGGAAGGAAGCATGAACTGTAGAAAAGTACAAGTCCTGAAACCGGTTCTTGAATGAGTAAAGACTTCCTTTAGGTTTAAGATGAACAACTCCTGGATCTTTGTTTCTGTGACCAGAAAAATCCAATACCCAGCATCAGAGACATGTTGGAACTGCTCTGCACTTCACAAGTTAGGCTGCTATCTTTCTTCTGAGGCCCAACTAGCCTAGAGGATGAGCCTATAGTTGTGCCAAGTCACAGGAAAGAGGACTTCCTAAAATATTTGATCGAGGGCTCAGCTTGTTAAAACAAAACAAAACAACAGTGTGACAGAATGTATTTTGAGTTATCACACTTCAAGAATCCTTGAGAAACATTACCTCAGAGTGTCATTTCAAATTTGCCACAAAAAATTAAATTCCCAGAGTCAAAAATTAGATAAAAACATAAAATCCAATGTTTGTGGGAATTTAGTAGCTAGCGCTTTTTGGGACAAGTACAGAAAACAACTCCAACAATGGTATGCAAGAGAGGTAATGGTGGGATTTTAATAGGGTTGTCCCCCCCTTATCTGTCCAAGGGATATGTTACAAGACCCCCAGTGGATGCCTAAAACCATAAATATGGAACCCCATATACACTATGTCTTTTCCTATACATGTATACTTATGATAAAGCTTAATTTATGAATTCTGCATAGTAGATTAACAATAGCTAATAATAACATAGAAGAATTATAACAATGTACTGCAATAAGTTATATGAATGTGTTCTCTCAAAATATCTTATACTTTACTCACCCTCTTTTGATGATATGAGTGGGTAAAATGCTTATGAGTAAAATGAAGTGAGGTGAGTGATGTAGGTAGGCATTGTGACATAGTGTTAGTTCCTATAAGGGTTACTTGGAATCAAGCACTGAAATGCCAGGGCCCATCTGATAACCCCGATGGCTACTGCCTGACGGTTGGAGGTGGGGAGCAGGGAGGAGAGCACATAGAGTGTGGCTACACCAGACACAGGGATGAGTACGTTCTAGAAGGGCTAGAGTGGGGCAGCGTGAGATTTCATCATGCTGCTGAGACTGGTGCACAATCAAAGACTTGTGATAGTTTATTTTTGCAATTTTTCCATTTAATATTCTCAGGCTGCAGTTGACCTCAGGAAACTAAAACTATGGAAAGGGAAACTGCAGATGAGGGGAAACTACTGTACTGTTATCTCTCAGAACCTGCATGCAGAGGATTAGTCTGCTCCGGCTGCCACTCCAAAATGCCAGAGACTGGGGGATTTAAACAAGCGAAATTAACTTATTTTTCTCACAGTTCTGGAGGCTGGAAGTCTAAGACCAAGACGCCAGCATGTTGGCTTTCTCCAGAGGCCTCTCCGCCACCTTCTCACTGCGGACTCACATGGCCTTTCCCCTCTGTGTGCAAATCCCTTGTGTCTCTTCCACTTCTTATAAAGACACCAGTCATATTAGATTAGGGCACAACCAAATAAGTGACATTGGAGGTTAGGGTTCTGACATATGAATTTGGTTGTGGGGGAGGTACAACATGCAGTCATGCAGTCATCTTTAGGAAATGGGCAATTATAACACATTTAGAATGCTCTATTCCCATTCTCTCTCTCTCTCTCTCTCTCTCTCTCTCTCTCTCTCTCTCTCTCTCTCTCTCTCTCTCTCTGTCACACAAACACACACCACACTTACACACAACATACCTCTTCTCTGCTTGAAGAACCAGATCTCCCTGGTTTCTCTCCCTGGCCCACTGTTATTTAAGGGGGCTCATCTATAGGCTTTGACTTACTTGTTACAGATTTGTCCAGAGAGAAGGATTGCTTCTCTGAGTGCTGATTCCAGCTCCTGAGAGAGAGAGAGTACCTAAAGGTTCAGCTCTATGATTTAATTCTGCCTGCAGGGAGAATACAGAAAGTCCATCTATGATTTGATGTCCATCTGTGATTTGATGTCCATCTATGATTTAATCCAACATAGGAAAGGGATTGGGACCAGGGTGATAGTGATACTTTTTGTCAACTTTGAGCAATCAGCTGCAGTGGGAGGGACCCTACAGACCCTTGCAGAGCCTGGCGTTAACCCCCTTTACCGGCTAGGCTGCGAAGAGGTCAAGGACAGGGCACTTAGGGTTTCAGTGCAGTAACTATTAACCACCAGTTATGGGTTTTCAATTATTTTAAGCACTGATGCAGCTGTCCTTGTAGCAGCTGAATGTCTCTCCTCGATGACCATGAACTCTAAAAAGTAGCTCCTATTGGCATACCCTTGTTAGGGATGAAAGCAGTTGAAAGGATTGTTGTGAACTAGGCAGCCATTCTCAAAGTGTCTACCATCAGAGATTTTCCATAACATTCCTCTAAGTCATTCCCTCTGTGTCTGCAAAAATAAAATATCAGTTCCCCAAATGGGTTATTTTCATAGAAATGTTAAAATACTGATTTACATCTAGAAAAGTGGCCTGGTATAAAACCACACATACACTAGAGGCCCGGTGCATGAAAATCCGTGCACTCAGAGTGAAGGGGGGGTCCCTTAGCCCAGCCTGCGCCCTCTGGCAGCCCGGGAGCAGGCCTAAGCCACAGTCGGACATCCTTAGCGCTGCTGAGGAGGCAGGAGAGGCTCCCACCACCACTGCTGAGCTCGCAGCCGTCAGCCTGGCTTGTGGCTAGGCAGAGCTCCCCCTGTGGGAGCGCACTGACCACCAGGGGGCAGCTCCTGCGTTGAGCGTCTGCCCCCTTAGAGTCAATTTGCATATTACCCTTTTATTCTATAGGATGATTTTCTTGAAGGTGAATAGAGTACACATTTTAATATATCAATCTATTCTATCATATAAAAATATTAACAATTCTTTTTTTGACAATTTAATGATACAATAACTAGTAACAATTCTTCTATTTATTATGGTCTTCACCACTATCATATGACATTTACCTTGAAATAGTTGCACATACATTGTTTCAGAGCAGTACAATGAGAGAATTTCCTCTTGCTCACCTCCAGGTGTTTGCCAAAACCCTCCTGGCTCTGGCGAACAAAGCCAGAGCCTGCAGGGAGACAGGCCTGTGCAAGTGACCTATTCCTCTGGAGCCCAGTCTTTTGTCAGTCCTGAAAGTGGAGTTGTGTGTGTTAACTCACGGCCCATGAGGGGTCCAGGAAAGAGAAGCCAATGCCTGCAGGGAGTCTACAGAAAGTGCAGAAGTTTCCCTGCCAGGGTAATGCTCTGGAGTTTGCTGCCAAGGTCCCAGGCCTGAGCAATTGTTGCCGGCATTCATTCTCTATGGCTGGACTTGCACAGGGAGGCCAGCTTCCAAGAATCCCGAGACCAGGTGTCTGCAGATGGGGAGGAGGCAGGGGACGGCAAGAAGGAAACTTACGTCACACATTTCAGATCAGCACTGGCCTGATAACTCCCTAGGAATCCTGTTATTTCTTAGCAACTAAAATGCATTTATCACCTATTTGGTAAATATCTACTGAGCACAGGCTGTGTGGAAGATAGGCACTGAGCTTGACAGCATGAGTGTTTCAATGGGAACTGAAATGTGACCCCTGCTTTCACTACAACTTTTCACTAGAAACTTTTAATAGCTTTCCTCTTGAACTTTTACTGAGGATTTATGGGGTTCAGGTTCAAATGTGTGGCGGAACAGCTGTGCCTGCGAGGAGTTTCTTTTCTGTCAGGCAAGATGGAGAACACAGTATAGGAGCAGACAGTTTCCAAATGCATTTTTGATTTGTTTGATTTCCTGAGAGGAATATAGAAAATGAAAATATAACTGCTGTTTACCCATTGACCTTCTTGCTGAGGTCCAAGATGAAAAGGGATTTTTTTCCCTTTATTACTAAGAAAATGACTGCTATTTCTCTTTACCTTGCTAGGTTTTATTTACCCATATACACCTATATGTACGGAGGACAGGCATTACTACTGATAGCTGATTGCTTCAGATTCGAAGCTGGTATAACTCTGATAGCCCCTCTTACTTCTATCAAGTGTCTCTTGGTAGATAGTACCTTGTTGCCAGGCCATTGACTTAATGAGCAGCTTATTATTTCTAGTTAGACTTCTTAAACTTTAACCTTAAAACAAAGCATGATTTTTTTGAAAACAGCATGGATAAAATATAACCAAGTTTTTGCTTAAATTGAATATTTCAACTACATTCACATATTATTTGTACTTCGAACAAATGATGCAGTTATGAGTACCTTTGACCATCAGTCTAACCAGGGACAGTCGAGTCAAGCCTTTGTAATACTTTGTCCTGTTTTGTGGGCCTCACTAACTAGTTATTTTAAGTCTTGACCTTTCTTACTCACATACTTTCTCCCCAGGAAGAAAGTATGTGAATACTTTCTGTAGTTGTAAACTACAACTGTAGTTGTAGCAACAAACTCTTCTGTAGTTGCTGTCTACTATGTCCACTGCTTTCTGACTTCCTTCTTTCACTCAGAATGGAATGTATATGTTTTGATGTTCTAGGGTAGATGAGCTCTGTGCTCCCAGAAAGAACAGTGCCCCCCCCACCCCCACCCCCGTAGGAGACAAAATGAAGCCCTCTTGCCTTTGGCTTTTCTCCTGATGGCTTCAAGGCAGTTCTGACAGCTTACCTCAAAACTGTAGCATTTCTTGTCTACTTCCTTTAAAAAAACATCAGCACTTTTTCCTTCATGTAGGAGGTAGCCGTCAGTAATTTAGGTGGGTGAGTGAGAAAGCAGATGGAATGGATTGATGGTAAAGCTAAATTGGGGGAGAGTGTTTGAGTTGTGAGTGAAGATAGAAGTAAACATTTTAATGACTAAATCCAGAATGACAAAGATTGCAAATAAACCAAGGGAACAGTGAGTTTCTATTCTTTTCTCTCTGAATAGTTTTTCCACCTCTACCTATGTATTACAATTACTGTCAAATGTTAATGCTTTTCACAGTATTACTTGGAAAATGAAGGAGTTAATATACAGCAGTATAATTTTAAAACTCTAGGTGTTTTATAAATGTGGACTCTTAATCACCCTAGTAAATATTCATCCCCACAACCTAAAAGAGAGCCATTTGAGACCAAACTATTATTATTACAATTACAATGCCATGCACTCTACTAAGTGCTTTATACATAACTAGAGGCCCGGTGCACGAAATTCATGTACTTGGGGGGGGTTGCAGCCTGGGTGCAGTCTGTGCTGTACCCTCTCGTAGTCCAGGAGCCCTCAAGGGATGTCCAACTGATGGCTTAGGCCTGCTGCTCCCTAAGACGGCAGTCAGACATCCTTAGTGGTGCTACAGAGGCAGAAGAGGCTTCTACCACCACCACTGTGCTCGCTAGCCATGAGCCCGGCTTCTAGCTGAGCTGCTCTCCCCTGTGGGGGCACATTGACCACCAGGGAGCAGCTCCTGTGTTGAGTGTCTGCCCCCTGATGGTCAGTGCACATCATAGCGACCGGTCGTTCCACTGTTCAGTCAATTTGCATATTAGCCTTTTATTATATAGGATTTCTCATTCAATCTGCACCAAAACCTAATGAAGGTGAGGAAACTGAGACACAGATGGGCTAGACAGTTTACCCAGGATTTTACAGCAAGTAAGAGACAGATATGACTTCAGGTAGTCGAAGGGAAATAGTTCATTCCTGAAAGTTCTAACTTATTTTTCTAAAGTTAGAATAAATGTTTTATTCCCCCAAAGGAAAAATTCTGTTAATTTCACCACCAGCCAGATTTTCTAACTTTTCTTGCCTTGTCAGCTGCCTGTCAGCTGTGTAAAGAAATGTGGCATGAAACTGACAGGAAGAAACTCTGAAATCTATAACCACATGACAGAATATTGAAAAATCCTCGCGAGGGCTTATTTTGTCATTTATTTGTTTAGCGCTAAAACCGGCTGCCGGTGGCACAGGTGATTTAATAGGCACCATTTAGCTCATATATTATTTTGTCAAGAAAATTCATTGTGCTATATTCTTCTCTACTCATTTGCGGCGGCTTACTTATAGAAACAGAGTGCCTCAAAACTCTAAATTATCTCCCAGAGAGGAAAAGTAAAGCAGAGATGGCTATTAATTTAAGCTGTTTCACACTGAGACTGTCATTCTGAAGAAAGAAATATATGTGAAGTAAGATATATGCAATTCTTTGATAAATAGAAACACTTAAAGTGGCACATTTCATGTTTGGAAGTTCAAAAGGCACAATTTATCAATAGGCCCATTAAAATAGATTGAATGTTTTCTAGCTTTAAAACTAGGATGATGAATATCAAAGTGTTTTTGCAGACTCCCAAACATTATTCCCACCTCAGGCGCTTGCAGGTTTATGTAACGCAAGTGATTGTGTTTGGTGTATTAGTATTGGGTCCAGCTAATATTTGTACAGTACAGCAATATTCTTGTGTAGTTCCCAATATCTCTTCAGAAAAAACACATCCGGGCATTATTTAGAATTCCAAATGTAATTTCGACTCTACAAGGAAGCCACTTGAATTCAGTAGATTGGTGAACTGTTATTTTTATTTCTTACATGTATAAAGTGCTCATCATATTTGATGAACAGAGGAAAAGTGGCCACAAGTCCCATACATACACTATGGGAGAAGCATGAGTTACCCTCCTACAGTGACCCCTCTTCAAAGTAGAAGCCTAAGGCACATTTAGGACAAAGAAGAGAGTAGGAAGAGAAAAAGGGCAGTGAAAAGGAGTGGGGTTTTGCTCGGCCTGTGTGACTCAGTGGTTGAGCATTGACCTATGAAACAGGAAGTCATGGTTCAATTCCAGGTCAGGACACATGCCCAGGTTGCAGGCTCGATCCCCGTGGAGGGTGTACAGGAGGCAGCCAACAGATGATTCTCTCTCATCATTGATGTTTCTATCTCTCCCTTTCTTTCTCTGAAGTCAATAAAAATATTTTTTTTAAAAGAAAGGAGTAGAGTTTTAGAAGAGAAGAGGGTCTCTTTCATCTCTTGAAAGATAGAAGAAGGAGATGGAAAAGGCAAAAAAATGGCATACAGAGGTAGTCAGAGGAATGAATGTATTAGGTGCTAACAGTAAAAGGTTTGTGTGCTGCAGTATGTGCCACGATTTCGGAAAATGTCAGATACACCAATAATAACCATGACACCATCCTCACCATTACTGAAATGCTGGGAGGCACCATTCATTGTTTGTCATCGCTAATGCTAGAAACAACATTGCTAGAAACAACATATATATCAGCAGCGAGTTGGATGAGTTATACTTATGATACTTATATATTATAAAATATATTCTCTTTTATAGAATGCCGTGCAGCTATTTTAAAAATGAGGGAAATCTATATGTGTTCTTGTGAAATATCTTAAATGCATATTTTAATGAAAAAGAGCAAGGCACAGGACAGTGTTATAGTATGCCCCATTCTTCTCCCTCTACCCCCAAATTGGGATGTGTATACACACATGAGCTGATATATTAGTATATGTAAGATATTTCTCAGAGGACATCAAAGAAATTAATAATTGCAGTTTCCTATGGATAAGAAGACTAGCGAATAGAATAATAGGGGGGTGGGGTATATTTTCCTGGTATGTCTGTTTTTACTGTTGGACTATTTACCCTGTGCTCCTCATTCCCTCCCATGATAAAAGCACTTCACTAGAGAAAATGTTTGAAACAGTCTTAGAAAACATATTTATATGCCTATTACCTTTAATAATATTCACTAAAAATATAGATGTTTTAATATATGCTTGTGTTAAATCCCCGCTCCCCACCCCCCACCCCCCACCCTCCGCCCTGCCAGGCCTTTGTAAACGTGTCATCCAACATTTGAGTTTTGGTAGCTCACATCTCCTGGGATTATTAGGATGTCAAATAATTTCATCTTTAGTTCCCATGAATACTGAGGCTCTGCATGTGGATGCCAAGCATGTCTCTCATAACTGGCCTGTACTCTTTGGTTTGCAATGTTATTATCACTTCTCCTGTGAAATGAGATCCTTCACAGTTTCTCTACTTCTACCACCTGCTGTTATTACTGCTTGCCAGTTCCTATCTCCCGCCCCTAAGGAGAATGGCAGAGGGTTTGTCTTCAGCATGCCTCCATGAGTGATTAAATCTCTTGTTATACTACCAAGCAGAAACCTAACTCTTCTAGTTTATATACCATAATCCAGGTTTCTGAAAATTGCACTGGAAGATATTAGAGTGGCTTTATCTTGGTTTGTAGTCCAACAGACCTTACCATTCTAGAACCCACATTTAAAACAAAGCCCAGCTGAAACTGGTTTGGCTCAGTGGATAGAGCGTCGGCCTGCGGACTCAAGGGTCCCAGGTTCGATTCCGGTCAAGGGCATGTACCTTGGTTGCGGGCACATCCCCAGTCGGGGGTGTGCAAGAGGCAGCTGATTGATGTTTCTAACTCTCTATCTCTCTCTCTTCCTCTCTGTAAAAAATTAATAAAATATATTTTTAAAAAATAAATAAAACAAAGCCCAGATGCCTTGGCTGGTTTGGCTCAGTGGATAGAGAGTTGGCCAGTGGACTGAAGGGTCCCAGGTTTGATTCCAGACAAGAGCGCATACCTTGGTTGTGGGAGGAAACTAATTGATATGTCTCTCTCACATTGATGTTTCTCTCTCCCTGTCTCTCCTCCTCCCTTCCACTTTCTCTAAAAATCAATGGAAAAATATCCTCAGATGAGGCTTAACAAAACAAAACAAAACAAAACAAAACAAAACAACAACAAAAACTAAGCCCAGGTACCTGGATATTCATGTACCCCAAGATCTCTATGAGGTCTTTGGTTTTGTAGGCCCAAACAATGTGCCCCAAATATTTTTAAAACTTGTATTTAGGACGTCTCCTGGAAACAGGTTTTCAGGTCACCTACTGTGTTAGCCCAGGATTCCCAGACTGAGCATGAAGCCTCCTGGTTTCCAGGACCTTATTATATAACAGGGACTTTTGAAACAAGTACAACTTGTGTTTCCATGTAACTGCTATTATGCATTGGGTTGCCAAGGTGACAAGCACTATGTGAACAATTAGAATACTATGGATATAGCTGTTGAATTGTTAATACTAAAAACTATGCATTATTCAGCAAGCTGCTCTCTATACTTACTAGTTATGTAGGTTTTCTTCTTAAAAAGGACAACTGATACTCTTTCAATTTCATGGGAAGCATAGTTGATTAGATAATCCTCTGTAAACAGAATGGATTTGTTCCAGAAAGGCTACTTGTATACTAAATTCTGTTTTCTGATTGGTGTCCATTATAAAATTAGAGATACTATTTTGTGATTTTTGTTCCTCATAAAATATATCGTTTGCAGTTAATAATGCAGCAAGCTTTAAAAAATGTGGATAAAGGAAAATTTATATTTCTATAACAGCATTAATATTAGGAAATGAAAATATAGAAATGTGGGATTTCTCAGGTTACTTATCCAAGAGGATAAGCATTCAAAGAGGGAAGAAAGATATCAGCCCTTGCTAAGAATTCTGATTGATCAAGTTTCTATTTCTAAATATTTTTCTTTTAAGTATTCTATTGAAGAAGAGTTCAGAGTTCTGTTTGGTTGCTCAGATCCTGATCCTCCACATGTTTCATTAGAAGTGAATGGGCTGAAAGTTAAAAGGAGCTAAGACATGGCCACATGCACAAGCAAGCAATAATAGCCTATTGTGGCAATCATTTTGCAATTTGTACACAAATTATGTGGTACACCTTCAACTAATACTATGTTAAATGTCAACTATACCTCAGTACAACTGGAAAAATTTTAATAAAAAAATAAGATTCTTAAAAAAAACAATAAGAGCTAGTCAGCTAATAGCAACTGCTCATTGGGAAACCTTGACACAATGGAGACTGAAAGCATTCTGTGAATTTTAACTTTCCGTACATGGGGCATAATAGCAGCAACTACTTGGAGAGTAACTGTGACCAGTCCATTAAACATTCAGCTTGTGATTCAGCGCCTTCCATTGAATAATTTATTTATTGAAAGTAAAAATGAAAACAATATATTTCTAATAAATTTTTATTAAATAGTCCAAGATTTAATGATATCATATTCTGAGTTAACAGTTCCATTTAAGAGCTGGGGATAAATAAATCAGCCAGTCACCACCCTTAAGGAACTATGAATCTAGTTTAAGGTGACCAGATTTTAACATTGGTAAAGTGGGACACCATTGACTGGGGGAGGGGGGAGGGGGGGCGGGTTCTTGATTAAAAATTTGGTCTATATGGAGCAACAAAAATTTTCATAGAATGCAAAAATAGTATTGTAATATATATTTTTAAATTTCAACATAAGTACAATTTACAAATATAATAAATAAAAAATTATGTATAGTATTATTTTATTCTTTGGCATATTTCTCATTTGAGTGAATTTTTTTTAGTAGATTGCTGTCGTTGTTTAAAAGGTCATAAATTTGCCGTAACGTAAGTCGTAAGTGTCACTTTCAAGGCCGGTGCTAGACTTTTTGCCGTCACTATAAAATATAAATAATACGAGTACTGTCTGCTAAATTCAAGAAAATTCATGTATTTATGAAATAAATAAATTACTTACCTAAATTATCTGAATAGCTGATTTGTAATGACATCACTTGTTTAACTAGCTTACTAGCACACAGTACGATGTGTATCGTCTGAGAGACAGTTACAAAATGTTTTCGTCGTTGCCAATCCCAAAAAATGCCATTGTTCATTAAGTCCAAACAATGGTGGTCGAATTCTAACAACTGATCAACAATGCGAACTTTGATAAGCAGTTCTCGATAATCAGTTCTCAACAATTATTTGTTATTATTAAAGTTTAACATTATAAAATTAACAAAAATAATATAAAACTCATATCCTGGCTAAATAGCCACATGGCCACTGAAAACCATATATTCCCTTCCCGTTCTCCCGCCGTTCCCTAGCTTGTGCATTCTTTCCAAAAATCGGGACTTTTTTAAAACGCCGTGGGACGCGGGACAAATAGTTAAAAATCGGACTGTCCCGCCAAAAGCAGGACGTCTGGTCACCTTAATCTAGTGGGAAAGCTAGAAAAGAAACAAGCACTAGGAACAGAGTGTGCTGACTGCCAGGACAAGAGAAGTTCAGGGTGGTGGTATTGGTTCTTTAAAGTGTTACCAAAACACCTTCCCAGGGAACACAATGCTGAAACCAAAAGTATGAATACGAGTTAACTAGGTAAAGGTGGGATCAAAAATATTACAGGAGGAAGGAGAGAAATATGTAAAGCCCAGAGGCAAATGTAAACAGTGCATTGCAAGTAGCAAGGTCACTTCCCAGGTAATATTCTGATAGCGGTAGGTAAGACTGTAAGAAGCTGGGAAATGCCAGGTCTTCATCCCTGTGTTAGTGTTACCCATTCTACTACTCTTATATCCCTTAAGAAGACCAGTTTTAAATTTACACTAGCAGATCACATGGGTTTAAGATGGAATTAAAACAAGTGCTTTATTTGTTGGTTTCCCCTCTCTGTTGCCCTCCCTTGAAGTAAAGGTGGAGCAATTTTTGTCATTAATGTTGCTTTCTGTAAAGTCTGAGATTCCTGTCCAGGTTGTGAGCAGAGAGGAGGCAGTGGCAGGCCTTGTGAGCACACTCATGGGCACTCACGGGTTCCAACTGGCTGTGCCTATGAAGAAGTAAGCCCTCGGGTCAAGTGCCTTGGTCTGAAAATGGAGCAGATTTAGACCTAAGAGGACAGAGGAAGCAGATGGATGATACATAACAGACATTCTCTCCCCCACTTCTTTTGTCTGTTTCTGTTCCGTGTATAGATGAACTCTGAGCCAAAGGAAGAATCTGTCCAGCTAGTGAGGGGATACGGAGCCTAGAGGGCAGCCAATTATTTTTGAAAACTACTTACTGTGCTGATATAATATAAATGTAGTTTTGTTGCTTCACTACAGGCAAATTTCTAAATCAGAATTGGAGATTTATGATCCTCAAGGAAGAAGGGAGAAACGTCTTTAGAAATGGGAGAATGAGCCTGTGTTCAACAGCATGGACAGCATGTTCTGAGCCTTTGAAATTTAAGTCTTCATTGCCTTCTGCCTTGATTAGTATAGTGTTTTCCTAATTGATCTTCCTGTCTCAGGTCTCCCGGTCCTCCCCTTCCTTCCTTTATGTTTACATCCACTGGACATTAGTTACTTCTTATGCCCTAGATATCGTTCTGAGTACCAGATGTGGTGAAATGAGGTTCCTGTTCTCATAGGGTTTATATTCTAGTGGGAGGAAACAAAGTGATGCATTAAAATAACGATGTCCAATTATAATGAGTGCAATCAAGTATAAGTCAGTGTAGCAGACTAGTTACTTTGGAGCAGGTGATCAAGGAAGGCTCCTCTGAAAAGGTGAGACCTGAATGCAAAGGTCAGAGATAAGAGTATTCCTGGTAGAGACCAGTTCTTTTCAAGTGCCCAGGTGGGAACAGGGGAACAACATGACAAGTTCAACCCAAGGCCAGTGCAGCTACGTATCCCTCTGGGCTGGGAGAGCAAGACTAGGTAGTAGGGAGTGTCATGAGATAAGGTTTCAAACTAAGGCTATTATATAGGCTTTATCAGAGGAATAAAGAGTCTGGATTTCATTTTAGTGTAAAGGAAAGCCATTGGGGCATTTCAAGCAGGCAAGTAATAGCATGGTATCTATATATATTTTTAAATATATTTTATTGATTTTTTACAGAGAGGAAGGGAGAAGGATAGAGAGTTAGAAACATTGATGAGAGAGAAACATCAATTAGCTGCCTCCTGCACACCTCCTACTGGGGATGTGCCTGCAACCAAGGTACATGCCCTTGACTGGATTCGAACCTGGGACCTTTCAGTCCGCAGGCCGATGCGGTTAGCGCGATATCTATATTTTAAAAAGCACGTTGTGTAATAGATAGCCATGAGTCCATGATTATGTAAATTATGAAAGAAAGGAAGAAAGAAAAAAAGAAGGAAGGAAGGAAGGAAGGAAGGAAGGAAGGAAGGAAGGAAGGAAGGAAGAAAGGAAGGAAGGAAGGGAGGAAGGGAGGAAAGGAGGAAGGAAGGAAGGAAGAAAATAAAGAGAGAAAGGGCAAACATTTTTTACAGATAAACTCCCAAAAATAAATGTACATATTTTCTCCTCCAGGAATCAGCACTTCATTTCTCTCTTCTTAATTATGGGCTGGATTTTGACTTACTCCTAATGAACACAGTATGGAATGGGGAAAATAGTAACTTTATAGTGTAAAAACTTAGCAGTCAACCCCAGAACTAAGTGATGATGGTTAACATGACCAGATATGTAATATGGATACCATGCACTGCTATAAAGTGAATCTTTGTGCCACACACCACCCCCAATTCATAAGTTGAAAACCTAGTAGTTTGGGAGGTGGGATCTTTGAGATGAGATTAGGCTATGAGGATGAAGCTTTAGTAACTTGTAAGAGAGGCCCCAGAGAGAGCCCTCATCCTTTCCTCCAGGTGAGGATACAAAAAGTTTGCAGGTCAGAAAAGAGCCCTTACCCAGTATCAATTTTCATTTTAAAAACCTTCACTAGTTTCCCCTGAAAATATAGAGACCAAACTCCTCATCCTAACCTACAAGACCATCCATAATTCTGTAAGTCTCAACTTATAGTTTGTTACATCCTACATACCATATCTCCTACACACCTCATTCCACACAGACCTGTATACCTAATGTTTCAAGTATAAGTCAAGTTCCTGCTGGAGTTACTTTTTTACCTCTTAAAACACCAGAACAGCTCTAGCTGGTTTGGCTCAGTGGATAGAGCGTCGGCCTGTGAACTGAAAGATCCCAGGTTCGATTCTGGTCAAGGGCACATGCCTGGGTTGTGGGCTTGATCCCCAGTGGGGAACTTGCAGGAGGCAACCAATCCAGGATTCTCTCTCATCATGGATGTTTCTATCTCTCTCTCCTTCTTCCTTCCTCTCTGAAATCAATAAAAATATATTTCAAAACAAACCAAAACACCAGAACAGTCTTACTAGATGATGATGATGATGATGATGATGATGATGATGATGATAATGATAATAGCAGAAAATCTTTTTTTCTTAAAATTAAATTTATTGGTGTCACATTCTATCTAATAAAGCGGGAATATGCTAATTGACCATCACCCCCTCACAAGGATGGTGGCGCCCACAGCCAATAAGGAGGGAATATGCTAATTGACTGCCACACCATCAAAGATGGCGGCACCCAGTCCCCTCAGCCACGCCAGGGCGGCAGGCATGCGGCACAGCTGTGCCCACCCCCAGGCGGATCCGGTAGCTCCACGCGCCTGCCTCTGGAGTGCCCCAGTCCCCTCAGCTCCCCCAGCCGCCCATGGCTGGCCTGAGGTGCAGGCAAGCCGCCAATGGCAGCTGCCCAGCTGCCCAGGGCCAGCCCCGAGGCACAGGCAAAACTCGGATGGTGGCTGCCCAACCACCCAGGGCTGGCCAAGGCTCGGGTAACCAGGGCTGGCCGAGGCTTGCGCTGCTGGCAGTCGCAGCAGCAGAGGTGTTTTGGGGGTGTCACCTTCCCCTCATCGCCGGGTCGCCTCCAACCCCTGAGGACTCCCAGACTGTGAGAGGGGGCAGGCTGGGCTGAGGGACTCCCACTCCAGTGCATGAATTTTCATGCACCGGGCCTCTAGTTGGTTAATAAGATTACATGGTTTTTGTGTTGTTTTTTTTTAATAGCATGCCATATCCTATGCTAAGAGCTTTACCATTTTTACCACATTGACACTCTAATATTCTAATGAGTGCTTTTCTTTTCTTGTCTACCCTTGGGGAAAGCTGATCCTTCATGGTAGGATGGCTATATAATTTAGTGTCCAAACTGAAATGAGAGCACTATTCCTACTTAACCTGGGACAGCAAGTATAAGGAAAGATTGTTTGGGGAAAACCAGGACACATGATCCTACTAGTTGGTATGAAAATCAATTTGCCAAAGATCACACGGGAAGTGCCAGGGCAGAGCTTTTAAACTGTAATATTCCAAAATCCATAGTATTAATGGTTTAATCAATACTATGTTGGTACTAGATAAGTGACCTGCTTTAGATCTTTCAGTTTGGATAAGTGTCCTAATCTCTCTGAGCTGTGCATGCCTCATGAATAAAAATGGTGTTGCTGGGACATGGTGAAAGTTCAATATGACGGTTGTCTGTAACTAACAACCACTCCATAAGGTGAAAATTCAGTAAATGAGGCTGGGTGGGGTTTATGATTTAAATTTAATCATCTTATTTGACCCTTATCAGTATTTATCATAATATTTGGCTGGCAGATGGTGTTAGCTTTCAAATAAATAATAATTAAATGCACTCTCATACTTCCAGATCAATTAGGTTGATGGGCCAAAGGAGTGATCAGAAACTGCACTAAATTCAGAAATAGATTTGGGGGGATATTTTGCAATAACAGAGAACCCCACCTCCTCACAATTGCTTTAGAGTCAGAGCCAAAACAAGAAAAATCCTTGGTATGGAAGTACTGTGGAAATCCATATTATTTACCACAATAAACTGAGCAGCTATCCTTGGATGCATTGCTCCAAATGAAGCACAAGGTGTAAGGAGGCTCACTGTTCAGTACACAAATCTTACCTGCTGTTACCATCTGCTGCTAATTGAATATGCTTTTTTTTTTCTCTAAATATAGCCCAGACAAAGTAGAGACTGCTATCATAACCAGTGGCATTTTCCTGGATTATCAACCATAGATCCTTTACTGAATTTTCACTCTATAACCATGTAATTTGACATGATGCATTTTCTCCCTGGGCCACCGTTGCCATTTATAACAATATGGTTGAGCGGAAAGCATGCATTTGTAGTCTTGCCTTCTTCAGGGCAGGATTATACTTTAGAGTTTTCATGTCAGTGCAAGTGATAATATTAAATTATTCATGAAATAGTTTTCAGTTATAGCTGTTTGCCATCAAAATTCCCTTCTAGAAATCTTTTGTGTGTTTCTTATTTTTCAAATACAAACAGCACAATTCACCTTCTAATTCCAATATACCTGGTGCTTTAGTTGGTATGGAGAACATAAAGCTTAATCCCTGCTTCAAATAAGTTACTGCATAATTAGATTTATTCTTATATTACATTAATACTTATTAAATATAGATTGTTTTATAGGTATTTTAAATGGAATAATTTATACTTTGTAACAACCTCATGATGTAGATGGGGTTGTGCCTATATTGTATAATATTACACATATATCCTGAGAGGCAAAATGTTGCACAAAAAGTGATAAAATTTTATATAAAAAATGACATTTAAATCCATCTTCTTTATGGAAAACTGTACTTTGTTTTCATTGAGAAAGTAGAGCAGTATGAAAAAATATATATGCATATATTCTTTGTTAGCATTCTATCTACATTTTCTCAATGTTGATAGTCTAGAGTTGTAAAAACATTCATAGACATAATAGAGTTATATATCACTTTATCTCTTTGCTAAGAATTGCTTTAATATTAAATCTCAATCTTGCACAAAAGTAAGCGATTTATATTAAGTAAGCAAGTAGAATTCCTTCTGCCTGAACTATAATCTCTCCAAGTAAAGGCATTTACCCAAATGAATATATGTCCCAGGGCTCAACCAGCCTTTGGTTTAGAAGTTGTTTCTTTCATGAAACTATGATAGCTTTGGGTTTTGACTCTTTTACCTTTTTTGGTTGTTGGAAAAGTGTCATTGTTAACTTGTTTAACTTGAATTTGATGTTTGTGAATAAGTGGTTCCCATACCTGAATATGCTCTTTTGACCTTCTGTTTGAAAGGGAGATTTTTGGAAGTATTATAATAATCCCGATGAATTCAACTAGAAGTTAACTGAAGGCAGGGATCAAATGTGTATTAAGCTAATAGGCCTCTAATGAGTTGAACTGGGAATCTCTTGACATTAATGTTTCTCTTTTGACAACTACATTTAGTATTCGGAGCTTTATTATTTGATGAAGCCCAGATCTTCCCAGATGAAGAAAGAGGCAATGCCTCAAGTCTGTACCCTATATCTTAACTCACAGTTTAAGACAGTAGTTCATGGATTGCAAGCTGGCTATAAGATTTATGTAGCCAGTAGAGTAATTGGACGAGGGGTAAATGACCGTTTAAACCTATATTATTGCCATTTGAAATGAAGAGTTCCAAGGGAGTTGTTATATTTTAATATATTGAGACCTACAAGAGTATTCATTAATATGTATGCTTTGATATCGTGGCCCGATTTGACACTTCATTCACATGAAGCCCATATGTCCCCAGGGATAAACACTTCTCTCCAAATTGATGTAAGTAACAAAAATGAAAAGCAGAAATGATAGCTTGTCTTCCCTGCAATTTAAAAGTCTTGCTTTGATGAATAGTTGACTTTTGTTCTATTTCAGAAATATTACCTTCATAGAATTACATTTTAAACTACACAGAAGGAGAAGAAAAGACTATGTTTGTAGACATGTTTTCCATACTTAATACAGCACACACTTCACCTGAGGAACTTTATGTAGAATCTACAGAATGCTATTCATAGATCATTCATAAGTATATTAAATTTGAGATTTCCTTTCATGAGAAAAAGTACTAAATACTTAATCCTATGTTTCTCTTTGTACATGTATCAACTAAATCATTGCCTGGAATGCCCCCGACTTATTTTCATAATAAACTTCGAAAGAAATGCGTTGAAAAACATTATAAAGTAAAAAGCATACTTCACAAAAATATTATTGATACAAAAAAGTAGAATTATTCTGTTTTATGTACCTTTGTTCCATTCACTCTGCAGCTGCAGTGCCTTGTCGTTATGCCCTGGCACAAAGGTGATACCTGCTAAATGTTCATTGAACCTTTTCTGCAACCTTTAAAATTGCTTAGGGATGGTGCCTCAAATAAGACTGAACAAGAAAAGGAACAACTAGGTGGTATGGCACCACCAATATCAGGGTTTAAAGTAAGGATTGGGAAGGAAACCTGATATAATCCCAAATGTAGCATGAAAAGCTCTATTTGTACCAATATATTTCTGGAGTCGTTTTTAAGCTTAATCACTCAAATTACTGTATAAGCTCAAACTGTAGTTTTTTTTTTTTTAATTTATTTCCCTTTGGTTAGCCACTATCTAGTGAAATTTAGACATAAGCAAAAGCATGGCTTGGTGTTGGCAGTTTGAGGGAAAAGAAAAGGGAAGCAGTGATGCTGAACCAACTGTCCATAAAGCATCTAATATAGATTATATGCTTAACACATGTCAGTTTATTTAATACTTACTGTGACTCTGCAATGTAGATTATATCCCCATTTTGCAAAAAGCAAAGAGACTGACAGCAGTCAAATGTTTTGTCCAAGATTAAAGAGCTTTTCAGAGTTAAAATCAGGTTCAAACTAGTTCTCTCTGATTATAAATATTCATTCTTTTCACTATATTACTCTAACTCTGAATAAAAAGTTAGATTACCCATAGTCTAGGTAATTTGCCCTGTTAGAGTTCAGTGTTTACTGAATTAACTTCTATGTTTACTGTTAATAATAGTGAATAAATGTTATTCTTCATTGGGGTTTTATTTGGTTCCTGGACTTCATGACTGTGTTCATAAAGCCCAGTTGATGTATCAAAATGAGATTTATTCTCTCCTTGGGTGTGGTTGGCAAATGGCACTTAATTGGATTTCTGTTATCTGTTTCCAGTAATAGGGTGATTTAAGCTATTTATCCTCTGAATTGGGAGGAGAAGTACAAACCATTTACTCAAGTGTCCTTGGTTTAGGGAAGATACGATTTACTAGGTGGACACAAACTGCTCTTTAACCACCTGTCTTAGCTTCCCCATTCCCCTTATCTTGGAATTTTCCTAGCTTCTTTCTATTTTGTAATACTGGGATGAAAAGATGTGCTTGTCTTCCATCTATGAAATATTTTACTCAATGGATAAAAGAATGAAGGAAACTGAGAAGCCAAAGGCCTAGGTAATCCAAACTACATCAGCAGCTATAAAAAAGGAGAATTGGCAGTGTTTTTAAATACACCTAAAATCCCCTTTAAAAGAATACTAAACTTTATTTTTTTGAGTAGTTTTAGGGTCATAGCAAAACTGAGCAGCTGATACAGAGATTGTCCATATAACCTGTTCTCACACATGCATATTCAACCCCATGGTCAACATCTCTCACTGGAGTGGTACCTTTGTTACAATGGGTGAACCAATATTGACTAGTCATTATCACCTAAAGTCCATAATTTACATTTAGGGTTCATACTGGTTTTGTACATTTTATGGATGTGGACAATTAGGAAGAGAGCCTACTACCCTTGTTGTTGTAGGAGGTGGGGATGGCACCAGTTGTCTGACCAGTGGGGTCAGACCAAACCTGGGTTCAGCAACCTTGGGCACTTGGGTTCTTCCTAGGAAACAATTCAGAGCAAGAGCCAAACTGTAAGAGAATATTTATTTGGAAAATCACAGAGGTAGAAGAAATGTGCTTATAGTAAGGGGCCTTGGAGCTTTGGGAGTGAGGAAAATGAGGAAGCCAATGGTAACGAGGCGGGGTCGGGGGAGAAGGGAAAGGCACAGGCATACTCTGGGGAGGGAGAGCCCACTGGGTCCTCCATCCTAAGGGTTTTAAGGGTAGAGAATTTAGGGGAGGTCCCAGGGAAGGTTCTTCATAGAATATTCAGCAGTTTTCCAGGTGTGTCCTTTCAGGGTTGTAGTCTCCATTGATTGATTGGCTGGCATCAGGGGGGTCATTATGCAATGCAGTTGGTCCTGTAGTCAGCTGTCGCTGGTTGTTGCTTATCTGGGTCTGGAGCTGAAATAAAACTGAGGCCTAGATGTTGTCTCTAGAGAGGAAAGGTCAGGGGGTCCAAACCATATGACCAGCATATGTTAGAGGAGGAAAAGTCACCCTGGGGGCCAGGTTCCACCCTATAATTGATTGTCTCTTGCTAGGAACCTGGGGACCTTCTGTACCTGGCCCATCATCCTTGCTCTGCCCTTGTCTGTCTAACTGCTTACAGCACCTTGGAGAAAATGCAACCTAAGATATAGAAAGGCTTGGTTTTCAGATTAGGAGAATGGGAGCCCAAGTTCCAAAAGCTGTTGCAAGATGTGCCCTAAGGCAAAGGCAGACCTAACCTAGAGCAATAACAGTTTAGGTCCTGTAGCCTCCAGCCTTTGCACTGCTTTGTACTGGCTTGATGATTTTTACCCCTACAAAGGCTCTAGCCTTCAAAAGTAATGAAGTTCAAACATGAATGACAATTGGAAAATTTATTTCTACTGATGGTTGGGAAGAAAGGGACCATAGAGTATCAGTTGACTTTGACCTTGTATAGAGTTGCTTCACTCATGTGAAGTGAGAAGGGAGAAAAACACAGCTTTTTACATTTTTTGGCTTGCTTCATGAATTATATGGTGTCACTTATTGACATTAAGTATTGCAATACATTAAACTAGTGCCTATGGACGAAAGGAGCCACATGCTAACCTGACAAGCTCAGGGGAGGCCTGTGTGGCAGTCTTGAAAACTCAGAGACCTACAATAACCACAAAAGATGGTCTGAAAATTAAATATTTAACTACAAACAGGTTATAGTGAGCAGTCATGTCCTAGGCCGATATTTTCCCTGACAAAGATCAACTTAGATCTTTCCTGAGCCCGTTTGCCTTTTTGCCTCTAAGATATCTGTGAGATGTCTGGGTAACTTGTAACTTCCCTTTTTCTGGAGCCCCTGGGGCACAAGCAAATGTGGTGGGCTCCAGGACAGACACCACAAATTCCTTCATTATCATGTTAATTGTTCCTGCACTCACCTAAGTATGTGTCCATCATTTTACTTTATCCAATCTCAGGGGTTTCCTACCGATTTGCTTTATCCCACCTCCTTAATCTATCACCAATGAATTTCATGTAACTCACCAAGTCCCTTTTCTTTGATTGCAATGTATAAATATAGATGTAACCCTCCATTCTCTGGAGCATTATCTCAACTCATTGAGGTTCTGCTTCCTGGCATATGTCGACAGTTTGGCTCAAATAAACTCACAAAAATTCTTTACAGGTAAAAGAATTACCTGTAAAAAATTCTTGACAGAGTAAACTTTGCACCATTGCCTGATAGGCAACGTTTTTAAAGGGGAGAAAATTAAACCTGCATTCAAACTTTAAAGGGTAAACAGATACATGATCTGGAGGACACAGTGTATTTCATCTTTAAAAACTTTTTGAGCCCTGGCTGGTGTTGGTTGAGCATCATCCTATGCACCTAGAGGTCCCTGGTTGGATTCCCAATCAGGTAAATGCCTGGGTTGTGGGCTTGATTCCCAGTAGGGGTCGAGCAGGAGGCAGCTGATCAATTATTCTCTCTCACTGATGTTTCTATCTCTCCCTTCTTCTCTTGGAAATCAATAAAAATATATTTAAAAAAATTAATAATCACTGGGTGGTTTCACTGAGAATCAGCCCCCATCCTTAGGTGTGGTCCCTAAACCATCTTATTAACATAACAAAAAACCTTTGTTGCTTCATTACTTAGGAAATTCCAAGGGTTTTCAGAACTCTGTGCCAGAAATCACAATACAAAAAACCAAACCTGAAAAGTACTAGTATTTGCATTCAGTGAACAGCAGTATAATTATCCAGGTTGATCTAACTTCATTTCTGCCCTTATAACTCTGGGGAGATCAAGAGATACCATTAAAAAATGTTCAAATGTGTTTGTTGGTGGCCTTGGTAATGGCAACTGTTTAAAATACAATTAGAATTTGAAACATACTAGAAGGGTAATACTTGCCTCATTTTACACTGAAATTATTTATTTACATATCTTCCTCCTTTACACAATGAATGAAAGGTCAGGGATACTGTTTTAATTAAATTTATATTATGTGTATTCCGGTGATTATACGATATCTGATAATGAGCATTTGATAAATATTTGTTGAGTAAGAAACTGAATTTAGAAGTAACGGATCAGTATAATGCTGAATTACATGTAGGTCTGGAGAAAAAATAGCCAACACAAAGCAAATGGATACTAAGATTTTATTTTTTTTCTTAGTTGAAGAATGGTATTAATAAAGTGAATTATCCTAAGAAAGAAGCTCTGATTTTTCACTATGGGATGGTAGGTCAAGATAAATATGAACTAAAATAACTCAAGAGTATGAAAATACCATTTTCTTCCGAAACAGAATAAATCTACAGCAGCAATGTTTCTCTTTTCTACCTGTGAATTCAACCCTAATTTAAAAGAAAGAAAGAATTCAGTCTTACCTGAAAATGAGCTATTGTCCATTTGTCTTGTTGGTGAGCAGCAACCACAGAAACATGCAGGTCCATTCAAAAGAATGAAGCCCAATGTTTAGTGTATTTCGTGCTCAGGGTTCACGTGAAGGAAAGTACTGGTGGTCTTTTCTGATTGTCGGAGGAGTTCTTAAGATGTACCAGGAAATTCTGGGTCTCCAAAGAAGCAGAGTATGTTAGGGAATGTTCAGGTAGAAATTTCAAAGGCAAGCAGGGAGCACACACCTACCATCCTGTCCTAGAAAGCAGCCCATTAGAAGATGGGGGTGAAAACCAGGAAGAAAGGAATGGCTAACCTAGACCAAGCATGTCAAACTCAAAGGCTAACATGGGTCAAATAAAGGAGGCATGCGGCCCGCATGCCTCGAGTTTGACATGCTTGCTCCAGACACATTAGCTGTTTTGTGTACTAGTATTCTTTACTACATTTGTTTCTTTCAAAATACCTTCTCAGATCAGTGTGAAGTGAAAGTTCCTTGTCCCAGAATTTAATTTCTGAAATCTGGAATTATCATCTGAGCCTAATTTACATTTTATTTATGGATAATTCATTAACATTTTATTAATAAGAAGTAAATGGTAATTTTCTACCCCAATTAGTTTGTCTTTTGTGGGAGGAAAATGATTTTCCTCATCTTAATGTGTGAAACTCCTGTTTTTCATAGTGCTCAGAAGGGAGTGAGCAAACTTGGATACCAACAGTTGAGAAATGAGTTGCTTTTACAGAACACATAAAAAATAAACTTTTATTTTCCTCCTCCAAGTTTAAACTCTGTTTATCTATGAAGCCAAGTTTTGCTTTTGTTTCTAATTAGTAAAGTTTTCAAGATGCAAACACAATGTCATCTTGTTTAGGCTACTTTTTATTAATCTCATTCCCCTTCCAATACCTTACTATGGAAAATTTTCAAAATTACCGACAAGTCAAGAGAAGTTTAGAGTTAACACCAGTATACCTACCTAGATGCTGCCACTATCATTTTACTATACAGATACTTCTTGGCTTACGATTGGATTAAACCCATTGAAAAGTGGGAAATATTGTCAAAATGCATTTAATACACTTAACATACCAAACATTTAGCTTAGCATAGCCTACCTTAAAAGTGCTCAAAGCATTTACATTAACCTACAGCTGGGCAAAATCATCCAATGCAGAACCTACTTATAAGAAAGTGCTGAGTAGCTCATCTAATTTAGGTAATTATGGCTTGCAGCCTTCATGCTGGGTTTTCCTCTTTTTCTCACCAGAAACAGGAGATGAGTGTTTTGTAGACATGTGATGTGAAAATACAGTATCTCCAAAACAAAGGCAACACAGTACACTCTAGGGCCGTGGTCAGCAAACTGTGGCTCTCGAGCCACATGCGGCTCTTTGGTCCCTTGAGTGTGGCTCTTCCACAAAATACCACAGCCTGGGCGAGTCTATTTTGAAGAAGTGGCGTTAGAAGTTTAAGTTTAAAAAAAATGGCTCTCAAAAGAAATTTCAGTCGTTGTACTGTTGATATTTGGCTCTGTTGATTAATGAGTTTGCCGACCACTGCTCTAGGGTATTGGTTACTTACCGTGATGATCGCATTTCTGACTGGGAGCTTGGGCTCATTTTGCTGCCTAGCCTAGCAATTCATTCATTGGTTGACTCTTATATGTGTCCTCACCAGGGATCAAACCCACAATGCTGGCATATCAGGATGATACTAACCAAGTGAGTTACCCAGGGCCCAGCCATGCTAATTAAAAAAAATCAAGTTAGTCTGTACAACGCTACAATGCTATCTCCCATCCCTTTAGCTGAGAATCTTCACATTTACTAACTTGATTGTCTGGTGGTTTTCTCTGAGAGTATAAGAGCATTAAGGGAGGGAACTTGAGGATTATCTAAGATTCTTCTCTCTAATTTACTTGCAAATCATAAATGATGCGAAGAAAAAAAGATAGAACCAAGCAATGAGACAACCTCACTCATCTAAATTTGAGGCCATAACACTTTCTATACAATGCTAAGTTTCTTAGTTTAGGTGATTTATTAGCTCTGTTATTTTTAATTTGTTGGAAAATAATGGATGTAGCTCTGAATGAAATATTTGGTTAAAAAAAAAGAACATTACTGAAATAATTACTGGAATAAATTACCTAGTCATTCCAGGTGTGATTTTTGTACATTTTATGCATATTTCAATTGCTGTAATTTGAAAAATATGTATCATGCACTCAGTTCCAATTCATTACTATTGGCAGCCCTGCATTAGCAAGCTTAAGAGTGCTGAAGTTCAGATTAATTATGCAGAATAGCGTTGACAGACTTTTATTATAAGTTGTAATTTAATTTGAGCCTACAGATGCTGAATTAAAAAAAAAAGTTCTTTGTACTTACCTTTTGCTTCTAACTCATGGGCTTGCAGTGTTAACTGTATAGTCAATCTACATAAGGCCTGCTTTAAATGGGTATTTAGAACAAAATTAATGTCCCAGTGATAGATTAATTACTAGAGGCAAGAAGAAATGCTTAGGGGGCTACAACTGGTCTTCAAAGATTGGGGTTCTGTGTTTAATAAACTGGTCTTCTTCTAGAAAGTTATACATAGATGGACTTTTGGAAACAAATGGTCATCTAGAGAATTTTAACTCCCAATTCATATCCCCCATCCGTAGGATTTGTCTGTGGTATTAAACTTTTGAGATAACTGTCCTTTAGGGAAAAGCCACATTTCCGTTCTAATTGTGGCATCCTCTAACCATCATAGGAAGGCTATCCACAGATTATAAAGTGGTACCCAGAGGATGGGTCTCTGTTAGAGATTATGGGTTAATGCATAGAGTGAGGTTTACCTTGAGCCTAAACTTCTTACTGGTTGTTGCAAGACAATTTACTTAATTTCTGAGCATCAACTTCCATGAAGACATTACATTTTAGGAAGATTCTATGTAGCAATAACGTGGAAGATGAAATGGAGAGATTTTTGAGATTTAAAAACCAACTCTTTGGTTTGCTATATAGTAGTCATGAGATGAGAACAAAGCCATTTGACATAGGACTAGAAAAGAAGGAACAGACTGGGGATATTGTTATTAGGTAGAATCAGTAAAATTTGATGACCAATTGGATACAGGAGGTAAGGAAGAGATAAGAATCTTCGATGCTCTCGAGTTGCTAAAACTGGTTAGCCAATATCATTCACAGAGAAGTCAGACAGAGGGATCCGGGTGGAGGTGTGGAGCATGAGTTTTACTTGGGTCATGCTGAATCTGCAGTAGGGAAGAGGGGGAGAGGGAAAACTAAATCCAAGTAGAAAGGCCTGGTATGAGTTTATATATCTTGGCCTGCAGCTCAGGAGACATTTGAGAGACATCAGGTCTTTACATGGTAGATGAAGTATGAGTATGAATAAAGACACCCAGGAAAAAGGTGCAGAATGAGAAATCTGAGCCTGGCTTTTAGGCCAGGGAAAATTAATTGTTGTTCTTTGAGGAACAGAAAGGATACAGAGAGACTAGCAGCTTTTTCTCCAGGAAAGCCAGAGCACACAGAGACATCTGTTATGAGCTCTAACTCTGATGCAAATTCGTTTTTAATACAGACCCTGTTTGGAGAATTTAAGGCCAGTCACAGTAGCAGGGCTACAGTGCGTCTTTGGCCCTGGGCAGATGTGCCCAGAGTCCCCTGGGGATGGAGAGCTTGGAACCTAGCTTGGCTCCCAGGGGCGGGTGGCCCATGTGGGTGCAGTGCTGCCCTTGCAGCAACCCTTTGTTTCCTCCGGGAAGAAAACCGAGCCTGGAGTGTCAGCATGAGGGGAAGGCAGGGCCTCTGCTCAGGGGGATGAAAGTAGCAGCTTGGAAATAATCACATGAAATCCCCTAGGGGACGCCATCCACAAGCCAGCTGGCAGAAATCTGTTGCCGCAGTAACTGTCTTCCACAGTAGCCCAAGGGGGGATCTCTTGGGTATTTTGATTGGTGCTCAAAAAATGTGTTTTTCCCTCTCTCCTCCCTCTCTCCTCCCTCTCTCTTTTTCTCCCTTAACCCGCACCCCCTCACCTTGCTCTACTTCTCATGTATTTTAAGTGATCTATTTGGCATTGTATAATCATCTCCAGAATTACTCAAGATTATTCTTTTAATCCTTAGCAAATTTAAAAAAAAAGACTTGAAATTTCTGATTTCTGATTGTTTTAAATATTAGACAGATTACAAATTGGAATATTTAGAGGGTGGTTCCTTATTCTTTTGGTTAGCATAAAAGTGACTTTACTAGATATTTTAATTAATTAATTTATTCATTCATTTAGCACTTTTATGGTTTCAGCTTATTCCCTGGATTTCTTCATTTCTATATTTCTTGTACTCTGTACAAGCCACTGAAATTTTTCTCAAAGTAAAGTGATGGTTATAGTAATATAACCAACTACTTACAATAATAGTAATACTGTTATTGAACAGAGAGTTCATCCACTTGGTATTAGCAGAGCGTAACACTAAATGCTGAGAGCTGCAAAGGAGAAATACTGGCTATTTTATGATGAATGGTGCCACTCAGCAGAACAGGAAATTAATGCTCTAAAGTCCAAACTCCCCAATGGCGTGTAGGTTACAGATTATATAGGGCAAACTCACAAGACATCGTGGGTCAGGGGTTGGGGCCATGTTGAGAGCTCCTTAGTTGGAGGTGAGGTAAGAATAATGAGTCATTTCTTCAGGTCTTCCTGTGAGATTCTTTCTGGCATCCCTCTGTCTGGTCTCAGGGGAAAATAGCCAGGCAGTCATTCCACCTTAGGCCTCAGGAGCTGAAACATAAGGTCAAGATGTTATCTTTAGTCTGCAGGAGGTCTTGGCCTTGTGACCATTATAGTCAGGTTCTGGCTGCTGTATTCTCTTGCCTCAGGGGTTGCTGATTATAGAGTAAGTCTCTGAGGGTAGAGAGAGATATATGATTTATAGGACTAGCTTTTAAAGCTAAATCTAATCAAAGTCCTAAGGATCCTTGATTTCAATACTAACAAATAAGCTAACAGTTATTGCACTTTTTTTTTTTTTTTTAACATCCCAGGCCATGAATTTTCATGTAATCCTCCCAATCACAGTGAAGTAGGTACTACTGTGATCCTTGTTTTAAGGACAGGGAGACTGAAGCACTGAGAGTTGAGTAACCTGCAAGGTCATGGAGCGCATTAAGCAGAAGAGTTGGACTTGAACCCAGGCAGGCTGGATCACAGCAGCCATGTAGGCTGCTGCTTCAGAGTTCCACATCTTAGCCCTACACTCTAGCGACTGGCTTGAAGAGCATTCCTGCTGTGAGCTAGAAATCCAGTTTCAAGTTAGAGACTCATCCAAGGAACCACAGTGGGTGTCAGCAAAGACTAGGGCCCAGGACCCCCTTCTCTCAGTCACACATTATTTGACACAAACTACCTCTCTAGTGTCACTTTGCCACACCTCTCCATAAAAATAGTGATGAGTTCTTATATTAGTGTTTTGCATCCCTTTTTCTTGTTTGTATAGGAAACACATTTCTTATATGTGGTGGGGGAACAGATGCACTTTGGTTTTTCATGGCTACATGTTTTCGATATTTTAAGGCGTCTGCTTACTGGAAGCTGTTGCATTAACCGCTATTGATGGATACAGTAAATGTTAGGAAAAATATCAAGTCACATTAATCATGGATCTTCCAGTTGTCTCAGGAGTTGAACATGTTTGGTGGTTAATACAAGCACATCGACCCTTAGAGAGCTTCATGAAAGATTAATTGCAAAACAGCTATCTTCTAAGTGGTTTTGTGTCAATAATTGGAAACAAGTTTCAAATCAGTCCATATAATAAAGCAGACTTTAATAGTCCCTCTTCACATAAGTCTTGGTAAGAAAATTGTATGTTTGATGAAAATTAAATACACTTCCTTAACTATTAGAGAAACATCTAAAGATTAAAAAGAAAAAGAAAAAATATGGTTTGTTGCCTCATTCCTCTCTTTGCATCACCACTTCATGTCAAATACATAGTTTTTAAGAGGAACATTTCTTTTAAATATCTGGCCAATCATTAGGGAAATTAATATACTAAATAGTACCTTACACAGAAGACTGAAAATAACATTGGTGCTTTTAGAGCATATAATATGCATTTTTAGAAACTAAAATATTTCCAGAACTCCTTTCTCCTTTCTAGTATCAAATATATACACATATACATATGTACCAGTGATTCATTTATGTTTTTAGAGGAATGCTATCATAGTCTAAGCTTATATGCAGTATTTTTAATGGTATTGGAATATTTTTAATATATGGGCAGGAAGAAGAAATATAAGGGGTAGTTAATGATATCATCATTTTTTCCCAGCCAAAGGAACTTGAGAGGAGTAATGTTTATTGATTATGTATTCTGTTCCAGGCACTGTTAGGACTTGACATTATTTATTATTCATTTCTTTTAATTTTTTACAAAAGTCATATGAGGTAGATGATATTATTCCCATTTAATAAATGGGGGAAAGGAGCTCAGAAGATTAAGCAACCTGCCTGTGATCTCATGTCTGCTAAGCAGCAGGGTAGAGTTTTAAACACAAATCTGACTGATCTCAAGGTCAGGACCTTTCCCCAAAGCTTATTTTGTAGCTTTTTTCTATTAAAACTGATCCATTGTAAGTCTTTGCTTTGTTTAATGAATAACAACAGCCTTTGAAAGCATCTTCTTCTTACATAGATTGTACACTCTGTATGCCATCATTTGGTATTTTGTGCAAAGCAAACTAAATTATCAACTGATATAGGTGTTGTGAGCAATTTGGGGGTCAAGACTAGTTTACATTAAGAAAAAATCCCAGCTATCTGATTACCCACCTGGGGTTTCCTTCACCTTGGGACCATTCCCCCTCCAGCTGGGTGCTCCTCCTTTGACTCAGGGTTTGTACCTCACTGTGAGCTCTCCCTGTACACCTGTACCTTCTCACTTGAAAGCATCCACTCCATCATGAAAGGGGCCAGCACATTGGTGGTTAGTCCTCCTCCTGTCCCCCGTAGAGTTCCCTTCTAAGTCTGGCAATGAAATATTTAATTTATTGATATAGTCATCTCATGCTCTGTTCTTTAGTCCACTGAACATTTTTTTGAAACTTGAAGGGCAGTTGTTCTAGTTACCACCTTATTTCTAAAGGCCTCTTCATCACCTATCATTCTTGATCTGCACCAGTGGCAGCCAACAGCCTGGAGAAGGTGCAAGTCTTTGCCTGCTGTTACTTTCTCTGGCATGATTGAGGGTCTTTGCTTGGCAAAGAACTCAGCACTTCCAAATGTAGAGAGAAAAGAATCAACTTTTGCATTGTTTGATAGTCGTTCAGATTTACACAGGAAGAATTCAACACTAGCCATGTCACCCACAGTTCACGGTCATCATCAAGTCAGACTGGAAAATGTACAGATGCCTGCCTAGAATGGAGAGTGCACTTCCTTTGCAAAGGAACAGGCTGTACTTGTCATTGTTTCTGGATTTGACTCTGGGCACTGCACTGCTGTGTCAGTCTACAGAAGAAGGAAGCTACTCACTGATCAGAGGCAGAACTAGCCTTAGTGAACTTCCCACAGAGAGACTTTTGCTCATGTTCTGCTGAAATCACAAGTGACCCTGTTGAGATGTTTGAAAGAACAGATAGAAAGACAATCCAGGACATACAAACTCAAGGGAAAATAAGATAATACCTAATAAATTCGCTGTCTTTATTTTGTGGGTCTACAAGTCCTGTTAATGGCATTTTGCAGGAAACGTCAATGGATTATTAACACTACGTGGTAAGCAACCTTTTAATCTATCCAGCGTAGAACTCATCAAATTTTAAAACATTAGGTCATAAAGCACCTTGGAAATCACATAATCTACTCTCCTTAAGTGTATAGATTATAAACCTGGAGCCATGTGAGGTCCTTATTTGCCCAAGGTATGGATAGCAGTAGAGCCAGAATGCCTGACCTTCAAAACCATCATCTTCCCATTATTTCAAGTCCAATAATATGACTGCCAAGTATGCATTTTGTCTCTCCAGAAAGATGATTGTTCGTCTAGTAAAATATTAGTCCCAAAATATTTTCAGTGCTAATTCAGTCTCATCCAAGAGAGAAGGGAGTTTAATAAAAAGACATTGTGGTTTTAATAGTGGAAATAACTGAGTCTGTTTTAATAGATGTCTTTAAATGTTTAACACAACCAACTGAGTCCCCTTTTCTGGTTCTGAGTTCATTATACAACAGCCACTTGATAATTTGACTTGTCATGTAGGTCTGCCTATGGGATGAGATACAGTGAGATTGCTGAAGGGAATGTTCCAGACTGTGTGATACCTAAGTTGTTCATGATATTTTTAATACATTGGTATTTGGCTTTTGTTTTGTTTAAAGGGCATCCTGTGTCAAGAGTCTATGTTCTGCCCTAACCGGTTTGGCTCAGTGGATAGAGCATCGGCCTGCGGACTGAAGGGTCCCAGGTTCAATTCTGGTCAAGGGCATGTACCTTGGTTGTGGGCACATCTCCAGTGGGTGGTGTGCAGGAGGCAGCTGATCCATGTTTCTCTCTCATTGATGTTTCTAACTCTCCTTTCCTCTCTGTAAAAAATCAATAATATATATATATATTTTTAAAAAGAGTCTGTGTTCTGCAGAAAATTCTGTTGAACTAAAAGGCTTGTATAGTGGAGGTTTCATTCTTTTGGGAAATAATATAAGTAAGTCTGAATGGTAGCATCTCAGTAGCTTTAAAAAAAGTGTCCCCACCAAAATGTTCTTTGAAATTATTATTTCTTAGATAATGTTTTGTTTTAAACTGGATGTTTAAGGCAAAACATATGTTCATAAATAAAACTGTACAAATATTTTGGAGGTCACAAACTTTTATTACCTGCTATTATTGAAGTATTTTTCATCTACCTCAAGTTACTAAGTATACTTGGAATTCTCAAAATAGCATCTAATCAGATGCTCCTACAGCTTTCCTTATTATTTGTGAAAGTTCTCTTAACTACATATTTCACTGTTTCAGATTACCTTTGGCCCAACACATATTTTATTGATAAGGAGGAGGCATGGGAAATGTAGTTAAAATTCACTACTCTTTTACTTTTGCTTAAACTTTATAGTGACCATCTAATCTCATTTCAAATAAGTTTTAATAAACTTGCTTAGAAATGCCCTGTCATTAGTTGGGAAGTAGGGCAAGTTTGAAGTTGAAAAAATGAGATTACAAAACATGCATACTCTAAATCATTGATGTTTCAGAAATGAATACTGAACTGGGAAGTGCAGGTGCAGGGTCTTGCTTCTATGAGAAAATGTTTATTACTTTTTTTTTTTTTAAGTTCTCTCTTAGTCTGGTCAGGCCACCATAACAAAATACCATACACCTGGTGGCTTACACAACAGAAATTTTTTTTCTCAGGATTTTGGAGGTTGGAAGTTCAAGACCAGAGTGCCAGCATGGGTGGGTCTGGGGAGAGCTCTCTTTTCTGGTTTGCAGATGGCCACCTTCTTGCTGTGTCCTCTCATGGCCTTTCCTTGGCACATGAGTTTAGAAAGAGATAATCCCTCTTTTCCTCTTCCTATAAGGCCTCTAATCCTATTGGATTAGGATCCTACCCTTATGACCTCATTTAACCTTAATTACCTCCCAAAGCCCTATTTCTAAGTATAGTCACACTGGGGGTTAGTTCTTGAACACATGAATTTGGGGGAACACAATTTGGTGCATAGCAAGTTGTTTGCCATGTAAGATGCCAACTTCAGTGATTATGCACTGTAGGTTTAGAGCTGATGAGAATACATGGCACCAGTTTTGACCTCTCAATATATCTTTCCTAAGCATTTATTCCTAGATTTCCCCTGGAAGATTCATTTGTAATTCTTGTTTTATTAAACTGCTTCTCAGGAGATTGATGCCAATTTCTAGCATTTAATCATCTTTATGTGGACTTTCAAAGCTTTGTAGTACTTTATTTAGGGGGCTTATGAGTTTCATCTTAAAATATGTTACAGTTATGTCTCTGTTTAATAAGTATTTGCTTTTTAATCTCCAAATATTAGCCATAATTATGCAGGTGTGATCCCACAACTGACTTGCACCCCAATAATTGATAATTATTTATCTGAGTATTTTATGCATGAGAGTATAATGTGAAATCAATAGTTGACATAACAGAATTAAAATAGAATAATTATGTTTATTTTATAACAATTTTATATTCATTGACTTGTGACCATGAAATATAGTTTAAAATTTTCGTATATATTTAAAACACTTTTTGATGCTCTAAAATGCATTTGTCAGGCCTTGAGCTAGATGCATACCACAGGGAAGGATGGGTTTACTGGCTTTAAAAGTTTATTATTGTATCATCAGCAAGACAGTCTTAAAATCACAAAGATAGTATGTCAACAACTATGAGAAAAATCTCTGCAGATTAGAGTCAAAACATAGTGGAATGAAGCTAACCCAGATCATCAAGCCTTCCATTGGATAATGCTTAAATTTAATACAGGCAATTAGGACAGTCACAATGGGTCTCCTTGAAAAGCACTTTATTCCTCCCATAACACTTTTAAATATCATTGCACAGTCATTTAAAATCAGTTCACTTCCTCAGGGACAACTTTCCTGAGCCCTCAAACGAGGCAAAGCCTGTTCACACCCCTCCCCATCACCACACACACATACACACCCCAGAAAAAAATTAGGACAACCAGTTAAATGTGAAGATAAGCAACAAGTAAATTTCAGCACAAGTGTATCTCAAATATTGCACAAGATATAATTCTGTAATTTATTTTTTTAGTTTATTGGAAATTCAAATTTTATTGAACATCCTGTATTTCATTTGCCAAATCTGGCAACCCTACCCAGGTGCACAATTTTAAAAACCTTATGCTTTCTTCTTTGTACCTAGCAGATTTTGTAGTCAAAGATTGCTGCAATTGTTGCAAGCATAGCCTAAGCACTTTTTGCAGTGTTAGATTTTACTGCCTGTGACATGTTGTCTTGGGAAAGCTCTCCTGTGTTTTCCTTTACTCTCACGCTTCTGACACCAGATGTGTGTGTTTTCCACACATCAAGCACTTCTGTCAAACCAGCTGGGTGTCCTACAACTTAACTCATTCTGACACTATGTACTTTGAGTTAGCATTAGATCCCACAAGTTAAACTCCCAGTCCCACAAGACTGTGCCCCACACCCCCACTTCAGAGGCCATTTGCAAGCCCAGATTGTCACTTGTGCTTCTGACCAACTGGCTATAAATTTGGATTCCCACGACCCCTACTTGAATTTGCTAATTTCATAGAATGGCACACATAGCTCAGGGAAACACACTTACTGGTTTACTGTAAAGGATATAATAAAAGATACAAATGAACAGCCCGATGATGAGATATGTAAGGTGAGGTGTGGAAGGGTCTTGAGCACAGAAGCTTCTGACCCTGTGGAATTAGGGTGAGCACATGGATGTGTTCACCAATCTGGAAGCTTTCTGAGCCTCATACCATTGGAAAATTTTTGGAGGCTTTATCACATAGGCTTTGTCAATTATTAACTCCACTTGCAGCCCCTCTTCCTTCTCCAGAGAATGGGGAATGGGGCTGCAGGTTCCAAGCTCCTAATCATGGATTGGTCTTTTTGGTGACCAGTCCCCATCCAGGAGCCCATGTCATTACAACAAAAGACATTTATATCATGCAGGAAATTGTAAAGGTTTTAGGAGTTCTGTGTCAGAAACCAGAGTCAAAGATTAGCACAAATTATTATCTTAATACCCATATTTGCAAGAGTTTTGAGAGTTCTATATCAGGTACTGGAGGCAGATATATATATATACACCTTATATATATATTTCTTGTTATTTCACAAATGCCTATTATATGTTACTGTAAAACACTACTATTAAGATGTCTCATCTGTTATTTCAGTAAAAGAAACTAGTGATATTGAACCTAGTGGCAATCAAATAATTGACAATTCATAATTTTGGTGCTTAATTGAATTACAAGCAATATATAATCTTTTAGTAAGCTATTAGGAATATGGCAATTTGCCTAGCTTGTTGCTTATTTCAATTTCAAAGTTAACTGTCATGTATTTTATTTGGCAACTCTACATTGAGGGGGGTGACTTACCTGTTTTTCAAGATAGTACTGCTATATTTCATCAGTATATGAACACAGGATATGCATATAGTTTGGAAAATTTTAGTAAAATATAGAAACAATGTCATGGAAGAAAATATTAAAGAAGCAATTGTCTGAAGATCAGAACTCACATATCTTGAAGTACTCCTCTCTATCCCTCCTCTTTTGAAAAGATGAGAATCTCCACATTCCAATTTGTTTGGATTATAAAATGTCAAGTTCTATTGAATTGCTTTGTGTAAAACATCTATAATAATAAAAGCGTAATAGGCTAATTAGACCCGATGTCCTTCTAGAAATCCTTTCTGACGACCTTCCGGATGAAGCCAGGGCTGCGAGAGGTGTCAGAGGGAAGCTGGTGCCATCGGGGGGGGGGGGGGGGGGGGGTGGGGAGGAGGGGGAAGGTCTACTCTTGCACGAATTTCGTGCATCAGGCCTCTAGTGTAATCATAAAAGAACTTTAGATGACCTCTTCATATTCAGATATGTGACTATACCTGACAAATCAATTATAGCAGTACTATTCCAAAAAATGTTAGAAGCAAAGATGCTCTGTGTACCAATTAGGCACAATTGAGATGATCTGGTCAATTATATTTTATTCTCTCAGTACAGTTAGTTGTCCTCAAAATGACTGGCTTGGTCATTAAATTGATAGGCCTGTAGTCAAAGAATGTAAAAGTTACCTGGGTCTGGATTTCATTTAGAGAGTTCTGTGCCTTACACATAGTATGCCCTCATAGATGTTTGCAGATAACTCTAAGATTTTTAAGCCATATGTTCTAACTGCACATAGTAAGAAATATGTATTTCAGAATATACTTGTTTAGGGTAACTCTGTTTTAATTAATATGATCATTAAAATACAAATTGTGAACTGTGAAATAGATATTCTTAATGTGATTTTTAAAAATATATATGTTTTTATTGATTTCAGAGATGAAGGAAGAGGGAGAGAGAGATTGATACATCAATGATGAGAGAGAATCATCGATTGGCTACCTCCTGCATGGCCCCCATTGGGGATTGAGCCCGCAACCTTGGCATATGTCCTGACCAGGAATGGAACCTGGTTCATAGGTCGATGCTCAACCACTGAGCCATGCTTGCCGGGCTTAATGTGATTTTTTTAACCCTCTGAGTTTCTATCTGTATGGTAAGGATGGTAAGGTTTTTTTACATCCTAATTTTGTTGCTTTGTCTTGAACTTTCTCAGGATTCTTGCAAACCCTGGGCTCATTGTAATAGGAATCCTTTAACCTGGGATGGGAAGTTCTTTTTGACCCAACCAGCTGTTAGCTCAGTTCATCCTTTGGGTCATACTCTCTGGTTGCTCTGATTTTTCTCTGGATTTAGCCATTTCCCAGGTGCCAGACTCTTCCCTTACTTTTACTTTGCTTATGATTTTCTGACTCCCCAGTGAGTGAGCTCTTTCCTGACACAGCTTGTCCTCTTGTGCTTACTTGGATTTAGTCCTTCAAATCTCAAGCAAACCTCAGGTTTCCATCTTGATCACCCTGGGACATCAATTCAGCTCCTATTGTATTTGTCTGGCTACATAACTCATTTGTCCTTCAGTGGCAAGAAGTACATTAACTTTTATTGGGGACATCATGTGCTACCTGCTTTTTCATTTCTTTGCTTCAGTAGTCACTTACCCAAAAGGATGGCTTAACCTTGTGTTGCATGGGTTGATACTGAAGTGCATTAAGGTTGAGTTAGCAAGGACACAAGTCTAGTGTGAGGCAGTCCATGATTAGAACTCAGGTATTTCTGCATTCAGAGCAAAATGGGGCTTCCTATCTTGTGGATCTTTGTGTTTATTTCTTTCTATCAACAGCTCAGCCATTGAACTTTCCCACAGCCATTATGCTGTCTGGAAGGAAGTGCTTATTAGTAACATGGGCACCGTCACTTCTCTCTGCCATTGAAAGAGGATTTTATCTCCCTTCCAAATAACTGTTAGATGAGGGCAGCATGAATTTTAGACAAGCTATTTAAACAATGCAAGCATACGTCTCTACCATGGGCTATTTTACGTCAGCCACCCGGAAATGTTGCTTCTTCTTCAGGTGTGCTGTCACTAGGAAGGCAATGCTGGATTAGATGAGAATGTTTGGTCTCCCACAGGCTCCATTTAGCATGAAACAACTCAATTTGGAATGTCAGCCCTCTCAATTATGCTTTGGAATAAAATCAGAACTCTATTACAAAAATTACATACACATATGAATTAGCTAGTGATACTAATCTCTCTCTCCCTCTTTTAAAGTATGGAAGAAGAGCTAATTTTAATTTTTATGAATCGAGTTAACTGATTCTGAACTTGTGAATTTGCTTAAGAACCTCCTGACTCTGAGATGTCAAGCCAATATGGGGTCAAAAGCTGCTCACCTGTTAAACTGTCTGAGCTCAGGATGCTTAGGGAGAGGGTGGCCCTATCTGACTTGCTGTCAGGGGCAGATCAATGCTGATCGATATCAACCATCCAGAGAACTGATGGCTGGCTGACTCTGCCTTATATTGTTTTCCATTCTTAGCCAAAAAGAGAGGGAAAGATTATTTAGAATTGTAATGGGGTTGGGAAGTAAATCTTCTCACTGTCTAATCTAGTAAATAATCTTCATAGCAATTTACATCTAAGCCTTTAGAAGCCAGAAATCTGTTGATACTAAAACAACTGCCAAGAATAGCCTAGCAAGCACCTTGCCTTATTACCAAAGCAATTTATGCATAGCTGATTAGCTTTATATTTGCTTTTTGTTAGAACTTTGCCAAATTTAACATGTGTGGGTAAATGGAATCTAATCAGGCCTTTAAGTAGGCATCTGATAGTTTATTTACTTAACCAGCTCTCTATTGTTGACTGATAGATCCTCAAATAACAGAGGTATCATAAATTTGGATTGTCACACATGAGCTTTCTTATAAACAGAATCTTGAAATAAGATGGTACTTAGACACGATCAAGTCTAACTATCCACTTAGTTTAGAAACTCTCCCTATAGTATCTGAACAAGTAGTGAACTATACACTTCTTGAATACTTTCAATAATGAACACTCATGACCAACTAATTTCCTCTTTTTGGAGCTCTGATTATTACAAAGTGGGTGTTTTTGCATCTATTGGGGTTTTAAATTTTTTATTTAATTTTTAAAAGTATGTTTTTATTAATTTTAGAGAGAGGAAGAAAGAGGGAAAAAGAGATTGGTTGCCTCATGCATGCCTCCCATTGGGGATCAAGCCTTAAACCCAGCATGTGTTCTGACCAGGAATCAAACTGGTGACTCCCTGGTACAGAGGTTGATGCTCAACCACTGAGCCACACCATCCAGGCTGTGTTTTGTTTTGTTTTGCTTGTTTGTTTTAAAGCAAGTTTAAGCATCATGGATCATGACTTTGAGACAGACAAGAAATTAAAAATTATAAAATAATTTTATAAAGTGTTTCAATTTAATATGTTCAAAATACTCTACTTGGAAGGAAACAAGAAAAGTATAGAACATGGTCTTATTTAGGAACTTTAGAATTCAAAGTAAATATGTAACAATTTAAAAGCATCCAATCCAATCTACAATTAAATATGAAAAACAAAGATATTGACATTACTTGTGCTATAGGACATATAATCTTTTAGGAAGTGGATTTGTGCTGGCCTTGGAGGACAGCAAAGATTTAGACTGGTTGACCAGAAGGCTTTTTTGTATGAGACTGAGAAAGTGATTTGGTTGAATAGTGAGGCTAGATAAGAATGGAGCAAATTATATATACTGTTAAAAGGCTTTGAAGGTGACTATACCAACAGAAGACACTACTTTATAATTTTATGTGTTTACAATATTGCGATGTGCTATAAGTATACAATACACACTGGAGTTCAAAAAGTTAACATAAGCCGTAGCCGGTTTGGCTCAGTGGATAGAGTATCGGCCTGCGGATCAAAGGGTCCCAGGTTCGATTACAGTCAAGGGCACATGCCTGGGTGTGGGCTCAGTCCAATGTGATTCCCTCTCATCATTGATATTTCTCTCTCTTCCTCTCCCTTCCTCTCTGAAATCAACAAATATATATTAAAATAAGCAAACAAATAAAAAGTTAACATAAAAAGTGAACATAAGATATCTCACTAATAATTTTTATGTTGATTATATATTGAAATAATTTTGGATACATGAGATTAATAAAATATTGAAATTAATCTTATCTGTTTCTTTTTTTAATATGGCTAATACAACATTTAAAATTAAATCTTTGGTTTGCAATGTATTTTTGTTGGGCAGCACTACTGCAAACACTGAATCTGTTAATATTTTCAGTTATACGTTACCTTTGTCTTATCATTTGTAACCTAATCAGATTATTTGCAGATAATCAGATACACTCAGATAGTAAGTATAATCTGACATCTGATTTTTCAAAAGCCTGGTACATAGAAAGCTGTCTAGAAAGTAAACTCTGAAACTATGTGCCTATGTGATCTTATTGTTTCTGAAAATAAGATGGGTATATGTATGTGAAGAGCCTATTACTGCAGCTATTTCTCAATAAACTGTGCTAATGAGAGGAAAGAGTAAGTGGACAGATCTTGTAAACTTTTAAAAACAAAATACACAAATAATACAGGTTCATTATAGGTCGCTACAATTTACAGATACCATTATTCCTTATTAAGGATAATCTGTTAACATCATTTTAGTAACTGTGTATATATAATCAAAATGGGATCAAGCAGTTTTATAATTAGCTTTTGTCATTTAATATATGTTAACATATTTCTGTCACTCTATTTTTAACATATTTCTGGACCCATATGGGTGCTTCTAAACAGTGGTTTTGAGAGTTTTATTTTAATACGACTAGTACAGTGTATCCAAACAAAAGCCTTATTCAGAAGTCTAGTATAAATATCAATAAAAGCAAGGCTAGTCTGGCTGCCATAGGCTTGCAGGCCTGGAGCCCTACCAGCCTTGCTGGACCCTCATACCTTACTTTCATCACGACATAAGGCACTGCAGAACATAACCTATCTACCATGGTTTATTTCCCTGATGTCTGTTTTATTCAAGATATTAATTTTTGTCTAATGTGCTATAAAATGTTTCTCAAATAACTGTTTGCCTCCCATTTAAAAATTGCTCAGGTATGTCAAAAAGTTTACATTTGATATAATCAGGTTTTGTTTTGCTTAGGCTATTACTGACTGACTTAAACATAAATTGAAGCTCCAGGATTAAAACTATTCTTTCACAAATGGTAATATCACTCCACTCATATACTGTACAAATAATAACTTAAATATAGAACGGCTTTCAGTCTTTAGTAGATTTTCTGCCTTGTAATAACTTATTCATTTATTAAATATATTGCCAGGCCTTTTAAAAAGACTATATCACAGGGGAAGTAAGATAAATTGTGAAGAGGATCAATGAGAACCTAGTATTTCAACAATTATCTCTTTGTATCATGGAATATTTGCTTAAAGCTCCAGCATTGATGATGACTTGTTCTACTTTTTTCTTAAATATTTTAATTATTTGCCTATGTAATTCGATTTAAAATTTTTTCCTTGCTTTTTGCTTTAACAATAATCCTACCCCTGGGCCTTAGCTTTCAGTCAGCTTTTCTTAAATGCCAATATAGGCTGTGTCCTCTTTTTTATTATGGTGGAGATCATGGTTCTACTTATTATTGTTGCTGTTAATGAAGGGAAGTATCCTGCTGAGTATCGTATGCATTTGAAAGTATCTAACTGTGTAAATGGGATTTCACATGGTTTCCTGCTGTCCAATCTACTTGAATGAGCTTTGTAGAAAATGTATTTTGGTAGCCATTCTGTGAACCCAAGGGCATAGCTGATAATGTGAAAAATGTATATCAGGCAAAGTAAAGAGAAGGCATTTTGATGCTTTCAAAAGGAAGTATTGTTTATTTACTTGCCAGCTTGTTTTAAGTTGTAGAAAGTAGAATGGCTATTATTAACTTATTTAAAAAATTAAAAAAAATTACTTTAGTTTGGCGTGATTTACTTGTTACTGTGTACATCCCTAAATGCTAAAAAAACACACACACAAAAACTCACTTATCTTATCATAGGAAATATTTTCTTTTGCAGAGCTATATTGTTCAATGTAAACATAGTATAGCTCCCATCTTTAAAGATGTAAAATGATAAACTATTTGCATAGAACTAAAATAGTATTCAATTGTGATTTGTGTTTTTGAAAGAGATTTTTATATAGAAAACTAGTGGCCTAGTGCACGAAATTCATGTGTATTAAAGGGGGATTAATTCGAGGAGATATTTTAATATTGCTATTTGCCCTTTCTCTATAATAGAAGTGTCTGAGATGAAAGAAAATTAGTAAAATGTATATGAAAGTCTTTCTCCTGTCACAGTCTGGGGTGCACCGCGGGACCCAGAGTTAAGTCCCCACACACCCGCAGCGCCTCAAAATCATGCCAGACCCAGCTGGCTCCACCCCTGTTGGGCGAGATCCAGACCCGACCAGCCCCACGCTTGTCAAGCCCCGCCAGGATGGGGGGCACAGCCTCAGATCCCCCGGTGCATGGCAGGTGGGGGGCGCAGACTCAGGTCCCCCAGCACACCCTCAGGTCCCCTGTCAAGCCCCGCCAGCCGGGGGCATGGCCTGAGGTCCCCCGTCAAGCCCCACTGGGCAGGGGGCACGGCCTGAGGTCCCCCGTCAAGCCCCACTGGGCAGGGGGCACGGCCTGAGGTCCCCTGGCTGGGTGCCGGGGCAGGGGCATGGCCTGAGGTCCCCCAGCCTGGGCTGGGGTGGGGGGGTGTGCCTTAAGGTCCCCCATCAAGCCCTGCCGGGTGGGGGATGTGGTCTGAGATCCCCCGTCAAACCCTGCCAGATGGGGGACACAGCCTCAGGTTCCCCGACCTGGTGCTGGGTGGGGGGCGTGGCCTGTGGTACCCTGGCCTGGCACCGGGGTGGGGGCACAACCTGAGGTCCCCTGTCAAGTCCCACCAGGCGGGGGGGGGGGGTGCAGCCTCAGGTCCCCTGCCCCAGCCCAGTGCCACGCAGCCTCAGGTCCATGCTGATTGCCTGTTAAGGCTCATTACAGGAACTCAGCCTCCACTGTGGGTGCCACCATCTTTGTGACGGCATGACAGTCAATTTTCTTATTCCCTCTTTATTAGATAGGATACTCAAGAGAATTTTCCCTGAGTTAGTACTTTTGTAGATACAATAGAAGTGAATACTGTTGGCACTCAGGGATTCAGATCCATGATCCATGTGGGTAGATGAATATATTTAAAAAAGGTTATGATGAAGAAGGCATTAGTTAATATGAATCCCCTAGCTTTCCATAATATCTTGCAGGGTTAAGAGTCACTTACAAGGTCTTAGATTATTATGGAGCTCTATGAATTCCTTTGGGTAACACAAATGAGGAAACTATTATTACTTAAACATAGGTATTTGGCCCCAAAATAAAAGGTACAGATGTATTATAAAGAATTCAAACATTAGCCGAAACCGGTTTGGCTCAGTGGATAGAGCGTCGGCCTTCGGACTCAAGGGTCCCGGGTTCGATTCCGGTCAAGGGCATGTACCTTGGTTGCGGGCACATCCCCAGTAGGGGGTGTGCAAGAAGCAGCTGATCGATGTTTCTCTCTCATCGATGTTTCTAACTCTCTATCCCTCTCTCTTCCTCTCTGTAAAAAATCAATAAAATATATTTAAAAAAAAAAAAGAATTCAAACATTAATTTTCTTTAAAAGTCCCATATTTAGCCATATAGTATATTCAGTCTAAACTTTACATCTGAAATATTCATTTAAAATAGTATATTTAATTAAGTTCTACAACTAAAATGTGATGAATAAAATGCATATCTCTCTCTCTCTCTCTCTCTCTCTCGATATCCTATCTAATAAAAGAGTAATATGCAAATTGACCATCACACCAAGACACAAGATGGCTGCCCCCATGTGGACACAAGATGGCCGCCACAAGATGGCCTGCAGGGGAGGAAGTTGTGGGAAGTTAGGGGTGACCAGGCCAGCAGAGGAGGGCAGTTGGGGGTGACCAGGCTGGCAGAGGAGGGCAGTTGGGGGAGACCAGGCCAGCAAGGGAAGGAAGTTGGGGAGACCCAGGCCAGCAGGGGAAGGCAGTTGGGGGGGACCCAGGCCTACAGAGGAGGGCAGTTGTAGGGGACCAGGCCTGCAGGGGAAGGCAGTTGGGGGGGACCAGGCCTGCAGGGGAGGACAGTTGGGGGGGACCAGGCCAGCAGGGGAGAGCAGTTGGGAGACAGTAGTCCTGGATTATGAGAGGGATGCCCGACCGCCCATTGAGGCCACTGGGATTGGGCCTCAATGGGCGGTTGGACATCCCTTAACAGGTCCCAGATTGGAGAGGGTGCAGGCTGCACTGAGGGACACCCCCCCTGCATGAATTTCATTCACCAGGCCTCAAGTGTGTGTGTATATATATATATATATATATATATATATATATATATATATATATATAGCAGTGAATGGTTACTATTAAACTCCGCTGTTGCAGCCACAGTAACTTTGACTTGCTTTTATCTGGAGTGCTAAGAGTATTCCCATTGCTCCTCATTCATGCTGGCCTCTCCCTGGCCTATTCAGTAGAAGGAAACAGAGCTCTGCCTCCTGAAAGCTGCCTCTTACAACAGCCCTTTCTTTCTTTTGCTCACCTCTTCAAAGCCCATTTTTAAAACCTGCCAGCAAAGCCTGCTCTTCTGAGCATTCCTTCCTTCTTTCCTACCAGTGTCATGGCTTGCAGGATCTGAACATTCATTCACACTAGTGCATGGAGAGGTTATTTTTATTTCCGTCCTTAAAAGTCAGTGCCACTGAATAGAAAGAATGTTAGAACTAGAGTTTAAAAGACTTATATTCTACTCTGAGCTCTATTATTTACTAGCTCTTTCATTTTGGGTAAATTATTTGGAACAATAATTTATTTAACAGAATACTTTAGATTGCATCCCCATGTAGTTGTAAAAAATAACCATACATTATATATTTTTAAATTATGTAAAATTTTGAAAACCCTGAACAAATGCAAAATAATGAGGTGTTCTTCCTAGCCCTCTTGATTACTGATCCTTTGGCAAAGGACCACCTGGATAATATTTGAGCTTGCTTTTTTCTTCAAGGTGACAGGCCATTCTCTCAAAACAAAAACACAGGACAAAGCCCACTTGTCCTATCTAATAAAGAGGGAATATGCAAATTGACCATCACACTGTCACAAAGATGGCGGTGCCCAGTATCCTCAGCCCTGCCGGAGTCTCCCAGTCCTTTCAGCCCCACTGGGGCGGGGGGTGGCAGGCATGCAGTGTGGCCGGACCTGCCCTCAGCCCCCCAGCTGCCCAGGGCCAGCCCGAGGTGCAGGCAAGCCTCGGATGGCGGCTGCCCAGCCGATGCCCAAGGTGCAGGCAAGCCTCAGATGGTGGCTGCTCAGCCACCCAGGGCCGCCCGAGACTCAGGTAAAGAGGGCCGGTCAAGGCTTGCGCTGCTGGCAGTGGCAGCAGCAGAGGTGTGATGGGGGTGTCGCCTTCCCCTGATCGCCGGGTCACTTTCCACCCCTAAGGGCTCCCTGACTTTGAGAGGGGGCAGACCGGGCTGAGGGACCCCCCTCCAGTGCATGAATTTTCATGCACCGGGCCTCTAGTATCCCGTAAAACACATTTATACAAAAATGTAAGTATTCTGTTAAACCATTAACCAGACTTTGGAGAAATGGCTCATATTGTCGGTGTATAAAGTCTCTGAAAGCTGGAAGGTAGAGAGTCTCAGGCCGTGGCTTTTCTTCCGATCAAATGTGTTTGGTGGAGAATAGCCCTGAGATTATAATCAAGTTGCTGATGCTGCGATCCTTTGAATTTCCATTCAGTAAAAGGTTAATCTTGTTTGATGAAAGTTTTCTCTGAAAGAAAGCTGTCAACCTGGCCCAGGTTGAGGCAAAATGGTGAGAAAAGTATGATGTGACTTCTGATCCATACTTGTAGTAAGGTCCACAGATCGCTGGAGCTAAATTTCTGTGTGTGTTTCCCATATATTAGCATAGTCCAGCCCCTGATTTCATCATCTCAGTGCCAGTCTGTCTCCTAAAGTGAGAATTGATGTAATAAGTCAATTCATTGCCATTGTGTGTTAGTGAGGGAAAATGGGGGACTCCACCAGGTTCCTGAATTCCTTTCCAAGTAACCAGATCTTCAAATCAGTCTTCTGATGAATGAATCTCTTCAGGGAGTTTCAGGCGCTATAACAGGCAGTGTGGGAGGTCATGAAATCTGGTCTCATCAGAGCAGTTTTCACTTGATTTTATACTTTTTTCTTACCCCAAACTTGCTTGATTTAGGGAATCTCATGGTAAACTATGGCATTGTATACTGAACTTTTAGAATCATGTGAAAGTACTTTTTATTGGGAGTAATGCATCCACAGGATGCTTTTAAGTGGTTCTCCACTAGGAACAGTGTAATCAAAATCCTACAGGGAACTTTCAGCCCCTCCCCTCAAAACCATAAGATGCTGATATGCCCAGGTTAGAATGCAGGTGGAGACTGGAGTAAGTGCACATATGCTTGCTGAAATTCAGCACTCTCACTTCCTTCCCCGAGGAGATAGCTGAACTGAATCCCTAGGAAGATTTTAAATAGTGCATAGAAATTTATATACAATACAGGTTGAACTGTTATTGTTATAGCCAGGAACTACATTGTTGCGTGGTGATTTTAATGGTGGAAACATTTTCAACTTCTGACAAAACAGATTATAGGAAGTGAAATTTGATTTGATAAGATTTACATATAAAAGTCGTTTAATGGCCCTGACTGGTTTGGCTCAGTGGATAGAGCGTCGGCCTGTGGACTGAAGGGTCCCAGGTTTGATTCTAGTCAAGGGCATGTACCTTGGTTGCGGGCACATCTCCAGTAGAGAGTGTGCAGGAGGCAGCTGATCAATGTTTCTCTCTCATCAATGTTTCTAATTCTCTATCCCTCTCCCTTCCTCTCTGTAAAAAACCACTAAAATATGTTTTTAGAAAAGTCGTTTAATGGCTGGACATTAAAAATATATAATAGTCTTTTCAGTTTCTTCAATAATTGCCTACCCACATGGAGAAAATGTTTCAACTCAGAGTCAGAAGATCTGGGTTTCAGGACAAATTGCTGCTTACCAGCTTTGTGACCACAGGCTTGTTACCTAACTTCCATAGTCGCTATGTTCTTTTTTTAAAAATATGTTTTTATTGATTTCAGAGAGAGGACGGGAGAGGGAGAGAGATAGAAACATCAGTGACAAGAGAGAATCAATGATCGGCTGCCCTTTGTATGCCCCACATTGGGGATTGAGCCCGAAACCCGGGCATATTCCCTGACCGGAAATCAAACCATGACCTCCTGGTTTATAGGTCTACGCTCAACCACTGAGCTAGTTTCCATGTTCTTACACATAAAATCAGACTGTTGGAGAAGATAATCTCCAAAGCTCACACAAGCTTTGGCATATGATAATATTAATAGGTGACCTTTGAATCAGTAGTTCTAACTTTGTTTTATCTTTGTCAGTAATTTTATTAGTGGTAAAGATGTATTAAGAAACTAACTGAGGATCTGTTGTGTCATCTTTTTTGATGGTGGTGGTGTTTTTGACTACTATTTCAAAGACAATACAAGCTCTCCAGTAATATTAGTTATAGGAGTGGGAAGGTGGGGCATGGGTGGAGAAGTTAAAGGACAGATAATCGACTAGTTAATTAACAAATGACTATATTGCATTTTAGACTTATGTCAAGAAATAGGTTCATTTCTAAGTAAATGTTTCTTGCTACTATTTTCTTTAATATTTTGTATGCACTAAATTATTGTCTTAGCAGAAACATCTCCAAAATTGAATTAAGAGTTTATGTAACTTCAGTGTCTAATATATCAGGTAGTTGTTGTTCATGAAATGCAGATTTGTGCTGCTTCAGGAGGGAATCAGCTTGTCAACATATATGCGTGGCACTGCTGCAAAATACTTCTTCAGATAAAGCTGGAGGCATAATTTTTTTGTTATTAATTTAGTTAAAAAGCACCAAATCAGGTTTTTCATAACTTAGTAGTTCTGTTGGCTATATTTATGCCTTTACATATCTCTGCTGTTGGCCTTAATTTGAGAAAAAATATTTAGTTTTTTTATAAACAGTTCTCTTTCGGTATGTATTGCATTTGAAAACATTACTAGACTATATATTTTGTAGAAACCACACAGAAATAAATAACATCTGGAGTGGCAAAGCAAATGTTTTATCCACATTGCAATAATTAAATTTTGGAGGCTATGCTGATTGTACATTTAAAACCTTATCTGAGCTGCCACTTATTATTTCAATCAATAGGTATTAGGATTGAGGACTAATAATATTTATAATGAAAATCCTGGCATCTCCCCCTCCCCCCTGATATTTTATAAATCCTCATCAGATAGTATAGGAAGGCATAAAGTTTTTAAAAGATTAGAAAGAATGGGAAGTAGGAAAAGAAAAGATAGTATGAGATTTAGTTTTTGAGTACCAATTAGTCTTAGGGACTAGCTCAAATGGTAAAATGCTTGAAAAAGCTAAAACTATTCAACAAAGAAAAAGTACTGTAGTATTATAAATAAAAAAAATTAGGTAGCTTTCACTGACTATTAGTATGTTCCACCTTGCCTTAAATTAATTAATTATCAGCATTTTATATATATATATATATATGTATATGTATATATATGTATATGTATATGTATATATATATAGTATATGTATATGTGTATATGTATATGTATATGTATGTATGTGTATATGTATATGTATATGTGTATGTGTATATGTATATGTATATGTATATATGTATATGTATATATGTATATGTGTATATATATGTATGTGTGTGTGTGTGTGTGTGTATATATATATATATATATATATATATATATATATATATATATATTTCAGAGAGAAAGAGAAAGGGACAGAAAGATAGAAACATCAATGATGAGAGAGAATCATTGATGGGCTCCCTTGCAAGCCCCATACTGGGGATTGAGCCCACAACCCAAGCATGTGTCCTGACCAGGAATGGAACCATGACCTCCTGGTTCATAGGTCAACACTCTAACCTCTGAGCCATGCCCACTGGGCAATTGTCCACATTTTTTACGGAAATAAGAAAAAATCATTATCCTAGGAATAAAACAAACAAACAAAAAACTAGAGTGAAGTACCAGAAGATTTGGAAAGTCCTATCTTGGGAGATCTTTCTCAAATGGCTGTTGGTTGTGAGTGATTTAGATATTCATTAGAACAATGTTTCTCCCCATGATCTGGAAGAAGTGTTCGAAATAGATACTGGGTGGTTGTGCAAAATACTTTTCTTTGTCCCACATTAAACACACTGAATCAGAATCCCATGGGGTGGGACCTAGGAATCTCCCTGAATGATTCTTTCATTTAAAAATATGTTTTTATTGATTTTAGAGAAAGAGGAAGGGAGAGGGAGAAATAGAAACATTGATGAGAGAAACATCTATCTGCTGCCTCCTGCACGCCCCCTATTGGGGGTCAAGATGGAAACCCGTGCATGTGCCCTGACTGGGACTGGAACCCTCAACCTTTCTGTGCATGGGACAACATCCAGCCAACTGAGCGACACCAACCAGGGTTCCCTAAATGATTCTTATTGACACTCAAATTTTAGAATTATTCCATTAGAAACAGGGAACTGAACCAATTATCTTTTCAAGTCTTAACTGTCTAGCACCCTGCATATTTATGAAATAAAGAAGTAATTATGGTGAGGCTACATAGTAGGAATTACTAATAAGCTAAAGTTAAACGTTTGAGTTAATCCAAAGAGTTTACATAAAATTGTACACTTTTCTTTGAATCACAATTAGTCCCATTGATATTTCTAATTCCATATTGAGAGGCTTCTTGCCCTCCACGTTATTGTCTCTTTTTAAAGAAAGATTTCGCATACTAAATAATCTTCAACCATCATATCCTATTGCTTTGACCCTAAACTTATAACAATTTAGAAAGCGTCTATAATAATAAAAGCATAATATGCTAATTAGACTGGACTTCCTTCCGGATGACCTTCTGGATGAAGCTGGGGCTATGAGGAAAGCCTGGGTCCCGGGTGCCTGCTGGTGGCCCGGAGGGAAGCCCATGCCAGAAGCTGGGGGAAGGAAGGTCTACTCTTGCTTGAATTTCATGCATTGGGCCTCTAGTTATGCCATATTAAACTTATGTGGAAGTTGGATGTCTTTTTCAATGTTAAGTTCTCTACTTTAGGACATTTGGATGAATTTCCTACTTGGCAAGCTGGCTATAATGATTTTGATAGCTTTTCTTAGAGAAATAGGAGAGAAAATAGAAATCTTGTTATGTCAGACTTTCCCAAGTACGCATGTTTGTACAAACCTTTCATCTTCTCCAAAATATGACCCCTCTTACTGGATGCTTACAAATGGACTACTTTGATGAACCAAAAAATCTGGAACAGTTGGTATTTTATGTGGCTCCTAAGAAATATGAATGACTAGTCAAAGCAATTCTCTAGGTCTAAGCCTCCTAGGCTTTTTGTTTGTTGGTTTGTTTGTTTTAAGGAGCATTTCTTTATTTTCCTTAAGACATCACTGCATGATCAACAAAAGAGTCACACAGCATAGAAAGAATGTAATTGTAAGTTTGTGATTGATTTAATCACTATGAAGAAAGACATAAGGTGGCGAAAAGAATATGGTACTGAAAATCACTGCAAAGAGCCCTCGGCAATATGGCATTGAGGGCTTTCAACAGGTCTAGATCTACTGTAATGTTTGGGAAACCCAGTTGTAGGTTCTCAATATTGTGTCTTATTGCCAAGCTAAGTTATAGGAGACAAAAGTTGCTCAGAAATGGTGCATACTAAGCTATGACTGCTACTATGATTACTTCTCCTGCTCCTTGTAACAAAAATAGGTTGCGCTTGGAATCAATTCAGAATGTGTTTCCTATTCTCTGGATCTTGGGAGATAAATGTTAGTCAAAAGTACCAGGCTGGTCAGAGCACATATAATTCTCCTCACCTCTAATTCCCCATCTCTTTCTTGTTATTTCTTCTCATCTCTTCTATTGTTGTTATTCTGCAACTGGCTTTGTTATCTCAATTTTGAAAATGTCTGTGCACAGCCTCTAGTGATGTTTTAGATAACACCATCAAATAAATAAGCTAGGCAAGTCTGGAATGTCACATCAAAATAAAGCATGGGTGTGTGAGGTAGCAAGGAGAGAAGAAACTGCTATCTCATGAATTGCTGAAATATACATCCACCTCTGGCCTTCCAAGCAGCTTCTGAATATTGGATTAATGATTCAATCCAATATAGAATATTGGATTAATGGTTTATGGCCTGATTTTCAGTCTGTCTAGCTTGCAGACATGCCTTTAACTTTCTGCAATGTTATATATACCCTGGAGTTAGTTCCAAGTAACTACTAATGATGCTTTCAATGCCCCTCCCCCCAAACAACAACAACAACACCAACAACAACAAAAACAAAGCAAGTAGAAATTGCAGGGTTTATTGCATTGCTATGAATTTTTTCCCCCACTTATTAGTACTATGGAGCTTTCCACAGTTGTAAAAGGTTCCAACACTGGTCTGGCATTTGGTTTTTTAAGTTATCGCCAATAATATATATATATTTTTAAATTATAATGTCCGATGTTGGAGGACAGATGAGGAAATTGGCACTGCTATTCACCTGCCATTGGCTATTCAAATTGATGCAAGCTTTCTAAAGGGCAATTTAGCAAAGTATATAAAGCACCTTAAAAATGCACTTACCCTTTGATGTGGCAATTTTATTTTGAGGAATTTTATTCTAAGGAAACTAGTGTTCAAAGGCATATTGCCAGGGCAATTCATTACAGTTTTTGTTTAAAGTGGAACATTAGAAATGAAAAAGACAATAGAAAAAGGCTTTATTTAAATTATGGAACAAAGAAACTAAAAACTATTCAGTGAAATAAAAGTAATGAATTAAATCCATATTTGATGTAAAAATCAAATTAACGATATAAATGACATCACAGTTTTATAAATATATTCATACTAGAGGCCCAGTGCACAAAATTCGTGCATGGGGGGGGGCAGTGTCCCTCATCCCGGCCTGCGCCCTCTCGCAATCCAGGACCCCTCGGGGGATGTCCAACTACAGGGATCGGGCCTAAACCAGCAGTTGAACATCCCTCTTGCAATCTGGGACTGCTTACCCCTAACTGCTCGTCTGCCTGCCTGCTTGCCCATAACCGCTTGCCTGTCTGCCTGCCTGCTCAGTGTGCGTCATAGCAACTGGTTGTTCCAGTCATTCCAGTCGTTCCTCCTTAACGGTAGCTTAGGCTTTTATATATATAGATAGACATGAGGATGTATGTGCATGGGAGAAAAATCTGATAAGTTACATAAAAAATTTAGTGGTGATTATTTCCTGGTGGTGGGAATTGAACTCAATTTTTGTTTTAAATCTCTTTGAAGTTTTCTGATTAACTGAATTTTGCAGAGACCATGTATTACTTTTGTTTCTCCAATTGAAAGGTTTCTTCTTAAAAAAATAATCATGTGACTATAATAAACTGGGTTATATACTTTCAAGTTGCTAGGAGACTAGATCTTAAATGTTCTTACCACAAAAAGAAATGATAATTATGTGACATGATAGAGGTGTTGGCTAACGCTACTGGTCATCATGTCGCTATGTATAAATGTATGAAATAAACATGTTGTGTACCTTAGATTTACAAAATATTATATGAGAATTTTATCTCAATTAAAAGAAAACATGATCACAAACAGAGAAATTTAAATAACTAGTTGTTTTTTATGGAAATGTGTCTATTCAGGCTAGAGGGTTGAGAGTTGGCTATTTAAATAATAATACTTTTAAAAACATCTTTTGAAATGATATAGGCAAATGGAGATTTGGCGGCTAAAATTTTATTTCCTCAGTTATGTAGAATGAAGGGTAAATAAAGTAAAAGTACAAAAGGTACTTAGCTGATTACCTTTCTCTTCAGTCCACTGTTCCTCTGCATTGGGGCTTACCCGGCATGTGATATTAACTGGCAGCTATAGAGTATACCACTTAGTAAAAATTATGTTTTCAATAGACTGGGCAGGATGAAATCAATCTTCATTTCATACACAGCTCAGTGGTATTTACTCAATTGAATATTCAAGTGATAAATTACAATTCAAGGTTGGCATAGAAATTGTGCTTCTATGACTTAGTTTACTTGGTCAATTGTGACAAATAACAATTCTTTGTTTATCCTTCCTTCAACCATTTATCTCACTTTTGTAAATCAAAATTTATTTGTATTATACAACATAAACTGTTTTTTCAGATCTCCTTTGATTAAAAGTCTCATAAAAATCAATATTTAATTTATAGTTTTCTTAGACACATGGAAACTTGCTTAATGAGAATGATGGCTCATTCAGGCTACTGAGAAGCTGTGATTCCTATAAACTCTTAAATGTGAATCAAGGATGCTCTGGGAGGGGAAATTTATGATTGGAATTGTATCATTTTGCTTTTATATGAAAACTTTCTATGTGCCAGGCACATGATCATGAGCTTTATGAAGATGTAGAGGTAGGAGAGGAATGGGCTTTAGGTACCCAAACCAGACAAACCACACTCTCAATCTTTTTTACATGTTCATGGTGTGTGTGTGTTTAATTCACCTATTTTCTATAAAATTGCTCCTTGTAAACCTCTTTCAGGCCATGGTGCTCTTTGAAAATCTGATAACAGTTATGGATACACATGTACTCACATATACATACACACACACACACACATATATGCATATATATTCATGTACATATAAGTTACATATTCCTATATATATATCACATATGCAACATGCCCATACTGATATACAAAATACTATGTATTAGAGTCATAATTGGATTAATCCTGTTATTAGCTCATTTAATACTTCCCAAAGGGCAAATAAAATATTTTACTTTAAGTTAATTGATCTTTAATGTGTTCAAATTTGTTCTAGACTGATAAATAATGTTCTAGTTTGTACTATAGTAGCATTGTGATAAGGGAAGACCTTTTTTGGTATCTACTATTTGCCAGACACTACTAGGGGATTATAATCTTTCATCTGCACAGTGGGCACACCATGAATTGTTATACCCATATAAAAGAGGGAAGCACCTTATATTCTGATTGCTTATGGAAAGTAACACATCTAAAAAGTATAGGAAATACTATTCACCCTCCCTTCCAGAAACCATCCTCTCATATCCACAAAACAGGATGCTCATCTTGTGTGTTCACATAGTATTCTGTGATTCTATCATTAGACTGACCTATATTTTAATATACTGTTTTTCAGAGCCATTTTAGGTTCACAGCAAAATTGAACAAAAGGTACAGGGATTTCCCATACACGTTCTCCCCCTACACATGCAGAGCCCCCTCCACTATCAAAGTCTTGAATGAAAGTAGAACATGTATCTTGTTAACATTTAATTTTATGAATTTGTAATAAGCAAAGATTTTATGTTAATATGCTTATGTGAATATATTTTAAAATATAGCTGTCTTTCAATGCAATCTTTTTTTGTGAATTCTGTGAATGCATTTTAAATTTAATTGGTGCTGCATACCCACCCCTTGGGATCTCTCAGATGCTTTTTCTATTCTCTATTGCTACAGTTGAGAGAAGACTTTATTTTACCATCTTATGTTAAATAAAATATGTAAAATGTATTCTTGCCCTTATAAATTTTGTAGAACAAAATTTGAGGGTGGTGGGCAAAAGAAAAAATGTGTATAATATTCATATTTGAAATGACTTTTATGGTAAGAGCATATCTTTCTTTATACATATATTTAAAGTATTGAAATACATATTTTCATGCACACATTTGTGGAAATGTTATTTAGCCAATAATCTTAAGATACCAAGTAACTTATAAAAGTGTAAGCAGCTTTTAATTATTTCTGGTCCCTTTGGTTGGGTCTGGTTCAAGGTATGTCACAAGTTTTTCAAATTAATCCGTTATTGAATTGGTTTGGTAAAATGATTTTAATGTCTCTAAGGCATTTTGATGATAAACATTGTGCTTGGCTAAGAGTGTATAATATATTAACTGATGAATAGGGAATTTTCTCCTAAGAATTCTGGGGCGATCATTAAGTTTGTCTTTATTATTTATAGTTAGTTTTGCATTTTATTTGTAAACCAAATGGATAGCTTACCTTTTATTTTTCTTATTCATGTGAGAAAGGTGCTATTGCATAAATCTTTGACCTAGAATAAAAACGAATTACAGTCTTTGAAAGGAATGTTTATCATCCCTAGAACTGCAGAATTTATTTTACGATTCTGGAATTCTCGCCAATCATTTCATACATCCTGACAATATTGGAAATGACTTCTTAGGAGAGGAATGCCTTGTTAGATAGAGTGGCATTTAAGATATTCATAATTAATTACTGTGTTCTATCCAGAGAACAATTGTTACTAACAAATTCAAAATTCTCTCTGGTTGATATAATTGCCTCTTTTCAGGGCCAAATGCCTTCTCTGCTTTATAAAGAACTTTAAAAAGCCAGACATCCCAATCATTTCAGTCATCAGAAGTCTCCATGTGTTTCTGTACTCATGATCTCAAATATGAATAGTGTAGATGTGAAAAAGCTGTTGGTTATAAAGCTATTCTGTTAGGTTGTCATTTTAAAAGAGGTTATTTATCTGAAGCCAAGAGTGAAATTACAGCAGGTGCAGTTTCAGGCCTCCACAGTTTTCCCAGATTCCCCTTGCAATGAATTGTTGACAGCCTCGCAGAAACAGCCTTCCTACACTGACTTGTGGAAGCCGACAGGCATTGCAAAGCCTGCCGCCATCACAGCCTGGTTTGGGCCTCTGGAAATCTCTTTACATTGTCAATAGAAAAGTATTGTTTTTCTCATCCCATAAATAGTCAGTCAGTACCTTCCAGTTCCCCAGAACTTTACATTCCTTATTAGAAAACAAAGGCTGGCACACTGACATTTAAGTAGTCCCAGCTGAAATTAAAATTAGCACGACTTCCCTCCCCAGGTGGGGCAAGCAAAGGAGGGAGAAAGTATGTTCCTGCATGTCTGTAAGAACTAGTGCCCTAAGAAAGCAAGGAAGTAGTTATGTGTGAACATTCACCACCAGTTATGTCTGCAACAATAGGCAAAGTACTTGCATATTTTTCTTATCAGAACTGTCTCCACACAGACAGGACTTAGTTCAATACTGCCTTGGATGCAAAATAAATAAATAAAGAAATAGCTCATGGACATCTGACATCTTCAGGGATAGCATTATTTTAAAAAATAGTTCATAGCCCTAGCCGGTTTGGCTCAGTGGATAGAGTGTCGGCCTGCTGACTGAAGGGCCCCAGGTTCGATTCCGGTCCAGGGCATGTACCTTGGTTGCGGGCACATCCCCAGTAGGAGGTGTGCAGGAGGCAGCTGATCGAAGTTTCTCTCTCATTGATGTTTCTAACTCTCTATTCCTCTCCCTTCCTCTCTGTAAAAAAATCAACAAAATATAAAAAAAGTTCATAGCCTGAAGAAATATAAACAATGCAATAGCAAAAAAAAAAAAAAAAAAGATGAAGAATTCTGTCAAATCAAATATTAGACTCTGCCTCCTATCCTAAACAAGAACTGCTTAAGTTTAAACACTTGTAAAAAATATAAAAAGCAAATATACAAATATGTTTAATAAAACGAAATTAACTTTCTCTGTGTACACCTGTAATGTTTGTAAATACCTCATGCCAAGCTCTGTGCTTTAATCCTCACAACACTGTATGATGTAGTTACTCTTATTAATAAAATTTTACAGATCAGACTGAACCACAGAGAGGTTAAGTAACTTTTCCAAATCACACAGCTAGTGAGTGACAGAGCGTGGACTTGTATCCAGGCAACTTGACTCCTGAGTCCTCATTCTGGACCCTTGGGCTACATGGCTTCTCACTACATGGTAACACTTTGCTACTCAAAGTGAGGTCCTCGGGCCAGCAGCATAAAAAACTAAACCCAAGGCCCCACTCCGAACCAACAGAATCAGAATCTGCAGTTTAACAAGGCCACCAGGTGATTCTAATATACATTTAAGTCTGCAAAGAGCACTGATCTAAGACCCTTAAATAGAAAAATAGTCTATTTTAGAAAAAGAAGTCATTGTTCGACCCCATTTAAACTGCCACCTGATTTCTCTGATAGGTTTTGAATACGTTGAAAAGGATTCGTGTATAAGTAAGCTACCCTCTTTGCTCTTGCTCCTCATGGCCCAGTGATAAGCCTGGGTGTGAAAGGACACGCGCCCATGCTTTCTATCTGAGATCCGTGGTTCTTAAAATGCGATGCCTGGACCGCAGCACCCAACAGCATCAGCTGGAAGTTGTTAGCTGTGTAAATGCTGAGTCCTCACCAGGCCCTGGTGGGGGTGGGGCCAGTCAATCTGCTCTAAAAGCCCTCTGATTGGTGCCCTCTAACTTTCCAGAACGCCCTCTTAGTCCTTCTGAAATGGCGCACTGCTTGAGTGATATTCTGAATTATACTTCGCCGGAAAGCTTTTCTTAAAAGGTACAGTTCCTTTGTTTTGCAAATGAGACAGTTTATAAATATGGAGAAAAATCTGTGATGTGAACTTTAGTTCCATTGAAAGCAAACCACAGTCCTAAAAGTAGGACCGTCGCTTCTTTCAGCAGGACCCAGACTGAGTTAACAGTGTTTTCCAAAGTGGCTAAGTTTTTGGAAAGGGTCGGCTCTGGTGTTTGCCCTCTTGTCATCTTGGCTCACTCTTTCTCCACCCCTCGTGACATGTTATTCTATTGGCTTGCTACTTTTAACACTCCGAAAGGCCTGCCTTTGCTCGATTGTCCGGTGTGTTTTTCCCCCGACTCTGGGGAGGCTGCCCTTGGATGAGCTTCCTGATTTCCCCATCTTTGCGGCACTCGTTTCCTTGGCAGAGTCTCTTAAGTCGAGGCCTCATAAAGAGGAAATGCATCTTTCTTGAAATGAACTGCTTTCTTGAAAATTACCCATGGGACACCTTCTCCCCATGGTATTTCAATGCAGCCTCTCTCGTCTCTCTCTGTGTCTATTTATCTCTCTGTCAGTCTCTGTCTCTGTTTGCCTCTCTGTCTCTGTGTGTGTGTGTGTGGCAGCACCATCTGATTTTCAGCATCAGCTGATAGGTGCTCTGGTGTTTGTAAGCTGGATGCACAGGTTGGTTGTCTTTTTCCAAGTTAAAAAATATATCTAAGAAAACTCTTAGCTGTCAGAATGAATGGGACATTTCTAGTGAAACTAGAATGTTTTTTTTTTCTTTTTAATCAGCACCAATGTATTTTACAGCTGGCATACGTCCTAAAATGATGGTTACTTGCTAGTTATTGGAACAGCCTGGTTAGACGTGACTGTATCCCAGAGCTTAGAATAGGTTATGGGGGATGTCTGCCTCACGTACTTCCAGTGAGCTACCCTTCCGCCAGTGCTTTATTCAGGCATTTGCCTGATAATATGATCGCAGCATTGAACTCCCTTCCCTGATGAAATATGGGACAATTTCCTAAGTCTAGATCTGTCTGCATAGTTTCATTAGCGTCAGCCTGACTACCATTGATGCTGCTTTAAAAATGGTCATAGCTTTCAAAATTAACAATTACATTTTTTTTTGGTCTTTCATCTTCTTTTTTTTACTATTGAAATGAGAAGCATGGTAATGACGGAAAAAGCCTCCCTTGTGACTGGAGAGCAATTAGTGTGAAGACCATGACTAATGAAAATAAATGCTCTTCACACTTTGTAGAATCCAGGTTGCTCACTGGGGTTGCCAGTCTTTCTTCCTTATTAAGTCATAAAATTGTAATTGGATTATTTTATAATAAAACATTTGGAACGTTATTAATTCCTCATCAGAAATAACTTCTTAATGGCTTCTTGGTCTTTTTTATTAATGCCCGAAAAGAAAACTCAGCTATTGAGAGTAGGTGAAGGGTAAAGGAGTGCATGGGGCAGAAGGGGAAGAACAGTGGTGTTTTGAGTACAAACTCTGGTCTTGAGTTCTCAGGTTTGTCCTTTGCATAAACCTCTCCACACCTACCAAGATATGTTTTTATTTCTCTTTATCACTATGTCCTGATTGGAAAGTGAGGAAAGGGGGAAAAATCATAAAACACTGGTTCAGGGAAGCTTTAGCCCTTTGCACTCGCTTGCTTTTTTCTCGATTCCTTTTATTCTAATGCTAACCGTGTCGAGTCACACTCGACATCCGAGTGCAAAAGGTTAAGAGCCAGTAAAAAGGACAAGAAAAGGGTGAAATTTAAATTTTATACCATATTTCTGGCTTCCTACTTAAATGCAACTTGTTGGTGTGTGTTTTTTAAAAAATTACTTGTTTTAATTTTTAAAACTTTGCAATTACAGTTGACATAGAATATTATTAGTTTCAGGTATACAACATAGTGGTTAGACATTTTAAAATATGACTTGAAACAAATCAGTGTGTATCATATTGATTTACAATGACGATTTCAAATTTTCATTTAGCAGTACTAGGAGGAAACAAGACATGAAACAAAAGATTGAGCACATTCTTCCGATTATCTCCCAATTTAGCATTCTGTACTTTATTTTTATTCAATTTTTAAAATATGTTTTTAAAGATATTTTTAGGGAGAGAGGAAGGGAGAGGAATAGGGAGATAGAAACATCAATGAGAGAAAAACATCATCGATTGGCTTCCTCCTGCACGTTCCCTAGTGGGAATCAAGCCTGCACGTGCCCTGACTGGGAATCAAACTGGTGACCTCTTGGTTTCTGGGTTGATGCTCAACCACTGAGCCATACCAGCTGCACAGCATTCTGTATGTTAGAGTACACAGTGGACTGAGGTATACCGCAACCATGGCTGCCGCCAGCCTGATGCCAGGATCAATGCACGTTTGTATTGAACAGACATAATGCACTCATACCATGTGTAAATACATAAAGCCAGGTTAATGAGGATGCAGCTCTTAAGACAGCACACATTCCTACTTTTGTCAGTGATTGGGCGACATCACATTCATCCAATAGAGCCAAATAGACCCACAGTTATCTCAAGATGATGACTGTTTTATCTTTACAATGTAATCAAGTGTGTGTAGCCAGTTGTAGCACGTAGGTTATGGAGCCTACACTGTGTTGTCTCATGGTTTGCTCCCTCCTTACAGCAGGTGCTGTTAGTTACACCTAAGAAAATAGATATGAAATTTCTCAAAGTTCACACCTGATGATAATGTCAGGATGTGTCGGTAACTGTTAAAGAGATCTGCAGTATCATCAGCACGAAGTGAACAGTACCAGGGACGTTGGAGAAAGTGGAGAGTTTTTTGTTATTTCACTGATTTTGGCAAAGATCTATTAAAGTCATGGCTAGATTCTCCAAAATTTGGCAGTATGGCAGCCTGGGTGCTGGCTATGTTGTTTCTGAACTGGGTGGTGTTTTAGGAGTTTATAGCCTTGAGTTGAATCAAGAGTGTCTATTCCGGGGCTGGGGCTGGAGCTGAATGAAAGGAAAGAAGAAATATGATTTTTCAAATGAAGAAAGGTTTTATTAAGTTCATTAACTTTAGGGATTTGACCAGCCTTTCCTTTCTTCATTTGAACAAATTGTCCTCCTCCAGGCCTCACTGTAAGCACCTTTTCCTGTGTTAGTTGCTCCTGCCAGCTGCTCCCCACATCCCCTGTGAACCTGCCAGGTGAGCCTGCAATTCATCACACCGTGTGGCTATTACTTGGCTTGTTCTCTCCACCACTGAACCATTGTGAGCTCCTAGAGCAGTGACCCACAGGTTGAGAACCGCTGCTGTAGAGCTGAAGACCATCGGAAAACACAGATATTTACATTACGATTAACAGTAGCAAAATGACAGTTATGAAGTAGCAACGAAAATAATTGTATGGTTGGGGGTCACCACAACTTGAGGAACTGTATTAAAGGGTCGCGGCATTAGAATGGTTGAGAACCACTGTCCTAGAGCCTCCTAGAATGCAGGAAATGTATGTGTATTGTCTGTTAGGACATAGTACTTGGCATTTAGTATATCCTAAATATTTATTTGAGGAACAAATATCATATTCAAGCCTCACTTATGACTTTAGGACCTCTCTTTATGTGTCAGTGCTTCCTAATGATTCTACTTGGTGTGAGAAATAGCTTTCAAGAATTAGATCAAGTGAACTAGCCTGCTTTAGGTTTCTAGCAACATGTGAGTTATTAGGCCGTTTATCTTCGAAATAATCCAGTTTGTATAAAGGTCATTCACTTCAAATTTGCAATTTGGAAAATGTAAATCTTAAATGAGTACTGTATAATATAAATAGTTTTTGGTCATTGTGGTTAAAATTATGTGATATATGAATTAAGAATGCACTTGGAGGAATTTTGGAAGATGAGTTCGGTAGCTGTCAGCATCTGGCTGATAATCTTTATAAACTCATTTAATCTCTCTGTTTTGTGATTCTTTTCCCACTGGAAAAATGGAATTACAACTTGTTTTATCTAAGTATTGTTTCCAAAACTGAGAACCATGTGTGAAAGTCCTCAAAAAATGTGTGTGTGTGCGCGCGCGCTTGTGTGTGTGTGTGTGTGTGTGTATGTATGGCTTAAAGGTTTCAAAGTTTAATCTCCTTTCTGTATTATGCACATTCGCATTAAAGCCCAGTGATCATGCCAGAATTAGCAATTTGTAGGGCATTCAGGACTTCTAAGACTCAAGACAGAGACCAGACTCACTCAAGCTTAAGAAAAAAAAAATGCTACCTAATCACACACAGAGGGGACTGGAGGGCCGGGGGGGGGGGGGGAGAGAGGATGCTGAGGAATATGTGGGATTGAATCCCCCAGCATGGTTGGTTTCCCAAGGAAGAGATGCTGCTGGCAGATTCAAGAGTTTAGAAGTAACTCCACTACACATACTCACACTAATCTTCACCTCCTTTTAGCAAATATACTAGTACATCCTTAAACAATGTAAGCCAATGGGCTGTGCTCGGTCTACCATTTTTGCTGAAAGAGTTGACACAATCATGCTGACCAAGGGCAAGTCACTAGGTGGTTAGATTGCACTTTGAATATTACTTTCGATTGGTGTCATTGTGTAAAATGATGCCGAGTGCAAGAAAAGGGAGTTTAATGTGTCTAAGCAGAGGACCTTCTTTCTAGAAATTCAGATATTTTTTCTCCTGAAGAAACCAGTGATACTCTTGTAAAATATAGATGATACTGCTTCTTTCATCTGTGACAATATAAGAATTATCGGTGTCCATCTTGCATCATAGCATAACCAACCTCTGCCTGCAGGTCAATTAGAGCTCATTTTCTGATTGTGGTTGAACGATCAGTTATCTTCGCAACACTGTGCATCCTCCAGACAAGGAAAGTCACAAGCAGGAAAAATGGCATTTTCATCAGATGCCCCAAGTAGAGGATTTCAAAATGTGAAACAGCTGAGCTCACTTGACATTTCTTGATGTCATCTACTTCATCTGCCAGTGGAGGAGACAGTTAGAGAGCTCCCTTTCCTGGTGTTTATTTTTCCCCCAGAATTCTGCCAAACTTAAAGGATTGCATATAATTTACTAAAGCAGAGAAGGGCCAAGAAGGGACATTTCTATTTCGATGACTACTAGTGCCTAGAAAATAAATGTGAAGTAGTATTGCATCTGTTTCTTTCACCCAGCTGTGTCATATACTTTCTTAATGGGACCTAGGTCGAAGCATTGATTTTCCTATTTATGTGAGGACTTGAAAGGGATCATAAATTATGGCTGAGTCTAGCTCTAAGGTGGCAATGAGCTAAGGTGATGTAGAGGTATACAATGAAAATTGAAACTTCTAAAGTGCATCAGCCGAGCTCTGCAGGGGCGAAACAGCAGGGGGCTAATAGACATGAAATTTTAATGCTTCACTTTTTCCCCCCCCCTCAAGAAAGAGGATTAATTAAGAATACATCAAATACATGGCTTCTGGCATATAGACACACTATTTACAAAAAGAGAAATAAACAGTGTGAGATAAGAACTGACTAGAAAAAGGAAAGCCCCTCCTTTGGGAGACTACATGTTAATGACATTTTTAAGTTGAAGTTACAGAGTTCAAATGTAAGGAAAAGGAACAAGTATGACTTATTAGGTGTTTACTTGAAATTTAGCAAATTTCTAAGCATCTGTTTTCAACATCTTGGGGCATCTGTTTTCAACATCCTGGGGGAGTGTTTAGGGATGCAGTCTACCCAACGCACAAAAGGACTTACAGATGTAATACTATTTCTTTAATGAGATTTGAGACTTAAAATCTGTTGTTATGTGCAGATGTTTGACATTTATCAAAACATGTGCTGATATTTTTTGAATCAGACACACTTTTAAAAATGTGCCAACCTGCAGGAAATTGTGTCACTATAAGTGCTGCCAGCAAAACCATCTGAGTAACTTGCCAGAGATTGAAGCTTATGATTGAGGCCCCCAAATGTGCTGTTTGTAGCCTCAATGATGTGCTGTGTACCCTTTACATATTGAAGAGCCCATTGAAAATTAATCTTGGTGAAGTGGGATGGCCACCCAGTCTGTTTCCTTTTCTAAGGAATCACAAACCATCTGTTTAATAATTTTCCATTCTAGAATTTCTCTGGGCTGTGACTTCAATTAAATGAGGTCTGTTAATAATATAATTAAGATCTAACCAGAAATGAAGAGTCTGGAGACATTTATACCTAAAAGTGCCAGGCAGAAATGTGTGAGTTATTCATCCAACAAATATTGATTCATTCAGCAAACTTTCCTATATGCCAGTAACTGGGGACAAAAGCTCTTCTTGCCTTGAAAGAGTTCTGTGCTGCTGTAGCCAGCTTTCTTTTCTTTGTCACCAATTAACACACTCTCAGTCTTTACCTAGGTAATTTTTTTCTTAACTTCAAAGCTTGCCTAAACCTGTCTGCAATTTACAAGGAAATGTTACTTTTTATTCGGAGGTAGACAACTTCATGACTGCTCTAAACTTTAGTTCTTTCTCCTCCTCCTCCTCCTCCTCCTCCTCCTCCTCCTCCTCCTCCTTCTTCTTCTTCTTCTTCCTCTTCTTCTTCTTCTTTTTTTTTTTTTTTTTGTTAATCCTCACTAGAGGATATTTTTGTTGTTGTTGATTTTTTTTTTTTAAGAGAGTGGGAGGGAGGGAGAGGAAGAACAGGAGGGAGGGAGGAAGGGAGGAACATCAATGTGAGAGAGACACATCAATTGGCTGCGTCCCACACAAGCCCAACCAGGGCTGGGGATCAAATCAGCAACCCAGGTATGTGCCCTTGACCAGGAATCAAACCCAGAATGCTTCAGTGGTCAGGCTGATGCACTGAGCACTACCGGCCAAGGCTGTTCTTTCTTTTTTAACTCTCTCTGAGTTCATTATTAGTTCCCTAAATTTTCGTGTTTATTTGCTCTCTGTTTCCTCAATATTTATAAAATAGCGACACCATTCAAGGACGCCCATGAGTAAATAACATTTTAGGTGCCAGGTATTATGCTGTGTATATATCATAAGTTATTCATTCATATCTGAGAACAAATTCATGAGACATACACTATCATCTTACTACTTACAGTCAACTAATGAAAGCTTAAACTACTTGTTCAAGGCCACACGGCTCCAGTGTGGTATAAGGAAGATACTCCTACTGGCCAGACTCCAGATTTCACAATATAGCATGCCATCTTGTGCCTTTGTACCACAGAATATTTTTTGTTTGTTTTTTATTTTTGTTAATACTCATCTGAGGATATTTTTCTAGACATCTGACTGTCTGGTATAGAATCTGCCACTAAATTCTCATTCTTTTGTACAAAGTCCATACAGGGGGATGTTACTTCAAAATAACTATCATATTTGTTACCTCAAATAACTATCAAAATAACTAGATCAATTATGTAGATGTAGGACTTATTGCCCTATGCACTGACCCTTGAGCCACTATAAAATCTTATGGTTCAATTGCTACTTTGAGGTGACCCAATTCGTTTTATCTGATTCAGAAATGCTTTCGCTACCATTTTATCATTGGATGGTCCCCTGGAGCACTTGCTGTGAAGCTTCTTAGCACAAGATTGAGCCATTGCCTCATTCCCTTTGTCATTACATTGACTCTTAATCACCAGCCCTGTGAATTATAAATACTGGTTTAGTTCTGCCCTTGACAAGTCAAAAGGAATTGCCTCTTAATCAGCCAGAAACATTATGTGGTAGATTGATTCAAATTTAGCTTGAGATGGCATAATTGAGGCTATTATCATCAAATTAAAGAAGTGAGTGTATAAAGAAAAAGAAAAAGGAAAGCAAGTTTGCTGGTACTTGAGAACAAGGTCTGTATCTTGCTTATTTTTGTACAAGTGGCTACTATACTTCTTGGCTTGTAAGAAGATCTCAATAAATGCCTGTAGAATGTTTGTAATAAGTGTCTCCCAACTCTTGATCCAGGCGAGCCCTAAACAGCGCCATTGAATTTATTTATAGTCTAATAAACCCATCAAATATTTCAGGAGAGGTAATGAGTTTTTTCTTTCTCTTAGCCAGACTGAATATCCTCAGTTTCTTTGCTTTTTTTTTCACAGATTGTTTCACAGATTGAAAAACATCACTGTACTCATTGTGGACTATGATAGTGATATAACTTAGGTACATTCGTAACTATAAAGCCAGGCACGAAGGAGGCACAATCAGAAGGTTGTACAAATTGAGAGAGTGTGTGTGTATTGGGGAGGGGGAGGGGGAGGGGGGAATTCTAGCTGGGGTAAGTGAACTGGAAAGTCCTTATGGAGAAAGTGGCCTTTGAAATGGGTCTTGTCCAAGTGCAGGAAAATAATTGGAGCAAAGAGCTAAAGGAAGGGTCAATTTAGAAATTAAACATTAGAACCATTGGATGAGATAAAAGGTATGTATAAGAGATTGTAAGAGATGAAGTTAGAAAGGTACTTTGAAAATGAATATGGATTAAATGTGAAGATGGAGAAGTCTTGCTTTGTTGGTTGTAGGGAGGCATTGAATGTCTTACAGGTAGAATAACTGGATTAGCATAGTGCTAGTTAGCATAGAGATCAATCTTGTAGGACTGATTAGAGTAGCTAATCAATTTCTTAACTGTGTTTCTGTCAGTAGCTCACAACGTGATTCTGTGATCTTTACTGTTCTTCGTGAGGCTGAACCCAGAGCATTTTAGTCTTCATGGGTCTATTATTATCTGAGAGTCTTTCGGTTCCTCCTTTCATTCTTGGTCCCTAATTTGTATCTAAGTTACACCGAAAGCCACTTATTTTCTAGAGGCTTATCCCCCATTTCTTTCTGCTCTTTTTCCTAACATATCTGATCTTTGCTTCATGTCTGGGTTGTTTCAGAGAACCTAAGTTGTTTGATTGGTTGATTTGTTTATTTATTTTTACATTTATTTTCTCATTCCCACACCCCTCCCTCCAGCCCTCAGACTCCACTACCAGCTTTTACAGAGCTAGGTGTCTACAAGTTTCTAAATAATCGCATGCTGTTTTAACAGATGTGAGACAGTACAGCTTACTGTTGTAAACAAGGACTGCAAGGAGAAACACTGGAATACTTAGGGGATTCTCTGCTCCCACAGCTCATTTGGCATCCCCAGAACCTGTTACTAATCAGGACTTAGTGTTTGGTGTTCATGGGCCTTGGGCAACAGGTAGGGCAATGGTTGGCAAACTGCGGCTTGCAAGCCACATGCAGCTCTTTGGCCCTTGAGTGTGGCTCTTCCACAAAATACCACGTGCGGGTGCGCACGTACAGTGCGATTGAAACTTCGTGGCCCATGTGCAGAAGTCAGTTTTCGGCTCTCAAAAGAAATTTCAATCGTTGTACTGTTGATATTTGGCTCTTGACTAATGAGTTTGCCGACCACTGAGGTAGGGAGACATGATTCGAGTTCTTCAGGAATCAAACTTACTGCAGCACATCTGAGCCCTCACACATTTATCTTTGCTGCCCTTGGTGACTGCTGTCAGCTGGACTCAGGATGGGATACATGGCTTTCACTTTTAAAGATGACTTCTTGAACAGCACTGGGAGTTGCCACGCATAAAAATTGGAGCCTGAAGAATGAAGCACGATGCTGCTTGAGCTTTTCCACTGAGGGCCACCTAATGACAGAAGGTAGCTCCTGGTAACTGGAGGCGAGGACGGGGAGTATGTGAGGCCTGATGACATGGTGATGTGCTCCAGGAGAGGGTGAGGTGGGATAGAAGGTTGTGATGAGCAGCCCGTTTCTGGTGCAGATACATTTGAAGCCTCCCCTTACATCAAAATCTTGGGTAAAATTTGCAGCCCACTTACCTTTTAAATTTAAGAAATCTTCATCTCAATTACTAAAGTCAAATTTATATTCCCCTTTTCTCCTGTGGTTTCTGAGTATTTAATGACTATTAGTAGGGTGGTGAAATGGGTGTTCATGGGCCTTGGAGCCAGAGGGAAAGTCTTCTAACTATTACACATGTGACCTGGGCAGTCACTTAGCTGCTCTGGGACTCAGTCTCCGTGTCGATAGAAAGGGGATAAGAATGTCTCATGTGATGAATGTAGGTTAAGTAGATATACATATAACAGACATCAAATTCTTGTCTTACCGTACAGTAAATAAATGTTCAATCATGGTACCCAAGATAATGCCCTTTATTATCGCAACTGTACTGAAATACATTACTATCCATTTGGCTCTTCCAGTATCTTTAATATCTGAAAGTACATTTACATTTTAAAATCATATGCTAGTTGACATTTTAATATGCTCAAAAAGTCACCACTTGGCCGTATCAGTTACATTGTACAAGGTATGAAGCCAAGGAGAATGTAGAGAAAGAACTGCTTCACGTCTATCAGCTTCATTACAGGGCAGTTCACTACCCCACATCCTTTCAAATATATGAACGTCATGACAGTGCTGATAGTGACTTTTCTACTAAGCTGGTGATAATGATTATTTTTGTGTGGATTTCTAATTTTACAATCAGTCCTTTTCATAGAGTATATATTTCCTAGGTAGAAAGATTAAAATATAGCCCCCATACAACAGTGAGGCAATATGCACAATGCAGACATCAGCATGCTCCAGATGCGGTGTAAACAGAAAATGGCTTTTCTGATTATGAAGCATTTGTCTCAGAACATTCTGGCAGTTGGAACTTGGCTTTGGGCTAACATATGCCTTCGTACTGTTGGGAAGCAGTTGGGGGCTTCATGGATCTTCTCAAATATCTGAGTCAATCAAAGATGATTCAAGCATCAAGAAATGGGATGGGCGTGGGCATTAAAATACCTATCACTTCTGGAATTCCTGGGGCATACAGTGCCTTATGGTATGAGCTGGCACTTTTTCCCATTGAAGGGGAAGTAGGTAAGTCAGCTCATGATGCCTATCCTTGTGCTTCCTCCTGTGCTAAGCCTGCAAAAGCTTCTAGTCCGTTTAGGCAAAGTTAGATGAGCAGAACATTTCAAATGAGACCCACCTACTGCCTGAGAATGTTCCTCCGGAGAACAGGGTCTGACTTGGGGACGAATGTTATTCTGGAGTCCTTGTCAGAAAACGTCACTAATGTTCCACTGCGCAGACACAGCTCAAACTGAAAAACAGGTTTTCCTAAGGTCTACGGTGATTCTCCAGTGAAGGAGAAGAGACTGATTTTATTTAGATACAATGTTTGACACACCTATAAATTTTATTTAGGAAATAACTGATTAGCTCACTCTTTGTGCCATCCTAGGGTATAAGAGAAGCATGTAAAGAAATGGTTATGTGTTATGAGTATTGCTATTCTAGAGCAGCACTGACCAATGCAAATGTAATGTGATATATGTAATTACAAATTTTGTGATCACATTAACAAAATAAAGAGCCCTGGCCAGTATGGGTCAGTTGATTGGATCATTGTCCCATAAACTAAGATTGTGTGTCTGATTCCCCAGTCTGGGCACATACCTAAATTGTGGTCCAAACCCTGGTCAAGGTGCATACAGGAGGCAACCGATTGGTGTTTCTCCCTCTCTCTCACTCTCCCCTGCCCTTTTTCTAAAATCAGTAAGCATATCCATGGTTGAGATGGGTGAGGATCAATACTTATTGATTACTTTTCTGAAGAACAGCTATACCATTTTCCACAGTGTTTATATCATTTCATGTCCCATCAGCAATGCACAAGAGTTCTAATTTCTTCACATTCTTGACATTTGTTATTTTCTATTTTTTTAAAGACTAGTCATCATAATGGGTGTGAAATGATAGCTTGATGTAGTTTTGATTTGCATTTTCCTAATGTTTAATGGTGTTACACAACTTTTCATGTCCTTATTGGCCATTTGAATAGCTTTTTGATTAATTTTTGTAAAAGAAAAATTTGTCCCCAAAACATAAAATTTACTTGGCTGATGCTTGATGATTGTTAATTTTCATCTTTGCCTCTTTAACAAAGTTACCTGTGTGTCAAGGTGTTTATCATGGCACCGACAGCATCCTAATACATTTATTTCTAGATTGCAAGTATCTGTTGGTCCAAGTGATTCCAAAATGTTCATATAAACTTCTTTATTATGGCAAGAATAGTTTAAAAAGTATGAGAAAATAGTTTGAGGTTATAGTGTCATATTTATAACATAAAAGTAAAAGAAAATTATAATTTTGTTCATTATAAATCACTTAGGTTAGCTTATGATGTGCATGGGTTTTGAACTTAAAAATTGGCAGTTGTTTGCATATACATACACTTACCATCTGTACTTTTGAATAATATGAATGGAGCGCTCATTATCCCACTATTTTATTTTCATTTATATTTCTAAGCTAGAAAGTTGAGTGTTGGGGTCAAATTTTCTCTCCCTGACATTTCCTGTCAATTCAAAATCTTTCAGACCTTTCATATCCATCCATCTCTTTAGCTTCATTGCCACTATGAAAGTCCACCCACTTGGACAATTATAAGAGCCCGTAAAGATCTCTCTTTTTAGCTCTATCTTTCTATTTGTATCTCTTTCTACCTGTCTCTCCCTTATTCCCCTTGGTCCTGTTCTCTTTCAGTGCACCATTAGGCCACTGCTAATATATAGTCCCTATGGTAAATTACCTACTTTAAACCTTCAGTGTCCACTCCACACTGACCTTAGGATCAAATCCTGACTCCACACCAAGGACACAAGGATCATTTGTGCTTTCCCTATCTCTCCAGTTTCACCTGGACCTCCTGTCCCCCTCCACATCGCAGCCTCCCTGGATTTGCAGTTTCATCTGAGTCACCTTTCCTTCACACACACAGGGACCAGATTCCTTGTCCAGGAAAGCCCTGTGCTGGTAGCGGTGATGGAGGGAACATAAGCATGATCTAGCAACTCCCTTTTCACACTTAGTCCTGGATCCAGGTCTGAGAGGACCCATGCTGGATGCAATGTTAACCCCCTTTATCTGCTGCATGGGGGATCATAGGAGATCCTGGGTAGTGGGGAGGGCCAGGAATAGTCAGAGAACGCAGCAAAGTGGCTGTTTACTGAATAAGTATGATTTATTAATTAACAATTTGCATGCCTCTATGGATGCAGGTGAGCTAAGCATCACCCCATCAGGCCAGGCCTTAGGAATCTCACTGCCTCCTTCTCCAGGGATATCCTCTCTCCAGGACTTGCTTAGAGCAGGGGCTCTTAATCTTGTGGTGCCATGGATCTCCTTGTCACTCTGGGGGAGCATATGGACCCCTTTAAGAATGATGCTTTTATAAGTTTAAAATAAAATATAGGACTACAAAGGAAGCCATTTATATTGAAATGTAATGATAAAACATTTAACAATTAATTGTGATAAAAACAACATATTAAAAAAGATCTAGAGGTGGGTCTAGTAGCCACTATAATTTCCAAATCTGTGTAAATTGTACTTAATATATCTGCAACAAGTGTATGATGATATAAAAACAGCCATGGATTCTGTTGGTGGCAAATGACTATGGTGGTTTATTGCCTACAATTATAATAAAAAGAAATGCTACATTTGAGGAATGGGGTAGTAAAAATCAAGATGATGTTATTCCACCTCAGATTCACAAATCCCGTGAGTCCCATCCACAGACTCCTTGGAGTTCTGTGGATCCCATTTATCTCAGTTAAGGCTGTTATAACAAATACCCTAGTCTGGGTGGCTTACACAACAAACACGCAAAATTTTGGAGGCGTGAAGATCAAGATCAGGGTCCAATAATTGGTAAGGGCTGCCTTCCTGGTTATTATCCTCACATGGCCTTTTCTTGGTGTGTGTGCAGAGACACTAATTCCCTCAAGACCTCATCTAGACCTAATGACCTCCTGTGATACTGTGACTTGTAATAAAAAATATAGGCTGGGTGGCGGTGGAAGAGGGCATAGAGGGAATAAATGGTGATGAAAAAAATATTTTTTTAAAGAAGAAGACATATGTATATATATATATGTATGTGTGTGTGTATGTGTGTGTGTGATATATTATTATATATATATTAGAAGCCCAATGCACAAAATTCATGCTGCTGCTTTGTCCAGAAGGAAGGATATCTGGTCTAATTAACATATTATGCCTTTATTATATACTAGCTGTACCCGGCCACGCGTTGCTGTGGCTCAGTCTGGTTAAATGGAAAAGAAATAAAAGAGAAAGCACACGTTTCTAATATGTTTAATTTCACAATGCTTGTGGGTATACAATATTTTGTTGTTGTTCCATTGTCTGTGCAGATATAGAGATTGTCTGGTTTGCCGACTCTAGAACATGCAACATATAATTGTCCATGTGAGAAGCAATCCATGTCTAGATCTAAACCGCACAATTCTAAAGATTGTCCCTGAGCTTTGTTGATGGTGATTGCAAATGCTAATCGAATTGGGAATTGCAATCTCTTAAATTGAAATGGCATATCTGTTGGAATCATAGGATTGCGAGGAATGAGGACATCTTCACCTTTGAAAGGTCCTGTCAAGATTTTTGCTTCTACAACATTGCTCATTAATCCTATATAATCAAATTGACCAAACGGTGGAATGACCAGTCACTATGATGTGCACTGACCACCAGGGGGCAGACGCTCAATGTGCTCCCACAGGGGGAGTGCCACTCAGCCAGAAGCTGGGCTCATGGCTGATGGGAAGTGAGCCTAAGCTACCAGTCAGACATCCCCCAAGGGCTCCCAGACTATGAGAGGGCACAGGCCAGGCTGAGGGACCCCTCCCCCCAAGTGCACGAATGTTGTGCACCAGGCCTCTAGTTTTTTTACTGTAAGCTGCGTGCTGTTGCAAAGCTTTGGCTGGTTGATATTTCACAACATGATAATTGGCACACCGATTTTCTTTTTCTTTTTTTTTTTTTTTAATTTCTTTATTGATTAAGGTGTCACATATTTGTCCTCATCCCCCCATTTCCATCCCACACCCCTCCCCTTGGATGCCCCAACCCTCTGTTGAACTTAAGCATTGGTTAGGCTCATATGCATGCACACAAGACCTTTGGTTGATCTCTCCCCCCTCCCCCCACCCTCCCCTATCCTCCCTCTGAGGCCCGATAGTCCGATCGATGCCTCCTTGTTTCTGGTTCTGTTCTTGTTCATCAGTCTATGTTGTTCATCATTTCCCCTAGATGAGCGAAATCATGTGTCACTAGAGATATACTTATAAGAATTGAATGTGCGACGAGAAATAATAGTTATGCTGACAGGCAAATGAATCAGTCTGTAGTGAGTTTCTTTCTGGACCAACAGTTCTTTTGAGACCCAATATCAATGTCCACCAGTTCCCTATGAGTACATGTCGGCACTGACCCCTCAGCTCTGGATGGTGGACAAATGGTGGTAATGCAGGTCCGACTCCCTCTGGTTTGGTCTCGGCCGGACCCAGGGGCACTGATTCACCCGGATCCAGGGGCCCACGGCCTCACCCGGACCCGGGGCCAGGCTCACCCGGATCCAGGGGCCCACGGCCTCACCCGGACCCGGGGCCAGGCTCACCCGGATCCAGGGGCCCGCGGCCTCACCCGGACCCGGGGCCAGGCTCACCCGGATCCAGGGGTCCGCGGCCCCCCCCGGACCCGGGGCCAGGCCCACCCGGATCCAGGGGCCCGCGGCCCCCCCCGGACCCGGGGCCAGGCCCACCCGGATCCAGGGGCCCGCGGCCCCCCCCGGACCCGGGGCCAGGCCCACCCGGATCCAGGGGCCCGCGGCCTCACCCGGACCCGGGGCCAGGCCCACCCGGATCCAGGGGCCCGCGGCCCCACCCGGACCCGGGACCCAGGCCCACCCGGATCCAGGGGTCCGCGGCCTCACCCGGACCCGGGACCCAGGCTCACCCGGATCCAGGGGCCCACGGCCTCACCCGGACCCGGGGCCAGGCTCACCCGGATCCAGGGGCCCACGGCCTCACCCGGACCCGGGACCCAGGCTCACCCGGATCCAGGGGCCCACGGCCTCACCCGGACCCGGGACCCAGGCTCACCCGGATCCAGGGGCCCGCGGCCTCACCCGGACCCGGGGCCAGGCTCACCCGTATCCAGGGGCCCACGGCCTCACCCGGACCCGGGGCCAGGCTCACCCGGACCCGGGACCCAAGCTCACCCGGACCCAGGGGCCCAGGCTCACCCGGACCCAGGGGCCCACGGCCTCACCCGGACCCGGGGCCCAGGCTCACCCGGACCCAGGGGCCCAGGCTCACCCGGACCCAGGGGCCCGCGGCCTCACCCGGACCCGGGGCCCAGGCTCACCCGGACCCAGGGGCCCGCGGCCTCACCCGGACCCGGGGCCCAGGCTCACCCGGACCCAGGGGCCCAGGCTCACCCGGACCCAGGGGCCCGCGGCCTCACCCGGACCCGGGGCCCAGGCTCACCCGGACCCAGGGGCCCGCGGCCTCCCCCGGACCCGGGGCCCAGGCTCACCCGGACCCAGGGGCCCGCGGCCTCCCCCGGACCCGGGGCCCAGGCTCACCCGGACCCAGGGGCCCGCGGCCTCCCCCGGACCCGGGGCCCAGGCTCACCCGGACCCAGGGGCCCGCGGCCTCCCCCGGACCCGGGGCCCAGGCTCACCCGGACCCAGGGGCCCGCGGCCTCCCCCGGACCCGGGGCCCAGGCTCACCCGGACCCAGGGGCCCGCGGCCTCCCCCGGACCCGGGGCCCAGGCTCACCCGGACCCAGGGGCCCGCGGCCTCACCCGGACCCGGGGCCCAGGCTCACCCGGACCCAGGGGCCCGCGGCCTCCCCCGGACCCGGGGCCCAGGCTCACCCGGACCCAGGGGGGCACACCGATTTTCAATTGCAGTACATGCGGTGGCATCCCTGGCAGGTCGAGTGAATTCAAAAATTCTGTTGGATAATTAACCGCTTCATCTGCTTCCACAACAGTGTTGACGGACTTGTATGTGACTGCCTCACTTTGAATGTTAGCCTGAATAATATTGTTAAGTTCATAGACATCTTTGTTCTTGGCCGCAAGAATAGCTCGCTCACTCAGCCAATCGTGATTCTTATAATTGGTTTGAATATTGGGAAATACTTTTTCAACCAATTCTTCTTTTGACGTCACTAAATTGCAGAAGTTATGAGGCAATGAAATTTGTCCTGAGGTCAGATCAACCGGCACCTTTCCGTTCCCAATTTCCAGCAATTGATATGAGAATATCTCAGCTGATGGATGGTTTTGCAGCTGTACATGCATATTTGTAGTTAATTTTAACCTCTTTACGTGTTGCCACAAAGTAGAGTATTTCAGGCAAGCATTTATTTCATCCACTGGTGTCGATTGAGGAATTACAGGTAATGTTTGCCTGAAATCTCCTGCAAGCAATATTAATGCGTTCCCAAATGGTCTGATGTTTCCACGAAAATCTTGCAATGATCGATCAAGAGCCTCAAGCGATTTTTTGTGCGCCATTGTGCATTCATCCCAAACAATAAGTTTGTATTTCTGCAATACTTTTGCCATGCCGGATGCTTTGGAAATGTTGCACGTGGGAGTGTCAATGAATTGCATGTTCAATGGCAATTTCAAAGCGGAATGAGCAGTTCTTCCACCTGGTAGCAATGTTGCAGCTATTTTGGACGACACAAGAGCTAAGGCTGTCATTTTGGGATTGAATTGCTGCCAGAATCAATCTAATTAGGAATGTTTTACCAGTTCCTCCTGGCGCATCTATGAAGAAGATTTCTCCAACCCCGTTATTGACAGTTTGCATTATTTTATCGTAAATGCCTTTTTGCTCAAGCGTTAGCTTAGGAATATTTGATTGCACATACGACAAAAGATCACCTGTGTTGTAATTTTGTTCACGATGCAATTCTACATCGAACGAAGCAGCAGCAGATCAATTTGGTGATGGCATTCCCAATTGATTGAGAACTTTGTTCGCAATTTCTAAGCACAAATCTTCAATCATTATCAACATTGAAATAGAATTGTAAAATTGGAAATTTGGAAATCGTAAATGGATCATAAATCGGAAACATTGAAATGGAATCGTAAAATATTTAGTATAGCGTGTGTTGCTTTTATGTCCAACAGATGGCGCTGTTTTTCAAAAACATGTTTTTACCTGTCACAGGTGTGACATCTATATAATAGTAGGTATAAGGTATATAAAAAACACGCGTGTATTTGAATGCAACTTTGTGTCAAAATTTCAAAGCAATCGGTGAAGAACTTTCGGAGATTTAAGATTTTGAACAAACGAACATTAACATTTTTATTTATATAGATATAATCACTCCAGTCCTGCTTCTGGCATTGAGCTCCAAAAAGCCTTGGAATTTCCTGAGATGAAAGCTGCAGAGTTTCTTGTGATGTTAATGAGTTGACTTTTGGACTCCACTTAAAGTGTGTGTGTGTGTGTGTGTGTGTGTGTGTGTAGGGGTGTGGTATTTGCTAGGAAAGCAAACTATGTGATTAGAGGGTTTGAAATTTCAACAGGGGCTGGAGGTTGAATCAGTCTCCTAAGGCCAATGATTTAATCAACCTTGCCAATGTCATGAAGCATTCATAAAACGCCCAAGGACAGGGTTTGGAGAGCTTCAGGTTGGTGAACACAGAGATTGGGGAGAGAGGTGTCTGGAGAAAGTATGGCAAGTCCACACCCCTTCCCACATACCTTGCTGTGCCCTGCCAGCACAGCCAAGGGTGAATCTGAGGAGGGGCGGTGAAGGGTTGAAGAAAAGACAGACAAGAGAATACTGCTGGGGCTCGGTGGATCCCCTGTGCCTGGATGAGGACACAAAAGACCCAGCCTGCAAGCCGATGCTTTATTTTATAGTCTGATTAAAACAAGGGTAGATTAACATGTATACAAATGTTCTTGTTTTGGCAACACTTGCTGCACCTCCCACAGCTCATTAGGAAGGAATTAGAGAGGGCTACAAGGTCAGGCTTAATTATGCTAGGAGAGCTCTGCCCTCCAGGCTGGTACTTGTTTGTGGCCCTGCCACAGGTCAGCCCGAGGCTTGACTCTAGAGCTGCTCCCTACACCTTGCCCTGAGCATCTCTTCCCTCTGGCTGTTCCTGAGTTATATCCTCTTATAATGAACAATGACTCTAGTAAGTCAAATGTTTCATTGAGTTTTGTGAGCTGCTCTAGCAAATTAATCAAATTCACTGAGGGTGTTGTGGGAGCCTCTGATTTATAGCCAGTCTGTCAGAAGTACAGGTAACAACCTGGGCTTTCAACTGGCACCTCTGAAGTGGTAGTGGTGGGAACAGTCCTAGAGGACTGAGCCCTTAACCTGTGGAATCTGATCCTATTTCTGGGTAGATTGTGTCAGAATTGATCTGCATTGTAGGACATGCAGCAGGTTGAGAATTGTGTGTTGGCTTGGGGAACCACTTCCTCCCACATTGGAATTTGGACCAGAGCCTATTTACCTCCCAAAAGCCCTGCCTCCAAATACCATCAGAATGGGGATTCAGGCTTTCACTTTTGAATTGGGTGTGGGGGGAACACAAACATTCGGTTCATAGTACAGGCAAGGAACCCTGGCTCAGATGATTCTCTGCTACAAAGCCTTTGATCAGCCCTTCTCAGCTCCTCTCCATGGGAAGACTGTGATGCCTTTTCTGTGTATTCAGAGCCCCAGATATTTACCCACTGCTGGCATTTACTCTTGATTTATCTATTAAATCACACCACAAGTGGGCAACTGTTATCTTAAAGGGCCAGAAAGTACAGTGCAAATGGTCTCCATCAGAACCATTCAATTCAGCCAGAGACAATGTGTAAATGAATGGACATGTTTGTGTTCCAGTAAAAATTTTATGGACACTAAAATTTGTTTCATATAATTCTCATGTCACGAAATATTTTTTGTTTTAAAATGTTCAACCACTTGAAATTACCAAACCCATTTTTAGTGGGCTGTACAAAACCAATTATGGGCCAGATTTGGCATGGACAATACTTTGTTGGTCTCTATGCTAGATCACAACTAGTTCAGGGGTAGGAACTATACATTTGTTTTCTCTCCCTCCTATATAGCACCAGTATTGGATAGGTTGCTTATAAAATAAATAATGGGCTAAGTTAATATTCAAGTCTATAGTGCTTTATATCCATATATGTGTTCTTAGTATTCTTCCAAAATTGGAATTGGACAGCAGATGAATTCCCCAGTAGGAGAATTTAGGTCAGTCCCAGATTTGTGGTCTGTCTAGCACAATTTTGTGGTGACTTCCCCTATAATCCTGGTGTCTCCTAAATGCAGTCCAAGTACTGCCTGTGTTGAAGGTGTTCTTCACATACTCATGCTACTTTGAGATCGCAGAGTAGTGGGAATTTGCATATTTTCTACTGAGTTCAATGTGGCCTTAATCTGAAAACAGTGATACATGTTTCAGCAGAGAATTTTAGTTACATACCAGAACAACAAGGAGCATTCCTTCCTAGCACTTTCTCTGCTTTATGCCCTTCACACTTACATGTCCACCAACAATAAACATTGTGAAAATCACAGGTATTTTATGTAGTGCTTATTCCCTACAGAGGTTAATACACCACTTAAGATCAAAGGTAAATGGAGAGATTTTTTAAAAAAAATTGTCTTTAAGTTATGGAAGCAACAGACTTCCACTCCAGCAGGCTGTTTAAGAAGCAACATGTTAATCACAACTTTAACTCAACTATACTTGTGATAACAAGACAAGGTGACTATTAGTCATGCTCTACCACCTGTAAAATGCTGACTTGACTAATACGTATATTGGCTGAATATAAAAAAGGTTTTGGCATCTTGCTCAAGGTCATGAACAAATTTGCAATCTCATCAAGCCATGTTCATTGTTATGCAAATATACCAAACACTGTTTCACTTAGAGGCATTTCAATAACCATGTAAATGGAAATCAGAAGATAAAATACTGAATTCTGTGAACTTATTTTTCAAGATTGTTTTTCAACACATTATGATATCCTATCAATTCAGTTTAGACTTTTTAAAATTTATATATATATATATTTTACTGATTTCAGAGAGGAAGGGAGAGAGAGACAGACAGATAAAAGCATCAATGATAAGAGAGAATGATTGATCGGCTGCCTCCTGCACACCCTCTAGCCTGCAACCCAGGCATGTGCCCTGACCAGGAATAAAGCCGTGACCTGCCCTAACTGGTTTGGCTCAGTGGATAGAGCGTTGGCCTGTGGACTCAAGGGTCCCAGGTTCGATTCCGGTCAAGGGCATGTACCTTGGTTGCGGGCACATCCCCAGTAGGGAGTGTGCAGGAGGCAGCTGATCGATGCTTCTCTCTCATCGATGTTTCTAACTCTCTATCCCTCTCCCTTCCTCTCTGTAAAAAAATCAATAAAATATATTAAAAGACAAAAACAAAAAACCGTGACCTTCTGGATCATAGGTCAATGCTCAACCACTGAGCCATACGAGCTGGGCCAGTTTAGACTTTTTAATGTAACATTATAATTCACCTAGGCTTACATTAAAAAAAAAATTTGCATCGTATACATGACATAATGTACATAAATTACATCAATCAGCAAATATACCCAATGCTTTTTAAATGAACAGCTGATTTCTTGAGGGGAGGAACGTTATAAAAAAATGAGAGAGTTTTTTTCTGAGGGGATGTACAAATGTATTTGAGGACACATGATATAGGCATAGCAGAGATAATGAGCACTATCAGTAATGTGCTCTGTGCCTGGAGTGACACAGATAGAAAAGCTATAGTAGTCTTTAGAACAGAAAGGTTGTTCTTTAGGTGGGACCAGGGATGGAGCCTGGCCTTGAAGTGTGAACTCAGACTTAAAATGCTACAGATAGCTTGGTCACAGCATGCGTGCACGCACGCGCAGACACACACACTGCCAAGCCTTTACTCTTATTCTCATTGCTTCTATTCAGTAACACCCTCCTCACTTGACCCCTGAATTTCTGTGGCCTTTCCTTGGCGCTCATCACTCTTTGTTTGAAATTGTTCCTGCACCTGTTTCCAGAACAATTTCCCTCACAAAGAGCTTTCATCATACTCTGTCCCCTGGTGTCTGCATAGTTATTTGGCAGCACCAGTGCTGGTCTAAGTTCTGCTTGACTCAGGTGTCTCTGAATCCAAGCTAGGCCCCTCCCAGCTTAGTGGATCTCAGCTATCACTGTGATCATATCTGTTGGTTGAAGAGCCTATAATAGAAACTTTATATATATATATACATACATACACACACACACACACACACACACACACACACACACACAAGTGCTGCTAGGAGTATGCGTTGGGAAGTTTTTCTGCAGGGCAAAACCTTAAAATGTATGTATGCTTTACTTAGACATTCCATTTCTAATCATCCCTTTGAGGTACATTTTTAAAATATATATAATAGCATACTATTTTTAAAATAGCAATATTATTTGGTGTATTTGTCCTTTGGAAGGTGGCATTTCTAAACTGCAAATACCTAGAAACTATTAAGAATGATAATGGAGCCTTAACCGGTTTGGCTCAGTGGATAGAGCGTCAGCCTTGGGACTGAAGGGTCCCGGGTTTGATTCCGGTCAAGGGCATGTACCTTGGTTGCAGGCACATCCCCAGTGGGGGGTGTGCAGGAGGCAGCTGATCGATGTTTCTCTCTCATTGATGTTTCTGATTCTCTATCCCTCTCCCATCTTCTCTGTAAAAAAACAATAAAATATATTTTAAAAAAAAGAATGATAATGGGAGGGGGATAAATGATGATGACTATAGACAATTTTGATGTTTTTTGTTCTTGTAAGCATTAAATTTTTTTGATGTACCCATGGTGTAGCCTTTAAAAATTTGGTTCTTTGTTTTGTTTGTCTTGTTAAGATCTCTGATAGCTTTTTGTTGTTCATTAAATTAATCCTTGCTTCATTATGACTTGCTTCCAGGGCCTACTTCAAATCATGTAGCAACACTGTAGACATCTCAAGCCATTTCAGTGTGTCCCACCTCTGCCTGGAGTTCCAGTGCCCACGCTTACCCCCAGCTGTGCTCTTGTTTATGTACTTTCTCCACCCAGTTACCTTCTGTCCATCTCTCTCCTAGCTCAAGTCCTAGCCTTTTGTAAGGTTCTACTTCGTATGAATTTTTCTCTTGATTTTTGTAGTCCTTCATGGTTGTCGTCCAGTCCTCTGGTTTCTCCTAAGTAAACAGGTATTCTGTAAGGAAGCCTGGTTTAGCAGAGGGACCAGCATGTGGCTGGAGAACACTTGTGAGATGAGCTTTTCTTTTGATGAAGGTTCATTTTTAAAGGGTGTTTGAAATGGAGCCATGTACACACCAGACCTTGATGCTTTGTGTTGTTTTGTTTTTTTTCTACTTAACTCAATACCTTTTTTTCTCTAATGAAGAGCTGGCCAAGAGGGAAGGGATGTTCTAGTTTTAGCTTCAAATAATTTGCAAGGAAAAATTAGGTAAAATTCAAAGATAGGGGAGTACAGTATTTCCTTCATCATCTTTTCCCTCACAGTCATCAGTGTGTTAGCTACTTCCAGCCCTTCCCCACAAGGCATGCACATGGCCTAATTACTATAACATTTTCTCCCATCCCTAACCCCCCAAATCTTGATCCATTGCATTGTCAGGGCTTAGTCTGAGAACATGAAGATGACAAATTACATTTCCTTATTTTTCTATATTCAGCTCATTAAACTATAACCTGGCTCCCTTTAGTGGCCTTTCTATAACCCCTGGCATGATACATGAATTAACTTTCTTTAGTTCATGTGGTAACTTAAAACATTTTGTTATGAACATTTTCAAACATACATAAAAAATAGAATCTATATGTATAAAAGGCTAATATGCAAAGTGTCCCCTCGGGAGTTAGACTGGGAGACCAGGAGTTTGATTGCTCGCTATGACATGTGCTGACCACCAGGGGGTGGTGTGGAACAAAGGAAGGCCCCAGCTGGCAGCCAGAAGGCCCCAATCAGCCCTGATCGCTGGCCAGGCCTAGAGACTACCCATGCACGAATTTCATGCACTGGGCCTCTAGTAGTTAAATAAGCCTTTTGTATACCCATCAAACAGATTCAGTTACCAAGATTTTTAATGTACCTTCTTTTAAAATCGAAGTTTATGTTGATATATTGTTCTGTTACACTGTAACATCTAAAATTTGTGTCTTCGTCAGGCGCTTAACAGATCAAATGGTGAAAGTCTGTGGTGTTCAGTTTCAATATTTAATTATTAATTGTCAAAGACAGTGGTATATAAGAGTAAAAATAAAAATTCAACGAACATATCTAATATAACTTTATGTGGTAACTTTAGGCACAGGTTATCATTTGTAAAATTAGCGTTGTGCAGAAATCATTGTATAAAATTATTTGTATTAACTTTACCCCTTAACCTTTTGCATTCGGATGTCGAGTGTGACGGTTATTGAATGTATCAATAATTTGAAATATAAAAAAATCCAAATAAATAAGTTTATATGAAAAGAAACTCCAGTTTTTTATTCTACTGCTTCGCTTTGTAAAATCTGGGGTATTTAAAAAATTAAATCCCGAGTAGAATAAAGGAATCGAGAAAAAAGCGAGTGCAAAGGGTTAATATGAAAATTGAATTTTTTGCATCTACTTTTTACAATTAAAATATGGTCCTATGAGTTATTAAAATCATTCTGGGGAATTACCAGGGATTGTTATTACTTGTAAACCTCTCCATGTGATTTCCTTCATATATATTGTGAAATTACTAAGTATTTTCAATGTGTACTTAGGCATTCTCATTCCTGAAGGACATAGAGCAATAGGAAACTTCCTCTTAGACATTAATATGAGTAAGAAAAATTATGAAGTACATTTTGCTCATAAGAAGCTTCTTAAAATAGGACAGTGTGATATTAGCTTTGAATGATGGTGAGTCATCTTCGTGCCTCTCATGAATAACTCCTCTCTTTTGCAGGATACAATTCCCAGTTAAAATTCTATAATTAATTTTCCCCTTTGTTTTCTGTTTCTCCAGCTCTTGTAAATGTGAAGCTCTGGGCTATTGATCGACAATGTTTTCAAACAATAATGATGAGGACAGGACTCATCAAGCATACCGAGTATATGGAATTTTTAAAAAGGTAGGATGCTTTCTTTTCTCTTTCTGAGACCATTTAATGTCTTCACAACTCTCTTGTCTGAAATGAAGCACAGGGAAGCCTTTTTGCCTGTATCTTGGTCTTCATGGGCTACACATTTGTGGAAGTGCAAGACTTTGCACTGGCTTCTTGGTATTTCTGGTACTTATTTTCAATAATATGTGGTTAAGTCATAACTTGGGAGTTTCATTCAATATTCTCTCATAGAGGAGTGCAGCAAAAGAGAGAAGAGAAACAAATGAGAATGTGCTTGAACAAAAAGGAATTGGGTCCATCTTTAATATGTATCAGTTAATATATTCACCGTGCCACTTCTAAGGCAGCCCACACTGTAAGACTAAATCAGCTCTTGTGTGAGTTCCCACATGAAAGGTCAGGTGACTAAGATGGAAAAGTTCCAAAAAGAAGCTTATTATCCTTTAATCTTGAGTTCAATTTCCCAAATTAAATTCATTTTATGTTGCAGTTCTGAAATATAATGCTTTTCTTGATGTTATACATTATCATAATAACTCAATATAGTATGGGAACTGGAATAAAAAACAGCTTTTCATACCTTAGGAATACACTGAGATTCGCTGAAATGCATTTCTTTGTCTCTCGAGTTATTTTAAAGAAAATACTATTTTGTTATTAAGAATATTGACAACTCTGACTTAAAAAAATCATTGTTTTGTGTCATTTTTCTTTTGAAAACAGAATCATCATTATGTGAGCTAAAAGGAGGTGAATCACCAATTAAGATTTCATTTGGGAGCTAGAATATTAAAGTGGATCTTTTATGTTTTTATTTTTGGGTGAAGTAATAATTTAAATGGAGTTTAAAAAAAGCAAGTTCACATTTTATTTCAGTGATACACCTTAAGCGATATCTATTCAATTTTCTTAAGATGCAGTTTTAATATTCCTTACTTTGGGATTTCTTGTGGTTAATTTATTTTGTTTCTGATGTTTATATATTTTTTATTTTTACATAAAATTTATTTATATTCCCTCTAAAGAGGCAATAAAATTCTACTTTGATGTCAAGTAATAATATATTGAAATATTTCTCTATCAATAGGTTATTGGGATTTTTTCCTCAGTGAGATTGGATGAAACATTTAGGAGAAGGGGAAATGTAAATTTCTGTTTGGAGTTTAGTGTGCAAGGAAATTAAATTATTCGGGTGCTGTGTGCCTGTGTTGATGTACGTGTGTGTGTGTGTGTGTGTGTGTGTGTGTGTGTGTGTGTGTATAATTACATAGATTGATATGTAGAGAGGGAAGTATATGTGCGTCTGTGTGTGTGAATGTCTATGGAGAGAAAGTGAGAGATATGAATACTCATTTTTAAGTCTTAAAGTGCAAGTATTGATTTCTTCTGATGCAGCCCTAATAGAGGAAGACCCCATTGGTAATCAGTGAAATACTTAGGACAGAGCCCATTATTTGTCTCACGTACCTAAGCATTGGGAGCTTATGAAGTTAGTTTCAGCTTCCACAAGTTTGTTTTCACAAGGAAATTCAAAGAATATCAGAATTGCCTTGTCTAACTCCAATAAAAACATTTTTTAGAGGCACTATTTCAGGAAATGGAGATTGGAAATGTATCTTTTTTTTTTTTAAATACTCTATTGATTTCAGAGAGAGGAAGAGAGGGGGAGAGAGAGAGAAAAACATCAACTATGAGAGAGAATCATGGATTTACTGCCTCCTGCATGCCCCCTATTGGGGATCAAGCCAGCAACTGGGGTATATGCTTTGACCAGGAATCGAACCAGTGATCTCTTGATTCCTGGGTCAATGCTCAACTACTGAGCCACACCTGGCTAAGCAGAGATGTATATCTTTTTAAAATTGACCCTAGATATTGTTTTATTTTTATATTATTCTCAGAGCTGCCTAGATTTGTGTTATTATGACAATTCAAACCTTAAATAATAAAAGTTATTTCTGTGGAGTGAACATTTCTTGTTGGTCAGCTTAGAGCAGGTGGAATGTAACTGGTTGAATTAAAAACAGGTAGACACTGCCTTTGATGTCACTTTCCATCTGGCTCCTGTGTAAAACATTAAGTCCACATCATTTGTGAATGCACCCCAGGGCAGGGAGTCCAGAGAGGTGACACAACGACCATCACTGCCTGGATCCAGCTTTAGTCTTCCCTAAATTATGCCTGTGACCAGCTGGTATAACCCTTCAATGGCTCACAAGTCCTATTGAATATGGATAATCTCATTAGCTAGATATGCAAGCCGGAGCTCCCACAGCCAATGCCAGCCTGCTTTGTTAGTCTCGTTTCTCCTTTCCTCGGGCAAACCAAAGGGTTCCACATGCCCAGCCAGTCCCTGTGCCCTTACATAGCACACTGCCTCTATTGCCTTTTCCACACTGCCTCCCCTCCGCCCAATGTCAATGTTCAAATCTCTCTTCTTTTTAGAGCCAAATAAAAGCTGTTTCTTCCAGGGACAGTGACCTCATTCCACCAAGAAATAACCTCTACCTCCTCTGGAGCTTCATCTCTACCATGGCTCTTATTTTCTGCTTTGTTTTATTATCCGCTGACTACTAAACTTATTTCTACTTCCAGATGATCAAGTTTTCATGACTAGAGCTCTTAAGTATCTTGGTGTTCTGTGGTGCAGAGCTTACTGCTTTGCAGATAGGTAATTGGTAGGATAGTAAGTGCAGGATCAGTACATAATTTGCAGCTCCCAGTGCAAAATAAAAACTCGGGGCTCCTTTTTTCAAAAATTTAAAAAAATGACAAGGCATTGACAGCATAGGATTAAAGCAAGTGTAGGAATCTTCTAAGTGTGGGCTCTGCGCCATTGCACAAGTTTACACTCACAACGCTGAGATAGTAAATAATATTCATTCTTCCTTCACATTTCCAGTTAACTATACTTGGCTATCATTTATTTTGTAAGGCTGTTAAGAGAAGGCATAATATCTCCAAAAGAAATAAATGTTAGATATTGTCTAAAACTAAGATGACCAAAATCAATCCAATTTTCTCCCATAACTTTAGCATTTTATCTACTTCCCCATTTGTTATTGATTAAAAAAAATGCTTACCACTCTTTTACCTTATGAAAAATAAAAAATAAACTGTTATATAGCCCTATCTGATTTGGCTCAGTGGATAGAGCATCAACACTTGGACTTAAGGTCTTGGGTTTGATTCCGGTCAAGGGTACATACCTCTGTTGCAGGCTCGATCCCCAGCCCCGGCTGGAGGGCACATGTGGGAGGCAACCAATTGATGTGTCTCTCTCACATCAATGTTTCTCTCTCTGTCTCTCCTTCTCCCTTCCACCCTCTCTAAAAATCAATTGAAAAATGTCTTCAGGGAGGATTAACAAAATAAATAAAATGTTATTTAGTCAAGTCAGTAATTTTTTTATAGCTGCCTGTTTAGAAAGGCTAACATCCTACCACTGTAAAAAATATAGACTTAATACTTTGAAGTTCTCTGTAACAATCTGTTTGTAAATGGGGGTATGTGTTTTCCTCTTATGTGCTTCCTAAATACAACTTTCATTTGGATTTTTCTACTAGCTATATCATATACTTTTTATTTTGTTAAAGAGTTGAATCGTGTGACATTATCAGAAAAATAAAAACTCTAGCAAATGCTATTACAAGTCATCAGAATTCTTTGCAGTAGGGGCCTTGGTTATGCACTGGGATGCCTTCTTAATTGAGGAATTTCAGGGTCCGGCCAAAAGGAGAATGATCCTATATTACTGCTTATCTCCCCGTCCCACTCTTTCTTTGTATTTTTCTAACTAAGCAGTAAATTTGGTTAGAAAGAGAAAAGGGGGCACACCAGGCATATTAATATCCTGCCAAAATGGAAGGATTTTTCTTGATTGTCAAAGTAGGTTTTTATTTTCATTCCAGTGTGTTTACCCATTTTGTAACTACCAGTCATGTGGTCTGGCCCCCTCTTTGCTATGAAATGCCACATTAAACTGTGATTCTGGTTCTTCGATCCTATTTAGTCATTGTCTTTTGTGCCTATATTTCACATTCCCTGATGTAAACACAGATGTTCCTATGCAAGCATAGAGAAAAATATTCAAAGGGCATTGCTATTAAGTAAGCCATTATTGCTTCAGGTCCAGTAGTGATTTTCCCAGTTGCCAGCATTTTCCATCTTCTTTGGCTACTGAAAAATCCTTTTGTTTTTAAGATGGATTTTGAAAAGGGAGCCAAATAACTGCCAGAGTTAATTTGTGTTGCTTTTGTCTGAACATATTCTCTGTGCTGCTGTTGGCACTGGCATTTATACCCAGAAGAGAATTAGAATTCAGCTGTGTGACCACTGAGATGTGCTTATAGGAACTGGGTTTTCTGCTGGCTGAAGACTATGATGATGACAATGATGACAATGATGATGAGCCTCTATTTATATTGCTTGCCTTGCTGACAAATTGGAGACGGAGCAAGGACTTTTTGGAGTATAAGCTACTCGGGTGATCCTGTTGACCCTCAGAAAACCTTTACTTTATCCATTAAGAAATCTTTTGGGCCTGGCCGGTGTGGCTTAGTGGTTGAGTGTCAACCTATGAACCAGAAGGTTGCTGGTTCGATCACCGGTCAGAGCACATGCCTGGGTTGCAGGCTTGATCCCCAGTAGGGGGCATGCAGGAGGCAGCGGATCAATGATTCTCTCTCATCATTAATGTTTCTATATCTCTCTCCCTTTCCCTTCCTCTCTGAAATCAATAATAATATATTAAAAAACCCAAATCTTTTAGTAAGGCAAGATATGCTGATGTCACCCACCTACATAAAACCATTCCATGACTTTGTATTACTCCTAAGCATAAAGCCTAGGTCTATAGCATTGTCTTCAAAGCTCTTCGTCATCTGGGTACCAGATTCATCTTGTTGTCTATCTTCTTCCTCGTTCTCTCATTGTTCCAGTCACATGGTGGTCTTTCCTTTCCTTGTACGCTCCATGCTTCTTTCCAGTGGAGAGCATCCCGGAGGATTTCTTTCCCTTTGAATGAATGTATTTCCAAAGGTGATTATGGTGTAACACACCAAGTATACCTGCTGCAGGGAAAAAAAAAAAAGGGGGGGGGGAATTGAGTACTGGTTGGATAGTTTAGTTGGTTAGAGCATTGTCCCAATATGCCAAGATTGCGGGTCTGATCCCTAGCAGTCAGGGCACATACAAGAATCAACCAACGAGTGCATAAATAAGTGGAACAACAAAATTGATGTCTGTCTCTCTTCCTCTCTCTTTGCCTCCCTCTCTAAAATCGATCAGTCAATAACAAATAAAACAGAATCAAATGTCTCTCAAAAGAATTTTAAATTTCTGATTTCCATTCCTGGGTTGAAAGAGGCATTGATAATATTAACCGCCAGTTTCTCAACTGTATTTTCCATAAGTATAATTTTAAAGTTTGGAGATCTTGAAGATCTTTGTTTGGCTCACAGCTGACCCTGCAACCATTAAAGAACTTGGAGGCATTTTTCAATTCTAATACTACCAGTCATGTGGTGTAACCTGCTTTAGGCAGAAGGGTGGATCTTCTCCAGAAAGCCCTAATCACTGGATGCTAATTTATAAGGAAAGCCAAAAAGCTAATGTCCCCTGTGAGGGCCTCAGCAGCATCCACATGAAAGAAGTCAAGTTGAGTGGGCCTTTGGCAAATCTTAGAGCTGCTGAGGTGATTCTTCCCCCGCCGCGCTCACTTGTTGAAAGTCCTGCTACGTTTTGGTGCTGTGTAAAGTTTCCTTATTCCTCATTTCATTTCTTGAGAGTAAGCTTTAAATTCAGTTTGTTCTTCCCTTTTATTCTCTCAAACAATCATACTTTTATATGCACCTGACATATCTTGAAGTAAATGTGCAACCTACTTGTATATATTAGAAAAATAAGTGATACCCCTATAGTATGACTTTGTTATTAAAACTTCATGATATAATTTTGATATCAACATGGCCCTCACTATGAGGATAATTTCATTTTGGGTTGACTGTGACTTCTGCCTGTAGTCTAGGACAGTGGTTGGCAAACTGTGGCTTGCGAGTCACATGCGGCTCTTTGGCCCCTTGAGTGTGGCTCTTCCACAAAATACCATGGCCTGGGCGAGTCTATTTTGAAGAAGTGGTGTTAGAAGAAGTTGAAGTTTAAAAAATTTGGCACTCGAAAGAAATTTCAATCATTGTACTGTTGATATTTGGCTCTGTTGACTAATGAGTTTGCCGACCACTGGTCTAGACTAATAAAGTTTTCTGAAACTTCTCTGTAAATACTTTACATTTTTTTTCTTATCTGGCAGTTCTGGCCACAACCTGTCACTAGCAGGGGCCTATGATGTATCTTCAGCTCTGTGGTCTGATCCTTCATCAGGATTAAACAGTTTTATATTTGGAAAAATCTAAGATATGATGCAGTTTAATCTCTGTGCATATATTGTAGCTGAAGCAGCTGAGTCTCAGAGAGGCCAAAATAAGAGCATACATAGTTAGAAACAGAATTTAGACTAGAACTCAGATCTGGATTTCTGGCTCAGCATTCTACACACTTGCAGTCAAGTTCACAGTTGGTATTCTAACGGAAGCTCCTCCTTGTAGTAAACTTCATGTGAGAATGGGTTAATAATATTTTCTTTTTTCTCTCCACAGAGATAACTTATGTTATTAATTTGATATTACATAAACTTTTTTTTCTATATTCTGTATGCTTTTACTTTCAATCTTGGAATAATGAAATTCCCTAACCCCTTGCAAGTTTTCCCCTCTCTACTTCAATTTGAAAACCTAAGAATTTAATTTTCTTATAAGTTAACCCAACAGATTACCTTGTTCCTGAGATTTACATTTTATTTTACATAATTTTTATAAAAGTATAGTCAAGTACAGATTTAGAATTGAGTAGAATACAGACTTGTAAGGGATATGAGAGATCACTCACTTCACTAATGAGAAAACTGAGGCCTGGATTGGTTATGGGAGTTGCCCAAAATCACACGGAAGATTGGTGATGTAATGATTTAGCTCTCTGCTCCCAGATAAAACTGAAATTGGGCTATCCTAGAATTTCAGCTGTCTTTTGTTCAAAATCTCCATGGTAAATTGGCCACAATCTTGACTAAACAGATGTTCCAGTGTGTCACAATTCCTCTAGGATATTCTTTAATGCTCCTGCTACAGTTGTGCATCCTCCTTAGAAAAAACGAGCTTCAGGTAGCTGCCCTTGTATAATGTCAAGTTTAAATAACAGAGGTGAAGTGTGGTCCGACACATTTTAACAAATTCCCAACTGATGCTTATGCTGCTGGTCTGGTGACTACTCTTGGAGAATCGTTGACTTAGAACACAAAATAAAGGTAGACAGCATGTTTTAAATATTATAAGTGCTTATATGGCTTATTGATGTGAAGAGTATCTGGGCTTACATTTTGACCTCACCATTTATAGTTATGTAACCTTAAAAATAAACTTGCCTAAACTTAAGCTGAATTTCTATAACCAAAAATAGGGGACCCTCCCACCATGAGGTATTATAATTAGGAATTAAAAATATATATAATGCTAATAAATATGTGTTGAATGTGTGCCAAGCAGTGTTTAAAACATTTTAGATGACGTATTAAAGTTCCTCAGCTAGTTAGTGGAGGCTCCAGGACTGATACTCTTAGACCCCACCCTATACTGCCGGATACTCTAATAGTCCCTATACATTGCTGCCCTCTTCAATCAACTTGGCATTTTCTTTGCCTGGAACTTCGGGCAGTTGGTTGACTTTGTCCTTGATATATATACGCACACACGTACTAGTATATAAATATATCTGCATTTCTCATTCACTACATTTTTTCTTTAATAGAGGATTTCCCCCAAACCTCAGCAATCTTTTCCTTTCTCTTACTCTCTGACTTCTCAGGATACGTTCCCCGGAAATACTCAGTAATAGCATAAGCACTGTCACTTTAAATGGTGATGAATGAAAGTAGAAAATGTCTTAGAATTGCATAGGCTCGGTGGAGAGGCCCTCAGTTGTTTGGAAAATAACATACCGCCTGTATGTAAGCCGTCACCGTTCTTTGTATGACGGATATTAAATGACCAAGAGCTCAAGATCAATGTCTTCTGACATCAGACATTCAGGTGTCTGTGTTTGTGGCTCCGGGCTTATTTCTACCCTCCTGTTCGGAACTGCTCAAGCACAGCTGGTAGCCTTTAAGCAGGGCCTGTTCTTGCTCAGGCTGTGTTCTGTGATCTTCCTTTAAGGAATTGGACCACTTGGACATTTACTGATGGAGTACCGTTGGAACACTCTAGCCTGAAGAAATCAAGATGCCACTTGTGGGACACACATTATATATGACACAACAATACAGTCTAATTGGATTGCTGAGATCACCTTTATCAAAACCATGATTCTGCTTTCTGCAGATTTTTTCTCCCAAAATTTACAGGGAGAAATCAAAATAGAAGATACACATAAAGATAGTTTTAGGGATTTTAAACCTCTTTTTAAAGATTTTCAAAAAATAGATGACAGACCTATTAAGCTCTTAAGCTTTGAGCTTTAATAGAGCTTTTCTAGAAGATTGGGAAAGCTGCATTAGAATTAAGCCTGACAAAGCTGACATAGTTCCAATTTGAATACTGGGAAGCATAAATAAAGAGGCACTTTCTCACCCCGTTTCCAGCTCTGCCTGCTCACAGTCCATTTTGGTAGCAGATCCATTCTCATTAAAGATGACATGAGGAGCAGATAAATAAAAGGGCCATTAATTTCATGTTGTCATCTAGCATTTGCACAAATGTCTTCATATTGATTTTTTTTTGATGAACAACAATGTAATCTCTGATATTTGCATAATTATATATTGACATCTTCAAAATTATTTATCTACACATTTCAGATATAGGCATACCTCTACATGTATAAATTCTTTCCAATCCTTGCAAATGATAAGATACTCAATTATGGTATTTGTGGCTAAAATCTCCCATATATGTTATGAATCTCACTCAGATAAGTCCTATTTTGGGTCCCAAGGAAGGCAAGTTCCCAGGTAAGGGACTTAAATACATTGATCCATTACACTGCCTCTCCCTGAGTCTGTGCTTGGTGAGATGAGTCCCTGTAGGGATCATAGACTAACTTTTCCTCATCATGACCCTGAGGATACTTTCTCAACACTCTGGGGTTTTAAAAGCTAACGCAGTGTGATGAAGCATTTTAATATTCCTTTATCTTGTTACTGTAGCTTTGAACCTTATAAATAAATAATTCCTGTGATGAGGCTTATTTTATTTCTATATCCTTCATATAGAGCCTACTTACAACCCCATCTTTGCAAAATGTTTTGTATGCAAAGAATTATTGCATCTGGTAGGGAGTTCTTCTCTATAAGGAGCTTGTCTGTAAGGAACACATTTGGAAGGAATTCCCAAGCTATTGGAGAAATTAAGCTATGCTCCCTGGATTCTGGCAACCTAGATGTCTTTGATGGTTACAGAAACCTTCTTCCCCACAGTTGGAGAGAAGTCTGGGAATCCAGAGTTGGGATGAGTGAATGTTATTCAGGAACAAAGGAAACATCGGGGTGATTTAGACAAAGTGTGTATCTTAGCTTGTACAATAATCTGTCCCGGGAAGAGGAGTCCTAATCATTTAGAAAAATCAGGGAACGGGTGGAATGTGTATCACAGGTCCTGTTTGGAGAGTGGTTGGGTTTTATTTTGTTGTTTGTTGTTGCTTTTTTGCTTGTTGGAATCAGGTTAGTCATAATTTATTTAGCAATATGATTTTACAGAGGTAAACTTTTAAGCAAAGGAGTTGGCAGTTGAGCAGCATGGGTATCTCTGAACCAGGCAGTCTGTTTTCTGCTTTGTTGGCGCCTCAGGGAAAGTGTGCACTAGAAAGCGGAGCCCTTAGAGGGAGCACCTGGCATGATGTTTGGTGACAGAAACATGGGTGAGTGGTGAACACCCACAGTGAGTGTTGCATAGCAGAGATCCGCAAGGAAACAAGAATGAAATGGCTTGCACCTGCTACTTCACACACATTCTCACCTAATTTTGACAAGACCCTTCGAGGTAGTTGGTGTTACCCTCATTTCAGTGAGGAGACGGCTGCAGTTATGAAAATGAGCAACTTTGTCAGCATCACACAGCTAGATCCAAAACCAGACCCAATCCCAAAGCCCTTGTACTCTTTAATTCCTTCAGGATAATGTCAGAAGATCAATAGGTCAATATTTATCATTTCCCTTTTTTTTAATAGAATGAAAGTGTCAATTGGTGAACATGTGAAAAATTCATTACATGTATAAATAATAACCAAAATAGTTATTGGTAATTCATTTTAACCATTACAAAAAGTTGTTCATGTTAATTAGTATGTATATAATCATCCATCCATATATGAAAAGAATCTTGAGGTTTTCAAAGTCATTTAAAAACGGGATTTTTTTCTTTGAAATCTGATAATCATATTTTAAAATTTACTTTGCATGTATATGACAAGTAATAGAATATGTATGCTAAGCACTAGAAGGATGCCAGTTAATCAGTACAACTTTGTTACCCTATACATACATATAGACAGTTTAAAGTTATTCATACTTTTCAAGGAATTAAGTGAATTCTATTTTCCCAGTTGACTGGATGGGGTCCAATGGGTAAGGACTGCATTCCATGTTTGGAAAAAACTCAAGTGCTCTGGCTTTTGTGCAAACAGAGATAAGTCAAAGTTGCCTTAGACTTGAGGATGGACTTGTTTGCTTTATTTTTTGTTGTTGTTGTTGTTGTTGTTTTGGAAAGGAATGAAATCCACAAGTAAATCTAACACAAGCATAGCCAAGATTTAAGTAATAAAAGAAACATACTAAAATTCAAGGACTTTGATTCCAGAGAATTCTGAATTCTTACAAATTTTTAGTACTAGCATATGAAAGTTAAAAAACAACAACAAAACACCACACCTATAAGTTAACCTTTATTAGCAGTATCCTTTCTAGGACAAGCATATAAAAGTAAAGTATGTTCTTTTAAGGAGAAAGGCTAGTACCAAAGCCTCATTAAAAAAATAAAATTATATATATAATGTGCATGTTATGCAACTAATCTATATCTATATCTATCTATCTATCTATCTATCTATCTATAGATAGATAGATAGATATAGATATAGTTTAATATATTAGAGAGAGGAGGAGGAGGAGGAGGAGGAGGAGGAGAGAGAGATTGGCTGCCTCCGGCATACCCCCATCTGGGATGAAGCCCAGATCCTGGCCATGTGCCCTGACCAGGGAATGGAACCAGCAGCCTTGCATTGCACGGGAGGACACTTTTAACCAACTGAGCCACACGCAAGGGCTAAATATATATATATTTTTCCCTTCATAAAATTAATGTAGGCTGATTGTTAGGAGAAAGGAAAAAATATTTAAGTTTCCTCTGACTTTGCATTATGTTTCAGATAAAAGTGAGCTTTACTTAATGTTTTCACTGCACTTTTAGGTTTTCACTGAAGTTTTGGTTATTTTTAATTTGAAATTTTAAACAGATAGTCATTTTCTGGTAGATAGATCCATGATTATAGAAAAAAACAATGAGAATTTATTAGACAATAAATTGTATATTTTCTTTTGGTATGACAAGCGGGCTAAAACTAACAGTGGAATCACTCTCAAATACCAAGTAATAACCTGGAACTAGCAGCTAATTTTCAAACCCAGGTAGTTAATTTTAACACAAGCTATGGAGCTTACACATTTTCTCAGTGGAAGGCTATTTGTCATTTCTACTGTGTTCATATCCAATATATAAAATTTGAGCATACCTCTCAACTCAACAGTATCAATTCTTGGCACTTCTGACACATGTCAGAAAATTCATCCATGAATTTACTTTATCTAGAAATTGTTGAAGGTTTTCTGAAACATTTTGATATTTGAGAGAGACAGGTGAGTGCTCAGTATTGGTTCTCCATTTCTTAGGCCTAAATTCTGTCTTGGAAAGTGTAACATGTCTGGACTATGTTAGCATTCCATAAACATATTGAAATGCTGTTAAATATTCCATCTCTAATTTTTATGAGAATTGTGTTTAGATAAACTGTTGATTATGTTTTTCAGAATTTTTATATCCATGTGACAAGTTCCCTCTAAGATTCCACGCTGATAAAGCATTTGTCAGGTCTCATGATAAATAGTTATTCAGATATTGAGAACTACATTGTCATTATTGCCTTGGTTGAGAGAAACTAGTTCTAAATTTAATGATCAGTTGCATAACTTTAGTGCCAGGAGTCCTGTAATGTATTTGTTTTATTCTGAAAATTTTAATTTTTAAATTTCTTTATTATTTTATTTTGATATTATAAATTTTCCCCTGTCTTTGTGAATAAAGCATGACATAAGTCAAATACATATGTAAATGTTCATATCAGTAGACTAATGTATAACATGATTGTCAAAGTCAAGGTGTTTATGTTTGGAATTATTTGAGTAACAGTTATAATTTGGAAATATGACTTTTTCCAGGTCCTTGAGGCTTTAATTTGTAGAGTCAACATAAATTTTTCTGCAGAGTAGTGGTTTTCAGTCTTTTCTTTCCACCCACTCCAAACCACAAAAGATTGTTGACTTACTGTGATTTTTAACAATAGATTGATACAGTCATGATCTCAGTTATTAATGTTGTAGATAGTTAAAACTTGTTGTGAGTGGGACATATAATCATATTTTCTGGGTGGAATAAAAACTTATTAGGTAAATAAAATAAAGGCAAACTAAGTGGTTTTTAATTTTGCAAATCAAGTCACTCCTGCATGATTTTTGTCATGTTCACATTCAGCCAAGCTCTTTTCTTCCTTTCTGTTGTTTGATTTTTGAGGAGTAATGAAGATCCAAAATACCGTACTATAAGAATGAAACAAATGCTTTGAGAAGAAAGCTAACAAGTGCAGTAGGTGTTCTAACTGGACAGAAAAATTAACATAGAATTTGGCATTGAATTTGCACAGGAACCGAGAGAAGAGCATCCGAGGCAAAGGGGCAGCCTGAACAAAAGAACAGAGGTGGGAAAATGAAGTCAGTTAATGATGACTTTAGAGTGTCACCCATGGGTGGCTTTGCCATTCTCCCTTGTCTGCAGGGGCTGCCTGCTAACATTTCTCTTCACCCCCGGCCTACCGAATTCCTACTCTAATAATTCCCCCTGGAAATACCAAAGTGAGTAATCTGATCTTAATTTGAAAGGTGACAGGAAGATAATTACAAGTTCTTGAGAAGGTGTCAGAAGTTTAGGTGTGCATTTTTTAAAAAAAGTAATCCAGCAGGAGTGTGTAGGAAGGATTGGCCTGTGGAGAAAACAGGAGACAAAGCAGGGTTAGTCATTAAGGCTCAAAACTGCTCTGTCCCTGAAATCTCAATATTAAAGGCCTTAAATCTGACTATTTTATTTTAATTAATTAATTAATTTGGTGGTGATTTCTCAGCAATTGGATGAAGGCTGAGAAATAAGAGCTAAAAGAAGAAGCAGATGGGTTCCATAAAACAGGCAGTAAACTTCATACTCATTGAGGGGCACCATTCTAGAACAGCGTAGTGAAGAGTTGATCACGATGAGAAACTATTCCATCATCTCTCTCTTGGATGAGTTTAACAGGATAGTATATGGAGAAGAGGCAATAGACGCTATGGATTAGATCCCGGTGGCATGTTTAACAATGTCCGTGACACTGAAGATACGATAGGACGATTGCTGACTATGAGGATAGTCCCATAGTAGACTCCTCTCAATCTAAATGATTAAGATTCTGTTTGAATAAAATATATATCAAAAGAAAAAAAATCAATTAACGGCTCCCTTTGGGAATCAATAATCTTTCATTTAAATGTAGCTAACACCTGCAGGTGTTTGTGGAAGTACTGATGAAGTTTAAGCTGAGAACAAAAAAACTCTCAATTTCAGTAGAGTTTTCTTAAGTTCTTAGCCTCCAAAATGACCAAAATGCAAATTCGTTAAGTGTCCATATCGGCTGGATGAACTCCTAGACCTTTCTCATTTGGAAAAAGGGGATTGCCACGTCGGATAAATGAATCCTGTCCATGGGTGGCTTCTGTGTCCCTGGGAAGTGGCTTACTTCCAGAAAGGTGCAGCCAGCAAGAGAAGAAAGAGGAAAGAAGGAAGGTGTCTCTGTTTATAGTCTCTACTTGTTAATTATCAAAAAGAGAGAGATTGGGTTATTTCATCTTCTTAACATGTAGCAGAATGGACTGGATGAGAAGGAACTCCACTCTTTCTGTTGCCTGCAAGAAAAGATTAATTGGATAAACTTGCAATACCAAGTGTAGTTCAGTTTCCCCTGAGGAGGATGTAAACCACAGCAGTGGTGTTGAGACAGACTCTATATTGTACAGTCCATTAACACTAAGGGAAATAATTAGTTTCTTCAGTGATGACTGATGAATTATGTTAGCTTGTTTATAAGCATTAAGGCTACATCAACAAAGCAGACTTTTCTAAAATATTCAGGGCAAAGAAAAAACAAAATCCTATTTTTCCCTCTATTTATTTCAGTCTTGGGATATTTGCACAATTATTTGATTTCCTTGATCCTATACAATCATTTCCATATGACAACCCTCACAGGGTTGTCATACAAATAAATAAAAAAAAGAAAAATTAATAAAAGACTTAGAAAGTTAAATATCATTTTTTTCTGCAGCGTTTTAAGCTAACTTTTATTCATAAACTGAATATAATATCTAACTTTCCTGATTATCAATCATAGCTAAATATCAGTAATAACTTGGTTAAGGAAGAACTTTTGGACACTGGAATGGTTCTACAAAACAAATGATTATCTTAGTTGAGGATCCTTCAGTGAAGAAAAGATATTACGTTTTTTACTCTTAATTACTGGCGGTAGTGATTCACTAAATTCCAACTTGGGCTTATTAACTCATGGGTGTGGATGAATTTCATCATTGAACTGCAGTGACTACTATTTCTAGAAGACTGAAATTGAAGACCCCATTTTAATATATTAAGGGAGATTGGGATACTTATGTATACATTAATTGTGTTCAAAGATAAAACCGATCACTTAATCTCTCACTGCCTTATTACTTTCTAACTGAAAAAAAAAATTGCCATCCTATGGATTAAGAAGTTGATTCTTTCTCAGATAAATTCTACTTTTTAAAAAATATTGAATTTTCTTTTTTCAAGAGTTCTGGAAGAGTTAAAGTTTGGAATCAAACTATGATATCTAATCAAACAACAAGACCCCTGAAGGAATCACAGGGGCTTGTCTGCAGGCAGGTGGAGTTCTTGGGTTATTGAGTAAAGACTGCACAGAATTCAGAGGTGTGTAAGGAAATTATTTGCTAATTGCAAGGGAAGGAAGAGCCTTTAGAATAGTCTAATGGTGGTCACAACTTTATATAAAGCATTAAAATTAGCATTACTAGTAGTGGGGCAGCGGGACATCTTATTGCTCTTGATGTGATATGAAATATACAGCATCATTTGTGAAGTGTTCTTGTCCACAATATTAAACTTCAATCTAATGAAGCCTGTCTACATACCTTTCATTTTATAGGAAGTACACAGATATAGGAATAAGTTAAGTGATAATACATGGAAAGAATCCAACAAATAGACATGATGTTGGAATTTAAAAAGAAAACTGGTCTGGTCACTTTAGTACATCAATGTAATGAAAAAATGTGTCCAGAAACTGTTCTAGATTAAAAGCAACTAAAGAGACTACCAATTTAAATCTGTATTAGTTATTCATTGCAGTCTAACATATTTTACCAAAGCTTAATGGTTTAAAATAATATCTCACAGTTTCTGTGGCTAAGAAATCTGGGTACAGCTTAGCTTGGTGCCTCTGGCTAAAGGTCTGTTATGAGCTGTTGACTAGGCTGCCGTCTCATCCGAAGGGTCTTGTGGGGGAAGATGAGGATGAGGGACAGTTGCCAAGCACACTTATATGTCTGTTGGCAGGCCACAGCTCCTTGCTGTGGGCCATTTCCACAGGACTGCCTCACAACGTGGCAGCTGGCTTCTCTCAGGGTAAGTGATTCAAGAAAGAGCAGAGAATGCCCAAGGTGAAATCCATAGCCTTTTTACAACTTAATATCAAAAGTGACATCCTGTCACTTCTACTGTATCCTTGTCCTTAGAAACATTTCAATAACTCCAGCTCACACTCAAGGGGCTAATGTGGCAGGATTATACAAGGACATGGAGACCAGGAGACAGAAAACAATGGGGGCTATCTTAGATGATACTAATCCCGAAACGCCTAAAGCCTGATTGATTCAAGTTACAGGAAAAAATTCTATAAAATGTATTTTAGGGATAATTAAAACAATTTGAATATGAATTGATGCTTTGTGATATTATGAAATTGTTCATATCCTAAGGTTTCAATGATTTGATGATGTAAGAGAATACATATTCTTAGAAACTGCAGGCTTGAGTATTTAGGTACAAAGAATTGTGATATCTATAACTTATTTTCTAATTATATACACACTAGAGGCATGGTGCATGAAATTTGTGCATGGGGGGGAGGGTCCCCTCAGCCCAGCCTGCTCCCTCTCCAATCTGGGACGCCTCGGGGGATGTCCGACGGCCAGTTTAGGCCGGATCCCGGGGATCGGGCCTAAACCGGCCGTCGGACATCCCTCTCACAATCCTGGACCACTGGCTCCTAATCGCTCACCTGCCTGCCTGCCTGGTTTCCCCTAACCCCCCTCCTCTCCCCCCCCTCTCCCGTTGGCTTGATTGCTCCATGCAGCCTGCTTGTTCAGTCGTTTGGTCGTCCCTCACTAACCCCGCTGCCGGCCTGGTCATAGGCAGCCATCTTATGATGACATGACAGTCAATTTGCATATTACTTCTTTATTATATAGGAGGATATGCACATAAAACATGTATATATACATGTACATGTAACTACATACATAGGTGGAAAAATTGATAAAGTGATAACCATGACTAAATCTAGGTTGTGTGTATATGGATATTGATTTAGGGATACTCAAGACAATTTAAATATGAATTTGAAAGAATCCTATTCTTTCAACTTTTCAGTCTGTTTTGGAATTTTTTATAATACCCATCTTGAGTAACATGAGGTGTTCGGTCAGCTTTACTGCTATCTTGTTCCAGCAAATCCCAGTAAGCAGAATTGCACAGAGCCACACAAACTTCTCAAACTTATAATGGCTATTGCATATATCATAATAAAAATAACCCCACTCAATAATGTTGTTAAATATAGCTTTTCCAGGTCCACATCCATTGCTATACTACCTATTATATTTCTTAACACCTATGATCACATGGTGACCACTTTGGGAAAGGGTAAAAATATTTCCTGGGAGAGTTGGGATTTTGGGATTTTCACTAAAATGGACTTGATGACTTTTATTATACCCAGTTAAGCTATCGTTTTCTATTTCTTTTATATGTCCTTCAGGATTTGGGCAAATTTTCATGCTGCTATGATATAATCTCTCTTCTGTTCTAAATCTATTTCTTCACCCCCTCAATCCTTCACATTATTTCCAAATACTATTGATTAGAGTGTGATTTGCATCTATGGATTAGCTATGTCTTCACTGGAGCTACTTTTGGAACCATCTGATAATTTCCCAGAGCACATAATCTTCTGAGTTGTTAGAGAGACTATGCTGTCTTTGATCATATATAATGCTTTAACTTTAAATTTTATCCCAGGCCAGAGGTTCACATTCATTAATATTAGGAAGCTAGCTTATTTATTCTTTTTAGTCCTTTTGAATATAATTGTAATCTCCACAGTGTAATCATTTATTAAATTACTTTTAAAGTGATCTTTAAAAAGCAGTTTATAATATCATTGAACAATATCAACTGAGAGCATATCCCCAGAAATAATTACTAAATCTGTGTTAAATTGTCCTGCCCACCCCTCCTTTTTTTAAACTGATTTCATTAGCTACCCTGTATAGCATCCACAGCCATTTTTGATTGAGGATTTTTTCTTCTCCCAACAGTATATTGGTTGTCAAAATGAACTTCATTGATAGAACTTGTAGGCTGATATGTGGCAATTCATTCTGTTCTTAAGGATATTTAGGGGAATGAGGACTGATTTTTAGGTGTTATGTATTCTGTGAAACCTAGGGTACTTTTTTAATTTATTCCTAAAACCAAGGACATTTCAAACAATGTGCCACTTAAGATTTTTTTTCTGATAGCAAAATCATTATATAACCATTGTAGAAAATATAAGAAAGCATAAATGATAACCCACTTTAACCCTATCATCTAGGAAAAATCAGTGGTAACAATTTGTTTTATTTTAATTTATCTTTCCTTCACCTGCCAAAAGAGTACATAAGGTAAGGTGAGAAAATCTGCATATAAGAGGAGAAAAATAAATAAAATGAACCAAAAACCAATAAAAGAAAGAATAAAAGAGGCCTGAGGGCAGGAGGGCCATGCACAGCTGGAAGATGGCCCCATAAAAATTTCCAAGTCCCAATACTCCTAGGCCACTGCTCTACCGTCCCTAGAGTTCTCTGCATTTCTAGGGTGCCTCATTCTCATTTCTCCCAAATGGCTCATCTCTTTTACCTTTCATCTCTGCATGGTAGTCCGTAGTATAGAGGGAGAAAATTGAATGGGGGCCCACTCTCTGCTCTTAAAAGAGACTTCCTGGAAATTCCTTATGGGAGAATTTATGTACATCTCATTGGCCAGAACTTAGTCCCCCAGTTGCAAGTGTGGCTGGGTGCAAAGTAGGAGTCTTAGAAAGAGAGAGAAAATACAAGAATAAATGAAAGACAACTTTAGAATTTATATCAGCCAGAATTACCTCCTGATGGTGATTTTCTAAGTTTTCTACAGTAAACTTACAAATAGTTACTTTCTGTAAAATAGCTGAATGTATCAGGCATTTTTCATTTGTTTTTAAATAATTAACTGCCATTGACCCTTGAATAATGCAGGGGTTCGGGAGTCTGACGCCCCTGGGCAGTGGAAATATGAGTATCACTTTTGACTCTCCTGAAACTCAACTGCTAATAGCCTGCTCTTGAGCAAAAGGAAGCCTTACTGAAAACATTGATGCCCTATGAGCACATATTTTGTACGTTATATGTATTGTATACAGTACTCTTACAGCAAAGTAAGCTACAGAAAGTAAATGTTATTAAGAAAATAATAAGGAATGAAAAATACATTTATAGTATGTATTGAAATTAAACCCATATATAAGTGGACCCATGCAATTCAAACCTGTGTTGTTCAAGGTCAACTACATTTTCTTTTCTTGAGAAAAATGTACTACATAAAACTAGAACTGAAACTGCCATTTTTGAAGAGAAGGAAACTGATCCTCCAGAGAGGTAGAGACATTTTCCAATACCGCAAGGCTCATGAGTGATGGAAACTGTTAAATTTAAAAAGATGTTTTAAATTAGTGCTTATTGCACAAAGCCACAGTTTCCCCCTCAAAGGAGAAGAATGAATGCTTATTAAGCACCTCGCCGTGCCAAGCACATAAAATCTCTATATGAGTCCCAGTCCACTCAATCATCTAAGTCCAGGGTCAGCGAACATTTTCTGTAAAGAAGCCGGATTGTTAATATTTTAGGCTTTGTGGACAAAGATGCAAAATCAGGAATCTTATTTAGGTACTTATATAACCAAAAAGAAAACAACCCCCACCCCCCCAACCACTGAAAAATGTAAGAATCATTTTTTTTTTGTTTTTTTGTTTTTGTTAATCCTCATCCGAGGATATTTTTCCATTGATTTTTAGAAAGAGTGGAAGGGAGAGGGAGAGACAGAGAAAGAGACACATCGATTGGCTGACTCCTGACTCCTGAACTCGGCCAGACCAGGGCCAGGATCGAGCCTGCAACTGAGGTACTTTGTGCCTTGAACAGAATTGAAACCAGGACCCTTCAGTCCACAGGCCGATGCTCTATCCACTGAGCCAAACCGGCTAGGGCTAAAAATCATTGTTCACTCATGGAGGGTACAAAGTTAGGTGGCAGCCCTTGTTTGCAGGCCTCAGTCCTCCACAGCCCCGTGCAGTGGACAGACACCTTCGCAGATGAGCAAACAGTGACTTGGAGCGCTCGCCCATGTTTGCAAAGCTAGTCAATAGTGGGGCTGGGATTGGGCCCATGTTTCTCTGACTCCAAAACTGATGCCCTTTCTACTTCCTGTGCTTTGGAACATGCAAACTCTTACACTGAACTGCAGGTTTTCCAGTGGAAGGAGCTACCATCTTAAAGGGAAGAGTATCTCCAGACCCTGCCAGGATCACGTGTTTTGAAGTCAGACACTGTCAGCTCACCTGTTGCCATGGTGAACGTCCAGTTCAGGACCCATTTAGGAAGCTAGGAATCAACTCTTGAAAGAGTGAAGCGATGCCTAGTTACGGGATTTATTTCACTTCAAGTAAAACTGGTCTTGCCCTTTGGCATTAGTGCAGACTGAAATCTTTGTGTTCAAAGAGGGAGGGGGGAAGAAACATAATCAATGTATGCACTTTATTTTAAAGTGGAGATTTTGAGAGGTTATAAACAATGTTTCTGTTACCCATTCTATTTAAATGATAGCGTGATTGTTTCTTGAAGGAACAGGCTCAGTGTTCTCCAAAGGATGAACACTGAATGCAGAGCATTAGTATGAATGGTGACACCTGTGCCCCTGCCAGGACCTGACTGGCTGAGCCATGCACTCAAAAACTAGAAATGACAGGTGGCAATCAAAACTGACAGGGAGGGACATTTTGGGGAGGTGTCTTGTGAATTGAGCATGAAGAAGGAGGTTATTGAGTGGCTTAAAAGTCCATTGATTCTCAGTACCTTAGGTTTGAATAACCTCAGTAGGGATAGAGTCCCCGACGGTCTATAAGTGACAGTCCCCCTCTGTGGAGTTCCCCTGCCTTGCCAAGCTTGTTCCTTAGCTAGTTGTGAAATTCTAATTTTTACAACAACCCTAACAGGTATGTATGATTCCAGCGGGCAGAAGAGGAAGTCGAGGCTCGGTGAGATGAAGTAATTTCCAAGGTCACACAGTTGTAGATGGCAAAGCTACATTCAAGCCCAAGTCTTTCACTCAAAGTTCATGTTCTCTCCACTGTACCATACACTGCTGCTTGTACTAGTTAATGCCACCCCAGAGCGTGGTGTTGGAAGTTTCTTTGAGTGCCTTAGCATAGTGTTGTTTGTGAGAGAAAGCATTTTTGGTTGGACTGGAACCACAATTACAGGTATTTAATTTGTGCTTCCTTTATTCATTAAATATATGTGGGAAATGATGTGGATTTTTATACCTGAAGGTCAGATATTAAGTTACTGGAAAACTCCTGAGAAAATAAGATATTTCTTAATTTTCTGCTTCTTCCTGAAAAGGGGGAAGTCGGTTGGCTTCTTTTCTGTTAACATAATTAAACCGTACCATTCAAATATAAAGGTTGTCAACATGAGGTCTACAGAAACACTTCGCTGTGAGGGTAGAACTTGCTTTGAGATAGTCTTTACAAAGTTCTTCTAAATAAGACATTTAGAACAAACTTTTCAAGTCTTCTGAATATGGTAGTTAAAGAAATTAAATAGCACACTTTTATTGGGCATCAAGGAGTACCAGTGGAAATAAGAATAGTATTTCGTTAGTTCAAGGCCTTTTATATTCTGAAGCTGTCTAGCCTCATTTCTTGCTGCTCGCTACCACAGGGTTTCTAATGCCTGCCATAAACTTTATTTCCTCACATGCACACACTTTTTCTTTTCCTCTGAGGCTTTTCTCTGCTCTTGTGGTTGCCAAGGAGAAGCCTTACTCCCTCTTCACTCAGCCAGTACCCACTGGTTTTTTCATCTACCCAGGGAACCCCCATCCTCCCAGCCCGAGGCCAGAGCAGGGGCCCTCCTGCCTGGGCTCAGACCCACAGGAATTGATCTTTCCAATATCATTTGCCAACAGGGTCCTGGCATTTGCTGATGAATTTTCCCAGTGGGCTGTGAATTCCTTGAGGGTAGAGACTATTTTTGTTATTGTTGTCTCCATAACCCAGTGTCTGGTCTGGAGCACACTCTCTGCTAATGCTTATTAGAAGATTGCGTGTACTAAGGTTTGTTTGATTTCCCTAATAATGTGTTTACTTCTAATTCACCCAACTCTCTGCTTCTACATATCAGACAGTTATAGTGGAAGGAAACTCACTGCTTCAGCTCAGGCTTTGCCTGTTTTGTGACAATGAACTTCTCTCAGATAGTCTGAAGACTGGTTTACTTAACCTGCTCCTCTCTTGGTGGTCAATATCAGTATACGTTATTAAAAACAGTAATAGTTACAGACATGTATTAGTGAAAAACAGATTGAAAGCGATGGAATGTATTACTAATGATTAGGAATTTGGGGGAAATATTTAAAACATAATTAATCTAAAGTTGTAGCCACATTTTAATAATATATGCACTCATATACACTGATTTAAAGATTTTATTTTTTTCTTGTCCAAAGCCTCTGTTTGTTGCCCAATGGTTGTTTTGGGTTTGGTTCTTCAGGGTAATAAACCGTAATAAAATAGTTCCAGTTATATATATATCACCTCTTCTCACAACTGTGTAAATAGTGGAAACATGGTTGAAAGCCATATCGTAAGAGACAGAAAATCTGTGAGTAATGAACTATACAACCTTTGGATATTTTCAGCAGTTTCTAGAAGATGTCCTCTAAGACCCAATCAGGTCTCCAATATCTAACTTCTGAAGGGAGCCTCTTTAAGTCAAAGATAGGGATAGTTTTCCCTTGAAGGTGTCCTGCAGCTGTCAATCACCAGCTTCAATCTTTGGGGTCCCAAAGTCTTGGTTATCTTTTTTTTTTTTTTTTTGTCTCTAAGTACCAAAGGGAACCCTTTCATTGTGCCTGATTCTTGGAAAGCCAAATGCAAAAGCTTTTAGTACTAGGGTTTTTCCACATTGGTGAAAAAAAAATTATGATGTCCCTAAGTCTGTTTAGACTACTGATTGGAAATGAAAATGACTAAGTTAGTTCCGAATCAGATAAACTTTTTAAGTGCTGAGATAACCCAGGTTGTTTTTTTTTTTCCCCCCAGCTAAAACTGGAGCTCATTATTGGCTACATTAATGGCACATAAATTTGGGGGTTGATGTTTTTGAATGGAGAGTCAAGAACCTGACTGTAATGAGAGAGTTCCAATCCCACTGAGATAGTCTGCCAGTATAAACGGGCTCCGCAGCTCACTAATGGGTCAGAAATGTAGAAACTGGCCCCTGGCATAAGGAAGGGCTGAAGCAGTTGGTTAAAAAGTTGTTTTCTAAACAGCGCGTCAGAATTGAAATGATGCTTGAAATAAATAAAGATAAAATGCACATGTTTATTTCATGAAATGCACATTTATTACTGACCTTCCCAGCTCATTTCTACCCTCACTTAATTTCCTGTTGCTGTCCTTTTCAGATTTTCCTATTCAGAGTTATGGTGGGAACACGTGGCATGGAAGCCAACAAAGAAATTTATCTTCTTACTACCCCCATGCCCAACCCACGCCCAGTGCTTTTAGTGGGAAGATTTAATTCAGTGATTCAGGAACCAGTTTGCAATGTTTGCATTTAGAATAAGAATGTAGCTGAAAAGGAAATATGGTGAGGAGAAAAAAATGACTCATTGATTTTATATATAGGCAATATTTTTGAAAGTTTATTCTTATTTGGGGAAGTGTTTAAAACTGATAGAAATTATACTGAAAACCAGCTAAGTAATTAATATAAGCAGCCAGCTGACTTAGGTTTGGATACCCATGGTTCTCCACAGTCGTGGTGGTTTACTAACCAATATCCTGGAAAAAAGAACTGTTCTCTGCCTTACTGTAATAGTGGGGAGCCCTGCCTTCCTATGGAGGTTAAATTACCAATTTTTTTTTAGGTAAAATAGAAGAACCTTCTAGTACAACTTCCCACTCCATGTAGGTAGAAAATAGTTCTCCAATATTAGTTAGCCATTTGAAAAAAAAATCATATTTACTAGTAGCAATACCCCTCTATTTTCCCCCAGAAGCATTGCATCCAATTTCTAGTTGAGATGCAGTATCTAATTTTAGTCCATAATTCTCCAGGATGCCAGTTTAACTAATGGAGTTCACTAAGTGACAGCCTTGTCTTTCTCCCAGGCATTTCAAATCTAGCTTTAATTTAGATCAGCAGTTCAGGAACAATTTATTTGTCAAATGCATGTGGCAGACCATTGCTTTTTCTCCCTAATGTCCATCTGTGGAGCACTTTGAGACTTTGCTAAAATGATGAATTGATACGTCTGGCGGGAAACAGCTTGTTACCCAGAACAGTAGTGTACATAAATTGGAAGCCTGCACGCTGCAACAAAGACCACAGGTGGTAGCTTGTAATAAGGCATCTGTGGATGTTAAGGATTTTTGAAGCGATTTAATTTTGTTTTCCCGTTTCTCTCCATTAGACCAAGAATTTTCTTGTTAAGCTAACATCTCATTTGCTAAGAGATTGGTTGTGTGATTAGAGGCAATGCCTTAACATTTCCAGTATATCCAGGAGTCCTTTTTAATTCTGACACTTTTTTACAGTCATGAATTGGCTGACAACTGGTATGGATCCTGGAGTTCCCCAGGAGGCTCACAACACAGCTTTTTTGCAGTGCCATGGATGTCCTTATTGAAGTTGCTATTTTAAAGGGAAATCAGCACCATTCAGCATCTGTGACACAAGGAAACAAATACCAAACTGTAGTCAATAATTAAAACACAGGGCTTGTTTCTGTGGGCTAGAGATGATGAAGCCAATAACTTCAGAGGTGGCGGAGCTCTCAGAGTGCATCCAGGCAGATGAGCAACTGATGAATGATTTCGTTTCCTTGTTAAATAGCCATTTTGCGCCAACTTAAATCCTCCCAGTGATAAAGAACATATCTTCTCTCAATGAAGCTCCCTGGATTTTCAGAACGCCTTCTGGCCTCTCTGTAACTTATCTCCAGAGAGCCAACTTCTCCCTCTTTCACTTACAAGTAATTCCTCTTGGATTGTTTTGTTCACCAAACTTTTATTGAACATCGACTCTGCCAAGCATGAGCCAGGTCTCTGGGCTTCATGGTTGAAGAAGACACTGTTCTTTTTTTTTGCAAAGAGCTCAGAGTCAACGGGGGGCAGCGGGAAAGGAAAGAGAAGTGACTATAGTACAGTGTGATCCATACCATGTTAGAAGTCAGCACAGAGTGGTTCGGGAGCATATTGAGAAAGTACGTGCCCTGGACTTAGAAGCAGGCTCTCAGAAGGAGGTAACATTTAAGATCAGTCCTGAGGGACGCACCATGAATTACAAATATTTAAACAGTGTAAGGTTTTTGGAAAGAGTTTTAAAAAACGAATTTCTTGTGCAGGTTAATTTTCCAATTTATTTAGCAATATGATAAAATGTATGCTGTGACTGAGTTTGTTCTAACAACAAAAAAGTAAGCATGGGGTAGTTTGTTGGATTTTGCAATAGATAATTCCAGAAACTTTGATATGGTCCAAACTCTCAGCTCACACAGATTGAAGGCTGGGCAGCTGGACTCCCTTCAATGGCTACGTGGCTCCTATGTCACTCTGGTACACACGGTGCTCTGGGCTTTGCTCCTCCTGGGAGTGCTCCTGAAGTAGATTCTACAGCTGACGTTCTACGGCGTGGTTCTTCTGGGTCCACCAGTAATAAGCAGTGAAGCTGGGATTGCTAAGGCAGACCTGTATTTGTTGTACTGTGTGGAGGTGATGCCCCAGCTGATGACCTGTATTTGTTGTACTGTGTGGAGGTGATGCCCCAGCTGATGACCTGTATTTGTTGTACTGTGTGGAGGTGATGCCCCAGCTGATGACTGACTGCTATGAGAGCACATTCTCTGGGACACTGTCCAACTTGCATGCAGCTTAAGTCAATAGAAGCAGGCCCTTAATTGCCCTAGAAGACATCTGAATGGCAGAGGCCCCATCTTACATAGGCTTTGGGCTACTTCTTCCCTCTGACCTTTAGGTGTGGTTCTTGAGTCCTGGTCAGTAATGACAAACATGTTTCATGGCACTGGGTTTGCCATCTGTCATACTATACGAAATAAATGTCCGTGTTTATATTTGAGTGGCATTTAGCAATCATCTGGGACTGCTACTAGAATTTATTTATTTATTTATTTTTATTTATTTATTTTTTTATTGTTTAAAGTATTACATATGTCTCCTTGTTCCCCCATCAATCCCTCCCCAGCCACTCCCACCCCCCCCCCCAGGACAGCTGCTAGAATTTTATGTTGGAATGCAAAATTATATGTGTGCACATGTGTGTTATGTATAGTATATATATGTATACATACATATATCCATGTTTATATCTACATACTATACCTATATGTGTATGTCTCTACATACTATACACACTATATATCACTTTAAATTTTTAATTTTCTTTGTTCCTAATCTGTGTATATATATATATAGTATGTGTATATGTGTTTATATGTATGACATGTGCATGCATATGTGGTATTCTATATGTTATATTTAAGAAACATTCATCAAACTCTTATTCTTTTGTTATCAAATTAGGATTTTTAAGAAGTAATCTCTTGCCTGCCATTTCTGGCCTAATGTTATATTGAATGCTTACTCTAAAAAATGTGGAACAATTTAATATTTTAAAAAGTTTTAGAATATTAACTGCATTTAAGGTTTTGGGATATTTTGAGATAGAAAGATAGTTATGATTACAATTCTAGTACCAATCATCACTAAATAATCTATAGGTATAGATATTTCAATACATTTATTTTTTACTTAAAATTTGTGAAATTATTATAATTTAAATGTGGATTTTAGAAGAGTAATTTCTTCTAGATCTTAAAGTTTAAGTGCTTTTGTTTCTCTGAGAAAATAAAGCAAGTTCATGTGAGTACCATAACAATGCCAGGATGGTCACCATGTTTGAGTGGGTGCATGCCAGGTCAAGCAGTAGCAATTTTGTTGCCATAGTGACCATGTAGAACCTATTTTAATAGGCTACATAGGCAGCTTAATATAAAAGGGCTTGTTTTTCAACATTATGGTCTCAGCCTAGTGACTAATTGAAATAAATTTTTGGAGGAAAGGGGCGGGTCAAATCTTAAAAAACAGCAGCAACATCCTTTTTTTATTATTATTATTGTTTAAAGTGTTACAAATAATAGTACATATGCCTCCTTTTTCCCCCATTAACCTCCCCCCAGCCTTCCCCACCTCCTAGCACATGCCCTCACCCCCCTAGTGTCTGTGTCCATTGGCTATGCTTATATGCATGCATACAAGTCCTTTGGTTGATCTCTTAACCGCCCCACCTCAACCCTCCCCTGCATCCTTAGTATCAGCTTGAATGTCACCCATCTCTGATCTGCAAACTGAAGGACGGGTTTTGCCCAGCATTGAGAGGTGGAGAGGAGCATGAACTGCCTGATTTTGAACAGAGATTTCCATTGTCTCTCAACTTACGCTCCAACTTGTGTTTGGAATGCACACACAATTTTTATTCTTACCGAGGAATACTAAATTTGAAATAAAATTATAAATAGGACACTTGTTAAATATGTTCATGGAAACCCCCTGGTTTAGTTTTACCTTTTCTAAATCGTTCCACTTAGAACTGAGACTCTTTTTCCAATTGAGAGAGGTGAGTAATTCAAATAAGAAGGGGGGCCCTAGCTGGTTTGGCTCAGTGGATAGAGCATATGCCTGCAGACTGAAAGGCCCCGGGTTCGATTCCAGTCAAGGGCATGTACCTCGGTTGCAAGCTCCTCCCTTGCCCCTGCCCTGGTTAGGGCTTGTGCAGGAGGCAACCAATCAATGTTTTTCTCTCACATCTGTGTTTCCTTCTGTCTTTCCCTCTCTCTTCCACTCTCTCTAAAAATCAATGGAAAAATATCCTTGCGTGAGGTTTAAAAAAAAAAAGAATAAAGAATTTGGAGAAGAGTGTCTTCATGTTTAGTTATTATTAGGAATATATATATATATATATATATATATATATATATATATATTACTATATTCAGATAACTCACTTGTGAACAAATAAACTTAAACTGATTTTTACTTATATTCAGAAATAGCATTTGTTGTTATTGCACAGTGCATTTCTTTCATAGCCATTTTACAAAAAAAAAGTTAAAAGAAAGACGTATTTCCAACATTCTGTGGAAACACTGATAATAGGATGATCCATCGTTCTAATGACAGATTTTGGGGAGGGAAGAAGAAACCATTAAATATACGAGTGATTGCAAGGCAAGTTCTAATTACAGAAATGTCACCATGTGAATGAAGCATCCATTTTAGGAGTGAAAACAATGTGGAAATTGGGAACAAGATTATATTAGTAAATAAGAGGATTAAAAGATTAAAAGAAGAATAACAAATGTAACACAGGCCCTGCAACAGTTGCTTCATTAGAATTTTTGTCCTGGTGGGAAAAATGTATGGTTTTAAAAATATCTTGAGAGACATTTTATGCCTATTATAAAAAAGTTGATAAATTTTATTTATTCCTATAACTAGGTTTATTTAGTTTGAGTCACATTTAATTATTGCTCCTAAAATAAAATGTGTGCTTTTACTTTAAGTATACTAATAAAAAATAAGTTGGCACCAAATGCTACTTTGCTTTTGGCAACAAGGTTTACTAGCAGGAAGGATGAAAGAGCATTAGGCTTTGACACAAGTTCTGGAGGAATATCAGGAACTACCAAATAGGCAGGTCAATAAATAGCCAGAATGTTAAAATTCAGCTCAAGATTACGTTGACAGCCAGAGGGAAACAGGTATCATGTAAAAGACAAGAACAGGAATTCATACTTGGTTCAAATAAGGTTTGCTGAGCAATTTGCCTTGCCAGTGCTTATCTATAATAATAAAAGCGTAATATGCTAATTAGACCGGATGACCTTCCTGACAAAGCCACGGAGGTGGGGGCGAGGCAGAGGCAGCTGCCACCATGGCAGTGGGGGTGGGGGGTGAGCTTCTTGCATGAATTTTGTGCATCAGGCCTCTAGTTGGTCTATAATAAAATATGTGATAATGTTTCTTAAGGCTGCAAAACAAACTCTTCCTTTGAGATTGGGTTAAATTTCAGTTACATCATCTTATGTTTATTGATTATTATGTTTTGATCTAAGTTATCTGTACTAAAGTAGATGGGAAGAAAAATAATTCTAGATTGGATTACTTTAGAAGTTTCAAAATATGGGTGGTCCAATTGCCTTATCAGTTTTTCCATTGCTCTCCCTCATCCACTGACCCTAAAATACCCTCATGAGCTCTTACCATGTCTATTTTTGCAGAGGCTTCTCTCCTGCAATTTTGACCATGGACTATTTCACTAAAGATAATGTGTGATTTCCAATCTCCAGGCCTTTTTTTCCCCCATGTTGGAGGTGCCTTTCCCTCTTCAGCCCATTTTTTCAGATACTAGGCTTCCCGGTGTTGTTTCTATTCAAAGGCTTTCCTTAAGTACCAGCTGCCATGTAATGCCTGTCCATCTAGAAGTCTCTAAGGACTTCGTTATTTTACGGTGTTTAAGAGTGTTGTCCTATTTACTTAAAAGCAACAACACCAACAACTAGTGATTTTAATCCAGACTTTACTTCTACCTAGCTTCCATATGTTTTAGAAAGCCCTTAAGCCATGGCTTCTATATAAGTAAAATGGGGAAGTTAAATGAATAGCCTTGTTATAAAGTTGGTGTGAAGATGAAATGAATTTGGTATATAAGCAAACACCAAATAGATGATAGTTTTTATGACTACCAACATGGCACTTAATACCACCAGTCTTCCTTATCTGTTACCTCTTTAACCCTGGAAAGCCAGTTCTTGAACACATGAAATGTGCTTTACTGTATTATCTCACTTCTTATAATAAGACTAGGAGCCCAGCTCGAAATTGAAATTGCGCGGCACCGCCCACCCTCGAGTCGCTGGTCCGGCCCTGCCTCACTCCCCAGGCCCCGCAGCAGACGTGGCCGCTGCCAGTCCGGCCCTGCCTCCCTCTCCAGCCCTTGAAGCACCCGCAGTTGCTACTGATCAGGCTTTCCCCCAGCATAGGCATGTGGAAGCCCCTGCTGCCCCGCCCCTGACATTGTGTGCGCAACCTCCTCCTGTCTGGTTGACCCGTTACAGCATCCTGGTTAATTAGCATATTTCTCTATTTTATATATATATATATATATATTACATAGACTCCCAGCTCACATGTGTAAATCAGCTTTTTCTTGGAGAGAGTGGTCACACTTAGTTTTAGTTTAATACCATATAGTGGACAAAATAGACTTCACTGTTACTTGAGTTATATTCCCCACACTGCCCTTCATAGAAACTGCTTAATAGTAACTAAAATGATATTGGTCAGTTCTTCTGTCTGACCAAACATTTCTTAGAACAGCTTTTTGAGAGGAAGTGTGGATTTACTATTTGCCATTCTATTTTCTCTTTGATGATGGGCAACTGTAAAGTCATATAACAATGTACATGGTGGGGCAAAGGTAGGTTTACAGTTGTTTGCATGGGAAGCAATACAATAATTGATAAATAATAATTCAAGAGTAAAGTATATTTCATGTACTCACAACTGTAAACCTACCTTTGCCCCACTCTGTAGATAGCCTTAATCCTAAACATCATTCAAGGACCAGGTCCCTAAAAATAGGCAACCAAACACCCCAATTCGACCCAAGCATATGTTTAGAATTTAAAGGTACCTACAAGTAAATATGCCAGTGCTCATTGCTAGAATAATCCATGGTGAGTGCTGCCTCCCCATATGAGTAAGGTGCTCGCTCATCTCTTCCTAAACCAAACCTTTATCTGATAAATAAAATGGAAGAACTGTTATATCGCTTCCATTCCTGTTGCTCTGACAAAGTATTAACAAATGGTAAAACAGCCAGTGAAGGAAAAACTAATAATTTGCCAGTCCTTGTACATGTGATTCAATTTTATTGGTGTTTCATGATAAAAATTGAAGTTGACAAAAGTTCAAAAATATTGAAGTCTATTGTCCATGACCTTCACCATGATCAAACAAATGAAGAGTGATAATAAACCAGTGACAGCGATTCTATTGGATCTGTAATGCAAGAGTTTCTTTAGAGTAATCCGAATTCTCTAAAAGGACCAGAGGCTTTGCATAGCTTTTTTTCTGACACCATATTAATATACTAGAAGCCCGGTGCACGAAATTCGTGCACGGCGGGGGGTTGTCCCTCAGCCCAGCCTGTACCCTCTCCAATCTGGGACTCCTGGAGGGCCTAAACGGGCAGTCGGACATCCCTCTCACAATCCAGGACTGCTGGCTCCCAACTGCTTGCCTGCCTGCCTTCCTGATTGCCCCTAACTGCTTATGCCTGCCAGCCTGATCACCCCCTAACCACTCCGCTGCCAGCCTGGTTGATGCCTAACTGTTCCCCTGCCAGCCTGTTTGCCCCCAACTTCCCTCCTCTGCCAGCCTGGTCACCCCTAACTGCCCTCTCCTGCAGGGTTGATCACCTCCAACTGCCCTCCCTTGCAAGCCTGGTCCCTCTCAACTGCTCTCCCTTGCAGGCCTGGTCCCTCACAACTGCCCTCCCTTGCAGGCCGGGTGCCTCCCAACTGCCCTCTCCTGCTGGCCATCTTGTAGTGGCCATCTTGTGTCCACATGGGGGCAGCTATATTGTGTGTTGCAGTGATGATCAATCTGTATATTACTCTTTTATTAGATAGGATAGAGGCCTGGTACAGGGGTGGGGGCCAGCTGGTTTGCCCTGAAGGGTGTCACAGATAAGGGTGGGGGTTCCCTTGGGGTGTGGGGCAGCCTGAGCGAGGGACCTGTGGTGGTTTGCAGGCCGGCCATGCCCCCTGGCAACCCAAGGGGAGGCCCTGGTATCTGGAATTTATTTTCCTTCTACAATTGAAACTTTGTAGCCTTAAGCGGGTAAGCCGGGCCAGGGTGTGCGGAAAGCTTTGCTTCCCCTGTTGCTGCCGGCAACCCTGGCCTGCTCTCTCAAGCTCCATTCTGACGCCATTTGTTTGAATTTGTTTACCTTCTATAATTGAAACTTTGTAGCTTGAGTGGAGGCTTAGGCCTGCAACAGCTATGGAAAGCTTGGCTTGCTCTGTTACCTGGGAAACCTTGCTCTCTGTGGCTGTAGCCATCTTGGATTGGGGTTAATTTGCATACTCGCCCTGATTGGCTGGCGGGCGTGGCTTGACTTGTGGGCGTGGCTTATGTGGCAGAGTGATGGTTAATTTGCATATTACCATTTTATTAGAGAGGATATGGATAATTATGCAGATGTTGTCTGTGTATACACTAATAACCACAGAGCATGATAGCATGCTATTAATATCTATTGAGTGTTAGGAAACATCAATGCCAGTGTCCACTTTCAGTAAAGATATCTGTCCCACCCTAACTGGTTTGGCTCAGTGGATAGTGCGTTGGCCTGTGGACTGAAGGGTCCCAGGTTCGATTCTGGTCAAGGGCATGTAACTTGGTTGCAGGCACATCTCCAGTAAGGGGTGTGCGGGAGGCAGCTGATCGATGTTTCTCTCTTATCAACGTTTCTAACTCTCTATCCCTCTCCCTTCCTCTCTGTAAAAAATCAATAAAATATATTTAAAAATATATCAGTTCCCTTTTGCTGGGGTTTAAGTCAATTGCAGTTTGGTATCTTGCTTATTCCATGAAGAAAATAAAGTTAAAGCTACACAGGATACAAATTTCACATCAGCAGGATTTAAAAGCATAATTTATTCTGGTTAGTAGAAATATATTTATAAGAAAACAGTTGTTCTGTGAAAATATTATCTACTAGGGGCCCGGTGCATGAAATTCGTGTACGGGGGGTGGGGGTGGGGGGTCCCTCAGCCCAACCTGCACCCTCTCCAATCTGGAGCCCTCAGGGGAGCCCTCTCCAATCGGGGAGTTTGTGTCTATCTTTGCAATCATGTGAGCGAATTGTCTGAGACCCCAACCCAGTTTGGTTTGGTGCTCACAGAATAATAGAGGTCTTTTTTTGTTTTCTTTGCTCCATTGGTGGAGATTTCCTAGAAGTTGCAGGATATCTTCCTTTTAGTTTTTCCTCAACACTCTGACTTTACTTATGCCTCTCACCTTTGCTTTCGCTCCATCCACCACCTGCAACAGTAACTTGCTCCAGGCTCACTTTGCTCTAGTGTCTAGGAGATCCTGCAATATGTCTGCCACCAGAACTGTGATTCCCAGCATTCCTGGTTCTCCCCGCACTCTGGGCTTCCACTTCCGGTCCAGGGGCTGCAGAATCCAAAAGGACTTGGAACTCCAGCCGCCCCCATGCTGGGCTGACAGGACCGGACACTCCAGTGGCATCCCCGGGACCCTGGCCGCTCGATGTTGGTGCACGCTGGCCAGACTCAAAGCAGGCGGGGTCCCAGGGATGCCCGCTATGTCACCCAGGCTACACGGCGGGCCTGTGTTCCACCCCACCACCGGCCGCTCAGTGCCTGCGATCCTGCGATCGCTGGCCTGGAGCAGCCAGTGGGCGTCCCGGCCGCTTGGCGTTTGCATGCTTAGGCCTGGAGTGGCCGGAGGTCAGGAACACCCACCTCCCCGCCCCCCCCCCCCCCCGCCCCCTGCTCTGGCTGCTCGGCATGTGCGCACTGCCCACAGGCCCGCCATTTTTGTCAGGTTAATTTTCATACTTACTCCTGATTGGCTGTGGGCATCGCAGAGGGATGGTCAATTTACATATTTGTCTATTATTAATATAGATAGTAGTTAATTCTTTGACTCATAACATGGAAGGACTTTCAGATTACTTCCCTTAGAGATACAGAATTGTGGTACGTTTTAAGAGCATCACTTCTGGTGGTAGCCTGGAGTTCAAAGTCCAAACCTGTCCCTTTCTAGGTGTTGATTAAAGCAGATTATGTAATCCCTCTCAGCCTCAGTGAAAGGAGCTAGTGATAAAATTTGCCTCACTTAATGGTTTTCGGAAATTAGTGACATCATGTTCATCAAGCACTTAGCACAGGATTTGGCATATGGAATGTGCTAAGTAAATAGTTGCTATTATCTATTAATTAAGTCTTTTAGACTTGTGTCTAAAAGACTTAATATTTTTTTATTCACTAAATTAAATTTTTTTATTCACTAAAATAAATCTTAGTGAAGTGCTGCTTTTATTTTTCACTTTCGCCCGCTTAAAAATCTTTTTAAAGTAAAATATTAGAAAGTGTCTTTGCAATTGAAAGATTAATATTGACAACTTTGGACAACAAAGTCTATGTCTTGGTTGCTGCAGATGTTCACTGTTATAATAACTGGCAGCTGCTTTTCAACACTGCTTGGCATCATCTCTCAATTGCCTGAAGATGTTTTGAGGGTACAAATTCAGAATAAAGTATTCTTTAAGTGGGGTTGTTAGACAACAGTAGTCATGGTGGCAATGAATGGATTTTATTCTTAAACTAGAGGCCCGATGCACAAAATTTGTGCAAGGGGCTCGGCCCTCGCAGCCCTGGCTTTGTCCGGAAGGATGTTTGGAAGGTCGTTCAGCTGTCCGGTCTAATTAGCATATTATGCTTTTATTATTATAGATGGAAATACCTATTTTAAAGTTGGGACATGAATTAGTTTGCAATTATGTTACTTCAGGAGGCATAAAAATCAGTGTTTTGACTTCAGGGAGCACCTTTGTTGTTGTGGTGTTGTTTAAAGGAAGCATGAAGCAGTTGTGGGTAGGGTGGTGGAAGGCAGATGAGACAATCCCTAGGGCCTTATCCAAATCGCTGCTCAGTTTCCCATTAATGGCAGCTAATGGTATCTCATGTCTTTGCCTCCCTGTGTCTCAGGTTTTCATATGTAAAAGGAGGGCACAGGCTAAAGATCCATGATGCCTCTCTTGTCTCTGACATGATGTAGTCCTAATTTCTCAAATAATTTAGTCAACTTAAAACTATTTCATCATAATTTACCTGCTGTTTTGAGCTAAGCAATGTCATGGCCACTCAAAGCCACAAATTTGGAAGATTGATGATTAAAACTAGAAGCAAATATGCCTGTGATCTCTCAAAAATAAGAAGTTCCCTTGTTACAGAAAGAGAGCTATTGGTAGAGAGGTTGAGTATTATAAGCCTATTTCATTATTTTTGAAGTGGAAAATACACAGGACTTTTTTTCTGAATGTGTGGCAATACATGGAATTACTCATCACAATGATTCCATGAGGATTTAAGTAAAATTTTACATATAAAAGGCACAGTATTGTATAAACCATTGTGAACATTTATATGAATGAGTTTTACCCTATCAATAGGCTAAATTTTAATTTTATGAATTAAGACCATAATGATGGGGGTTTTCTCATTTCCCCCACCACACAAATGGAAGCAGTAAGTTAAGTATCTAAAATCTATTTGCTTACATAAAAAAGTAATAGCACTTTTGTTGGTCTTATGTTGAGGTTGCACATATACATTAAATTACATACTCTTTGTGCATAATTATAAGAGGTAATTACTATTTACTTGCATTCTTGACCCTCTAAGTTTCCTTAGGCTTTTGGCAGAAAGTTCTGCTGGCAACTGATAACGAAAGGATCAATCCTAGGAAATTCCTCAACATAGCAATAGGAAGTCCAGTGACTACATGGACTCAATCTTACGTAAAAGGAGAATTATGTACAATTTCCAACATGTGACCACCTGTGTGTTTATTTCAACTTGAATATGAAGGATGAAAGCTGAGACGAAAGCTTGCTTTTTCTTTTTTCTTTTTGAAGTATAAAATCTTTCTTGAGCTATGTACAAAAACAAGGTCAGTTTGGGAAAACGGCTCCAATGGTATTTTCTGCAGTGTCTCTCCTGTATCTCAGCTTCACAGCGCACGTCTAGACGTTTAGGAACTGAACCGCAGTGTTGATAATAAATACCCGGGACACCCGCATGCACTTGGTTATACTGATGCCAAGGTTGGCAAATAAATTTCATGGTGAGAGCTAATCCAGTAGAGTAGTAGGGGCTGACAGGAGCATTATTTTGAGAAGGATTCTGAGGCCTTTTCGGTCTCAGCAGTAAAGACTGAGATGGTCAGTTATTGAGGTCTGCCGTGGTCAAGGGTTTGGAAGGCAGAGGCATATGTTCCAGGCACTTGCCATTCTTGATTTATGCAACCTTTTTGAGAGTTTATCCCCCCCAATTTAAAAATAATAACCTATCTTAAGGCAAATCTAAGTTTGCGGACACCCATACACTCACAAGTGTATATATCTTATATATAAGAAAACTCAGAAATTATATATCAACAAATCTGAGATCTATCAATGTCTGTCTGCCTACCTACCTGCCTACCTATCTAGATACATGAAAGAGACCGAGGAGACAGAAATATGGTTCTTTAAACTGAATAACAAAATATTGTCAGGGATTCAGATACTGTATTGCCTCTCCACGCCCAACTCTTTCAAACTGGTACCCATGTACAGAAGGAAAACAAAAAAACATGCTTTACTTACACATTTTATAAATGAGAGTTATAGTTAAGGACTAGTGCTACTCGGTATCTCGTTTGAAGTCATACTGCTGATTCAGGACAGAGGAAATAGGTGTTCTTTCTGATACATCATCTGTGTATCTCAGCATAGGGCTGGCAATGATTTCGTGGGCACCTGTTCTGTGCCATGGACTATTCTAAATTGTGTACAGTGGATAGGAAGTGAATATTCTATGGGTGCCTAAACTTCAAAAAGGCAACAACATTACAAAGAATTATCCAACCCCCAAATGGAAGACTAGTGTTTAACATCTGCTACATGGAGTGCAGCTCCAGGAACATGTTCGCCTAAACAAAAACACCTGCAGAACAACCAAATGGCAAGGAAAGAGAAAACGCTCATCCCACGCATAGCACAGGTTGAGAAGTGTCTTGCACACCATCCGCAGTTGTGTATTAGTTAGTACCTGGTCTACTTTAACGTGGCTGGAAGATTTTTCACTAGACTGATACCCCTTTAGCACAGTGGTGACCTCATGAGTTTTAGCAGTCGTAGCTCAGGCATGTTTGCCAAGAAAACAATAACTTTTCAAAATACTAAATAACTGTACACAAGGTATTTCATGGGACTTGGCATCTTATATCTGGGCAGCCATCAGATACATTTATTGCCAAATGTGTGGTGCGGGCATTGTAAGAGCCTCAAGGAAAAGGCTGATTTGGGAGAGAAGCGGTCTCAGCTCTACTAAACAGCCTTCACAGCTGGTTATCTCATCACACTCTTATCTTTTATGGTCCTTTGGGGGGTGTTAGGGGGGTTTGTAAATTTGCTGTCTTAAGCATCTGTCCCTTTATCCAAGTTTATTATTTTTTTTATTGTTCAAAAGCAAGTGGTAAAATGCAGGCTTTCAAAATTGTTTTCATTTCAAAAACAGCAGTTGTTTTACTATATTCTCCCATGTACAATATTTTGGAAAGGGAAAGGCAAACCATCACTCCACCTCACACATTTAGATGACTCTAAACCAGATGAGCGTTAAATTTTTTAAAACTAGCTATAGTAAATAATAAATTGTTTTTTTTAAAAAAAACAAATACAATTTGGCAGTATGAATTAATCATTTGGCATTAGGTTGTAGGGTTTATTATTCCTACACCTGTTAGTAGCATACTATTTCTTTGGTTGTCAGACTAAGGAATATAGTGAAAGTTGGAAATATGTCAAAGGTTCTGCTACCTTCTCCATCTTTGGGTGAGCATTAAAGTACATATCTGGCAAGTCTTGACTGAGTTCTGACCTAGCCCCTATCACTCATCTGGTATGTCTTTGAGAGAGTGTGTTGTATAGACATTCTCATTTTCTGTTCTAGGGTAGCTGGATATATTCTTGGAGGGGGGGGTGAGGAGGGGAGATACATTTCTTTATTGGCCATCTTAAAGTTGGGTTTGATAATTAGGTAGCCATCATGGTTTTAGTGGTTGCATTCAGTTGAGTATGGGTGTCTTCTGCTACTTACTCCATGTAAACTGTGATAACGTGTTCTGCTGTGAGGGATACAGTTATGTATATTTCCAGCCTGCCCATTCTTTCAGCCCAAGCAAGTCATCTTGCAAGCACGAAATTGAATTTGCTTCTTCTTATTTATTTTTTAAAATTAAATGATTGGGATGACATTGGTTAATAAGATTAGATAGGTTTCAACTGTATGTGTCTGATACTTGATCTGTTTATTGCATTGTGTGCCCACCACCCAAAGTCAAATCATCTCCCATCACCATATGTTTGGCCCCCTTACACTTTACTATCTCCCCATCTCCCTTCCCTCTGCTCACCACCATATTGTCTGTGTCTACGAGTTTCAGTTCTATATCCCGCATATGAGTGATTTTGTTTCTAAAGCTCAAGCAGAGAATCATTTTCTCCTGCTTCAACGATCTCTTCCTCTTTTCCATTTATGATATTTTCATAAGAAATAAGGTTTGCCTGAGATGCAGGAATATCAGTGCTACTTAGAAAACTCTGACACGCAGACCATCATCAAGGTGTATTCCTGTTAGTATGTCATCATGGGAAATGCTAAAAGCATTTATTGGATAGCTAGGAAAAAAATGGCAACAAATTACTACAAATTCGGTAGCTTCAAACAGCACATATTCTCTTCAAGTTCTGAGGTCTAAAGTGAGTCTTAAGGGGTTAACCCAAAGGTGTCAGCAGGACAATCTATCCTTTGCCTCTTCCGGCTCCTAGAGGCTGCTCACATAGCTTGACTTCTGGCCACATCGCTGCAAAGTCTGCTTTCATTGTCCCCCCACCACCTTCTCCCACCATGACCCTCCTGCCTCTCTCCTATGTGGATCCTTGGGATTACATTTAGGGCCCCCTCAGATAATCAAGGATAATCCCCCCATCTCACAGTCCTTAATCACATTTACAACGTTTGTTTTTCTGTATAAGGTAACAGTCACAGATTCTGAGAATTGGGACATGGAATTCTACCCTTCCATTGACCAGCTGGGAAACGATGTGTACATATCTCTGCAGTCACCCATTAAATATTTGTTGGTGTTCACTGCAAAGCTGTTGCTAAATTTGTATGGGAGGCCACAGCGTTCAGTCAGTCAGGCTGCCGAGATTTAAATCCTGTCTCCTCCTCCAGTCACGGGTATGAGAAGTTAAATTAGCTCATGCAGATTTAAAGCCTTTTTTTGGGGGGTGGGAGGGGGTATCCATTTCCTCTTCTGTAAGGTGGCCATTAAAATAGAACCCCCTTCTTAAGGCCGTTGTGATGATTTCACGAACTGTTCCAAATGAAGGGCTTGGAACAAGGCCTGAGCGGTAGGAAGCGCTCAGCCAACCGTGGCTGCTGCCGCTGGTGGTCCTTCCAGTGCTCACGCTCGCCACTGGGACAGGTCTAGCCTTTTCAGGTGTTCTCTCTCCTGGATTTTCACAGTTTATTTCATTATTTTGTAGGCAAGACAAACTCAGTTTGATTCTTTAGAGGTTTCCGGTTCACTGTAATCATGAAACAGAAGCTAGAGAGGCAGAAACATGCCAAATCCAGAGGCACCTGGTTCTGGTGGATAGCCCTGTTCAGGACTCACACTGTATGATAATATTAGTTAATACTTCCACCTGTGAGCAACTGACAATCATTTTGCGCCCTGTGTTACCATTTTCAAAGCCGTTTTACATGTAGTTTTACATCTGTCATCTTATCGGATCACAGCGTAGACAAGACACCTGTGTTACCAGCCACTTTGGAGGCCTCAGCGTCTCGCCTTTGTGATGGTAGCCAACACTGATGGAGGGGCCTGCGCAGTGCACAGTGCCCCCCGCCCCCGGAGGGCCCACGCGTACCAATGAACAAAATGCTGCACTCCCCGCTGTGATTTTTTTTTTTTAAGTGAACCGTAGTTGGGAATAGGGGAGGAAAAGAGCTAATCAATTCTGGGTTTGTTTGTGTTTCTTGATTTTATTGCATTCCAGGGCAATCAGCTGCAGGGAAGTAAACTGCTCATTAGAATGTTGAAAGCTGTACTTAAACCCTTTTTCTTTGGAGCCAGATTTTCAAAGTTTTCTTCTTCTCAATGTTTCTCACTTTTCTGCAAAGGTAGCAAAATATAGATGCATACAGGGGTGCATAGCAGCTAGGGTGCTTATGAAGCCAATGGAGAGGAAGTCATCATAAGCACTTCCCCCCACCTGCCAGGGGGACACTCCCTGTGCTACAGAACAAGTGAAATGTACAGCTAGCATCTCTGTTAACTGTGTTGTCTTGAATACTGGTCAGAATGGACAAGAAGCCCATGTGTGTTTGAAAGTGGGAAAATCCAGCTAGAGGGACACACTGATTTAATGACATAAAAGAAAAATGTGCACATGCAGCAAAAACTAATATGCAGAGAAAAATGTCTTCATCCTAGTTATCATTACCTACATAACTGAAGTGAAGGATTCTTTTAAAATCTGAGCACAAATATAAATGTGATTTGACTTGAGTATCCTTTAATCCTTAGCTAACCTTTTCAAGTCTGAAAAAAAAAAAAAAGAACCTCTTTATACCACTTTGCATCTTTATACCACTTTGCATCTCTAGTATCATAGTTTAAGTGTCCGTTTACATACCTGTGCATTTGGGCATCTGTTTATTAGCAAACGTTTACTCTATGCCTTCCATATTTCAGCTATGATGTCAAGGATGGTGAAGGAGGCAAGACGTGATTCTTGGTCTGCCTCTAAGAGCCTATACTTTTAATCTGGTAAAAGCCTGTTCTGTGCTGTGCTAACAGGCTTTCCCCATAATGCTTTAAACACGTTTTCACTGAATTGCTGACCTTAATGGATTAGCTGGTCTTTATCTCCATAGGCAAGAGGTTGTTTTTCTGGCCTTTTCACTCTGCTTTTAATATTCCCTTGGCTTTTCTTCTTGCTTCCCGTGGAGCTGCTGTAAACAGGTATCCCCAACAAGGCTTTTCTTCCTTTTTCCGATGTGGTCCATTTGCTAGAACAAAAGCTTCTGCTTATTGAAGAAAGTGAGGAGGACCTTAGGAAAGGAATATTTCTGATGTTAGGTGTTGAATTAGAGATTAGCATAATAGCCCGGTTTTGGTTTAATTTTGTAGATTTGATTCCCTCCAAATCGGTGTCCCAATGGGTGTGTCCATAGATGTTCAGAGGCTCTGAAATGTGCCCTTTCCAGAGACCCAGGTTCTACATAGAATTTATATACACACATCCCTGTGGAAAGGTATTAAACTCAGGAAGTGAAAAAAGCCAATGGACTTTAATTTAAAGAGACCTTTTCTCCCGCCTCATGTTTCACTATATTAGGAGAAATTATATGTTAAAAAAAGTAGATGCAGCCCCTGCCCTGGTCTTACCCACATCAGAAAAGGAACCTTGACAATATGGACAGAGCATTAGAGATTACATAGACAAATGAACATGGTAGTTGCAGCATGCTACCTTTGTCATCGGAAATGTTACTGCCTCCTCTAGTCCCCAATCCTTTTCATTTTTACTTTTAAACCTTCTTTCTTAAAATATTTATTTTTATTTTTCAATTACAGTTAACATACAGTATTTTATTAGTTCCAGGTGTACAACATAGGGATTAGACATTTCTATTATTTGCAGAGTGATTACCCTGATAAATCTAGTACCCATGTGACACCATACATAGTTATTACAATATTATTAACTATATTCCCGATGCTGTACTCTACATCTGCATGACTGTTTTGTAACTGCCAATTTGTATTTCTTAATCCCATCTGCTTTGTCACAGATCCTCCCAAACCCTTCCAATCTGGCAACCATCAGAATGTTCTTGTATCTATGAGTTTGTTTCTGTGTTGTTTGTTCGTTATTTTGTTTTTTAATATTCCACATATAAGTGAAATTATAAGATATTTGTCTTTCTCAGTCTGACTTATTTCACTCAGCACAATACCTTCTAGGTCCATCCATGTTGCTGCAGATGGCAAGATTTCATTCTTTTTTTATGTCTGAGTCATATTCCATTGAATATATGTACCACTTCTTCTGTTTATCTCTTTATCTACTGAAGAACACTTGGATTGCTTCCATATCTTGCTACTGTAAATAAGACTGTAAAAATCATTGAGTTCTAAGATCTCTGCCCTCTAAGAACTTGAAAGACTAAGACAAGGTTAACAAATACAAAGAAAATTAAGTTACATTTTTTAGTAAATAAAATTAAAGTCCAATTCTATTTGTGTCTTACTCTTGACTACACATCAGAATTTCCTTGAGTTTGGAGGTTTTGCTCATTATTGCATACCCAGGGCTCATGTGCACCAGTGGCTAGTGGATAAATAATGCATAAGTAATGTTGGTGGAAGGGTGAGGGACTGAAGAATAACTTGTATTAGTGTAGGAGGTCAGAGTTAGACAAATGCAACAATTCTGGAAAAGGTAAGGATGACTTATACAAGGATGGCTTTTGATTAGTAAGTAGGGGGAAGCCAGCTTTCCAGGAGAAGAGAATAAAGGTGAAGGCATCCACAACCATGGCTGCCCATGGGGCAGTGAGCTGTACTGACTTGTGGAGGGTGTGATGAAACAGAGCAGCTGGGGGAGGCATGGCCTGTTCCTGGAGCACCTTGAACATCAGAGGAAGTTAGTTTTGATATAAACACAGTGAAAACCATGGTTTGTGGCCAGGAGAGGTATATTGGTAAATAATAAATTAAAAAATAAATACTCTTAAAACCTATTGAAATTCATTTCTTTTTGTCTGAAAATACCCAGCATTGGGTTTCTGGGAGGCATTTCTGTCTCTGCTCTATTATTACCTCCCAAAGAGACAGGTGTTCATAGTACAAGGAAGAAAACATTTTCCTCAACCCCCTCTGAATCCCTAGTTGGGTCTGAAAAGTAAATGGACAGAGATTAAGCAGAAGAAATGCATAGAACATTGTTTAATGTAAGTTTTATGTGATACGGCAGCCTTCCTAAAGAATTGTAGACCAGAAGAAATAGTTAACCCTGACTATTTCTGTGCTGGATTTGATGAAAAGTGGGCAGTCGTGTAGAGATCTGAAAGGTCAGGGAGGATGAGGTGAGTGTGGTAAGCTGAGGGAAACTTAAAACTCGTTGGCTAGTTTCTTTTTGGCATCCCATCTTCTTTAGAGAGAAGGATGCTCCTTTTGTCCAGGTACAGAGAGGGCACCTCTCCCATGAGGGTTTTATGACTGTTTCAGGGGAGGAGACAAGGAAAGGTCAGCGTGACCTTCCTGCTTCTGCCCTTTTCTCAAACCCCTTCAGCTTAAAACATCCATTATGTCAGGGAGCCATGTTTTAGGGTAACCTTGTCCTGAATCCTATCACTAGCTTTGCAGTGTCCTGCCTACACCACCACCACCCCCCCCCCCCCCCCCCGCCGCCCACCTTTCCCTCCAGGACTTTGCCCTTTGTGCCAACACGCGTGGACAGGTCCCTACTTCAAGACACCATCCCTGTGTATATTTCCCTTAGGCCAGTGGTCGGCAAACTACGGCTCGCGAGCCACATGTGGTTCTTTGGCCCCTTGAGTGTGGCTCTTCCACAAAATACCATGGCCTGGGCGAGTCTGTTTTGAAAAAGTGGCATTAGAAGAAGTTTAAGTTTAAAAAATTTGGCTCTCAAAAGAAATTGCAATCGTTGTACTGTTGATATTTGGCTCTGTTGACTAATGAGTTTGCCGACCACTGCCTTAGACCATCCAGGCTTCTCAAATGAGTACCAGCTCCTGGCACAAATAACATACACTTCTACGAAGCTCCAGAAAGCCCAAAGACCTGTATGAATATTTATTAACCTTTTGCACTTGGATGTTGAGTGTGACTCGACACGGTTAGCAGCGGTAGCAGGAATCAAGAAAAAAGCAAGTGAGTGCAAAGGGTTAAGCTTCTAAGGCAAGAACCTGAAGGTGAGAATTCTGCTGAGAGGTCAGAGATCAGCTAGACCCTTTCAATGTTATAATGAGTGCTCATAGGAAGGACTTTGTTGAGTGAATGAGGCTCCTACGCTGGGCAAATTTTTCTAATTTAAATGTGCTTAGGGCATTTTCCCAGATTTGTTTTTCCAATGAATAATTTTATTGCTCTATTTGTATTTATAATATTTTGGGGTCTTTAATGGACAGATTGTTTTCAAATGCTTTCCGACTAAATCCTGCAATACAACTTTAAATCTGTCCCACTCCAGTGTAAGCATTTTGTCTTGCTACTGACACGTCGTGATTGCACCTTGCTTAATAAATGTATTTCTTTGCTTATGAAAATTGACACCATCAAAGCTAATCACTCTCTAAGTGACTGAAAACATCGTTCTCCCCCAGTGTGTATTCGCAGGGCATGGTTTTTGCATTTCAGGTGTTCTGTGCCACCTGTGTTTACATCTCTGCCTTATAAGCCTGCTCCTCCTTTAAGTCCGTGTTCCCTTAGAGACACCTTTCCACTGATTGTCAGTCTCCCTGTAGCTGCAGTTTCCAGCAATAATGAGGAATCCTACCATGGCATTATATACATACATACGGGCCTGTGTTTGATGTGCTCTGGGTCAACATAACTTAAAATGCATTGCTTATCATAGGCCAGATTTGTAGTCATCAGTGTTTATGAACATTCTGTATAATTGTGTGTGTGTTGTTGTGTTTTTTTTTAAAATAGAAGGCATGTTATTCTGTGACTGCTTTGGAACCAGAAAACCATCAGCATTCAAAATAAAACTCCTATAGGGGAAATGGAAAGTCCCCAAACCAAACAAACCTATAGATAGTCTGACCTGTACACAATAGTAAAGACAGACAGAAAGAAAATAACTTTATATATTTACGAAAGATATGTGTTATTGTATGCCACATAAACCACATTATTATTAAATCAAATTTACAGACTGTTAACCAGGTGTTAGAAAGTAGGGTTGTGAGTCATAATGCTAATCCTACTAATCAATCTAGAAACAACCTAGATGTTTTAAAAACATTTTCAAGACTATGGAATTGAAGAAAAAAAAAAACTATTTCTTATTTCTCACTTACCTTGCTACAAAAAAAAAAAAAAGAAAGAAAGAAAGAAAGAAAGAAAGAAAGAAAGAAAGAAAAGAAAAGAAAAAAAGAAAAAAGAAACAAGAAAAGAAGAAAAAAAATCAAAGTAACATGAAAGGATTCTTCCCTGAACAGCCCAAGATAATTGGTTTTGAAAGAGAGTCAATGAGCAAATGTTTGCCATGGCTTTTGTCCTAAGGCAATGCAGTTCTGACAGTCAATGCTTTGACTCTGCTCCTTAAGGGGCTTTTGTAAATAGCAGGTTTTCATTGTTAGGAAGTAAGGTGCTAAACTTCCTGAACCAAGTGACATGATATGAAAGTATTCTTTTTTTTTTTTTAATGTTTTCTTAAGTAAGTCTGCTTGACTCTAGATTTTCAATGATGCTCAGGAATGAAAGTTTCTTTGTTAAAGAGATCTTATTTAACGGATACATTATGATTTGATGGATACCCTCTGACTTCTTTTCTGATTTCTCCCCTTTCCCTCACCTTCCATCTACTTATGTTCCCCAGGGATTTCTCCTTCATTCTCTCCTCTAAGGTTTCTTCCTCCTCACACTTAAAACCAATTCATTTCCTTAAACTCTCATGATTAGTGGAGGGTTGCTAGGCAGACTATTATCTTAGTACTAGAAGCCCTGTGCACGAAATTCGTGCACGGCAGGGGGTTGTCCCTCAACCCAGCCTGTACCCTCTCCAATCTGGGACTCCTGGAGGGATGTCCGACTGCCCGTTTAGGCCCGATCCCATCGGGCCTAAACGGGCAGTCGGACATCCCTCTCACAATCCAGGTCTGCTGGCTCCCAACTGCTTGCCTGCCTGCCTTCCTGATTGCCCCTAACCGCTTCTGCCTGCCAGCCTGATCACCCCCTAACCACTCCGCTGCCAGCCTGGTTGATGCTTAACTGCTCCCCTGCCAGACTGTTTGCCCCCAACTTCCCTCCTCTGCCAGCCTGGTCACCCCTAACTGCCCTCTCCTGCAGGGTTGATCACCTCCAATTGCCCTCCCTTGCAAGCCTGGTCCCTCTCAACTGCCCTCCCTTGCAGGCCGGGTGCCTCCCAACTGCCCTCCCCTGCTGGCCATCTTGTAGTGGCCATCTTGTGTCCACATGGGGGCAGGATCTTTGGCCACATGGGGGCAGCTATATTGTGTGTTGCAGTGATAATCAATCTGCATAGTACTCTTTTATTAGATAAGATAGAGGCCTGGTGCACGGGTGGGAGCCAGCTGGTTTGCCCTGAAGGGTGTCCCGGATCAGGGTGGAGTTCTCTTGGGGCGTGGGGTGGCCTGAGCGAGGGGCCTGTGCTGGTTTGCAGGCGGGCCATGCCCCCTGGCAACCTAAGCGGAGGCCCTGGTATCTGGGATTTATTTTCCTTATACAATTGAAACTTTGTAGCCTGGAGCAGAGCCAAGCCTGCTGTTCCTTCCGGGGCGGCAGCCATCTCTGTGCCAGTTAATTCACCTTCTACAGTTGAAACTTTGTTGCCTTAAGCGGGTAGGCCCGGCCAGGGTGTGCTTTAAAGCTTTGCTTCCCCTGTTGCCGCCGGCAACCCTGGCCTGCTCTCTCAAGCTCCATTCTGTTGCCATTTGTTTGAATTTGTTTACCTTCTATAATTGAAACTTTGTAGCTTGAGTGGCGGCTTAGGCCTGCAACAGCTATGGAAAGCTTGGCTTGCTCTGTTACCTGGGAAACCTTGCTCTCTGTGGCTGTAGCCATCTTGGTTTGGGTTAATTTGCATACTTGCCCTGATTGGCTGGTGGGCGTGGCTTGGCTGGTGGGCGTGGCTTATGTAGCGGAGTGATGGTTAATTTGCATATTACCATTTTATTAGAGAAGATGATCTCTAACTGGGTTCTTACCCCTGAACTTCCAATTCTCATTTAGCCCAGACCAGTGGTCAGCAAACTCATTAGTCAACAGAGCCAAATATCAACAGAACAACGATTGAAATTTCTTTTGAGAGCCAAATTTTTTTTAACTTCTTCTAACGCCACTTCTTCAAAATAGACTCGCCCAGGCCGTGGTATTTTGTGGAAGAGCCACACTCAAGGGGCCAAAGAGCCACATGTGGCTCGAGAGCTGCGGTTTGCTGAACACTGGCCCAGACCTCTGGGCATATCCTGGTACTAAAACACACACGTTTAAAATGGAACTCATCATTTTGTCAAGTCAATTTCTTCATCTGCTCTTTTATGTTTGTTATCTGTGACATTGTCTCGCCATCTTCCCAGCATGTAAGGATTTAACCTGGGAGATATTTTTTTAATATTTCCCCATCCCATCCCTAATCCCAACTCATCAAATCAGTTTCCTAATTGGTTAATTGTTCTTGTGGAGTGCCTTGCATCTTTCTTGTCCTCCTTTATTATTTTTTCTCTGTCTGTTGCAGTGACCTGGTGATTTTCTTCTATCAGTTTTCTTCCAATGCAATCCTCTATAACTCTGTCAGATTCATGTCAATGAAGAAGCAGAGGGATCAGATTAATGGCTCCCCATTGCCTACAAAATAAAATACTCATCGCTTCTCGGCCTTTTGGCTAAGATCAAGTGCAAAATAAAATACTCATACCTTGACTTCCAGGTTTCTTCATGCTCTGTCCCCACCAACTTTCACAACCTTGAAAGTAGTGATTTTTGTGGTTTAAATACCTAGACCACAAGTAATTCCAACCAATGAGAGGTTTGACGTCTAACTTAACTAAATTCCCCATAGATAACAATTGCTCACGAGCATGCTCCAGTCCCCAGCACATACAATCCTCTCCACAGCACTGGCTCCTCTCCACCAGCCAAGCTCAACCACCAGTTTTCAGTGAAAATGACTTCTGATCATTTCTCCTTTCTCTGAACCAGGAGGTAGTTGTTTACTGTAGACCCACTGGTCTTCCCATCCTTGACTTTCTCTGAAGTATCTTCTCAACTAAGCTTCATTGAAGCTTCTGATTACTTGGGTGCCATTTCACTTAGTTTTGCTATACACTCTCAGACTTCTTCCGTCCTTCTGAGCTTGTATTTCATGAAGATTTCTATGACCTCCTTTTAGAATATGGGTATAGTAGCATGATAGAAAACAAGTTAAGCCTTATGTTTACTTTCAGCACTATTCTGACTCATAGCCATTCTGACTATGGCCAGCTTTCTGGTTGTGGGACGAGTGTAATCCCACAAGGTTCAGTGCCCAGAAGAACCCCATGCTTGGAGTTTACTGTTCTGTAGCTACTGTCCTGAAATTCTTAATAATTCCATCTTTGGATTTATATAAACCTCCCCTTGCCTCCATGCATACCCAGGACTAGTTCTGGGCTCTCCAATCCCCTGAGCCTGGTCTGCACCCCCCCCCTTTTCCCACCTATTGACCACCTTTGCTGCCCACTTCCCATGACAGGAACCTAGATATGGGCATGCAAACCCTATGTCTCAAGTCAGGGCATGGAAGCCACCATCCTAGCCCAAGGTTGGCAATATTATGACACATTTTTAGCATCATTAGTTTATTATTATATAATTGTTTCCTCCAAATTATTAGGATGCTTATCACATGCCTACTGGTAAATCCTTATGTATTATAAATTCTTTATAAACAGGTAATATTTTTGTCTCATCAATCTTTGTATCTTCCACAGCACTGTTATATAACAGATACTTAATATCTGTATATAGAATGAATTATTTTTGTGCTAGGTTGAACCATAAAAAATTACTGGATTTAGGATAAAAATAATTGGATATTGACAATTTTACAAGGAATGTATCTTCTTAGTGTCAGTTTACTTCTATAACTTTATTTTTTAAATATATTTTATAGATTTTTTACAGAGAGGAAGGGAGAGGGAGAGAGAGTTAGAAACATCGATGAGAGAGAAACATCAATCAGCTGCCTCCCGCACACCCCCTACTGGGGATGTGCCCACAACCAAGGTACATACCCTTGACCGGAATCGAACCTGGGACCCAACACTCTATCCACTGAGCCAAACCAGTTAGAGCAATATAACTTTAAAAATCAAAATTAATTGAAAAATTAAAATTTGTACCCCCCCCCTTTTTTTTTTATAATACTCTGCATGACATCTAATTCTTAAGGCCATATAGTGATTTATGTACCCATTTTTTTTAGGAAGGTACAATAAAACATTAACTAGAATTTACATGTTTAATCTCAAATATCTAATTACTTTATTTAGTAATGAAGATTATACCTTTAGGAGATTTCAGTTCCCCTTTCTCCCTTATTAAACACTAGAGGCCCAGTGCATGAAATTCATGCACGGGGGGGGGGGGGGGCGTCTCTCAGCCCGACCTGTACCCTCTCCAATCCGAGAGCCCTCAGGGCATGTCCTGCTGACCTTAGGCCCGCTCCCTGTGGTTCTCTGCTCTCTGCGGGGCTTGCCTACTCCACACTATAGCGATGGGCAAGCAAGCCCTGCTGGGTGCTACCTGCAGCTGCGCTTGTCTGCTCCTGGGTCGCCGCGGCAACAGCCAAGCAGGCCCTGCTGTCTGCTGTCAAGCTGCGCCGCTGCACCCACCCCCAGGCCCACCCTGAGGTTGCCTGTCCAGCCCTGCCTGGCTCCCTGGGCCCCACAGCAGCTGCGGCCGCTGGGTTCTGGCCCTGCCTCCCACTTTGGCCCTTGAAGCAGCCTAGGCGGCTGCTGACCAGGCCCTCCCCCAGTGCAGGAGCATGGAGGCGGGTCCGGGCGCGGGCGTCACCACAACCCTCGAAAGCTGATGGGGGCAGGTCTGGGCACCACCGCTGCCGCCCCTTGAACGCTGATGGGGGCGGGTCTGGGCGCCACTGCCGCTGCCCTGCAAACGCTGATGGGGGCGGGTCTGATGGGGGCGGGTCTGATGGAGGCGGGTCTGGGAGCCACCGCTGCCGCCCCGCGAACGCTGATGGGGGCGGGTCTGGGCGACACCACCTCCGCCCCGCAATCGCTGATGGGGGTGGGTCTGGGCGCCACCACTGCCGCCGCGTGATCGCTGATGGGGGCGGGTCTGGGCCAATCCGGCCGTTGAGAGGCCACCCCGAGTCCCGCCCCCCAGCCTCCCGCCAGCCCAATCGTGGGCGTAGCGGAGTGATGCTTATTTGCATATTACTCTATTATTAGATATGATGATAATAAATATTATTCAATCTTACTTTGATAATTTGTGATATAGAATTTAAAATAATAATTTTTTCATTGAATAATACCATAGTTATAGGTTAATAAAATTCATGAAATTACTTTTACTAGTAATTTTTGCTTACCAAAGGCTGTATTTTAGAAGTTGATTTTATTGTTATAATTATTGTTGTTTAGAATAGAATCAACTTCTATCCTTAAAAGTGTGGTGCAGTCAAAATTTGATTATGTGAGAATTCTGTTATGGTTTTTTTTTAAGTTAATTGAAGAGGGTTTTTTTGTTTATTTTAATTTTTATCTTTATTGGATTTATTGGTGTGACATTAGTTAATAAAATTATATGTATTTCAGGGGTCCAATTCTATAACACATCATCTGTATATTGTGTATTCACCACCCCAAATCAAGTTTTCTCCTATCACCATTTATCCCCCCCTTTACCCACTGTACCTCCCCTACTCCCCTATATCTCTGGTAATTACCAAACTGTTGTCTGTTTGTGAAGGAATTAAGTTCATTGAAGTTTATTCTTTATTTGTCATCTATCTATCAGCTATCTATCTTCATAGCCTGAATTGTTTTTAAATTAATACAAGTAACAGAATAATAAAAACACCAAAATTTTAAATGTTTCCCATAATCCTATATGATAAAAGGGTAATATGCAAATTGACTGAGTGGAGGAATGACTGGTTGCTATGACACACACTGACCACCAGGGGGCAAACGCTCAATGCAGGAGCTGCCCCTTGTTGGTCAGTGTGCTCCCACAGGGGGAGCATCGCTCAGCCACATGCAGCAGTGGTGGCAGGGCTAAGGATGTCCGACTGACGGCTTAGGTCCACTTCCCACGGGCCTAAGCCATCAGTTGGACATCCCCAGAGGGCTTCTGGACTGCAAGAGGGCACAGGCTGGGCTGAGGGACTCTCCCCACCACCCCCCAGTGCATGAATGTCATGCACCAGGCCTCTAGTTGTTGAATAATGCATGATTTTCATATCCTATCATTTGTCTGCATAATTATTTTTGGAAGCAAGTTCTCTATCTTCACACTTTATTGCACTAAATGTTCCACTACCTTGAAGTAAAAGTCTCCACTTTCCTTGGGCCCTCATTCATCTGTTCTAGACACTGGATGGAAAAATGAAGGTTCATGGCCAATGTGTCTGTGAGAAGATCTGAGCCAAGTATACCAGTACCCCTAAATGCTAGGCAGACATATTCACTACATCTTGCTTACTGGGCAAACTTTGTAGTTTAGTTTTATAGTGACTATTTCCAATCTTGCTCAGCTGTCTGGGAAATTTTTCTGAATATGATTCGCCCTCCCTTTGCCACAAATCTGTGTGCTTATGAAAAAAGATAAAATTATTGCCTCATGCATTCTTCAGCACACTGCTCTGTTTCAGTAAAAATACATGGGTATTCAACTTTTTAAAAACTGCCTGCATGGTGAAAGTAGAAGTTGGATAATTTATGCAAGAGAGCAGAAAGCCGTAAAATAGTAGGATAGTAACATCAAAATATCATACAACTGTGAAGTGATTTTAATATTTTCACCATCTTTGTGTAAATTCATTATCTGCAAACCTACCACATTGTTGAAGCAAATTGTGTGTTCACTTGTATTTGAAATGTTAATCCTTCAAAAAAGCACTAAAATTCCAAAGCCTGCCAGTATTTAACGAGGGCTTTGCCAGTCCTTTAAGCAACCTCCTAACAACAACAACAAAGGCACCTGATTTAAGACATCATATAAACTATAGCAAGTTATCCTATATAATAAAAGCCTAATATGCAAATTGACCAGGGGCAGCTCCTGCATTGAGCATCTGCCCACCCCCAGAGGGAGGCAACTGGTGGCAGTGGGAGGCAGGGCTGGCCGGTGGACAGCACCAGGCTGCCAGCCAAGGCAGGTGCCAGCAAGGCCCCCGCCCCCATCATCCCTCCCGCCGGTCGCCCCACAGATTGGCCCTGATCACCAGCCAGGCCTAGGGACCCTACCCTATATATTGGGAAGAGTCTCCTAGATTTAAAAATTAAAACCTGACAAGGCTACTCTAACACTGAATAAACAGGATGTTGACATGCATGGACTCTGGCTTGCACATTTTGTGGTCAGCCCTTATTCTGACACTTATAACTGTGTGACAAATCCAATTACTTCTCTCTGCTTCAGTTTTTCCACCCATAAGATGGGGGAAATGGTACGACTATCTCAGAAGGTTCATGTTATGTACTACTTTATAATCAGGGCAAAAATATAGCTGCCCATACAACAGCAAGATGCCTTTCACCTGTATGAAAAGTGTGGTCTCTGGTGTATGCAGTATCCCGGATTGCGAGGGGGATGTCCAGTTGTCCCCAAGGGCGCGAGCCAGGCCGAGGGGACCCCTCCCCCCGCCCCCGTGCAAGAATTTTGTGCACCAGGCCTCTAGTGGTAAAATAATTTAGATGATAGAAAACATACATCGTGAACTAGATACTCATTTTTTCTCTCCCTAAAAAATGTTATAAGCACAGGCCTCTAGTACTTACCAGCTGTCTGTCATTGAAGATAATTATGCAATTTCTTTCATTCAATTTCTCCACCATAAAATGGAGATAATATTTACTTCACATTCCTATTGGGAAGATTGTGTGAAATTATTCACTTAATCAAATAACCTAGCAACTATCATTCAGCCCCTCCTGTGTGCTAGACACTTGCTGGAGTCAGGTTAGGGAAGGCCTGGAGACCCCACCTTCATAATGCGCTGGGCCCTACAAACAGCATCTCTCAAAAATGGTAATTATCAAAATAGTCACCCCTTTCTTTCCACTTACAACTTATGCTCTGTGGGAGCCTGGTTTGTTAGAAGAAAAAGTCATAAAATAATAGTACCCTTTTCCATAAAATTCAACTCTATTTTCCAACTGTAATGTCAGGAATACTAGAACTTCCAGCCATCGCTTTCAGGGGTTAGTGCTGACTGTGGTCATGAGATGCGGGAGCTGTGCTTCAGCGGCCAAGTGCATCCTCTCCGGCCATCCAGTTAGTGACCAGTGCGGGGGGAGACTATGAGAATGTTTTAATGAAAAATAGTTATATGCACAAAATACCATGTGTCATAATCTGAATATACCAAATACATACATTTGGCTTTCGAAAAACCTTTTTTCTTCTTTTTTTGGTACAATACACTTCAGATTCTCTTTGAATAGAGAGCTCACCTCATGAGCTCCTTTTAAAAATGTTTTGATTGACGAGATGGCCTTCAGCTTTTCAGGAGTATTTACAATATGTTAATTTTTCAAAATAATTTAATAACATTTACTTACTTTAGAAATAATAGTTAAATGAAGAGAAAACATCACCACCGTGTGTCCAGGGACGTTGTATTTCACAACATCAGGGTCATCGTTCATCCTGTATTTTGTGAGAATGCCGCGGGCCGGAGTGGCTCAGGGCAGCGCGGCCCTGTGTATTTATCCAGTGCGAAGTTCAGGAGTAGGTGTATCCACAGAGTCCTTCTACCTTCTCCGTCTCCTTTAGTCCTTTCTTTTTCAGACCATATGCCCTAGTGACCCAGGGCCCTTTACCTTTGGTTTCTCATCCAAATATGCTGTGTGAAGCTAAGGGCTTATAGAATACAGGATCTAGAGCTTTCATTACAGGCAGGACTGTCCCTTTCCCTTTGAAAGTGGCACTTTCCGCCTTCCGTTCACAACAATAGGTCATTAATAAATTTTCCAGAAATTGTTAATATATTTACTCCCCCATATGTGAGAGAACATGAATGTACACAGGTATGTATATTTGTATTACATGCACACACACACACACACACACACACACAGAGAAAAATAAGTTACCCACAGTGGCAAAAGTGACAAATATCAAAGGAAAACATTTTAGATGCTGGGACAGGGATGCAGGGATGCAGTAGAGAAGATATTGTGGTCTGTGGAAGTTTCTGTTTCTCAAATCAGACTAAAGAGGCGGCTGCATAATCTTTTTGCAGGTGTAAGGGTGCACCTGCTGTCACAGTCTGTAGGACTGTATGTGATTTAGTGTCTTACACATGTCTCAGATCTCTCAGAGTATGTCTTGTATTTTAGATGTGTTTGTTTGTTCTTTAATAGCCTGTATACAGGCACTTGGGCAAACCACTAACTTTCATTTCATTTAGAATAGCCAGTGACCTGGGGTAGCAAATAGTGTTGCTGCCCCACCCTCCTTCACGCCCAGCCTCCGGGCTGCCAGCACCTGCGTTTGTTGCTGGCAGGCCTCTTGCCACCACAGTATGCTCTCTCCTCCCATGTGGCAGGCAGAAAGTGCCAAGGGATTGATGGCTCTGGAAGCAGCCCTGACCCAAAGACCAGCAGGAGCTGGTGGGTGACTACCCCACCAGCAGGGTGTGACCACTGGAAGGTGTAACAGCATTCTACGCTGGCTCCCTGTATTTCTCAGTGGAATCACGCTCAGCCGAATTACCCACATGAAAACTTGCTTAATTAAGGAAAATTCCCTGGGTTTCATTTTCTTCCCCACCAGTGGCTTTTGGGGGTCAGCTCACAATTAATGACTCACATGCAAATTTGGGGGTGTACTTGTGGGGAGCCCCCCATAAAATAAAACACTCTGGCAGAATGTGGTGTTTTGTTTTGTTTTTATGAATTTAGGTTCATCCTACAGATTATCTTTGTTTTCAGGGTTATCAGTTTTCCAAAAAAAAGACTAAAATAATCTGATCAACAGTTTTGTAAGCCAGGATAGATTTTTGCCAGAAAAACTGCAAAACTTTATTTTCAGAGTTTTTTAGGGTATAATTTTCAAATCTCCCCACTAAATAAATACGTGATGGTCTCTAACATTTATTTCTCTGCTTATCGTTGTAAACAGGTACCATTAGTTGAACAGCATTTATTTAAAAATATATTTTTACTAGAGGCCTGGTGCACAAAATTCATGCACGGGGGAGGAGGGGTGTGTGTCCCTCAGCCTGCACCCTCTCCAATCTGGGACCCCTCGAGGTAGGATCGGGCCTAAAAGTCAGACATCCCTCTCACAATCCAGGACTGCTGGCTCCCAACTGCACCTGCCTGCCTTCCTAATTGCCCCTAACCGCTTCTGCCTACCAGCCTGATCACCCCCTAACCACTCCCCTGCCAGCCTGATTGATGCCTAACTGCTCCCCTGCCAACCTGCTTGCCCCTAACTGCCCTCCCCTTGCAGGCCTGGTACCCCCTAACTGCTCTCCCCTGCAGGCCTGGCCCCTCCCAACTGCCTTCCCCTGCTGGCCTGATCGTCCACAACTGCCCTCCCTTGCAGGCCTGGTCCCTCCCAACTGCCCTCCCCTGCTGGCCATCTTGTGGTGGCCATCTTGTGTCCACATGGGGGCAGCCATCTTGTGTGTTGGAGTGATGGTAAATTTGCATATTACTCTTTTATTAGCTAGGATAGAGGCCTGGTGCACAGGTGGGGGCTGACTGGTTTGCCCTGAAGGGTGTCCCGGATCAGGGTGGGGGTTCCCTTGGGGCATGGAGTAGCCTGGGCGAGGGGCCTGTGGTGGTTTGCAGGCTGACCAAGCCCCTCTGGCGATCCAAGTGGAGGCCCTGGTATCTGGGATTTATTTATCTTCTATAATTGAAACTTTGTAGCCTTGAGCGGAGGCCAGGGCTGTGGGAGCTTGGCTTCCTCCATTGCTGGGGAAACCCAAGCCTCCTGCTCGCTCTGTGGCTGCAGCCATCTTGGTTGGGTTAATTTACATACTCACTCCTGATTGGCTGGTGGGCATGGCTTGTAGATGTAGCAGAGGTATGGTCAATTTGCATATTACTATTTTATTAGATAGGATTGATTTCAGAGAGGAAGGGAGAGGGAGAGAGATAGACACATCAATGATAAGACAGAGTCATTGATTGGCTGCCTCCTGCATGCCCCCAAACCTTGACTGGAGACTGAGCCCACAACCCAGGCATGTGCTGTGACTGGAAGTTGAACAGTGACCTCCTGGTTCATAGGTTGATGCTCAAGCACTGAGCCACACCAGCTGGGCTGAACACCATTTTTGACCAGAATTTGTTTGATGATACATTTTATATTTTAACTCAATTTGGTTTTTAAGATCTCATGCTTCCAAGTAAAATGCATTTTTAAAAGCCACAAAATTTACCTCTTTATTATTACCCCAGCTCCCAATCTCTGTAATCACTGGCCCATGCCCATCAAACATCTTTCCATAATAGCATCTGAAACAGGAATGTAAAGAATATTAAACCAAGTTCAAAAAGATTGCACCAAGAGGATTTTCCTTCTGAAGCATTTTTGTCCTACTCTTTAAGTTCCGCATGTTATATTCTAAGCAGTAACTTTTCATACAGATAATTGGAATGTGCTTTTTTTTTTTTTATTACTCCAACCTCTCACCCCATTGTGATAGCATCCAGATTAGAATTGTTAAGTGGCTGTTTCTCATAATTAGGCCGACAACACACTCAGAAAATGATAAGATGAATTTTCAGAATTTCCAATGGTTGACAGGCCAGTTAAAACTGGAAATAAACTCATCATCTCCATGTTTTGCTAAATTGTTCTAGAGGACTTGTTATATATATTTTTTACTTCTAAGGAAAATGTATAAACTTAGTTAAAGTAATTCAGTTCTTTATTTAATTCTTTTTTAAAATAAGCTTCCAAGTGTGTATTGTACTAGTACATATTAATTAGTGCAGGAAGATATAAAGAAAATTAAACATTGTAGCAAAGAGTATGCTTTTAAAAAGTGTGTGCATAAATATTTTTTTTTAAATCAATACATGTATATGTTATCTTAGTCCATTTGGGCTGCAATAACAAAATACCACAGACTGAGTAGTTTATAAACAAAGAAATTTCTTTCTCACAGTCCTGGAAGTGTGGGGTCAGGGTGCCTGCATGGGAGGGTGAGGGCTGGCTTTGGGGCAGGGACTTCTCATTGTATCCTCACGTGGTAGAAAGGGTGAGAGCTCACCAATCCTACCCCTGAGAGCTGCACAGTCAGGAACGAATCACTTCCAAAGGCCGCGCTTCCTAATACTACCATCCCATTGGTCTTTCAGATTTCAACATATGAATTTTTTGGGGTGGGGGGAGGACACAAACATTCACACCGTAGTACTTATGTACCCCGCTCTACTTACAAGTAAGTTGTGTGTGAACAGGTTAGACTTTGGGACCATTCTGACTGGCTCCATATGCTGTGCTGAACAGTGAGCGTTTGCTTTGATGCATCTGTAAGAAAGAAACCCTCTCTCCATGTGTCATCCCCATGAAATGGACATCAGGCCTAGAATGTGTACACGTGGACGTAGAGTAAAGGAACTGCCTTTACCCCAGATAGCTCTCACACAACCACTCTAAATTATTTTTCTTAGTGATCAAAAAAGGGCGTTAGCCTGTGCCATTAGGCTCCATAATCATCTTTCTTACACGGCCTAATTCTGGGGGTCCTCTAAGCAACCCACCGTCTCGTGTTGCTATTCCCCACCGCATCACCAGAAAAGAAATAGCCAGCGTGTCCACTGAAGAATGTATTCCCGTCACAAGTTATTTTCCTTCCTTCCCAGACAAACTGACTAGAGCTGCCTGCTTGGAGAATTCCAAATGAGCTTCAGTCCGAGGGGCTGTCTTTCATAAGGAATTTTGTCAAAGAAAAAACATGTAGAGAAAAACAGACAGGCACGTTGACTTCCATGCAGTGACAAAACAAAGTGCTTGAGCCACTTATTTAAGAAACAGGCCTGGGCAAACAGAATTGGGTTGTCTAATCGTATTATCACATTATCACAGGCCTGCCCACACAGCAGCAGCGCTACTGACCTCCCTCTGACTGGAGACTTCCTTGTTTTTGTCACCCCCTAAATCCTTCAGTTGATATCAAAACAGAAATAAAACCAGCATCCAAATCTGTTTGTGTGTAAATAAAATTTTGCTTTTGGCTATAAGTATCTTTATGTAGGCTCTTATGACATTATCTGAATAAGAAAAAAAATAAACAGAATCCTTGTCTGTCCCATATATTTAACTTTTTATTAATCTTCTTTTCAAGTGGGCAGGGTGGGGGCGGGGCTTACTCAAGGAGGCTCAGCTCCATGTAAATCACCCTGAGAGGAGTAAGTTAAATTGCTGGCCTCAGTATCTTACTATCTCTTGGGAAGCAGACATATACACAGCTGTGATTCAGAGCCGTATGTGAGAAGTTGTAGAAAAGGTATAAAGTGCTGTAAGAGCCGGAGGGGAGAGGAGGGGGTTGTCTGCAGACAGGAAAGCTACCATGAATCATTTTCTCTGAGGTTTCTTTCTTTATCGGAATTTCATGAGTCTGTAGCTCTCTCAGCGTGACCAACCCAACTGAGCTATTGGAACTATGTGGCCATGACTTTAAATGAACCTCCCTCGATAGGAAACCCACGTCCGGTATATAGAATAGATATTGGTATTCCGCTGTGACCATCTGGAGCTCATCTCTCCTCATGTTGGCTTGAGAATAGAGCTCTGAAGTTGGGGAAGGCAGCTGCAGTCCCTCCTGTAAAACAGCCAAGTTGAATGCCTCAAATGGACGCCTGGGTTCTGAAATTTGATGCAGGTTACTGAGTGGGAGGAATTTCAAAAACATGTACCTGAATCCCACAAGGGCACACCAGGGTGAGCCAGGAAATTGTTGCCACTGCTTAATAACTCCCAGGCTGTGCCCTGTGCAAGCCCAGCAAGCATCAATTACATGGACTCAAGGGGAGTGAGTCTTCTGTAGTTGCCCCGTAGCAGCCTGCACACCCGTGGGAAATTTGCTTCTGAAAGTAATTTTTCTCAGTCTCCGTCTTTTACATCAGAAAAGGGCACCTCTTTTGTGCAGCAACAACAAAAATGATTGTTTGATATTTAGAGAAATATTTTGTGTGATATCATTAATTTAAATCATCATGGTTTACATTTCACAAAGCACTTTGATCCTTATAATTCTGTTGGGAAGTAGATTAGGAGTTATTAGTCCATTTTCTGTAAGTGGAGATGAGCTGCCAAAAGATTAAGTAATGTGACTTACAGCCATCACACATAAGTTTAAAGCACAAGAGTTTCTACCTTTGGGAAAATCTCATTACTAATCCACTTCCTAATGCATTGTAGAAATGAATTAATTAATAATTCATGAGCAAAGGAGTTTATTAGCTCTAATTTGCTAACCCCATCTGCCATTATTTTTTAATTGAATTTTAGAGAGAGAAAGGGAGAGAGAGAGAGAAACATTGATGTGATCCACTGCCCCCTGCAGGTTGCCCACCAGGGATTGAGCCTACAACCTGGGCATGTGCCCTGACCACGAATTGAACCAGCTACCTTTTGGTGTTCAGACAATGCCCAACCAACTAAGCCACATGGGTCAGGGCTGCCATTATTTTTATAAGCAGAGATTCCTGAAGTTCCACTGACCTAGTGGAGACACATTACAGTGACATTAGAGGCTCTCTCTCCAACCAGTTACCCTTGCCAATTGTCTAATTACTGTGAAAATCTCAATGATCTGTCACGCATGGCCCCATAAAAAAAATCTTCCTACCACCATCAGTATTCACCACTTTCCTTTCTTCTACACCAGCATTTTTAGTGAGATTTTCTTCTAGAACTTCCATGCATCTAAAATGTCATTGTGTGTTTGATGCTGAAATGGGGAGATTGCCTCTCTTTCCTTTTGTGTTTAATTCTATTAGAGATACTGGCTCCTGTTCTGCCTCACATCCTGATAGTTCATAAGATTTATAGAGGAAACGGCTAAGTCACACAGAGGAAGGGTTTATAGTCCTAGTTCCTCCCACCCCAGGACAAATCCAAATGTCTGATAACCATGAAGTACTCAGAGTTTTGTCTTTCTCTCTATTGACCAAGGCTTTGATACTGGTTTGAGCTTTTATGACTTCATATTTACTTAGGATGACTTTTCCCCCAGAAGGTTCATCAGTCCCTCATGCCAATAGACTTGTGAGAGATACCCTACCAATCTTCCAGACACAGTTGGGCGTGTATGGTGTTATGGGGCGACCCGCAAGAGACGACCACCAGAGACAGAGATCAAAATGTATGAGCCTTTATTAAACTGGCCAGCGACTACAGTTGCAGCACTTCACCGAACTGCAGTGCCGACCACAGGTGTTACAGCAAATTTATACTCAGAATCCACAAGAGGGAGTTAGGACAATGACAACCCAAAGGTTACAAAAGTTATTCAGCCGTTTCCAAGAAACTCAGGGCACAGGTGCAACGCCTGGGCACACTTGGCCGGAGCTTGAACCCCCACTTCCCTCTAAACTCCAACCCATTGTTCAGTGACCTGCTCTACCTCCCTCTGACCTAAGGCATCCTGCCTCCAGGCAACGGAGGAGCTGTGCAATGTTTGCAGCCCAGAACAATGGGAACTGGAATCGATAACACAATTTAAGCTTGAGCTGGTGTCTCAACATGCCATCCCTCAGTTACATTTTCTGTAAATTCAAACAAACTTTATATTCCAACCACATGAGACTTCCCTGCAGTATTGAAATAATCATGACTTACCCATGGGTTAAGAGAGACATTTTTACTTATGAAAAGAAGAAATTTGCTGGGGCTATATTTATGCCATTAAACTATCGTGTTTGACGGATTAACATTTTTACTTATCTCTGAGTTGTTTTGGAGATTTAAAGGACACAGGTGTTCTCTGAAAGAAAATTAACAGCATGCTCCCACTGGCAGATGTGTGTCAAAATGGGATTGGTTAAGATAAATGTATTTGGAAAAGAACCTATTGTGTTTAAGTTTTCATGTAGTAGTATGGCTGCTCCAACTTCAGAGTCTTCCTGTTATTAGCCATTTGAACTAACAGGTGATAGAAGGCCTTAAGACTGAGAGGAAAAAAAAAATAGGAAGAATCATGTGCTTGTTATTAAGAAACTTCTGAGAAAACAAAGCCACTTTAAAACATAAAGAGGTTTTCTTTGAAAAATTAATTTCCTAAAACTCGAGGGCTCTTTTATTTTGGCAAAAAAAAAGAAGGTAGCTTCTACTACTTCCAAATATTATTCACGTCAATAGTAAGAATTAGGATGTCATACAGAAAACAGGTCAATGGAGGTGATAGTTTCATTTGAGTCACAGTCATAGATTATAATAAAAGTTTATTTTTAGAGGAGATGATATACTGTCGCTAAGATTATGTCTGTGTGCTAAACTACCCCAGAATGTAGTGGTTTAAAAACAACAGTGATGTATTGTTTTTCACCATTTCCTGGACCCTCTGGATTCAGTGAGCCAACCTTGTGCTCCACATGGTGTTGTGGAGATCACGCCAGCAGCTGGAACGTTCAAGATTGCTTCATGTCCTCCAGAGTCACTCTCTAATGACCCGTCACTGCACAGTAGCCTAGGCTTCTTTACAGTTTGGCTGTTGTGGGAGGGGTGTTAGAGTCAAGTTCATATTTAACTTTCTAAGGTCTGCTAGTTAAGCTGTCTGAGACTTGGGCAAATGGCCTGCAGGCACTGGTTTTGTGAGAGTTCCCACTGGGGCTCCAGCTCTGGCTTTGAATCGAGGCTCTGCCGCTCACATCCAGGGAGGTGACGTTATTTGCCTGAGGCCTTAGGTCTTGTCTTCTCCTTTTGCATAATGTGGATAATGACAGAACATACAGAATTATTGAAAAATAAAATAAGTTTATATAAAGTTCTATTATCTTTATTTCACTGATGAAAAAGATTCAAAAAATGTTAATTAGCTTATTCAAAGTCACATAGTTACTAAGCAATGTGGCTGGGACTTAAGTTATAACACTGTGTTTAGCACATAGTAAACACTAATTTAAAAATTACTGATAATAGAGATATTCAGACATATCTTAAAAAGACACTATTCAGCTTAATTTGACATTTAATACCATCTTGCAGGCCTCTCACATTTATGACTGTAGTTAAAATAGTAAGCTTAAATTTAATGGTGATAAAAATATGTTTGGACTGAGCTAAAATTATTAAATACTTAAAGATGATATAATAGTACATTACTTGCCACTATAACGTAAGTAAGAGTGAACAATTTTCCCCCAAATAATTGATTTTATTTTTATGTTTAATGCTGTGTTTGTTTATTACTTTCAGTCCTTATATAGATTCAGAGGGCCTTCCCCTTAACACCCATTCTCTCCATTCTTATTAATCTGTCCTAATTCCTACATTTCCTATCCAAGTCACTCCTTTGGAGTATGACTTTTGTCCTCAGAAATCAAAATGTGAATCTGAAAAAATAATACATTGATTCATCATTACTTACAGAAGTCATAGGCTAAATTAATTTGTTAGATTATCTATAGTCCGTTTCCTGACTGCAAAAATTTCCTACATGGTATTTATTCAATTAGCCATATAATAAATTGAGGAAGTATGCATCAATTTAGGAGTAAACTGTTATTACATTTGCCTGAAAACTAATAAATATTATAATTGAAGGTACATACATTATTGTATAAATTATATTAAAACCTTTTTGTTTTGTTGTTGTAGAATGTGGGCATGGCTGACTTCCATTGAAATCTGATTTACAAAAATAGGTGGTGAGCCAGTGGGCCATAGTTTGCTGACCCGAGGATGAATCGACCATTCAGTTTACAATCACAGTCCAATACTAGGCCAGAGGTAGAAAGGGGGACTTCAGGAGGACGGAGGAAAGGCACCCAGACCCTGTGCCTTAGGAGATGTGTCTGTGCGGACTCTGCAGAGAGTGGAGAGGAGCCGAGGAGGGAGATTATCAGTCAAGGCTTCTCAGGGGAGATTATGGCTGACTTTCCTAAAATTATACAGCAGTTCACCAAGAGACTGTGCTAAAGTATGTTCCATGTTAAGCATAGGGACTATTGTGAAGCCTGTCTCTTAATAATTAAGGGGTTACCAGGTTGAATAAATTTGGAAAATACTATCTCTTTTTTCCCCTCCAGTTAGTTTTCTAAATGTGGTTTAGTCCCCAAGTAAAGACTCCTAAATTCTATAGAAAAAAAGAAATTAAAGTTCTATAACAGAATTTTCTTACCTGCTGATGGAACCCTTCTGTTCTTCTGTTGGTGTGGAATGTCTAGTAATGTATTTCGGAAATAATGTTTAAATAGCATTGGGCACAGCCATAAACCGAGGATGAAGAGTTTTTGATACCATTTATCTATGTGTAGGCAGCCAAGTTCCAGAAGCACTTGGAACAAATGTCTCTTTGGTGTACAAGTTACTGGGCAGCTGGTATCCAGCCACTGGGAGATGCAAGTCATCAGGGTTTCTGAGGTTTTACGTAGAACAAGAAATCAGTGAATTGGGAAACATGAAATGATAGAGCATAATGTCTAAAGTTTGGACATTATCTCTCTGGAGGATTGTTTTCTTGTCACAATGACCAGGAATACTGCTGGTATTTCATGGGCACGAGAGATGCTAAACGTTATGCAGTACATGGGACATCCATGCACACTGAAGATGTATGACGCCAATGGCACCTTGTGGAGAGAGAAACACTGCTATAGAAAAGGCTTAGTCTCTGCGGCAGGGGACCACATCTCCCAAGGTTCAAAAGGTTGGGTAAAAAATCTAGGCGGAAGAAACCTTTAGGCAGATTATCATTAATTCAGCATTAAATGTTTAAAATGTCAAATGCTCCTTTTTATTTTTAACAGATGCAATTTGTTTAATTCCATAAAAACCCATCAGATTTTATTTTTGCTCAAGCATAGGATGTTGTAAGATTTGCAGGGCAAAGGTCAGGTAGAGAGCAATCTTCTGAACAAGATTAGATGCTATTAAGCATTTTAGAGGTAATCTAATAAAGTTTGTCATTAGTGCCTCCTGTCCTCAGGATCATTTCGACAGGAGCACCAGAGTATCCTTAGCTCTGATTTTGAAAGTAGCCCTCAGTGGGTATTTATTTTTTATTAAATAACTACGCTAGTAACTTTTTTTTTTTTTTTTTAAGAAGACGCTGTCAGGCAATTGGTTTCTGTTCTGAATTCTTCTGGAGTAAATAGTAAATAGCCTCAAGGAGACATTCATGTGGTTCATGAAAAATAACAAGTGGATCCTTGAACAGATCAGGGTTGCTGTAAATAAGGCACCATCCCCTGGTCTGATGCAGCCCCTGCCAGGATGAATACGTGGGGTGCAGAGTGGGTAGGCTGATGCTCAGTCTCACTCCTCCCCCATGCAGGTGCCTTTGTACAGTGTGCGAATTGCACAACCCCTGTGCAGTGGCCCTGGGTCAAAACCACTATTGTTTTATTGCATTTGGCTTTATTGAATATATTTCTTCAGTTTGGATGCTTTTAAGTACCTACTACATGACACACTCTATGACAAGTGTAGTATTGTACAAGCTAAAGTATATGCCCCTTTAATTGAGTGCCCACCCTATGGCAGCTTCTTTGCCCAGTGCTTCATACTCACTACTGTTCACAACTTAGCTGTTTTCATTTTCTGACTAGGGAAGGTAAAGCTTATTGGCTTTAAATAACATGCCCATAGTTATATAGCTAAGAAGTGAAGGCACTGGGATTCCAAACCATCTTTTTTGTTTGTTTGTTTCTAAACTTCCTGCTATTAGTTACTGTACAGTAAAGGATTTCAGTGAATTTATATGTTAGTGGGAGGAGATCAATAAGTCACCAGATGGTTACAATACAAGCATAGGTGCTAATCAGGCAAGATACCTACTTAGAAAAGTTGTCAGAGACTATTTCCCAGAAGAGGTTGTCCTTGAGTCTTAAAGAAATTTACACAAACATGTGGGGAATTCAAAGACTAATAAATAAAACTACAATGAAGTACCTCCTCACACTTGTCAGTCAAAATGGCTATGAAGGAAGGAAGGAAGGAAGGAAGGAAAGAAGGAAGGAAGGAAGGAAGGAAGGAAGGAAGGAAGGAAGGAAGGAAGGAAGGAAGGAAGGAAAGGAAGGAAAGAAGGAAAAGAAGCCAGGGAAGGGAAGCAAGGAAGGGCAAAGAAAGGAAGGAAGGGAAGAAAAGAAAGGAAGGGAAGAAAAGAAAAGGAGTGTTGGTGAGGATGTGGAGAAACCGGGACTCTTGCACACTCTTGTGGAGAGGATGCAATATGTTACAACTGCTATGCCAAACAGTATGGAAGGTCCTCCAAAATTTAAAAACAGAATGACCATGTGATCCAGCAATCCTATTTCTGGGTATTTATCCAAAAGAATTGAAATCAGGACCTTGAAGAGATATTAACACTCCGATATTTAATACAGCACTATTCATAAGTGCCAAGATGTGGAATCAACTTAAATATGCACTGACATATGAATGCATAAAAAAACCACCGGTGGCATATACATAACAATGGAATATAATTTAGCCTGAAAAAAAAAGAAGGAAATCCTGCAATTTGCAACAACATGAACCTTGAGAACATTATACTAAGTGAAATAAGTCAATCACAGAAAGACAAAAGCTGCATGATTTCACTTATATGAGGGATCTACTAGTAAGTCAACTCATAGAATGAAAGACTGGAATGGTGGTGACCATGGCTAGGGGGAGGCAGAACTAGAGAGTTTCTAATTAATAGGCATCAAATTTCTGTTAAATTAGATGAATAAGCTCTACAGATATGCTGTACAATATTGAACCTATAGTCAGCAACAATGTGTTGTGTACTTAAAATTTATTAAGAGAGAGAAAAAAACCAAGATGGCGGCATAAGGGAAACACCTAATTGTTGCCTACCACAACAATTTTAAAACTACAACTGGAAAACAGAGCGGACATCGTCCAGAACCACTGGAAAGCTGGCTGAGTGGAAATTCTACAACTAGAAAAAAAGAGAAAGGGACGCTGAGCCTCAGGAGCTGTGGAGTTGCGGAGATGCATGAGCGCGGAAAGGGCGGGCAGCTGAATACTCGGCTGGCTTACTCGCGGTGCGTGGAGAGGGCGGGCAGCAAACGCGTGGCTAGCTTTCTCGTTCGGGAGGAAAACAAAACCTCCCAATTGCACTGAAATCCAGCTCCGGTCGGGGTGAAACTGGACTGTCTGGCAGCGAGCGAAACTCAAGAGCAGCCTTCTCTCAGAGGTGCGCAGCCATTGCTGCAGGACACGGAGAACAGGGCCCTCTTAGGGCGGGGCTGACGGGAAACGAAAGCCTGTCTGCGCCACCCTGAGACTCCGCCCCAGCCAAGCTGAGCACAGAAGCCCTCCCAGCGGAGACACTGCTGATCATCACAGCCAGGTGGCTTGGAGAACAACTCCCCCAGTGATACCAACAACAAGCAAGGCTTAACTACAACAAGACTGCACATACAGCCCACAAAGGGGTGCACCAAGAGGGTCCACCACAGGTAACTGGGGAGGCTGAGCTACTGGACCCTGCTAGGACACCTAACACACAAAGCAACTCCATCAACTCGGGGAAGCAGCTAAAATGTGAGACAAAGAGGCAGACCACAATTGAAGGAAATGGAGGAAAGCAAAAGACTGGATATAGAGTTCAAAACCACTGTTATAAGGTTTTTCAAGAATTTTCTAGAAAAGGCCGATAAATTAAATGAGACCCTCAAGGATATGAAAAGGGATCAACTAGAAATTAAGCATAAACTGACTGAAGTAAAAAATATTATACAGAGACCTAAAAGCAGACTAGAGGATCGCAAGAATCAAGTCAAAGATTTGGAATACCAAGAAGCAAAAAACACTCTTCCAGAAAAGCAAGAAGCAAAAAGAATCCAAAAAGTTGAAGATAGTGTAAGAAGCCTCTGGGACAACTTCAAGTGTACCAACATAAGAATTATGGGGGTGCCAGAAGAAGAGAGAGAGTAAGATACTGAAAACCTATTTGAAGAAATAGTGACAGAAAACTTCCCCCACCTGGTGAAAGAAATAGACTTACAAGTCCAGGAAGCACACACAACCCCAAACAAAAGGAATCCAAAGAGGACCACACCAAGACACATCATAATTAAAATGCCAAGAGCAAAAGACAAAGAGAGAATATTAAAACCAGCAAGAGAAAAACAGTTACCTATAAGGGAGCACCCATACGATTGTCAGCTGATTTCTCAACAGAAACTATGCAGGCCAGACGGGAGTAGCAAGAAATATTCAAAGTGATGAACAGCAAGAACCTACAACCAAGATTACTCTGCCCAGCAAAGCTATCATTCAGAATTGAAGGCCAGATAAAGAGCTTCACAAATAAGAAAAAGTGAAAGGAGTTCATGACTGCCAAACCAGAATTATATGAAATGCTGAAAGGTATTCTTTAAGAAGAGGAAGAAGAAGAAAAAGATAAAAATTATGAACAACAAATACGTAACTATCAACAAGTGAATCTAAAAACCAAGGGAATAAAAAATCTGATGAACAGTATTAACTGGTGAATATAATAGAATCAGGAGTATATAAAGGGAGTGGACTGACAATTCTCAGGGGAAAAGGGGAGTGGGGGTGCGGGAAGAGACTGAACAAAAAGCGTACACCTATGGAGGAGGACAGTGGGGAGGGGGGTTAAGGGAAGAGGGTGGGGTAGGAATCTGGTGGAGGGGAGCTATGGGGGAAAAAAGAGGAACAATTGTAATAATCTGAACAATAAAGATTTATTTTAAAAAAATAAAATTTATTAAGAGAGTAAATCACCTGTTAAGAGTTCTTACTGCAATAAAAATAAAATATAAAATAAACTAATAAGGCATAGTATAGATTGAAAAGCTTGTCTGCACTTCAGAAAATAAGCTGGGATGTGTTTGTGAGTTTTAGTGATCCCTTTAAATTGGCATATACCAACCGAAAATAATCTGGGTAGATTTAAAAACATACATTGAGCAACGAGATGAACCTTTTAGATGGTATGCTATGTGAATTAACCTGTCACAAAAAGAGAAATTCTGTATGGTTCCATTTATATGAGGTATACCTGGCATAGCCAAATTTATTTTATTTTATTTTTTTTTGTTAATCCTCACCTGAGGATTCCATTGATTTTTAGAGAAGGAAGGGGAGAGACAGAAAGAAACATTGACGTGAGAGAGATACATCGATTGGTTGCCTCCTGCACATGCCCCGATCGGGGCCAAGGATCGAGCCTGAAACTGAGGTACTTGTCCTTAACTGGAATTGAACCTGGGACCTTTCAGTCCATGGGCCAATGCTCTATCCACTGAGCCAAACTGGCTAGGACAATAGCCAAATTTATAGAGACAAAATGTAGAATGGTGGTTACTAGGAGCTGGAGAGAGAGGGAATAGGAAGTTCTTGTTTAATTGGTGTAGAGTTTCAGTTTAAGAGGGTGAAAAATTCTGGAGATGAATAGTGGTGATGACTGTACAACAATCTGAGTGTACTAAGTGCTATTGGACTATACACTTAAAAATGATTAAGAGTGATACATTTTTATATGTTACCATAGAAAACACACACACACATTGATTTCTTGGAGCCCATTGCATACCTTATGAATCTGACTTTCTAATGCTTTAAGGTTGGGAAACAACTGGCCTCAAGCATTTTGACCAAGAATCTAGTCTAAGCGATTGGGACCTTGCTTTGGAAAATCTGGTGAATCTTCAGAATTGAATAATGTAAAAATTAAATTTGACAGTTTTTAGTCAATACAGTATAGTTATAGAAGATGATTTTTAGGACAATTATTTTAAAATTTTTGTTGCCCTAACCCAGTGGTTAGCAAACTCATTAGTCAACAGAGCCAAATATCAACAGTACAATGATTGAAATTTCTTTTGAGAGCCAAATTTTTTAAACTTCTTCTAACGCTACTTCTTCAAAATAGATTAGCCCAGGCCGTGGTATTTTGTGGAAGAGCCAGACTCAAGGGGCCAAAGAGCCGCATGTGACTCATGAGCCGCAGTTTGCTGACCATGGCCCTAACCGGTTTGGCTCAGTGGATAGAGTGTTGGCCTGCGGACTGAAGGGTCCCAGGTTCGATTCCGGTCAAGGGCATGTACCTTGGTTTCGGACACATCCCAGTAGGAGGCGTGCAGGAGGCAGCTGATTGATGTTTCTCTCTCATCAATGTTTCTGACTATCCTTCTATCCTTCTCCCTTCCTCTCTGTAAAAAAATCAATAAAATATATTAAAAATAAATAAAAATAACATTTTTGTTGTTTTTAGAAAACTCAATCACTGATATTTGGAGTTTTAATTTGAAATTAAAACGATTTTAAATACATTCTCTCATATTATTTCATAGCATTTGTATGACATTTCTTGGGCAGAATTATTATTTTAATATTAGGGAAGAAAACACTAGGCACTGTTTATCTATTTTTAAAGCCTGAATTAATTGGAAGTGATTACAAAGAGTGTCTGGAGTCAAAGGGAGAAAGAAGAGAAACTTGGAGGTATTTCTCCGAGTGGGTTTCTCTGCTTGGACTCACCAACGGGGGCTGATGGAAAGCACCAGGGTTCCGGGTCTGATCAGAGATTTCCTCCCTCCTCTGAGGGCACAGAAGCCCAGAGCAACTTGGACTTCAAGGGTCCTTTGTGACCTGGATAGCAGGGGATTAGAGACTTAACTCCCCACCCTCTGGGCATGACATGACTCCTGTGTTCAGTATGATCTTGGGGAAGAGCTGAACAGTGAATGTGAGGAATCAATATGTCACTGAGAGAGAAGGGTTGATAGTCCAAATGAAATAGAATTTGATTTTTAAAAAATGAAGAAATGGGTATTTAGAACAATAACACATATAATTGTGGCTGTTAATGTTTATTGAATGTTTACTATGTGCCAGGCATCTTAATGCTTCATATCTCATTTTTCACTTATTTTCAACACAACCCTAGGCAGTAGGTGGCTTTATTACCGCCCCCCCCCCCCTTTTTTAAGCCCAAGGAGCTGAGACCTGGTCAGATTAAATTACTTGCCAAGGGCATAGCTAAGCATTAGTAGCAGAGCCTAATTCAAGTTGATATTCTTCCATTCTAAAGCCCATATGCTTAATTACTATACAGTCTTCCAGGATAAGGAGTTTAAATTTTATCATATCAGTGATAAAATTATACCCCACGTCTATAATGGCTTGCTTGATTTAAAGCATTATATGCAAAATAAATTATTATTCTTTATAATCTGGTGAGAAAATAGGCAGCTATTGAAGGTTTGGAGCCATTGTGTGATATTGGCTAAATGTTGTTGATAGAAATAAATCTGACAGTGATGTGTAAAGGAGGGAGGGGCAGAGAAAGACCAGTTATTACTGTTGCATAACAGACTGAATCAGGATCAATGCCAGGTGATCCAATTAAGGAAGAAAAGTATGTTGAGGGCAGACAGCCTAGTGATGAGTTCGCTAAGGGGAAAGATCAGATAACTGTGAGGTTAGGAGGAACCCTTACTTTAATCCTTCATCAGTAGAAATTGATTTCTTTGGTAAGCCAGATATTTCTGCTGTTATTCAATTGTTATAAGCTACCAGTATAGAAATAAACAATACTTGTCAATATTCTTGACATTACACTTGATACCAAGCTTATTTCTTAATGACAGAATAAAAAGGCTACTGTTCCCCAAATGCTACCCAAAGATAATTATTATAACTTGGTATGCTCTGCTCCAGGTAGAGGGAATTGTTAAACAGTTTTTTAAAACTTCAGTTACAATTGACATTCAGTATTATTTTATACCAGTGGCCCTGTGCACGAATCCATGCGCCAGTAGCTCTCTGTGGGGCCTGGCTTGCTTTGGTTGAAGTCTACAAAAATAATCAGCCTCACAGAGATATGTCCTTGGAAAAGGAAGACGTATTCTAATGACCTTTTCCCGTAACTGTGGACATTTGTCTTTGATACCCCCACAAAGCCCAACAAATAGTAATTTATTAAAAGTTAGTTGCAATGGAGGATCAGAAACCATATCAATGAACTTTTCATACTTCATTACTCTGAAATCCATTGATCCATCTTGCACTTTGAATAGATCTTTCTCCATGCATGATTTCAATACATCATGCGTTGGGCATCTGCAAAGTACTGGTTCACTGAATTTCCAAAAAGCTCTCATTTGTTCATATCAATATATCACCAAATGATCTCATCCGACAGTCTTCAAGTATTGAGAAGCTGTTAAGCCCACAGTACAGATAAGTTTTTTCAGAAGTTTTAATATTAATTTGAAAGTTCAAATTCTATTACTGGCAGCAAATACTGGCTGTGGTTTTCCTTGAAGTGACAAGCTCACTTGTTTTTTTTTTTTTTAAAAAAACACTCTGCTGGATACTCAAGTCTGCTTAACCAAAGTTTGTTGGTTGTTGCCAAGTAAAAATGACATTCCATGAGAAAAGTGGTTAAGTCAGCTTGCAACTCCAACGTAAGTCCTTTTCCTTGAGACAACCATCATACTTCAGTAGGCAGATGATGCACTTTACATGGACTTGCCATTTGTCCCATACGATGAAAAACATCCACACTCAAGGGTTGAAACAAGAAAATAATTTTTACTGCTTCATTCAAAGCATTTTCAATTGAAATTGTCGTTTTATTTTGCTGTGAGTATGTGGTGATGCCGAACAGGACAATGAGTGCAGTTTGCTGTCACTGCCTTACTTTGCTCTTGCATGGTCAGTGTCAATGTCAATTGACTTGTTTCGGGGTAAACTGCAAGATTTGAAAAGTTATTCTGTAGTGAGTAGCTCAGTACCACGTGTGTTTATTGCTAAGAATTTCTATAAAAATTACCTTCTTTGGTTATTAGTGGGTTCAGATACCAGGTGAAGATAAGGGAAACAGCAAGTCCAGCCACGAGTATAGATGAATTCATTTGTAAGTCATAAGTACAATTCCACAGGCAAGGTCTCAACTCGTCTCTGTGTTTGCAGCTTCATCTTGGATCCAGAAAGGTGTTATATCTTTGGAAAGAGGCAGTGCAGCGATTTTTTTTTCCCCACTGGCTTCACCCAGCAGACATTCGGTAGAGTCCGCTGTGCAAGGCTTTAGTGGTCTCTCAGCCATCCTGTGGGATTCTCCAGTCACTGAAGTGTGGAAGTTCACCCTGTAAAATGCTTCCCTCAGTCTTCCATTTCTGATTTGAAAACTCAAAAATATTTTGAGTTTTATAAACTCTATCATGTCTACATTTAAAAACTCAATATTCTCTTCTTGAAACTTGGAGTAATTAGGCTCAAAGTGATATTACAACTGGCATGATAATATTATTGTTTAAATATTCTGTTGACAATACGGTAAGTTATTATCATCCATAATGCTGAGGGAATGATAGGTTTTGCCATATTTCTATCTCTTATCTCCAGTGTCTCCAATTTCTTTGGACTAGATTGTCCCCCCCGTGAGTCAGAAAACTCTCTGCTGTGTCCTTCTTATGTTTTTCAGTGTCTTTAGACTTAGAAATTGGCAGCTCTGGCAGGAGCATAAGAATCTTACGACCTTTCCCTTTCAAGTAAATTACCCTTAAAAAGAAGAAAAATATAAAAAAGCAAACTTTGAATTAAATTTTTAATATTGATAATTCTTACAAATTTCTAAATTTGTAAGTCTTAGATAAAAGTTAAAAATGTTTTTGAAAATATATAAAACTATTATTGCAACGCAAGGTGTCCAAATATTTTTAATTATTGTTTTCCCTCTTAGGCAGAAGGAATACTCCAGAAGTTCAAAAGAATGATTTATTGAATGATAATAAGGTTACAGAGATTATAGCAGGTATATGATAATTAATTCATAGAAGCACAAAGTACTGAGATGGTACTGAGTTAATTTCTGTAAATAGTACACATACAGCAAATCTAATACTTCCTTTAAAAATTCTACAAAGCACAAGAACATAGAAGTACACATGCATTAGCCATCAGAGCAGTGATGTCATATGGTCTCTGGGGGATTCTGCTGTACACATGAGAAAGAAGAGTGAAAAAGGCAAATGACAGCTTAGACTACGTGCTTTGACTTTGAGGACCCCCATGAATGGGTCTTGGGGAATCCTGGGCTCCCGGAACACATTCTGAGCACTGTTGCTGAGGTAATGGTATTCTATAAGAGGCTTGTTTTTTGTTGTGTGTTTGTTTTACAGCCACCTGGCTATAATAAAATACTTGGATTCCCCCCCCCCCCTCAGTTAGTTTTTATGTTCATACACTAGGTTACCCGAAATAAAATTACTAAGACAAATTCAGAATGTGGGACATCCAAAAAGACAGCTGTCACAGATCTCTTCCAAAAGTGAATGTAATAAGGGGGCTGGGGGGTGAGGGTGGGGGTGGGGGAGGTGGGAGGATTGTGTAGAATAAGAGACTAGAGAAACATAACAGCCAAAAGCAGTGTGTGGATTTTTAGGGAACCTGGCTTGAAAAATAAATAAATACACTTTTGAACAATAGGCAATTTTTGAATATGGGATTGGGTGGGCAGTTGAACAGGCATGAGTGGAGCAAGGATGATGGACCAGGTATGGAAAATCACCCAGGGTGGAAAGCAAAGACAACCCTGGGGCAACCTTTCCCAGAAGTCAAGTATTGAGGTTGCTGAACTGAGGTCTAATCACCCCTAACTTTCTGGTGCTAATTCTCTGCTAACAGAGCAGCTATTAGATGTTATTTTGGAATTGTAGTTAATTTTTCTTATGTATGATGATGGTTCATAGTTATTTGTTTAGGGACATGTTATTTTTAGGATGTGTATGCTGAAGTATTAGGGGCAACATTGGATAATAATCTGCATTCAAAAAGTTCATAAAAATGACTATAAAACTCATCTAGGAAAATAGAAGGATTAAAGGTAGATAAAGCAAAGATGGCACAATGTTAACAGCTACAATTTTAGGTGGTGGAGGTACAAGTGATTCTTGAACTATTCTGCCTTTTAATTTATTTGATAATTTTCTTTTCTTCAGCTTTTATTCTTTTAAAAAAGGTTTATATTTATTGTTTCAAGTATTACAGGTGCCTCCCTTCTTCCCCCATTGACCACTCAACCCTGCTTCCACACTCCTCAGGCCTTCACACACTGCTGTCGTTTTCATAGTAAAAAGTTGGTTAACAAATGAAGTCACTAAATCATGTTATTAGTATTATTGATTCATTTCAAAATTGTTACCTAAAAGAAAGTAGAACTGTTTTGAAAGTTACATGAGGCATTTCTAAATACTTTCACTGTAAAGTGCATAGCTCAGTAGGTGATTAGCCTCACAGTCCTTCAGATGGAAATTCCCATCCTTTCTTCTGAGTGGTCTGACCTAAGACACGTTTCCAAGATCCCGGTGGTCTTAACTGTAAAATGGGTGACAATAACAATGGTTATTTGATAAGGCTGTTGTAAGAATAAAATTTATATTATCTGCCGAAACCGGTTTGGCTCAGTGGATAGAGCGTCGGTCTGCGGACTAAAGGGTCCCGGGTTCGATTCCGGTCAAGGGCATGTACATTGGTTGCAGGCACATCCCCGGTGCGGGGTGTGCAGGAGGCAGCTGGTCGATGTTTCTCTCTCATCGATGTTTTTAGCTCTCTATCCCTCTCCCTTTCTCTCTGTGGAAAATCAATAAAATATATTTTAAAAAAATTTATATTATCTAAAAAACCCTCAGCGTAGTGCCTGTATGATTCTAATCACACCAGAACTATTCTGTAAATCAAATATAATCATACAGATGTACATGCACTCATTTGGAAGTCCCCCCCCCCCCCTCTTACTTAAGCATTGAGGTAGGATTAAATGAGAATTTAGTTCCACATCCCAGTTAGATTTTCCAGTGGAGTTTTAAGAATTATATATTGAAGAGTATTTTTTAAGCCATCACTGTTTCACATACAAAAGAAGTTTTGTTGATTTGTGTATTCAACATTATACAATATTTTTATTTATTGGTCAAAGAGGGAAAAATAAAAGAAGAGGGTGAGAAGAGAATTAACATTTTTCAGTGTCTACTATGAGTCTGGCTCTTCTCTCCATTCTGTCTGATCTGATCCTTTCAACTGTGCTAGGAAGCATTCCCACATCCATGCTTTCATCACTGTATTCAACACATGCTCCCAAGTTATTATTCGTGAATCACTAAAAATACAGGGGTTGAACAAGACAGAGAGTGTTCCTATTTTTGTGGTATCTTAATTTGATCAGGGAAGATAGCCAGTAACAAATATCTGATTATCTAATACTAGAAGCCCGGTGCACGAAATTCGTGCATGGCGGGGGGTTGTCCCTCAGCCCAGCCTGTACCCTCTCCAATCTGGGACTCCTGGAGGGATGTCCGACTGCCCGTTTAGGCCCGATCCCCACCGGGATCGGGCCTAAACGGGCAGTCGGACATCCCTCTCACAATCCAGGACTGCTGGCTCCCAACTGCTTGCCTGCCTGCTTCCTGATTGCCCCTAACCGCTTCTGCCTGCCAGCCTGATCACCCCCTAACCACTCTGCTGCCAGCCAGGTTGATGCTTAACTGCTCCCCTGCCAGCCTGTTTGCCCCCAACTTCCCTCCTCTGCCAGCCTGGTCACCCCTAACTGCCCTCTCCTGCAGGGTTGATCACCTCCAACTGCCCTCCCTTGCAAGCCTGGTCCCTCTCAACTGCCCTCCCTTGCAGGCCAGGTGCCTCCCAACTGCCCTCTCCTGCTGGCCATCTTGTGGTGGCCATCTTGTGTCCACATGGGGGCAGCTATATTGTGTGTTGCAGTGATGATCAATCTGTATATTACTCTTTTATTAGATAGGATAGAGGCCTGGTGCAGGTGTGGGGGCCAGCTGGTTTGCCCTGAAGGGTGTCCCGGATCAGGGTGGGGTTCCCTTGGGGCGTGGGGTGGCCTGAGCGAGGGGCCTGTGGTGGTTTGCAGGCCGGCCACGCCCCCTGGCAACCCAAGGGGAGACCCTGGTATCTGGAATTTATTTTCCTTCTACAATTGAAACTTTGTAGCCTGGAGCGGAGCCAAGCCTGGGGCTCCGGCAGCCATTTCTGTGGCAGTTAATTCACCTTCTACAATTGAAACTTTGTAGCCTTAAGCGGGTGAGCCCGGCCAGGGTGTGCGGAAAGCTTTGCTTCCCCTGTTGCCGCCGGCAACCCTGGCCTGCTCTCTCAAGCTCCATTCTGCTGCCATTTGTTTGAATTTGTTTACCTTCTATAATTGAAACTTTGTAGCTTGAGTGGAGGCTTAGGTCTGCAACGGCTATGGAAAGCTTGGCTTCCTCTGTTACCTGGGAAACCTTGCTCTCTGTGGCTGTAGCCATCTTGGATTAGGGTTAATTTGCATACTCACCCTGATTGGCTGGTGGGTGTGGCTTGGCTGGTGGGTGTGGCTTATGTAGCAGAGTGATGGTTAATTTGCATATTACCATTTTATTAGAGAAGATGGTTGTAGGAAGGGATAAAAGACTTTATAATAGGAGGACCTAATCTAGCTGTTGGAAGACTGGAAGCTTCCAACATTGTTGATGAATGCTCGCTGGTCTGCATATATCATCAAGTGTGTGTGTGTGTGTGTGTGTGTGTGTGTGTGTGTGTGTGTATGTGTGTGTGTGTGTAAGGGGGGGTGTGGTGCAGTGGGGACAGAGGACCTAAAGAGGGAGATGGAACTGAAAGGAGTGTGGTGACAGCAGGCTGCTAAGGGAGAGGGTGTGTTTTCCCCATTATACCTGGGACACTTACGGTCACACAGATAACTACAAGTGGGATTTGAACTTGGTTCTGTCTAAACCCCAAGCTCTTTCTCAGAAAATAGACCTTTTCTTGTTAGTCATCAAACCATGCTTAAGTTACTGCTTTGGCCTACATCTGCAGACTCTTTGCCATGAAGGCTTTTGCATTTTCATTCAGATATACTGCTGTATGTGTTTTTTTTTTTTTTTTTTTTTTTGTGTGTGTACGCATATGTGTTTTTTTAAATGAAAGTAAGTCACTGTTCATGCCTTCAGATTCATCTGTTTTGTTTTTCAGTGTTCCCACATTCCAGAGCCTTCCTGAAGAGATCCTCAGTAAACTTGCTGACGTCCTTGAAGAGGTAATTGTTTTTAACACTTGAACTTTCCCCATGGGACCTAGCCCATTAGAGCTTTGCAATGATGAGTTACAAACTGCAGGGAGACCTTTTAAATATTTTATAGCTCTATATTCAGCTTCAATAAAAAGCAGCTTAGCGCATCTGACATTTACTCATAGTCGGAAATGTGCAAATCAACTATAGAGGGAGAAAAACTCGATTGTAGCAAACATAGTGTCACTTTGACTTGCAAGAATAGGAGCTGGCATATTTCTATCTCATTTCAGTCCACATGAAGCTAGAGTGTAGTTAATCACCACTCTGAAGGTTCAGATGAGCAGGTTTACAAGGGGAATTAATAGTTGAGTATATATTTTATTAGCATATGAGTATATTTTGCACACATCGTTATGTGCCTGAAAGTGGAAGTGTCACTTTTGCTTTTTCTCTGGACCTATGAAACTCGAAAACATGTTGAAGCAGGAGTCAGAGGGGTTTGACACAGGCAGCATCCTGAGGATAGGGTCTCTGGTGCCCATAGACACAGGGGAGGCAGAGTGTCTGGACACCTGTGCAGCTGGGTGCTTGGAGAAAACTGTTCTGGTATCTTCTGTTTCCTTGGTGATCTAGAAAGCAAGGTCATCCCAACTGAGAATGAGGACTGAGTCGAGGTATGAGAGGTTTGAGGACAGAGGAGGTGATGTGAGAAAAATGAAAGAGGGGATGACTAGGAAAGCACAGTATGATTGCGAGACATCCTTCAGGCTCCACTTGATGTGTGCCATCCCAGATCTAAGCTGAACAGGCCAGGGAGAGCCTATTTAAGGCTTGCAGTAGGGGGAGAGAGAGAAAACTCAACTGTGCTGGAACGAAAGGTGGGAGGATTCTTAAGGGCTGAGGTGAGCTGGTGGAAAAGTACTGCGGTGGGGAGGAGGTTGGGCAATGTGACTAGATCGTCCGTGTTTGCTAATTAGCCCTGGTGGAAGCGAGGCTCCCACCCTCCCCCAGAGACTGTCTCCTTCTATGATGACATTTGTAAGGTAGAGCCGCTAGGTCCTTGAGAAAGACCTTGCTGGGCTGTGAAACTGGCAAAGGCTGGGAGAAGCTTTGCATCTCATAGAGGCAGTTTAAGTGTTTAAAGTTGCAAACTTTCTCAAGTAAATGCTCTAAGAAAAGGAAGACCTGAAACCTAGAGTCTGGAAGAAGGCGTCTCAAGTTTAGTCAAGGTGTGTGTGTGTGTGAGTGTATGTGTGTGTGTGTGTGTGTGTGTGTGTGTGTGTGTGTGTGTGTGTGTGTTCAGCCCCATTTGTTTCCCTGAAGTCAGGTTCCAAGCAGGCAGAGAATTGGATGTAACCAGGATTGTTGTGTTGTTGTTTTTTGCCAAGAAAAGATGAGTGGTTGAGGGCGTTGCGGGAGGGGGTTGAGGGTGCATGTGGAGAAAGGATTATGATTGACCTTGGAATTTAAACTGGGCAAGGAGAAGAGGAGCCTTGGTAGGAGCAAGGGCCAGTGAGAGGTTGTAGGATCATCGGATTTGGCCTCATGACGTTGAAGAAGTGTTGGAGTTGTGCTGTAATCGAGGTGAACTGGAAAGATACCGCCAGTTTTTTTTTTTTTGTCTCCAGGTATTAATTATACCAGTAAATCTATAATCTGTAGAACTTCAAAGGTTCATATATACAAAGTCTCAGTTTGAGGCTTGTCAGGGTGAGCTTCCCTCTGATGTATTGGCCTCCCTCATATCGGAACACAAAGTAAGGCAGAATTCACATTTGATTCCTACATTCAAGTATAAAAAATTCATGAAAAGAAATACTGGCCGTATTTCTCTCGGAATGCGCCGACCATTGTACCTGAAACCACTGTAAATGGAAAACTGCTTTTCCTAGCTGCTTTGCTTTTTGCTTTTCATGTTGAATACACTAAAAAATTCTCCAATTACCTTTCTCTTTTTTTTACAAACAAAAAAAACTACAAATGTATTAGTCCAAATCAAGGTCATTAAAAAAAAAGCCATGAAATCCTTTAATCATTTTCTTTCATTTCCACAACTGTGAGAGCATTGTCTATGTTTTGCAAAAACAATAACCATAGCTCTATAAATAATTCTGAGCAAAGAAATATTTTGGTGTTTTATATCAGATTTTCTAATCAGAAGATGCCTTTAATTGATGTTTGGATTCTGCAAGCCACAGCACAGTCTATACCAACACCACACGAGAATAGAAACAGATGATTAAGTGGCCACACATTTGTTTTGAGGATATGAAAATGAACTAAATAGACAAAATGTGAAGTAGACAGATAAGCATACTACCCAATGCATGAAAGTGTTCAACTCAAGTTGAATAAACAAGCACAGTGAGAAATTAGATTAAATTATGTATCAGATAGCATGAAGCAAATTTGGAAGAGCAAAAGCAATACCAGTGTCACAAAACATTAAAGGGAATGGCTTTGCATGATAATTGGGCTGTCTTTCTTTCTACCATGATCCACAAGAAGATGAAAGAACCCCCGATTATTGTGAAAGGCAAGCAGTATTCTTCTAGCGTTCAACAAAGAAGTTTGCAGCCTTGTTTACTCAACAAATATTTATGGAGCACCTGCCATGTGCCAGCAATTGCTGCAAGCTCTGGGGATCCAGGGTCCTGCTGTCCCATAGCATATGCTTCTTGGAGGACACAGAGGAGAAGTTTGTAAGGAAAACACCACCCAGTGATGAGGCCACTCTGTATTGTGTTACTAATGGAGACCTGTCTGAGGTGATGTTTAAGCTGAGATCTAAATGCGGATATAGGATCCCATGTGTACCACGCAGAGGGAAGAGCAGGCATAAGGTCCTGAGCTAGGAATGAGGTTGCTGTCCTTAGGGAACAGAAAGAAGGTTTATAGGGGGTGGGGGGGTGTAGAATGAGACTGTCAGAGGAAAGTAGACAAGGCCAGAGGGCAGCGGGCTTTGCTGGTCATGATAAGGAGTTTGGTTTTTATTGTAAACGCAGTGGGAAGATGTGGATGGGCTTAACTGGTAAAGTTGGCATGATCAAAGCTATGTTTTAATGGTGTCTATGGCTAGTGTGAGAAGAATGGATTATAGAGGGACAGACCAATTAGAAGGCTACAGCGAAGTAACCCAGGTAAGGATGGATGGTTGATATGTAGACCTACTCTATTATTGACTATTTTATTCCTTTTACTCACTATAAATACTTCTAACAGAAAAAAAATGAAAGGGACAGGGGAGTCAGGGACTGAAAGAAATAAAGTATAACTAGGTAGAAAGAGGAATGAACATAATGTTACTGATATGATAAACTGATGTAGGAGGGTGCATGTGACTAGAGGAAAAATGGATGATACTTGGGCATCCTATTCCAGAGCTGAAAAAGAAGCTTGTCAGTGAGTCATTACTTACCCCAGCCTCTACCTGCACCCCTCTGTAATTTCTAGCATGGATGTATTCATTTGTGTGTTACTCCCTCTCTATAATAATAAAAGCATAATATGCTAATTAGACCGGAAGTCCTTCTGGACTACCTTCCGGACAAAGCTGGGGCTGCTAGGGAAACTTGGGTCCTGGGTGCCTGCAGGCAGCTGGGGGGTGGAGGGGGGAAGCCCGGGTCTCAGGTCCCAGGTGCCGGAGGAAAGCTGGTGCCAGCAGCTGGAGGAAGGAACGCCTACTCTTGCACAAATTTCTTGCATCGGGCCTCTAGTAAAGTTATAAAATAGGAAATAATATATTTATTTTTAGTGTAACAATTTAATGCCATTTTCTTTTCTTTATATCACAAAGTAGATACTATATTCCTTTGTATATTGACTCTCTCATGCCCTTTTCAGGAACATATAAAAAGTTCTCCCTAGTCCCTTTAAGAAGTGTGTGTACATGTAGATATATAAAGAGGTTCTTGATGAAAGGCTTATCTAGGTCAAGCACAGTGTCCAAACATTTTCCTAGGTTGTGTTTTGCAAGACACATTGAAATAATTACTTGATTCTCTAAATATTTACCTTTATTGCCACTGTAGTATGTTCTTATCTCATGTCTGCTCAAGTCTGAATAAATGTTAGAAATCATGTTAGAGCTGCTGAATTTGGTTTGCTAGAGAATCCATTTTACAGTTTGTAAAATAAATTATAGGAGACATTTTAGGTACATGTAGGGAATAGCAAGTTTTGACTTTATAAACTCATTTCATTAACCTCTATACTATCCTTTGTATTATAGTAAAATATGTATTGAAATTAATTAATCAAATATTGGGTCTATTTTTAGGGTCTATAATGTACCTGGGGTCAATGAAAAACAAAAAACAAACAAACACAAACAAAACTGTGAGATCATAAGATAAGATCTAATCTCTTCTTTCTTAATAAACAACCTAACACACCTTCCTTTTTCCTTTATGTACACAGGATTAGTCACTATTGTTGAATTACATTTTTCAAATGGATGGAATAACCCCTAGCTAATCTCCATCTGAGAAATAGCTCCCTTTAATGATTAGCTACCCAAGCACAATGGGAAAAGGTCACTGTGAATAACCTCTGTCTAATATGTCTCCAAGTATTGGGACTGTGTTAACATCTTTAAAGAAACTGACAAAAACATTTTCTTATAGAGAAGAGGAGCAGAAATTAATCTGGTGTCATGTCACGAAGGGTGCTTGAAAATTAATTTGGGTAGGGGTTATGCTTCACCAACAAGGGTGAAAAGGTTTAGGTAACTCAAGGAAAACTACTTCATTGAAAATGCAAGATTGAAGAGCAAATAAAGTCAACAGATTCACTTTTCACCACTTGGTAGAGCCTATTTTTCCTTTATGTGAATAGAAGTGGGGTATGGGTCTAGATTTAAATCTTCTGATGTTTAAGTGGAAAATAAGCCATATAGAAACACTTATTTTCTTATATTGAAATATATTTCATGTCCAGTTTTCTCATTAAAACTTAGGATTTGATTTTTTTAGAGTTAAAAAACATACGATTTCACCAGCTTTTAAAGAGTTCTCTACCTATGCGTCTGCAACTTTGTATGATTGGATCTTTGACACATTTCAGCCTAAATAATGTCTGGTTTGTGTTCCTTGGTGGTGCATTTATTTGTTATTGTTTATTGGATATTTAAACCATTATGGCCCTGACAAGGTCTTAGACAGATCACATTGCTCAGACTTCTTGAATTCTTGAGAAGGACATGATGAGCAAGTAAAAATAGAGAAAAGACAAAGATAGAAAACATTTTTCAACTCACCATTGCTTGCTAATATGGTAGGAAGCAAATATCACATGATATAGTCCAGGGGCCATCATTGGCGAAGGAGGGTAATGTAACAGGCACGCCTCCTTGCTGCAAGGTCCAGTAGGGCTGATGAAATATTTAATTGCTTTGGCGGTGCAGCTGTTCTTTGGGGATTCCATATTCATGGTTACCCTTCCCAGATCCTTTTGCATCCTCTCTAGCTGCAAACCAGGGGAAGCGCCCTGCATTTGATTGAGTTATTGGAGTTGTTTTTGCCGTTCTAAACATGCCTGGAGTCTTCAGGAAAGAAACTGATGGAGTAGACAAGAACATTATTAGTTTTCTGTGAAATCTGTTATTATTAAACTTTTTCTTCCCTTCCTTTAGATTTGGTTCTTGCCAGTCAAAGCCACACTGGAGGGAATCCAAAGAATCTGTTCTTTCTCAATTGTTTTACTCTGAATTTGAAATTTAACTGTCTGTTTAGATTTCTCTGATTTGTTCGGGGTCTTCCCTTCTATGGGACCAATGGCTACTTTTGAAAGGGTAAGAACAGGAGGTGTGCATGTGAGCCCATGTGTGTGTATGTTGTGCACTGTGGAGAGATTAAAAAGTAAAGACAAATTCTCAATTTCATATTAGTAGTTTTATATCTTATTCTATTATAGAAGTAACTATGAAATGGGAGAACATATTTGCAAATCATGTAAGCAATAAGGGGCTTGTATTAGGGTTCTCCAGAAAAACAGAAGCAATAGGGTGTACGTGTGTGTGTGTGTGTGTGTGTGTGTGTGGAGAGAGAGAGAGAGAGAGAGAGATTGACTGAATGATTGATTTTAAGGAATTGGTTCATGTAATGATGGCAACTGGCAACTTAAAAATCTACAAAATGGTCTAGTAGGCTGGAGACCACAGTAGAGCTGGTTTTGTAGTTCAAGTCCAGTGGTTGTCTTCTGGCGGTATTCCTTTTTCCTCAAGAGAAGTCTGTCTTTGTTTTATTTTATTTTATACTATTTTATTTTTATTTATTTTTAAATTACAGTTGATATACAATATTCTATTAGTTTTAGGTATATAACACCATGATTGGACATTTATATAACGTACAGAATGATCACCCTGATAAATCCAGTACCCATCTGGCACCATCAGTAGATAAATCGATAAAGAACTGGTGCTTATACAATGGAATATGACTCAGCCATAAGAAATAATGAAATCTTGCCACATGCAACCATATGGATAGACCCAAAGGGTATTACACTAAATGAAATATGTCAGAGAGACAAAGACAAATGCCAGATAATTTCACTTATATGTGGAACCTAAAAAACAAAATAAACAAGTAGAACAGAAACAGACTCAGATACAGAGAACATTTTAACATTTGCCAGATGGGGGAGGGGTTGGGTGAAAATGGCGAAGGGATTTAGAAGTACACATCGGCAGTTACAGAATAGTCACAGGAAGGTAAAGTACATCATAGGGAATATAGTTAATATTGTCTTTGTTTTATTAGTACCTTTAATGGATTGGAAGAATTCCACCCACTCTATGGAAGGTAATTGGCTTTACTCAAAGTCCACTGATTTAAACATTAATCTCATGCACAACAATAACTTCATGCACAACAATAACTTCACAGAAAAATCTAGAATAAAGTTTAACTGAATATCTAGGCATCATGGCCAACTAAGTTGACACATAAAATTAAGTATCATAGGACATAGAATATATAAAGAACACTTACAACTCAATAATGAAAAGGTAAGTAGTTTAGTTTTAAAATAAATGATCTGAATAGATACTTTTCCAAAAGAGAAATGCAAAAGCCCAATAAAAAATGCAAAGATGCTTAACATTAATAGTTATTAGGAAAATAAAAATTCAAGCCGTGGTGACATACCACTTCATACCCACTAGGATGGCTAGAATAAGAAAAAACAGGTAATAGCAAATGTAGGCAAGTATGTGGAGCAATTGCAACTCTTGAATATTGCTGGGGGTGGGGGGGGGGGTTGTAAAGTGGTTCAGATTCTTTTAAAAACTGTTTGGCAATTCCTCAAAATGTGAAATATAGGGCTACTATGTGACCCAGAAACTCTACTCCTAGGTGTTTGCCCAAGAGAACTGAAAACATGTGCTTGCACAAAAACTTGTTCAAAAATGTGCATTGCTGTGTTACTCATAATAGCCCAAAATTAGAAACAGATCAAATACCCATCAACTGGTGAATGGATAAACAGAGTGTGGTACACTCACACAGTGGAGGACTACTTGACAATCATCCAGTCCTAACTGTCAGTAGTGTAGAGACTGAGAAACTGCTGTAGTTCATAGATGTGATACCACTAGGAAACTTTGCTGAAAGTGTGAAGAAAAATAAAATAGGATAATATTGTAGAGAGTGCCAGGGACCGGTAGACTACTTTTTAGCGTGGGTGTTTAGGAACATTATCTCTGAAGGGGTGACTTTAAGTTAACATAGGATATGATGGATACTTAACTGCATTGATTTGATGTTTAAACAATATTGACTTTTTTGCTTCTGCCTAACTGATATTCTGTGTAATTATATTCTCAACTAGAACCATTATAGTTCTGAGCCTCAATCATTTGCACTTTTTTCTCTCTAGGGAGTTTCTTCTCTTATATATCCTAGATTTATTTAGTTATCATTACGTGGAAGAAATAAATGCTTGTTCATTGCTTTAGTGAAGATTTGCCTCTTTAAATCATAAGTTTTTTTTAACCCTTTGCACTCGCTCGCTTTTTTCTCTATTCCTTTATTCTAATGCTAACCGTGTTGAGTCACACTCGACATCCGAGTGCAAAAGGTTAAAAGCAAAAACTATCTGGTTCCCTTCACCCACTGGGTACCTATAAGCAGTTGAGAAAAACCATGCTAATACCTTCTAGTTATTAAGGTTCACTCTGTGCCAGGCTAAAGGCTTCTGTTTAATACCATCCAAGGTAAATACTTTTACTCTTCCCAATTTACAGCTGGGGGGATTGAGACTCAGGTAATACAGCTAAATAAATGGGGAATACCCCACCCATTCTAACACTGGAACCAGCACCTGTCGTTACCAGACTGCATTGCATCTTGAAAATTTGTGGGATAAATTTAAAAACAAACAAAAACAAAACCAATAATATTCTTTTTCCCACCCCTACTATTCCTTACAAATAGGTACTTCCTTCTGAAAATGTTTACTTGGCCCCTTTTTTCCCCTGGGAGTGTTTATAATTTATGACAGGAATCCATTTTATGCTATCTGCAAGCTCCAAAACAAGACATTTCTAGTCCTTTTAGCACCAGAATATGTATGCTTTGCTCCATGCTGCCTGCAATTCATTAAAATGTATGCACTCTGCAAATAGGAAGCCAATCTGTAATAAATCAGCTTTCTAGAAAGCATTCATAGAAAGTGCTTGAAATGCTTGCTACATAAGAATTTATAAACCTGCTCGGTACTTGCAATTTGCTGTCGTTTATGGGGTTTGGAAACAAACAGCGAATTTGCACGGAACTATGAATTAGTGGCCTGCCTTCAGCATATGTGTGAGATCCCATTTGCAAAATGCCATTTGATCATATTGGAGATGATCATGATGAGCCCTGAATTCCTTGAACAGAGCACAGTGATAAACACCTGGTCTGAAGGAGACAAAGTCCTCTGGTTAAACGAAAGCATGACTGAAGATTTGCAACTCTTTTCTTTATTTTTAAACCTGAGGCCTGGCTGCCAAAATACCTAGTTCAGGGGCTTGCACAGAGTAGGCATCTAAGACATAAGTCAGTGAAGAACAGAAGCCCACTTGCGCTTACAGCACACAAGTAAGAAGCTAAAGTTGAGAAAACCAGTTGGGCTTCCAGTTTCAGTCACACAATGCAAAGCTTGTTTGTGATGGAGAGAGTCAGCAACCAGCTCGGAGCAGGGGGTGGTGCAGGCGTTCCGTTCCATGTCTCCCCAGAGTGGGACCACATGTGCCCCTGGAAATCCACAGGAAGGCAGCCTCCCAGCCCCTGCAGAGAAGGAATCACACAGTTCCTTGGGGCAGTGGCTGCAAGGCTGTTTCCTGAAAGATAAGGCTCTGAAGCAGGGCGGGCAAGTATTTCAGGCTTGAACATTCATCAACTGTCAGTCAATGTTAATGAGGAGGGACCTGTGACCTGCCAAGGCTTTAGTGAGACAGCAGCCCTATGGGAGAGGATGCCTCTGGTTAGCACGCATCCTGTGTGCTCGCTTAATTATGCTGAGGTCTGTGAGCTTCTCTTAGACCCCTGGGAAGAGCCACCATTCTCTTTTATGACTTACAGCTAAAAGTTATTATTTTAATAAAGGTAACAAGGTTTGTCTTGTAAATAGGCCTTTAGTGTAACATCATTCTGCCTTTTCGCTTGGCTTTGGATGATGTTGTGCAAATCAGTTGACATTTCCAGGAATCGTTACTACAATGTGAGAGCAGTGGGCTATCCCTGACTCTTCTCTCCTCTTCCAAACATGTTTTTTATTTATTTTTTAATATATTTTATTAATTTTTAGAGAGAGAAAGGGAGAGGGATAGAGAGTTAGAAACATCAATGAGAGAGAAACATCAGCTGCCTCCTGCACACTCCCCACTGGGGATGTGCCCGCAACTAAGGTACATGCCCTTGACCAGAATCGAACCTGGGACCCTTGAGTCCGCAGGCCAACGGTCTATCCACTGAGCCAAACCGGTCAGGGCGCAAACATGTTTTTTAATAACAAGTCTTTTTTTTAGAAGTTTACTCTGGCTAACTACATTATCTTCTTCCTGTTTGTTTTCCCCTTCATTCCTCTCTTCAGTTTGTTTTCCCCTTCATTCCTTTGCCCCTATGTTCCTTGGAACGTTCCTGTTTCCCAATTTCCTGTAGGTATCTCAAAGGTAGGATGTATCTCAGCTTCTATTCCAATTTCCATCAGGAAAAAGGGTTTGCATGAGAATTATGCCTGACATTTACTACATAACCACTACATATTTGTTGAATGAATAGTCTGAGTCGTTTTTTAATAGGTATGTGTTACATGATGATTCAGTGAAGGAAACACAATGCTTTGGTTTCACATTTGGATGCTATCACCACAAACTGAATGCAAATATGTCAAGGATAGGGAGCAGGCGTTCTGGAATACAAGAGGCCATGCCTGCTCTCTGAAAATATATTACAGAGGTTTCTGGTAGAGGATCCCAAGGACTCAAAATCGAGGAGGAGGCAAAGTAGGTGTGGGAGCCAAGGGCTGGAAGATCATATGGAAGGAATAAGGTTTATGCACTTCTGTCATCTCTCTTGTCTTCTTTATCTGTCCCAGGGAGACATAACAAAGGCCAAACCTTTGAGGAAATATAGTAAAGAAGAGGAAAAATCTTGTAAATCTGACTTTCCAAATAACTTTCCTAGGCAGAGAGTTGAACTGTTGTCAATTACCCTGTTTCATGAGGAGATAACTGCCTCTAGTAGCCATCTTCCGAATTTCCTACACTTGCAATTTAGTACTTGTCTTGGTACATGGGGACAAACTATAGTCTGGTTTCTTCTATTGTATGTGACTTTTTAGCACCATTTATTCTAGAGGTTTTGTTTTCTCCATTGTATGTTTTGGCTCCTTTGTCAAAAATTATCTGCCTGTATACATGTGGTTTTATTTCCAGGTTGTCAATTCTATTTCATTGTTCTGTGTGTCTGTTTTTCTGCCAGTACTATGCTGTTTTGATTGTCATTGCTCTGTAGTATAATTTGAAGTCAAGTAGTGTGATACCTCCAGCTTCATTCTTTTTTCTGAGGTTTGCTTTGGCTATTTGGGGTCTTTGGTGGTTCCATACAAATCTGGTGATTTATTTTTCTGTTTCTTTAAAAGATGTCATTGTTATTTTGATGGGGATTGCATTAAATCTTTATATTGCTTTGGGTAATATGGACGTTTTAACTACATTGATGTCACTCCATGCACACAGAATATCTTTCCATTTTATTTTGTCTTTTTCAGTCTCTTTTAATAATGCATTGTGGTTTTCAGTATATATGCTCTTCATAGCCTTGTTAAGGTTACTTCTAGGTATTTTATTCTTTTTGTTGCAATTGAAAGGGAATTGTTCTTTTTTAAAAATTTTCTAGCTTAATTCCACTGTAGCCTAAGCACATATTTTGTATGCTTGCTATACTTCTGAATTTGTTAAGATATGTTTTATACCCAGAATCTGGTATATCTTAGTGAATGTTTAATGTGAACTTGAGAAAAATGTACATTCTATTGTTGTTGGATGAATTATTTAGTAAATATCAGTTGATCCAGTTGATTGATGGTGCAATTCAGTTCAACTGAACTTCTGACTGTTGGATCTGTCAGTTACTAATACAGGGATATTGAAGTCTCCAATTATATTAGTAGATTCATTTCTTTCTCCTTGCAGATCTATCCATTTTTGCTTCATATATTTTGACGCTTTATTACTAGGCATATACATATTAAGGATCATTATGTCTTCTTGGAGAATTGATGTTTTTATCACTTAGTTATGTCCCTCTTTAGTCCTAAATAATATTTCTTGTTTTGAAGTTAATTTCACCTGAAATTAATATACCTACTCCAGCTTCTTTTGAGTATTGTTAGCATGGTATGTCATTTTCTATCCCTTAACTTTTTAATCTATGAGTGTCTTTATATTTAAAGTGATTTTTTAATTGAAAGCCAGATATGATGTATTGGGTAAAAAGAAATGAGGCAGATAGCCCTTTAATGGAAAGTTTTATGTTTATTAGGATAAGAGTTAGACGGTGCTTACTGTTTACTGTAGATCTTGTGTCAAAACTAAAATTTCCTCTAGTGTACACTTTAACTCCTTCTTAAAGAGGTCCTGAGACTTGCAGTCTTTTAGCTGTAATCCCAGTTATTACACAGGAGCTCTGTTAGGGTTCTCCAGGGGAGCAGAACCAATAGCAACAACTATAAACATGTTAGGACACATACACATGAGAGAGAGAGAGAGAGAGGGAGGGAGGGAGAGAGAATGAATTATGGAGGCTGAGACATCCACAACCTGCTGCCTGTGAGCTGGAGATACAGAAAAGCCAGTGGTATAATTCATTGCAAGCATGAAGACCCAAGGACCAAGGAAGCCAGTGGTGTAGATTTCAGGCCTGAGAACCAGGAGTGCTGAGAGCAAAAGATTGATGTCCCAGCTTAACCAGTAAGGCAGGAAGGGCCAAATTCTTCTTTTCTCTGCCTTTTTGTTTTATTTAGGCCCTCAGCTGATTGGATGGTGTAACACACACACACACACACACACACACACACACACACACACACACACACATCTGTGTGTGTATACATACATATACATGTATATATGTATATATGTATATATAGATATATAGATTTATATGAGAACAAACTCCTTTACTGAGTCCACTGATTCAAGTGCTCATTTCATCCAGAAACCCCCTCACAGACACACCCAGAAATAATGTTTAGCCAAATATCTGGCTACCCTGTGGTCCAGTCAAGTTGACAGATAAAATTAGCCGTCATAGGTGGTGAGGTGTGAAGGGCAGGGGATTTGTTGTCTTTGAATGAGCCTGAGTTCAGTAATTCTCTCCCTCCACATCAAAGGCTAGAGAGAGCTAGAGTTGAGTATTTTCTTTAGCCAGATTGGTTAATCTTTGGTGAAAACCCCTTTAGGCTATAGTAAAACAGTTTCCCTCAAGGGTAGGCCTTGTTAAGTAGAACAGAAAGCTCTTGAGTATAGTTCAAAACAAATAGAGAATCTTAAACAGTTAGTTACCTACAAGGGAGTAACAACTGAGAAAAACAGCAAGAGAAAAACAGTTAGTTACCTACAAGGGAGTACCCATACGACTATCAGCTGATTTCTCAACAGAAACTATGCAGGCAAGAAGGGAGTGGCAAGAAATATTCAAAGTGATGTATAGCAAGAACCTACTGCCAAGATTACTCTACCCAGCAAAGTTATCATTTAGAATTGAAGGTCATATAAAGAGCTCCACAGACAAGAAAGAGACGAGGGAGTTCATCTCCACCAAACTAGTATTATATGAAATGCTGAGGGGTATTCTTTAAGAAAAGGAAGAAGAAAAAAAAGGTAAAGATAAAGAATTATGTACAACAAAGTGACAACGGGTGCATATCTGTCAACAAGTGAATCTAGAAATTAAATGAATAGGAAATCTGATGAACAGAACAGACTAGTGAGTGTAGAAGAATCAGGGGCATGGAAAGGGAGCAGACTGACAATTCTCAGGGGGAAGGGGGTGTGGGGGGTACAGGAAGAGATTGGACAAAGGGCTTACACCTATGAACGAGGACATTGGGTGGGGGGGCAAGGTCCTGGATTGTGGTGGGAACAAGGTGGAAGGGAGCTATGGGGGGGGGAAAAAAGAGGAACATCTGTAATAATATGAACAATAAAGATTTTAAAAAATATGAGGACAGTACTTTTGCTCTTTCCCTGAGAGAAGCACAGGGAATTTTTCTCCTATCTTTAGGGCGAGAACCTATTAGAGCTCCTAGGGGTAAAACTCATGAAAATGTAAGGAATTCTCCTCTCCCACATGACCAGGCCTCCTACGAGTTTAAACTCCCAAGCTAGTCCACACTGAGCCTCTAGCAATTCGTCCATGACAGGTTAAAGTGTTCCTACTGGCATCGGACCTAGCTGGGGGATTATGCTCCCCTTTGTACCTGTGGATCTCTGTATCCCCTTGTCCATCTCTGCAGTTTTCAGGGCAACACTTGGCCCCATGGCCTCACTTTTCTGATGAATGTAAAAAAAATTATTGATTTATAGTTCAGCTTCTTGTGAAGATGAGAGTGGTATTTCCAAGCCCTTTAGATGTCAGACTAGAAACCGCTGATTTAAATATTAAATGTAATATCCACATAATGGACAGCATAATGCATGGCACAAAATGAGAATATATTGTTAGCTATTACTGCTATTTATTGTTAATTCCATCAAAATGTTTCCTAATAATTTAATAACATAATACATATAATATACATTAGTATATCCCTCTGAACATATTTAACAAGTATTTCTGTGCAAAATAAAAGATTTTGGGAAGAAATTTACTATGGTCAGAAATATGCAGCAGCCAGAATTACAGGATGACACTGGCATAAAGGACAAATCTGAATTGAAAGCTGGGCTAGAGAACCTGTCACAAGAGTGGACGAACAGTGAGGAACATGAGGGGAGATAGCAGAAATTCAGCTCAAAGGAGTATGAGTTTGGGCATAGAAAAGGTAATGAAGAGGATAATAGCTTCTTTCAGTGTGTGACCCATAGCAGGATTGATACAGCCAGCTTGGTCTTTCGTATTCAGAGCTGGTGCTTATGATGGGGATTGCTATTTGTGCCAAGAGATGCTGTTGAACAGTTTATTCCAAGAAAGGCTGCCCTTTGGTTCACAGCTGTCACTACTGTTTAGAGCTAAGCTGTCATAGATGTGTGGCCTGCCCAACCTCTTTGCCCAGACAGAGCCTCCTCATCGCTGATTACCGTAGGTTTACTTACTCTGTGTGATGCTGAGTTTCCCAAAGTTTCAGACTTGCCACCGTGTTTGCAAAGCACCAGCGGAAAGGTCCTTCTGTCCTGCCTTCTGGTCATATCAGTTCATCATAGCCTGACTGCTCAGGGCCTATTTTCCCTGGATATTTCTTGCCTCGCGTAAGCGTTGGTGGTCCCGCCCTCCCCACACCGAGTATCACTTCTAGAAGCGTTCTTGCTTCCAGGACCTCAAAGTCAACAGCCTTATCTCACCTTTTACTGTTAATGTTGGTTTGTACTTCCATCTGATGATATCACTTCAGAAAACCCATTGTATATGTATAAACTAGACAGGGTCATTTAACAGCCCTAGAGAAGGGTAGACCCTAACTGCACCATGAACTTGCAATCTGTGCTAGACCTTTACTCCAGCATTAGTTTCTGAAATAGACCAGATCATACGACTCACTTGGGGCCGTTGCTTAAAATACAGATATCTGGACACCTCAGAATTGCTAAAATAAATCTAGGGGAGGAGGCCAGAAACCTGCACTTTATTTTATTTTGAATCTGTTTTTCATTGTGGTAAAATATATATGACATAAACTTTACCATCTTAACCATTTTAAATGCACAGTTCAGTGGCATCAAGTACATTCACATTGCTTTGCAACCATCACCACTATTCATTTCCACAACTTTTTCATTGTCTCAAACAGGAACTCAGTACCAGTTAACCGATAACTCCCACTCTTTCCTGAGCCTCTGGTAATCTTTATTCCATTTTCTGTCTCTACGAATTTGCCTGGTCTTGGTTCCTCATATCAGAAGAATAATACAATATCTGTCCTTTTGTGACCGGCTTATTATACTTAGCATAATATCCTCAAGATTCATCTATGTTGTGGCACATGTCCAAATTTTATTTTCTTTTGTAGCTGAGTGTATCAGAATTTCATTCCATTTTATGGCTGAATAATGTTCCAGTCTGTGATTGACCATATTTTGTCTATACATTTCTTTCGGGTTCCTGGATCCAATCTAATTCATGTGGAGGGGGGTTTCCAATGCCACCATTCTTGAGATGCTAGCTGGCTCAGTCCTGACACTGTGAAACCAGAGGTAGCATCAGATTCCAGAGGTCAAGGGTTCAGTCCTATGGAACTGCCCACACCCCCTCCCCCAGTCACCTGTGCTTCTGACTGACTGGCTGTACACGGGGGTTCCCACAGCCCCCTACTTGGATTTCAGATGTCAGTCACAAGTTCAGGCTGTTACCTGTACTTCTGAATGATTGGCTATAAATCAGAGTTTCCCTCAAGTTCCTCCTCAGGTTTGATGAATTTGCTAGAGCAACTCACAGAATTCAGAGAAACATTCCACTCACTAGATCTCTGGAATCCTGTATTTTAAATAGCTATAAGGTATAGGTTGGTAGCATAGACAACGCACACATACATACACATGCACAGTCATGCACACACACGTGCGCGCACACACACATATATACATTAATTTATGTGCTCTAGATTCCCAATTTATTTAGTGAAGGAAATGGACCCTTGTGAAAGTGGGCAGCTAAATCCAGCAGGACCAGACACCCCATCTCGGTTGCCTTTCCCAGGCCCCCTCCTCCTATGTGCAGGGCTGCTGGTGACACTTGAGGCAGGTGAGAACCTGCTAGGATTGAAAAGGTGACACTTGCTTCTGTTCCTATCCTTGTACAATCTGGCTTCTATTGTAATTTGAGAATATGTTGCCTTACAATCTGAGCATTTCCATTTAAGACAAGGATCAGCAAACTGCCCACTTAACTATTTTTGTAGGGCCCATGAGCTAAGACGAGTGTTTGTATTTTTAAATGGCTGAAAAAAATCAGGAGAGGAACAACACTTCATGCCATATGAAAAGTCAAATATAAGTTTGGCTGGAAGCCAGCCACACTCATTTCTTTACTTATTGTCTAAAACAGCTTTTGTGCTGCAGTCAGAGCTAAGTAGTCATAATAGAGACCACGTGGCTCAAAGGCCTGGCATAGTCACAATGTGGGCCTTTACAGAAGAAATTTCACAACCCCCGATTTAAGGGAATGTTGACAGGTGTTGTGCTCTTCTGGTTTGTGAACCAAGTACTTCCTCAACAGGGTGCATCCTTACCTGGCAGGAAGTGGATTAGTTCCATGTGGTCCTGAACACTCGCCTGCCTCTCGCTGTCCAGGGTCCTGGAAACAGTTCCTCACATTTAACTCCAGTCTGATCTGTATATTCTCTGACCTGGAGGTTCTGATACCGAGTTTTGCAAACCATAGTCACAATCCATTCGCCCCACAACAGCCTGGGTGACTCACATGGTCTGGAGAATTTAGGAAACACCACCAATTCCAACTTCGTCATTTCGTAGATGAAATGATGAACTTACTTGCCAAGAAGTTGTCATTTGCTAAGGGTGTTTATGGCTGATTATGAAGCAATGGACAAGACATTATTTCTCTGGACTCCTTTCTGGTCATTATATCATGTGCTTTAAGAGAACACTGAGTAGACAGTGTCTTTCTAGGCATAAGAGTTCCTGACGCCCTTGTAATTTGAGAAGATGTTGCCTTACAATCTGTTGAGGAAACAGATTTCATTTTTTCAAGTACAAATAAATGAGAAACTTCTCTTGTTGAACTGGGAAGGGTTGTTTTAAGTGGAAACCAGGAGACCTCCTATGGCTCCTGTTTAAATGTACTGTCAGCTTTTACAAAAGCTTAAGGGCCAGGAAGTTTAAGGTGAGAGAGAAAAAAAGAAGTTAATGAAGAACAATCACGGTGCACTCTGACTGACATTTGAATTTGTAATCGTCCTTCCTAATTAGCATGAAAGCTTTTCCCATTTGTTGAAAAAAAGATATGTGACTGAACTCTCACTTCTAAAGAGATGTTTTAACAGCCGCTCACCATCCTAAGATGAATATCAGTAATTAGAACTGTTATCGTTTTCTGTTATCATTGTGGCTACTGTCATTAATCCTCAGCATGGAAAGCCATGATGCTAATGCTGACTGTACCAAACTAGGAAATTCTAATTACCACTCCCTGCTCTAGAAAAGAAGCTATTTGTAAGAACTAAGTAGCTATTAAGAGGAGGGCTTGGTGGCTGTTGAATGTATTGATGATTTGGAATCACCAGCTAAAAGAATTCTGGAGCGAGACACCCCCCCTCCCCCCACCACCGCATTGATTTTGTTTGTAACTGATTTAAAGGGTCATCGAATTTGTTTCAAAGCATTTTCAGTTAGACATTGTGGACCGTGTCCTCTCCAACATGACTTCACCACTGAATTTGCAAAAAGCTACTATCACTATTTGAAGACACTCAGGTACCTCTGGCATCATGACTACTGACCTAAAATAAGGGTTAGGCAGTAGCAATATGGTTTTAACATTTAAAAAATAGGAAGTGTTTCTTAGCAGTAGCCTGCACAATTGTGTGTTGCAGTCTAAAATGTAGACTTCACTATCAACTTGATCCATTATTTTGAAACTAGCGTTCCCATTGCAGGAAAAATCCTGCGATAGGGTTTCCTGCTGCACTCTACCCCACCCCGCCTTCTGCGCCAGCCCGCCTGCTCTCCTTCCTTCTCCCCCGGCCCTGCCTTCGCTCCTCCCTTCTTCCACCCCCCCCCCCCCCCCTTGCTTGCTTGCTTCTCCGCAGCTTTGCTCTCTTCTGCAGCTCTTGGCTTCTTTCTACGCTGTCTTGATATGCAAATTAGCCGCCATCTTGGTTGGGATAATTTGCATATTTGTCCTGATTGGTTGGTGGGCGTGGCTTGGTGTAGTGAAGGTGCGGTCAATTTGCATATTTGTCTATTATTAGGTAGGATTGCTGAGAGGTAGCATTGCCCTGGGCCATTCATCTTTTTGCTTTAATTTGATACTCGAGGAGAGTAATTAAACTGGGCATGCCAAACCCAGTGATAAATATACTCAAAACCAGATACAAATAATAATAGCATCATTATAATTGTGTATCAATCAAAAAGACTAAAGAGAGAAGACTGAAGTGAATTCCTTTTCCATTTGGCTTGTCCACCACTTGCTAAACATTTATCAATGAATCAAGAATGGGCTTCCACAGTGGCGGCACCAGTCTGAATTCCCACCAGCAGTGCACGAGGGTTCCTTTTTCTCTGCATCCTCTCTAACACTTGTCATTTGTTGATTTGTTGATAATAGCCATTCTGACAGGTGTGAGATAGTACCTCATTATTGTTTTGATTAGTGAATTTGAGCATGTTTTCATTATGTCTCTTGGCTTTCTGTATGTCCTCTTTCGAAAAGTGTCTATTTAGGTCCGTTGCCCATTTTTTGATTGGATTGTTTATCTTCCTTTGTTAAGTTGTATGAGTTCCCTCTAACTTTTAGAGATTAAACCTTTATCGGAGATAATATTGGCAACTATGTTCTCCCATTCAGTGGGCTTTCTTGTTGTTTTGTTGATGATTTCTTTTGCTGTACAGAAGCTTTTCATTTTGATGTAGTCCCATTTGTTTATTTTCTCCTTAGTTTCCATTGGCCTAAGAGCTTTATTGGTAAAGATATTGCTATGACAAATGTCTGGTATTTTTTTTTTTTAATTTCTTTATTGATTAAGGTATCACATATTTGTCTTTGTCCCCCCATTCCCATCCCACCCCCTTCCCCACACATGCCCCCACCCCCCTGTTGTCCTTAACCGCTGGGAAGACAGTATGGTGTTTCCTCAAAAAAAAATTAAAAATGGAACTGCCATTTGACCCAGTAATACCACTTCTAGAAAAATATCCCAAGAAAACAGAAACACCAATCAGAAAGGACATATGCACCCCTATGTTCATAGCAGCACAATTTACAATATCTAAGATTTGGAAACAGCCTAAGTGCCCATCAGCAGATGAGTAGATTAGAAAGCTGTGGTACATCTACATGATGGACTACTGTGCTGCTGTAAAAAAGAAAGAACTCTTACCATTTGCAGCAGCATGGATGAAACTGGAGAGCATTATGCTAAGCAAAATAAGCCAATCGGAGAAAGATAAATATCATATGATCTCACTCATTTGTGGAATATAATAAACAACATAAACTGATGAACAAAAATAGAGCCAGAGTCATAGAAGCATCGAATAGATTGTCCAACCTATGAGGAAAGGTGGGGATTGAGGGGGTAAGAGATCAACCAAAGGACTTGTATGCATGCATATGAGCATAACCAATGGACACAGACAGAGGCAGAGGGTGGAGAGGTGAGGGCATGTGTTGGGGGTGGGGGTGACCAGGAAGAGGTCAATGGGGGAAAAAGGATACTTATGTAATGCTTTAAACAATAAAAAAATTAAGTTAAAAAAAAAAAAAGAATGGGCTTTATCAGTAGCCATAAGGCAAAGCCCTCGGGCATAACATGACATTAATTTGTTTCTAACTGGAAAGGTATTGAAAAGAAAGGATCTCTTTGCACCCCAACTATATAATCTATTTCCCAGCATTACCTGGCTGAGACCTGAATTCTGAAATAAGTATGGAAACAGAACAAATTAGAGCCTCTAAAGTTATTTCCCACATAAAATTTGCTTATGACAAATAAGCAGCCATCCTATGGCCTCCTCTTGGAGGGTGCTAACTCACTGAAACCTAACAGGATCTTCTGGATTTTGTTGCACCATTTCCCAGACTTGAGCTAGGGGCATTTTTCCAGGCATGGGATTTTTTTTTTTACTCTTTACCTATCCACATTCCATAGAACACCATGTAACGGACTGTGGGAGATGCTGGTCTTGGCCTGAAGCTTCTTGTAATGAAGTTGGCTTGAGCAGGAATGGGTTGTGGGAAGACTTGACTGCTGCAGCTCAGCAGCAGGAGTACTGGGAGGGGAAAGTGGTGAAGTGGTCCCAGGTGCCAGCATCTCTAGAAGCCAAGTTCATCATGGTGTGTGGAGTGGGTGTACTCTGGGAGCTGAAAAGGTGTCAGCTGAGCCCCAGCTGGGCCGTCCACCTCCCTGCCTCAGCAGCCTTGCTCTCGTTCTTTTTAGGAGTGAGGCTTTTTGTGTCTGGTTATCTTCTGGATGACATTTCTGAATGTCGATGTAAAAATGTCCAAACCTGTAGAGACTTTTTATGAGTTCATTTGAGTCATACTGATGACAATTGCCAGGAAGCAAAATCTCAAATGCTCCCTTGAGAGTGTTTATACCTCCCAAGGTTCTGAAAAAGAGAATTACTTGTGAATTTCAAAGGCGTGTTAACCTAGATGCACAAGAACAACGGATAGGGCTTGCTTACGGCAAAGATAAACCTTTTACTAAAAAAGTTATATGCCTGGGCCATGGCTATGCACCATAACCTCCCCAGTTAGAAATTTATGATCCGATCACTATGTGAGGTTACTTTGGGTTCGATTTATTACAGTTCCCCTTTTTCTTCCACACATGCATTTCCTAAATTTATTTCAGACTACACAAATGTTCTATAATTAAGTTGGAATTCATCATTTTTGGTGTGGAAGCAATGATACATTCCTGAATTTTAATATTGGTTATATATGTTTATAAAATTTATTATGAATACAGTGGTATTAAATGCTGTTGGCTCATTATGAGTTTATGACAATATAAGAAAAACCAATATAGATAGTTTTTTCATACCAAAATTTATTTAATTCAAGAATATTTTCTATTATATTAATTTTTTAATGTTTAAACTAGATACCTGGTGCACGAAATTCATGCACTCGGGGGGGGGGGGCCTCCCTCAGCCCAGCCTGCACCCTCTCGCAGTCAGGGAGCCTTTGGCGGATGTCCGACTGCCGGCTAAGGACATAAGCTGGCAGTTGGACATCCTTAGTGCTGCCGCGGAGGTGGGAGAGACTCCCTCCATCGCTGCTGCACTTGCCAGCCATGAGCCTGGCTTCTGGCTGAGAGGCACTCCCCCTGTGAAAGCGCACTGACCACCAGGGGGCAGCTCCTGAGTTGAGCGTCTGCCTCCTGGTGGTCAGTGCGCATCATAGCAACCAGTTGTTCCAGTGTTTGGTTGATTTGCATATTAGCCTTTTATTATATAGGATGAACTTTCTTTTATTAAAAATGACTAACAAACATAGTTTTAATTGAATTTTTTATTTTCCGATATTCTTGCTTGAGAGTACGCGCTGTCCCTAAGTTGCTTTATAGTTATAAAAATACTCCTGAGTTACCAGCCTCAGTAAGAAAGAGTTAATGTGTCCTGGAGTTCCTCCCCTTCATCTCCCCCACCCGCCAGCCAGCAGCAAGTGTGAGCTTTAGTGAGCTAGATGCTCCTCTCATTACAAATGTCTTTCTCTATTCCTTTTCTAACGTCAGCATATATTTGTGTGCCAGAGTAGTATTAGGGCTGTAAAGTAAGTTTTCCCTCTGTGAAGTTCACTGACCTATTGTGAAACTGAATATTCATTCATGGCATCTCTGGCACCTCTGTTTGACACAGTACTAATTGTTCTGGACTGGACCTTATGACACACAATGTTATTACCCTAAAATTCATGAACCAGGGATCAAATTAATGTCTCAAAATTACAATAACATCTCTAATAGGAAATCATAGGACAATAATAAGTAAAATGGAGAGTTTGTTGTCCCCAACTTATTCTTCCATTGTTATAAAAGCATTACTGAGTTGTCAGCCTCGATAAGAGTTCATATAACTTGGAGTTCCTTCCCCCACATCCAGTTAGGGGCCGTGGAAATTAATGAGGTCAACCTTTTATGTTATAAATGAGGCAGCAAGATTTGATTTGATAAATATGTATAGTTTCCTTGATATCAGTTAGTGAAACTCTACTCAAAAGAGTTTCCATCATTTCTTATAGGAAAGAGGAGACTTTCATTGTATTAGAATAAGTTAATTCAATAGAAAATAATATTCATCAATGAAGTGGTTTGGAAAGAATCAAGGATTATATTTTGCACATTCCATTCTGTTAGGTGATCAACCATAGTAAATAAATGCTTATAAGAGGAGTGGTAGTGAATTAACAAAATTCACATTTATGAAATGTATTGTTAGGATTTTTTTCTTTTAAATATTTATGAGATTATCCCATACAAATTTTCAATCCAAATCTATAAAATCTGTCTTAAAACTTGGTATTATAAAAAGGAGGAAAATATTACACCATGCATAATTGCTTTGTTTTAAAATCCCAGTGTTATTTTCAGGGTTTCTCTGTAGCAAGCAATTTACTCTGTTGAATAATGTAGAGATTTAACCTGAGTGCTCCTAATTAGAAAGGATAATTTTTGTTAATGTAACATTATGATTCACTTTTAAAAAATAAATATCCAGTTATAGTCTTCACCTTGGAAATGTTCTCATTTAAAATTTTGAATATCATTTTCTCTTTTCTGAATTGGTTTGGTGTTGATTTTTTTTTAAAATTGAGGATAATATTGTTCTTTAACCCATTCAATGAAATTGTTTCTGTAATTCTAAAAATACTCAGGATATACTATACTATCTGAAATACCAATAAAGGAACAATGTTTGAGAAATTAGCTCACTACTGCCTCAAATAATTGTCCTTTAATAATAACAATAGTTGCCATTTATTAACTATCCATTATGTGTTAGACAGCAAGGGCTTTATTTAGGGCTTTATTTATTAGGGTCTCTTACTGAATCCTTAGACAAGTCTATGAATAAGTGGTATTAAGACTAATTTATAGATAAAGAAACTTGGCCATGAACACTCACCTAAGAAGGTGAAACATGGAAGAGTTGTATGTAGGCTTGTTATACACCCAAGGCCAGAACTTCAATTTTTGTGCCACGTTGCCTTGGCCTCTGTGGACAGGCAGAGGCAAGGCTTTACTGGGGACCAGTTGGGGCTTTGCTGTGCCCCTTTAACAGAGTCTAGCCCCAGTGGCAACCATAACAGGGCACGTGGCCAGAGCAGTACTGAGGGTGCTGATGCCAGCTGCTCATGAAACGTTGAATTCTGGGGACCTTTCTATGATCGTTAGAATTTCTTTTTCAATGAGAAGCTTTCAGGTACCTCTTATTGACTGCCGCCAGTGAACTGCCGATGAGTGTGATAATGATGCTTCCTATGCGCTGGGAAAAGGTCAGGTGAGAGTTGTCTCAGAAGCAAAGAGGGAAATATATATATATATATATATATATATATATATATATATATATATATATATATATATATATATATATATTCTTTTTATAATCAGCCCCTAGAGTTTTTCTCAGAAACAGTTGCTATTCTTGTCAGAAATTGTGTCTGAGCAACATGCCTATTTTCTTTCCTTTTCTTCTTTTTTAAAGCTCCAGTCTAGACCTACAGATATTATCCGAAGGGTTTGGGTAATAGTTCTAGTGTGATGATGGTCATGTTTTCAAATCGCAGGTGTAAGGCGACAAGCCGGGACTAGTATGGCGCCTTCTAATACAATCCTGTCTCACATTGATCCAGAATTTTGCTCTTTACTAAAGGGGGAAGCAAATACAGATGCCTCTGCATGTAAGTGGTTGAAGCCAGCAGGGTGGGGCCTGTGGCAGAATGGAGGGCACGTGCCCAGTCTCAGATGGGCAGCTGCTCTTCTGCTCTGCCAGTTCTTCCTGTGCAGAAATGAAGGGTTAGCATTGCACCTGTTCTGATTTTTTTTAAGAGCTGAAAAATCCAGATGTTTATATAAAGCCCCTAATTCTAGATCTTACATTTTATCAAAGATGTGGGTTTAAAAAAAAATCCATAGTGTGCAGCTCAAAGAAAATCTTCAATATGGATTTCCATATGAGTACCTACTAGTTTTTAAAACACTTTGATCATTACCCTGTTATTGAAACACCCAGAAAAGCTGTGGTATACGTAGGGCACATTATTCCTATCTTGCAGGTGAAGAAATGAAGGCATGCACGGTTAAACTGTGTAACTATTGAAGCCGAAACTAAAACTCTCCAGAACTAGCCCGCCTGAGTTTACATCCATTTACATTCAGTGTGATGTTGAGCAAGTCACACCACCTTTGTGTACTGTATGTTTTCTATAATAGATCATGATAACTCTGATGTTATTGGGTTACTGCGAGGATTAAATAAGATAATGAGAATATATCTGGCATAAAATTTTAGCTGCTTAATAATGTTTATCTGCTTTAACAATAATAACAACAATATTTTACAGTATTATCAGCACAGCAGTAAAGATTCCAGAATCACAATTTCTAAGCAGGAGTGTCAGCAATGACATGATACAAACAGCAAATAGCAGGTTGTTGTCTCATTTGTAAAAATGTTCAATAATATTATTTGGATTTTTGTTTTAAAGAGTTACAGACTGTTTATTTTGAGGGAATGGGATACCTATGTATATACATACCCACACACATGAGCTATATAACTCAAGGCACTACTGAGAAATGCGCTTTCCTGAGGTACAGGAATAGAACCAAGTAAAAACTGAAACAGAGAGAAAAGCTTTGCTGATATGATTCAGAAAGCAATCACTCAGGTCCCTAAGATCAGAACAACGAGAATCAGATAAGAAAGGCAGAGTAATCTTTGAAAAAGAATAAGCGTACATACACACACACACACACACACACACACACACACACACACACACACACACACACACTGGGCTATTTCTGATTGTATTTGGGGTTGTGTCAACCAAAGCACAATGTGTAATAGGAAACAACTCTAAACAACCTTCAGGTTTTGTGTTTTGATCATTGTTTTTTTTTGGAAATTCCTTTTGACATTTTAGCTGCACACTTTTGAAATCTATTGAGAATTATCAATTAGCTTACATTAGTTAAGATAATTATTCTAATCACTGTGTATCAGTTAAGATAGACTAAATCATCCTACAGTAACAAACAATCCCAAAATATCAACAGCTGCAGTTTGTTCCACACTCATGTCTATCTGACCTTGTCAGGTTCTTACAAAAGCTGCTTTCTAACCTTGCCTTGGTTGGGGGTTAGATGTGTTTCCCTGTGTTATCTTAACAATTGGTTCATACTTACATTATCACATTTATTATATTGTATTATAAAACCTTAATTTTTAAAAAAACTTTTTTCACTTTTAATAATGACCCCAAGGCCAGGAATATTCATTTGTTTCTGTATTCAAAGTACTTGTAGCATTTATTTAATATATAGCTATGCCACAAATGAATTATGTTATAAATATAGAGAAATGCTGACAAATAAAGCTATGTCTGATAATTTTGTTTTCTGAAAGCACATGGCAAAGTCAAGTTTTTCACTAGGAATAACTGGATTTGCAGCCAGAGATAGTGAAGTGATCTGTGTTGACAAAGTACACAATGCTAAGGAATGCGTCACCAGGTACTTATGGAAAATCTCCCATTCTTACATCTTACATCTTTAACATATTCTTCCATTTACCATGGAAGTAAAATAAATGAATAAAGTTAGAGTTATGTTGTGGTTTTTGTTTTAAATGTAATTGTTATAATATCTATTTAAAATGGATTTTTTGCTCCCTGGCTGGTGAGGGTCAGTTGGTTGGGTGTCATCTTGCACATCAAAAGGCTGCCAGTTCAATTCCTGGTCAGGGCACATGCCTGGGTTACAGGCTCCATCCCCAGGAGGCAGCCAATTGATGTTGAGCTCTCACCGTGATGATTCTCTCTCTTTCTCCCTCTCTCTTTAAAAAAGTCAATAAAAAATATATTTAAAAAAAATAAATTTTTGATTGTGTAAACAGACACTTAGGCAACATCAAAGGAAAGGCTGAAAAGCATTCCTACTTTTTTTTAAAAAAAATATATTTTATTGATTTTTTACAGAGAGGAAGAGAGAGGGATAGAGAGTTAGAAACATCGATGAGAGAGAAACATCGATCAGCTGCCTCTTGCACACCCCCTACTGGGGATGTGCCCGCAACCAAGGTACATGCCCTTGACTGGAATCGAACCCGGGACCCTTGAGTCCGCAGGCCGACGCTCTATCCACTGAGCCAAACCGGTTTCAGCAGCATTCCTACTTTTAAAAGATCATCTATGTATAGAAGCTTGTGACATTCATATTAGAAACAACACACTTTGTCTGAATCATTACAAACTTTTTAGATGAGCACTCTCATTTTGTTTTTGGGTTTACTCTGGGGAGCTCAGAAGAGGAAGTGTAAGCGATTTGTGGGAAGAGTTCCATAATAATTCACAGGAATTCAAAACGAAAGAATTATTTCGCTGTTCAGTTAGCTGGAGTGCCTTCTCTTAAAATTTAACTTCTCAGCCTAGACTTGGAAAAGACTTTCATGTTAAGAAAATCACAGAAGCAAAGATGCGGTACTGTCACTACTGGCTAAGTGATGGCTATAATGTTCACAATATCACTTCTAGATTTTTCCAGGCCACTTGGTAGGATTTCATTTACAAGATAAAATAGGTCTTCAGACGCAAGCTCAGAGTTGTATATCTCACACAATTTTATTGCGGCCATATTCTGTGCACCATGAGCTCGTGAGAAGAAAGGCATTAAATAAACCCATGAAATAGAGAATAAATGAATATGCATTTGATTCTCCTCCAGTGTTGGCCTGCTTTGAATGGTTAACCTGATTTAATGTTTCCAGGGAGTTTTAGTTATTGTGTGCTCTCAGAGAGAGCATATTGAAACAGTCCCTGGTTTGTAAATCTTGGCAGAGTTGAAAGAACCAAGTCCTTGGTTAGCCTGAATTCCTTTTGTTCCAGCCTGACTTTCGAAATTTAATCCAAGAGTCCTACATACCATCTGCATTCAAAGACTGAGCTGCCTGTTTATTTACTGTTTCATTTCACTGTCGTTTATTCAGTTTCTCAAAAAGAATGTTGTTTTCCTTTTTATGTTAACTAAAAATGGAGACTTCCGGTCAGCATGCTAATCACAGCCTCTACCCAGCAGGATTTAAGTGCTGAATCCCACTGTTTGTTTTTGCCAAGGTGGGCGGATTCATCCAGTGAGCGCTTCTTGAATCTGAACTGAAATGTGGTTTAGAGCAGGGGGAAAAGACACTTGCCTTCTTCTTTAGGAGTGCATTATTCTCCTCCTCCTTTGAAAAAGTGATTGGAAACGACATTCTCCAGCATTCCTTTCTGATCCTTTTATGGCATATGGCTAAGACATATGGCATTTTGCTTCTTTCTTATTCAGCTTTCCTCCCATGGAGGAGCCACACTAGAATGTGATGTCCTGCAAGGGTAGGGTTTCATGGCTTCCACACTTGCTGTAGTGCAGCGCTGTGCGTGAGCACTTCTTTGAAGTCAGTTCTCCTTCCTCTCCACATGTGTGACTTTGGGCAAATGTTTCACCTTCTAAGGCTCAGTTTTTCTTCAAGTAAAATGGGAGTAATATAGTTGTATATACTCCAGTGGTTTGGGGGAAGATGGAATGAAATATATTATTAAGAGTATTTTATTGTCATTATTTTAAGTGGGGTACAGAGATAGGGTGTGTGGGTAAACTCATCAGACAGGATGAGTTTTGTTGTGTGTGAGCCTGTACACTGTTTACAAGTGTCTGATAATTCTTCTGGTTATGCGCATTTTGCATCAGTGCATGAATTGGACAACCCTTGCTTATTTCAAACATTCTAGCTCTTACCTTTTTCATGCTCTCTTGGCATTCTTCAATTGTCATCAAATATTATTACCATGTTTGAATATCATTTTATATTGTCATTTTGAGAATCTAAACCTGTTTAGTTTGCTGCAATAACTATAGCAGAAGTCTCTCAAAACTTTTTGTTTTTTATATAAAAACACATCATATATAGCCAAATTGAGAATCATTTGCTCTGTTGAGATTGGCACTGGTTCTTATTTTGTTTTAACTTTGAAATTTTTATTAATTAAAAAAAAATGCAAAATCCATTATAAGCCTGAATAAACATAGGCACACATAAACTTCAACTGATATAAGAAAGTAGAGCCCAGGGTTAGCAATATATAAAATTAAGAGCAAACTCTGATCCCTCTCACATCTCTTCTTTCTTGAAGTGTTTGTAAATTAGGGATGGATTCAGCAATTTCATTTCTGAGAATATATCCAAAGGAAATGAAACACTATGTCAAAGAGTTATTTGGATCCCCATATTCATAAAAGCATTATTTCTAATAGCCAAGACATGGGAACAATCCAAGTGTCTATAGATATATAGATAACAAAGTTGGTATACATGCACAATGAAATATTATTTAGCCATAAAAAAGAAGGAAATCATGCCATTTGTGACAACATGGATAGACCTTGAGGGCATTATGTTAAGTAAAATAAGTCAGATGGAGAAAGACAAATATCATAAATACCATATGCTATAACTGGTATGTGGAATCTAAAAAGAAAGACAAAAATTCATAGAAGGAGATCAGATTTGTGGTTACCAGAGGGGCAGGTGTGGGGGAAGTGGGAATTGAATGAAGGTGGTCAAAAGGCAAAAACTTCTAGTTACAATAGTTATAACTATTTATAGTTATAATATAAATAACTTCTAGGGATGTAATGTACAACATGATGACTACAGTTAACACTGCTATATGGTATGTCTGACAGTTATTAGAGTAAATTCTAAAGGTCCTTATCACAAGGGAAAAAACATTTCCGTGTTCTTTGTGTGTTTGTGTCTTTATGAGGTGATGGATATTAACAAAACTTGTGGTAATTATTTCACAATATATGTAAGTCAAATCATTATGTTGTACACATAAACTTATAGAGTGCTGTAGGCCAATTATATCTAAATAAAATTGAATGTTCTACTTGGTTTTGATCTGTTGGTCATAATATGCTTCAATTTGACTTTCTGGGCCTCTCTGGCAAGTACTTTTGGGAAGAGAATCCTTAAATATGTTGTCTGGACAGGAAACAGCTTTTAAATTGACCAGTGTGGGGGGAAATCTATATATGTAAAGAGGTAATATGCAAATTAGGCCAGGACGCCGTAACCGGTCACTACTGGACAGGAGGAGGTTGCGTGTGCAGGTGAGGCTGGGAACAGAGATGGAGACAGAGACGGGGGGGGGGGGGGCGGGGGGCGGGGGGCCCGCCCAAGCCGGCACGGCAGCTCCGGCGGCCCGGGGCGGACACAGGCAGGAGGGCTGGGGGCCCTGGGGCGGAAGTCAGGTGCGGGTCCCGGCCGCCCGTGGCACTGGTCCGGCCTGACTCCCGCAACGGCCTGCAGGGTGCCTCCTCACATGGTGGGAGGCGGGGCGCCTCCTTGCATGATTTCAATTGTGCGCTGGGCCTCTAGTACAAATATAATAGATAAATATAAAAGGTACTACATGGCTGAAGAAGAACAATCTTAAGTTTTCTCTCAAATCTACTAAAATGTGATGTGCTATGATAATTTATGCTGATGAATGAGCTAATTTACTTAGTTTGCTTGTTTGTTTATATTATTATAGGTATTCCTAAGCATGATAGCGAAAAAAATTGAGACTATTTGTTGAATTTTTAGAAAAGCTGAAACCTCCAGTGAATGGGAGAGAGCCTTTTACATATGATTGACTTGCTCTGTACTTCTTTGAATTAAAATTAAAATCAATGGAGAGTTTCTAGGGTTCTATACTTCCCCTTTTTAAAGAGACAGATAATTAGTTAGTTACTGTTTTCATTTGTTAACTCTGTTTTCCATGACTTCTGTTTATTTGGGGGAGACATGGATATAAACAATATTCCTTATGTTTTTTGCTTTGGAGTAAAAAATAAATTCATCTCCTTTTCTTTTAAATGGCTTGAGTTTCAACTTGTTTATTTCAAGGAAACCCTTCTCTTTTTTGGGGGGATCAGCCTTCCAGTGATAATCATAGGAAGCTCCCATGACATGTGCTTTGCTCTAAGATTAGCAGTCCTTGCTGCTGCTGAATAATTCCATCACCTGGAGTAAGAGATAACCCCCGTTGCTGTAATATGAGGAAATGGGATGGGACTCGTCCTGCATTTCCAGTTGCCACTGGTACTAGTTTACATACCTACCATGGCTGTACTGGTTTTCTCAGTTCAAGGAAGAATCAACCCACCTCTCATTTACTGTCAGCCAGGGGTACCCTCACCAAAAATGACTTGGGTTCCACATGTTATGGCTTTTTTGAGTCATTTAGACATGCAGGTCCTGCCATGACATTTTGTTTCTGGAGAGTGGTAAGCAGGTGTTTATTGGGACCCCAGAGCACTGTTTTTCTTCACCTTTGGCATACCTGTTACTTTCCTCAAGATTATGTTTCTCTCTCCTTCTGCCAGCAAAGCACTCAAACCAATATATATCAATTTACTGTCCTAGAAGGAGTAACACATTCTTTAAAGGAAAAATTCCCATCAGGCCAACATAAGTGTTGTTATCCTGGTTTTCTATGTGATTACATTGAAAGGCAGAAATATTTTACCTCTCAGACTCCAAGTTTGGGCAAACCAATCGAAGCTAGATGGAGAAAAGTATCAACTTGCGTCATAGTGATTATATCTATTCTGTTTGTTATATACTGAAAAAAAAAAAGTCCTCTATTTCATCGAGTTTTAGGTATCCCTCATTCTAAGACACATTCTAATTTTAGAGACAATAAATGAAAAGAGGAGCATCTTTGAGTCAATGAAATTTGATAAATAGAGGCCCACAAAAACAAATTAAAGCATACATATTATAGCCAAGATAGTTCTAGGTTTGATCAAATAATTTCACACTATCCCTTGCTTAACCCGAAAGTCCCCAGGTTCTATTTATCAGCACACATCACTGAAGTCTTATTTACCTTTTACATCAATACTCACTCATATTGTATTTCTGTGTCTCCTCAGCATTTCAGGGAGTATTCCAATTTTTTTAGCGGATGTCCTTTGCCCACACAGTGCTAGTGAGAGGAAGCTGGCCACCATCTGTAGGAGCATAACTCAGTGTCTAGATGCATATCTGCTGGAGTCCCCATGCTCCATGTAGACCTCACTGCATTAGAACAGCACTGTGATTGTGCAGAAGTGGAAAGCGCCCCCCACCCCACCCCTATCCTCAACCAGGTCACAATGCGTTACCTGTTCTTTTAAGCTAGATCAGGTCTCACAAACTCTTTTGAAATTGCTCATTACATCTTCATTTGTGGTGCTCTGCTGAGTTTTAAGATCTAATTAATCTTCCTGGCACAGGAACCATCAGTACTTCTAGTTTCCATTGATAAGTAAGGTTTTGACACCAGATTTTGCAATTTGTGCCTCTTCCCTTAAACTGGTTGGGGAACCATAAAGTTCTACCATAAAATTCCTCAGCCTTCATCCAAGTAAATGTTTGCTAAAGCTGCCTGTCCAGTTTTTAGAGACACCAACACTCTGAATACCAAAAAGGTCTTCTGGGAACCCCATGGCACCCACAGAGCCCTAATGAGTTCTCAGCCATACAAGTGGCAAGCAACTCGGCATTGCTCCATTTAAACTTGAGGTTTTGATTTAACCTATTCCAAGGAATTTTGCAAAATGTGTAAAGCCGTGTTATTAATATGGTCACTGTTAGACAAATTCAGTCATACCTCAAATCATATGGTCACTGTTAGACAAATTCAGTCATACCTCAAATCAGATCTTTAAATTTAGCAATGAAGTACATGGAAAGACCCAATGTGACTGTCATGGTACTGGAATCTCATTCCCCAAGATCATTGAGTTTACATGCTTTTGCAGATATTTTTGTTGTCTGGCCAAGCTCCATGTGGCATGTCCTGGGTAGGATCAAGCTTGGATACATTTATAAAATGTCTTCCATTTAGCTGTTCAAGGTAAAAATTAAAAATTCTTAAATTTAAGATTCATTAATTGAGAGAGATTGCTTTTGCAGGATCCCAATAGCATGTCCGTTTTTAGACTTACAAATGCTTTTTGTCCTATTTGCAGTTTTTGATGTGAGTCTTTTAATTTGGGTAGTGAAAGGGAGAGTTTAACAGGCTACTTACATAACTTGGTGTACAGTAGTCTTCCCTTACTCAAGGGGGATACGTTCCAAGACCCCCAGTGGATAGTAACAAACCCTATATATACTATGTGTTTCTATATGTACATCTCTATGATAACATTTAATTTATGGATTAGGCACAGCAAGAGATTAACAATAACTAATAATAAAATAGAATAATTATGATCATCTGCTATAATAAAAAGTTATATAAATGTGGTGTCTTTCTCTCTGATAACTAATCTAATAACCAAGACAGTTACTAAGTGACTAATTGATGAGTAGCTTGGATACGCTAGTCAAAGGGATGAGTCACGTCGCAGGCAGGATGGAGTGGGAGTGTGAGATTTCATTACGCTACTCAAAACAGTGTGCAATTTAAAACTTAAAAATTGTTTCTTTCTGGAATTTTCCATTTAATGTTTTCGAACCATGGTTGACCGCAGGTAACTGAAACCATGGAAAGTGAAACCACAAATAAGGGGGAACTACTGTATTATATTCTCAGTGATTAAAGCAAACCTTTTAGATTTCATAGTTTACTGGATTTATTATGAAATCCCAAATTGTCATAACTTTGGTATGTTACAGTATTTATAAAATTTAAATTATCAAAGGAGGAAGTTACCAACCAAATGGGTGAGAAGGCATCTTATTTAGTCTGTTCCTTCTATAAACGTTTATTGAATACCTATGCTATGTTCAGGGCTCCATGCAGGTTACTTGGACAAAATAATTAAAGCAGTAACTAACTCCAAACTTCAGGTTTTGAAGAGCTTACAGTTTCTAACAAATACTAACATCTGTAATTACATTGCAGTTTAGTAAATATTAGGAGAGAGCTATAGTATATTGGTACTAACTAACATTTGTTTACATTGCTTACTCTGTGCTGAATACTATTCTATGCACTTTGCATGTTTTAACTCATTTAACCTTCACCTTATATAGTAGGTGCCATTGTTGCCATTTTTCATATAAGGAAACTGAGGTACAGAAAATAGCTCCACGGTATACATCTTATCATATGGCTGATCAGTGCCCTTTGACTACTACAGGGTTCTGATTTGCATATCCACATTTTCTAGATGATTTTTCTGTTAGCTGGAGTGCCAGTTATTTCTGTGACCAAGTAAGAATGAATATCTGAATCAGGGCAGTCTAGGAATATCATAAGATGCCCTTGTCTCAGCTGCTTAGTCTACTCAACCTAGATTCCTAGGGAAGTTTTCAAGGAAATATTCAGGACACTCTACTTTTATCTTATTGTATACAGTTGGGTAAAAGTGAACTTATTCAGTCCTCTTGACTTTTCCTGAGTCCTCTTGCTTTTTTTTTAAATGCAATTTCAAGTTTAGCTTCTAACCCCTGCTTTGAATTTCATGGTTAGGAAAATTCCACATGCTTAGGATGAAGTGTCAGATACTGGAGTTGTAAACCAGAAGGGTGGAAAGCCGGCTTCTTCATCAAATAACTGTTTTCCTGAGCTCACTTTGTCTCAACCAGATCTCTCTTTGCCTCTCTCAGTCTGTGACTTCTCATTTAGGCAGTTTGAAACCAAAGAACTCATGTGGGACAGAGCAGGGGATTACCATTGGCTCCCCACCCCCACCCCTTGATTTGTCTATTTGGCTGATAGATTTTATGTTTACCATTGACTATGTAGTTATGCATATATACATACACACACCTCATAAGCATTTCTGAAGATATTATTGCATATTGTCATCTTACCTAATAAAAGGGTAATATGCAAATTGTCCATACCTTCGCTATGCCCACGATTGGGCCGGCGGAGGCATGGGGGGAGGGACTTGGGGTGGCCGATTGGGCCGGCAGGAGTAGCGGGGGGTGGGGACTCGAGTCCCCGCCCCCCGCTCCTCCCGCCGGCCCCAATGGCGACGGGCAGCTGGGACTCAAGGTGGCCGATCGCGCCAATGGGAGGAGCGGGGAGTGGGGACTCGAGTCCCCGCCCCCCGCTACTCCTGCTGGCCCCACCGGCCGGACGCTGAGGTGGGACCGATGGGGCCGGCGGAAGGCACGGGCAGCGGGAGGCGCTCCGATCGGCGGGTGGCCAGACCCAAGGCCTGGGTCCCAGGTGCCAGAGGAAAATTGGTGCCGGCAGCCAGGTGAAGGAAGGTCTATTGCACGAATCTTCATGCAATGGGCTTCTAGTTAACTTATAATTGAGAATTTTTGCCCAAAGAACAGTTGGGTGAAAGCTACAAGGGGGAGTTCTAGCTTAAAAAGAGGAAGAAGTAACGGGATTGGTTAATGATGGTGACAGCTCCTACAGTTATTACTGGCCTCTGTCACTGAAGGCATTTAAGTAACTGCCGGTGATCTATGGAGGAGGATTTTGAGTCAAGCACAAAATGGAGAAAAAATTAAACTAGATAATTCATAGATCCCTGTAGTCCACGAAAGACTAAGAGTCCTAAGCTTTTGAAATGTCACAAAATTATAGCATGGTCTTGGAACACGCTCATATATTCCAAGTGTGCATGTGACTTTTAATGTATAATTAAGAACACTGCAAAATATTTTTTTCTTAGCAAATCAAATGTATGTATCTTAAAAAGTAATTGGAACAAACTGGAGATAATAAGTGGTTACCTAAGAGTGTCAAGTGCATGGTGAATGAAGCAGCTGTTGACCTGTTTAAAATTATAGTAAGTCCTCACTTAATGTTATTGATAGGTTCTGTGACTTTAAGTGAAATGATGTTTAACAAACCAATTTTACTACAGGCTAATTGATACAAACAAGTGTTAAGTTCCTATGGTGTCTCAACATTATAATAAAACCATGTTGAATGAAACAATGTCATTCGGGGTCCTGTATTTGTTTTCAATTACAGAGAATCATGGGAGAGTCTTTTTGGAAGAGAAAAAGTTGGAGAAGTATCTTAGTAGACAAGAATTTACTGAAGTGGAAAGCCAAAAGGATGTGATTAGACATTGATTAAAGCTAGAGACAAAGACTTCCTGACATCCAGAGATGCACAGCCAATCTGAATGTCATGAACTTATATGGTTGCCTGCCAAAATGATTCTCTCTTATAATTCTTAAGCTTAATGCTTGCTGGTAATGATCCACTCAAATGACAAAATCCACTTATCATCCTGTGGATTTGGCCTAAATAGTTTGCAAAAACTCCTTATTCCTTATAATGCATTTATTTATTGTAAATATGCTTTGGTTTATTAGTTTACTCCCCCAAAGACCTCAGAGCACTGTTTACAGAATTGTTACAAGAATACTTTTTTGTAGCTTAGAATTTAAAATGAGACAATATCCAGACATCAGGGTAGGAAGGCAGGAGACAGGAAGAAAAAAACCACACACACAACAACACACAATGGGACATTACTGGAAATATCAGTAGGAGTAAGTTGGGTAAAGAATTTTCTATTGACTACTCTTCTAGCTGGAACTAACTTTCTAGATAAAGAGGGCTAGAGCAGGTACGGGGGAAAAAACAAAACCCAGCCTGCAAGTCAAATCTAGCCTACCTGTTATTGTATGTCCTGTTACCTATGAATGGTTTTTACATTTCTAAGTGGTTGAAAATGTAAAAGAAGAATAATATTTCATGAAGTTCATATCTAAGTGTTCATAAATAATGTTTTTATTAGCATACAACCACACTTATTTGTGAATATATTGTTGGTGGCTACTTTCTAACCACAATAGCAGAGACGAGTATTTGCGAGGAAGCTGTAATGGTCCACAGAGTCTAAAATGTTTCCTCTCTTGCTCTCTGCAGAAAAAGTTTGCCAACCTTTCAGAGAGAAGATAAATTAGAGAAGTTGAAGTAAAAAATGTCAATATATAGCATGTGTTCCTGGTGTTTGTCCAATGCTTATTAGAGTTTTACATCTTGGGCTTCAACCTGAAAATCAGAATCTAGCAGACCTCTACAAATGTGTGGTTTTCGTAAGTGCCCAAGTGTGTGCTTTCATCAGGCAAGTTCGGGAATCACTGGTGCTGGCCTTGAGCACAGACTGTAGAAATGGACAGGTAGGGCTTGAGTCTGAGCCCTGTTACTTACTGGCTGGAGCACCTTGGGCTCTCTTGCACAACCTAATATACTAAACTTTGTAAACTCAATGAATGCGCATGCATAATGACAGGAATGATATGTAACCCATCAGGTGGTTGTGATGATTTAACTAGGTAACATACATTTAGATTATAGTGTTCACACAGTGAACACATTGCAAGTGCTTAATAAAAATGAACTGTTGCCCTGGCTGGTGTGGCTCAGCAGATAGAGCATCAGCCCGAGGACTGAATGGGTCCCCGGTTCGAATATGGTCAAGGGCAGGTACCTTGGTTGTAGGCTTGATCTCCGGCCCTGGTCGGGGCACATGCAGGAGGCAACCAATTGATGTGTCTCTCTCACATTGATGTTTCTTTGTCTCTACCTTTCCCTTCCTCTTTCTCTAAAAATCAATGGAAAAAATATCCTTGGGTGAGGATTAAGCAAAAATTTAAAAAAATTTTTTTTGAATGAACTGTCATTGTTTTTCATATAAGCATCAATAGCCATGATTTTATTGCAGGCATCATGGTAAGAAAGAGCACTGTGCTTAGTGTCAGAAAACATGAATATGACTTCCAATTGTGTCACTCATTGACTTTGTAACATCGAACCATTTAGCCTTTATTGGAACTCACTCGTTTCATTTGCAAAATGGAAATAAAAGTAATCATGCATCTCACAATTGTTTCTAAAACTCTGGAAATTACAAAAAGCAGTATAACCGGGAGCTACTCTGTTCCAAGGGTGTAGTGCAGAGCTTGGCACAGTCTGATAAATACGTGTTTATTGCATCCAAGGGAATCTGACGCAGAGGACTGCATCCTACTTCCATCCTTATTTTGTTCCTTCAAAATGCCCTTTGCACAAACTCATGCATTCTGTACATTTCTTTCGCTGTTTCTATGTTTAAGCAAAAATATGTTTTCAATTAAGAGTTCATTTCTCCTGCCACTTGTTTTCCCACTGGAGTCAAAATCCTGGTGGTGAGATCAGAAATGATTGCTGCAAGAAAGGCAGGGATGTTACCACTGAAAGATTAGAAGTTTGCATGTTGTGCTTCACAAGCTGTAGGAAGTTTCAAAAGAGAAAAACATATAAAAGTGATTTTTCTCACCCCCTACAAATTCCACAAGCACTCAAACTGTGTTCCAGGCAGAAATGTAAATGGAGGGGTATAAATGCCATGTGTAGGTTTTGAAATGTGAGAAACAATAGCAGTTTCTTACAGATTGCAATCAGTTTTTCAGTAACTGCCAAATTGTAGTAGCAGACCAGTGTCCTCAAAGCCTCCTTTTCAATGAATTTATTTGCTCCATTTTATCCTGATCCCTGTCCTCCTCCAAACCCTTCTCCACTTCACGGCCACTAACGGAATTATTTGTGAGGAATTAGTTGAAGAGGTACATGTGGTGGGCCTTGTACACCAGTGTACCTGCAGTGTCTAGCACAGGGCCTGGCACAGAGAAAGGATGTTAAGTGAACATTCTCCATGGTGTCTCCATGTATGATCAGTAAGTCTGTGACTTTGTAATAGGAAATTGCCCCTGTTTTGGTTTCTGATTTAGATTCCCACTGAGCAAAACCAGCCATGTGCCCTTATAAATCCATTGCTAAAGGTTGGGATGAAGGAATTTGTTTTCTCTCCTGTTATTAATGATCTAATGGATCATTATTACTATCAGATTATATTTGTATCCAGAAATCTGCATTTTCCCCCCCCAGTGGGAATTGTAAGTGCATGTAAAAGGATGCCAGGTTTGCTCAAAAAACCATGAAAATCAGGATGCTTTCCAAGTTTTTAGAAATGTTTTCTAAAATGATTTTATTATAGCCCACTGAAAATGATGGGCTCAATTTACTGGATTGCTGGTACAGAATGACCAGGTGGTTTTCCTACACATGAAATGAACCAGAAGTAGGGATGAGAATAGTCTTTGCTTTTCTGAGTTTGCCTAGTAACTAAGAATTAAATTGGTGACACTCATTTTTTAGACCAACATTGCCAGGGTAAAGCTACTGAATTTACAAGAATTGAAAAAAATCCAAATGCTTTTAAAGATGAATGTTTATGATAGTTTTAGACTTTCTTATGATGACTACAATTCATGCACAGTGGTTGTTAGATTCATTTTGTTAACTATTCTTAAAATACTTCGTATTTTTTTACATGCATTTGAGAAAACACTTAGATAAATAGGATACTTAGCTTAGAGAAATCCCCCAAACTTAGACCCATTTTTTATCAGAACTTGATTTCGGGAGGAGTCACATGTGTGTATACTAGCAAAAAAATTGTGAGCCATAGGAATTGAGTAAACTCAATAAATGATCAGAGAATTGTATTTTTATTTTTGTAACTAATACCCCTCGGTGGAACAGAGCAGACTTGAAATTGCTTATCAATATCAACATGTTGCCATCTCTCACTTCTGCATTTTACCATTTATTTTTGCTAAAGACTTTTAAAATAAGCCCAATAGCATGTCATTCCAACAGTCTAATACTTTATTATGTACCTCTCACTTTTAAGGTTTTTATTGTTGTATTTTTAAAAAAGCTTTGTGGTTAGTTTTTAAGGTTACTTTTTTGGCCTGTGGGACAGAATCTGTTGGGAATCTTTGAAAGGTGATATCCAGAGTTCTACCAGGGACCCAACCATGAATTGCTCTCTAGAGAGATACCAGCTTCCTAATGGGAAGTTGTGTCTGTTGGGGTCCCCCTTCCCAGGGGAGCAGAACCAGCAAACCTTTCCATTCACCAATACACATCAGCCCTTTCAGGCCAGCTTTCGAAAGCTGCATGCACACACTCAGGACCATGGTTTCCTTTAGATAGAAATAGGTCTATCATGTCAGAGGTTACCATAGCATATTGAAGTCCCCAAAGAAATGAAGCATTTTCACTAGTACCATACTTAAAAAACACACACAGTGTACCTGTTTTTTTAAGCTTCTTGAAAGATCAGTGATTCTAAAGATCCATTTTCTACCACGTTTCATCTGTGAACTATTTTGTAAGCTTCAGCATATTGAACAGCACTCAGAGGAAGAAGATCTTGTACGCAAGATGTCATTTGAATCTGCTGTTACGATGAATAGCTTTTTAAAGTTGTCCAATCAATCTTAGATTTAAAAGCCTCTTATGACTGGAAATCATTCATTCAGTACACTCTATTCTGTATTAACCCATGTTCTCTTAATGATAACTAGTTCAGCCATGGTTGGTAACATGGGGATGGTCAGTATAAAATGGAATTTGTTGGGGTTTATACATAATTTCCCCCACATGTTACCATTTATAGGAAGCAAGCTTTGTATTTATTTGTATATTTTTAATAAAGAGATAGTCTTTGCAAGTGCCTTTCTTCTTGCAGGAAGAGCTGATATTGAGGCTTTAAGAGCTGCCATTTTTCTCTTTTCACTCTGCTAAGCTTCCGGGAAGCTGCAGGCATAAATAGAGAAGATAAAACGGCATTGATTAGTGTTTAAGGGGAAAGATAGATTGGTGAAGAAAGCTACCTTGATCATATTTTTTAATTTTGATGAAATTGGTCTCTAAGTAGAAGTTTCTACAAGGAGCTACATCTTGAAGGAGGAAGCACGATTAGCGTGACCTGGGCTGCAAAGGATGGACTGACAGTGCTCAGGGCAAACAGCAGTTAAGATTTAATTGCACTTGTATTTTATTTTATTTTTTTACTAGAATGGCGCTTTTTGTTGACATTTTGGATATATTATTCTACATGTTTTGAGTGATCTACTTTTCCTAAAGTGTGCAATTTTGTTAGCACTCATTTCTCAGGAATGAACATGTGGCATTTTAACACTAATGTCTGCATTGTTTATTATTTTTCAACAACATGAATCAAGATTTTTGACATAGGAACCAAAATGTGAGTTTGCCCAATTGATATTTACACTTAAAAAACACTTAGGATAGTTTCCCAACATTTCACCATCAATCTTCTATTTAGCCTACATTTGAGGAAGAGGATATCTCAATTCTATCCTATGGCTTTAAAGTATTAAAACATCAAAGTACTCCAGATGTATAGCTTTAATGAGTTAGCACTTTTTTCTTTGAAACTATAAATCTTATATATTCAATATGTAAAACAAAGATGTTTTTCACATTCTAAAATTAAAACTCCTTTTTTTATATTCACAATAAAATAGTAAAATTTTCTACTCATGTTCACTGTGTACCAATTAATTCTTTATCTCCATAGCATATCCACTGGCCCATACATTAGTACTTTTGAAATGTGGGAATGCAGAAACATTTTGAGTCTTGAGGGTAAATTGGAAAGAAGAAGATTTTAAAACTATGTTATGGTTGGATCACATGAGACTGAATTTCTTCAATTTGAATAATTATATTGCCTTCTTTTCTGAATAAAAGAGTGTCTTTATATTTACAAAATATTGTTAAATTTTAGGGCTTAGGGCTATGTGGATCTGGTAAAATCATTTCTCTTCATCCAATGAAATCAGTTTGTAACTTCCCTTGTAGACCATAGAGTTGTTCAGACATCTACATTTCTAATAGCCAATAAGCTATCTAAAGTCTGTGACTGGTTTTGTTTATTGATCTTGGTATTTAAAGACAGTGTCAGGCACTTAGATGCTCAGATGAAAGCTGTTTCTTGAATGAATAAAAATATAAAAAGTAAAATTTCTCAAAGTATCATTTGTAATTTTTACTTTAGAATGTTTCTTATAATAAACACTCTTAAATTTAAATGAAATGGTAGCATTTTACCAATTTTATTTATCTGCAAAAAGATAAATAAACCAGAGCACATGTTCCTATGAATGAACATTTATACTTGTGAGCACAGTGGAAATAGTGTTACCAAATGTAGCATTTGTGGGCATATATACCTCTTATATGAATTATTTTCTCCCATCACTCAAGACTCTTTGGCCTCTACGCATTGGAGTTCTTATGAAAAAGTAAATCAAACAAAAAGACCTTAGAACTTCTAGAGAATTTGGGCTTATAGAAACAACAGAGGGAAAAAATCTGAAAAATCTGAAGGAAGCTAATAGGGGTGTGTGTGTGTGTGTGTGTGTGTGTGTGTGTGTGTGTGTATGGGTGTATGGGTGCAGGGATTGTGGAGGTTTAAAACTTTGCCAGAATTTTCTAGGATAACATGTTCCTTTGGGCCCATGATAATTTTTAAGTATTGTAAGTAATGGGTAAACAGTTCTTTTTGTCAGTTGGTTGTCTCTAGAATAAATCTTTCTGGAAATGAATATGTATATATGTGAGTGTTGGAAAGGAAATTAAGGAAGGAAGCCTCTATCAAAAGGGACATAAATTAACAAGATGTTTATATACAGGGTGGGACAAAAGTAGGTGTACAGTTGTTCATAAGGGAAATAATACAATAATTAATAATACAAGAATAAAGTCTATATTTAGCATACTCACAACTATAAATCTACTCTTGCCTCACCCTGTGTGTTATTGTTTTAATACAGTAAAGTATATTTCTTAATACTTGAATTTTACTAAAACAATCTGGTCTAGACTCAGGGGCTATGATTTACTGGGACTGACTGCTACTCTCATCTGTGCACAGAGCTATTTGTTTAACACTGTCAATATGTCCACTCTGATCGAGACATAAAGTCAAATAATTTAAGAGTTAGAAGAAATCACATGGGTCTTCTAGTCCAGTGGTCGGCAAACTCATTAGTCAACACAGCCAAATATCATCAGTACAACAATTGAAATTTCTTTTGAGAGCCAAATTTTTTAAACTTAAACTTCTTCTAACGCCACTTCTTCAAAATAGACTCGCCCAGGCCGTGGTATTTTGTGGAAGAGCCACACTCAGGGGGCCAAAGAGCTAGCTGCATGTGGCTCACGAGCCGCAGTTTGCTGACCACGGTTCTAGTCCATGCCTACTATTCTGTGGATGAAGATGTTAAATAATAAAGTGGGTCACATATGTCAAACACTGTGGTAAGCACTTTCATACACTTTCACATGTCCTCCAAGCAGTCCTGTAGCTTCGTGATTAGTAATGAATAAATGATGTTTAGTAAGGTATGTTAATGTGCTCAAAATCTCATGGTTACTTAGTGGTAGACCTAGGATTCAAACCCAAGCAGGCTGATTTTGGAGACATCTAATATTTCAGGTGTAATTCAGTACCTAAAGATGAGTGGCTTATAGTCTCTGGTCAAACATAAACTCAACATGATGACAGTGTTATATGAGAAATAAAAACAATATGCAAACGTATGCAATCATGGAATAAATAAACATTATTTTTATCTAAAAGAATTGGAAACGACTTTATAGAGGACCAATAGTTGAGCTGGGTCTTGAAAGACATTTAGGAAATTGATAAGCAGTCAGTGTATTACAGACCATGGAACCTGTCAAAGTGTGTCATATGGTTTGTTCTAATAATAATGAGTAGTTCTGTGCATGCAACTGAAGATGGACATGTAGGGTATGTTTGAGGTAACGTGCAAGATACAAGATTGGGAAATAAAGGATGGGCCAAATTATTGCTTCCCAACTTCAGCCTTGATGCCTCCTGAATCGGTCACACTTTTCTCCTATCCCATGGCACTCACCGCACTAGCTGTTGAGTGAGATCTAGACAATGAGTATCTAAACTGGGGAAGTCGTCACAGGGATTAAAAATTAGGAATGGGATGGAGAAGAGAGTTTGGAGATAAAATTGGCTAGATTCGGTGATTGATGATATGCCAAAGGTGAAAGAGATGCATAACAGATGACTCTAAGATTTCTAACTGCAGAGACTCAAGTTGACTGTGATATTGCAAAGATGGAAAGAATTGGAAGTTAAGGGGATGTGATGGTCTCTTAAGTTTCATATTGTTCTGTATTTTAATGGAAGGGAAACGGTATCTTTGTTCTTTGTTTCATATTAGGCTTAAAAAGCTTTATCAGAGATTGAAGGTACTAGAATGATGCATGTTAATGTATATACATGCTCAGAAATACAGATGTGGTTTTATATAGATACTAGAGGCCCAATGCACGAAATTCATGCAAGAGTAGGCCTTCCTTCCCCCGGCTGCCGGCACTGGCTTCCCTCTGGCACCCGGGACCCAGGCTTCCCTCTGGCTGCCGGCAGCCACCCAGGACCCCGGCTTACCTTGTAGCCCCAACTTTGTCTGGAAGGACATGTGGTCTAATTAGCATATTATGCTTTTATTATTTATAGATTCCTTTAGTAGAGTATAGAATCCATTGTAGCGTTTTATAACTAGAGGAGCTTCCAGACATCATCTACTCAAGAAGAAACAATTTGTTCCCAAAGACTCTTTTATTGTATTTTTCAAATAGGCAAAACTAACCAGGAAACAAACAAAAACATTTACAATTGAATTATTTTGGATAGGCTCTGCTTGGTCTCCTTATCCTCTCGCAGCAGACCCTCTGAACTCATATAAATAAGCTGTCTGGCTCTAGCAGGCATTTCAATTTTCTACTCCTGAGCTGATCCAGCCTTCCCATTTAATAGATGTGAAACTGGGTTAAATGATTTGCCTAATAGTCTTTGGTGTAGCAAGGTCAGAAAAGGAAACAACTGTAATTAAGGTATAAAAATATTTTTGAGAGTATGACACTTGTAAATAGGTTGGGCTATTTTTTTTTTCTTCTGTCTAACCCTACTCCTCTCCACTGCGCGCCGCCCCCCCCCCCCCCCCCAAAAAAAGCTTTTTCTATTTTTTTTTTAATTAATGTGGTGGTTCATTCATTCCATATCATTGCCCACAGTGCCATCTATTGGTAAAAGGAAGCAGTGATGAAGTGGCCAGTGTTCTGTAATCTGAAATTTGATTCTGTGAATTTCTCTTTAGAAATCTGCCCTGCATTTTTCGCAGGCAGCTGTTAGAAAGCAGATTCTGTCTGAGATCCGACTAAAATAAGAAAGGAATCACATGGCCCATGTGGGGATGCGCCACTTTGTTGTTTAGCAGGGGATCGAAATAGGAGCAGGAACGCATGATACTTGACTTCCCCAGTTCATGGCTCTGCCCAAAAAAAGGAGGCTGCAAAACTCCTTAGGGATTTAATTAAAGCATTTGGCTGTTCCCATGTATTGGGCACCTATTGCTTATGTGTCTTGCTGCTTCAGTGTGATTATTGCCTTTTAGAAAAACACCAGGCCAAAGCATTGAACTAATTTGAGAAACTCTGCCAGGGTCTTCAGGTTATCACGCAGGCACAGGCATTGGCTTCACTGAATATATTTATTTTTTTTAAAAAGTTAGTTTATGAGAGCAGGCAATTAAATTATAAGCTTCTCTGGGGAAGGATGTTGTCTCTGTAGAGCTCAAGTAATGCTAAGTATAAAGTAGGGTGTAATATATGTGGTAGAAAGAAGGAGTAATTGAATCTTGGAACATTAGTAAATTTAACAACTATCAGCATCTTTCCCCTTGCTGATGTTCCAGCACACAGGCATAAATATTTTCTCACACTCATTAATACATGCACGCACCCAGAGTAAGGGAGACTAGAGATGAGGGTAATAAAAGTAGAAAAATTGATGAGAATTCCTTTTTCTGAGCATGCAACACCATTTGAATAAAAATACTAGATAACATATTCATGATGTTTTTTGTGTTAATTTAAAAGACTTAGTGAGATCCTCCCCTCCTGCAGTCTGAGCTTCTCCAGATTTTTATATAGCAGAATGTGTTTCTGGTTAGTTTTGTTCACTTTTCAGTTATTTCTTGTGTAGTTGATAACTGAGAATTTTTGGAGGTGGGCTTTACTAACGTTGCTACAATAGCTACTATTCAAATGATTTAGAGACCAGGTGGTGATCCCGAGTGAGCCAAGAAGATTGGGTTTGTGATGTCCATGTCAGGAAAGATGAAATTATCCCTCAATTTTTAAAGAGAAAAAAATTAAATTAATATTATTTGAAAGGATAGCACCACCAATATTACACCCTTTAAAATAAATTGAAAAGTATGAAGGCAAGTTGGATTGATTTTGATTGGAGAGCTGTGGGGACAAAAAACCCCAAATTCATTAACTAGAAGAGGCCAGTCAAAGGCTTGAAAGCAGAGAACAGACCACAGCTAGGAGCATACTTGTTTGGGAGATAGGCCTAGGACAGGGCCCAGAAAGGGATTCCTAAGAGCTGGAGGCTGAGCGTGGATAGGAACCCTAGTCCTATAGCTGGGAGGGCCTGGGTTCAAATCTCGTTACCCAAAGACGGTCAGGTCCAATGTAATGTAGTGGTTCTATGAAATCAACAAGGTCATAAAAAAGAGTAATGATTATAGGTCCCAAATATCTAGTTTTTCTCCAAATTTTTTTGGAAATGAGGTATTATATAGCCACTAGAGGCCCGGTGCACAACATTTGTGCACTGGGGGGGGGGGGGGCGTCCCTCAGCCCAGCCTGTGCCCTCTCTGTCTGGGACAACTTGAGGGATGTCTGCCTGACAGCAGGGAGCAGGCCTAAGCTGGCAGGCGGACATCCCCAGATGGCTCCTCTCACCAGCTATGAGCCCGGCTTCTGGCTGAGTGGCATTCCCCCTGTGGGAATGCACTGACCACCAGGGGGCAGCTCCTGTGTTGAGTGTCTACCCCCAGGTGGTAACTACATATCATAGCAACCAGTCGTTCCACTGTTTGGTCGATTTGCATATCAGCCTTTTATTATATAGGATACTGGATTTGCTAGAATGCTTTGTACTCAGCAGCTTCAGTCATGGTTTCTTCTGGTGTTGGCTGTAGTTAACCTTGAAGATGACCAGGGATAGATAATCTGGGTCTCTTTGTCTGACCCTCCATAGATAATAATTTCTGTCTTTCAAGGACAGCACATAAGGCTTTGCCAGTAAGACAAAGTGTACAGAGGAACGTAGGCTATGGACAGCTGGCTCCTTCCGATCTGAGTGCTATTGAGAGAAGTACCCAGAAAATTTTGTGAAATATCATTTAGAAAAGTACGTTCTTTAGAAAAATGCCACCTGTTAGAGACAAAGACGAGTATGGATATAAGTGTATGCACCAAGAATAATTTTTATTGTGTGGTTTTTTATTTTTAATCATAGTAATTATTAACAAGTGAGATTTTTAGTATTAACATAATCAATATAAAAACCTTTTCTTTTAATTTTGCTGTAATCCAAGTGAATATATTTTATTTTCATTACATAAAACTGTTTTTAATGAAACTAAACCAGTAACTTGATCAGAAAATAATTGTTTATGATTTTATATGATTAATGATTTTAGCATGCTCTTTCACTCTCCAAACGTTGTGGGTCTGATTGATCATTATACTGTAATCCTGAGTATAAAGTCCTTAGCACAGTGCCTGGCTCATCATAATCTCTTATTATTACCATAAGCAGTTTAGCAAGAGCCCTCCCGAGCCAGCTAACCTTTAATAAGCCCTTTCTCTGTGGCTTGGAACTTTTAATTACATAGAAGCTCAATATTACTGTGTGTGATTATTTTTTTGAAATTATTTTTAAATCTATTTCATAAGTTCTTTTCTGTTTTTCCTTTCCCTGAGTGGCTTTTCTGATCAACACTATTTTCCTACTAGAGGCCCAGTGCATGAAATTCGTGCACTGGGGCGGGGGAGTCCCTCAGCCCAGCCTGCACCCTCTCCAGTCTGGGACCCCTCAGGAGATGTCATCCTAAACCAGCAGTCAGACATCCCTCTTGCAATCTGGGACCACTGTCTCCTAACTGCTCGCCTGCCTGCCAGCCTGATCCCCCTAAATGCTCTCCCCTGCTGACCCGATCCCCCTAACTGCCTTGGCCCTGCCACCATGTCCAGAAGGACAAATTAGCATATTACCCTTTTATTAGTATACTAGAAGCCCGTTGCACAAAGATTCATGCAATAGACCTTCATTCACCTGGCTGCCTGCACCAGTTTTCCGCCGGCACCGGGGACCCAGGGCTTGGCTCTGGCCACTGCCTTCCGCCTTCTTTCAGGGTTGGGGCTTAGCCCTAGGGCACCGCCAGCAGCGATGGGAGCGGTGGGAGGCCCCAGCGCCTCCCGCTGGCCCCGGTTCCTGTGGTGATGGAGGGCGGGGCAGCGCGTGGGGGCCACCATCTTTAATGGGTTAATTTGCATAGTGCCCTGATTGGCTGTGGGCATAGCGAAGGTACGGTCAGTGAGCATATTACTGTTTTATTAGGTAGGTAGTTCCTTACATTAACTGGCATTTCCTGTCTATCCCAGTTTTTGAAAGCACTATGCAACAACACTACACTTTCTTCCAGTTCCTTGAACTCCATCAGGAAGAGGGGCCAACTTTGCCCTACACTGAGGCTGTGGTTGTACAGTTGTGTACAGCCCACTGGTATGTGAATGAGGGAAGAAGTCAGGCTACAATTCAGCGTGGCTCTGTTTGCCTTGGCATGTAAAAGTGTCATATGGGCCAGGAGCGCCCTGCTGGGCCACTTCCACTCTGTCAGACACCTCATCCTTGTCAAGATTGTCTTCCAGACCCCAGATCAGTGGCCCTATATCCCCAGTGGCCTCAGCTGTTGGCTCTTGGCCTTGACATTATCCTTTGTGATTTTAGTACTGCTGACTTCAAAGCCTTTTCAATTCCCCAACTCTAGGAAAGCTTCTTCCTGCAACACCATGGCATTCACATTGCTTGTGTGACCACAGTCACCTTCCCCCCTCCTCCTCCTTCCCTATGGAATCTGCCTGCCATACCATTCAGGGTCTCAACATTTTGGTGCTTTTCACAGTCCATCCCTTGCTTTAGGCCTTGTTTGCTTTCCTTTGTAATCAGAATTCCACGAGCCACTTCAGTGATTCTGGGCACTTTTTCCTCAGAAATCTTTCTCTGTTGGCCCTTACACAACTTTTGTAGCTCAATGACATGTTTAGCCATTTTGTTCTTACTAACACTTCAATCCAGAAGTCTTAACTATCTGTTCCATTGTTTTCTGGGGCTCTGTTACTCAGAATGAGGACCATGGACCAGCAGCACCAGCAGCAGCTGGGAACATTTAGAGATTTAGAATCTTGGGCTTTACCCCAGACCGGTGGGTCAAGAACCACTGCTCTAAGGCCCAGGAAAACTGAGGGCACCTGTACTCTGTCTCTTCTTTGGCAAGCCAGGCAAACTCTAAGGTGACTGGTTGGTTCCAGGTGATGTGGGCATATCAAGGGATGGCAGACTCTGGGAATGCCATACCTGGGAGGACAAGCACAGGAGATGTATAGACAAAAGGACTATGGTATTGGTCGTTTTATGTAGATACCCTGCATTATCTACATAGGTCTTGCAATGCATGTCTGTGCTGAGTGCTGTTGATAATTTGGCTAAATTGTGACTGCATTGTAGGATTTTGCCAGCCAGAACACCTATAGCTGCACCATCACTAAATGAAATTCAAAGAACTATTAGGAAGTTCTAGTTTACAGTCTTCAGATGTCTACAGAGCTCTAACATGTAGCATCTTGTAATATAAGAGTCATTGTAGTGTCTATAAAAGTAATTTATGTCAGATAAAAGTGAAACCTGAATGTTGCCTAGCTATCTTGGTTGAGACAAAGTTTTAATCATTCTGAATGATTTTAACTCCCTTGAATCCACATTTAAAACATTTTAAGGAAAAAAATGTGTCAAAGGTGCTTTGTTATAAGACACGGGCATGGCAGTCGGCAAAATTCTGTTCCTGAATGAAGTTGTTTCCACTGTGCAGTGCCATCCATGCTTCAGTGAAGAGCACATGTCTGCAAGTCCCACATTGGGATACATGCCAACCAAATGAATCGATTCCCTTCGCTAACGTTTTATCAAGTCCATAGCACATGCATTGAGGAAGTAGTTCTTTTTGAATTGGAATAATATCAAAGGACTGGTCATTTCTGAAGCACTTCCTGGATTTTGATCCTGCGTCTATGTCAAATTTGTGTTTTTTGTTGTTGTTTTCAATTCACACTAAATTAGTCAAACCCTTCTTAGAAAGTGACAGGAAATGAGATTTTAGTCAATGAGCAGAATTGCTCATGGACTATTTGCAGGAAGTAGTTCAGATATATTTCACATGACTGACAGAGGCAAAGCATAGTTACATTGATCAGCTGCACAAAGTTAGAGCATCTCAGAGAGAGCAAAATCCCTGGGTGTCCATAATATTAGGTATATGTTATTGATATCAGTGTTGAAAAGTATTATTCGTCACTTTATTTAAATGACTCTGATTGCTGAAATATTTTGCAGTGCTAAAAATGTAAGCTCATGGAAAGAACATGAGGATGGTACCAATAGTTCTTTTTAAAGATTGCTCTGTCAGCTCTTAGCACATCAGCCTGGGGGAAGAAAACCTCATCATTCCCTCAGTTTTGATTGTGAGCTTGGAGAAGTTACAAAAGTTTGCATTTTAGCAATACCTTTTATAACCATTTCTTCTCTATTTGTATTCTGCTGCTATTTAAAACATGGGTTGCATCATGTTTTAAATATAAAATTTATTGGCAATATAAATAACAAAGAGGCTACATTAAGGGCTAAATTTTCCTAGTTCTCTATGGCCTTTTTCCTTTGTGTATACTTTTAGAGAGAAGAGGTCCAAAGATTATAATAAATAAAAATGATTGAACTAGGGACTGACCACTCACCACTTTTAATTTTGTTTGAGTGATTCTGGTATTGACTTCCTTCAAACAATATGTCCACCAAAACTGTAGGGTCCCAAAGAATTTATTTGAAGTTAACCACATAAAACAAAGAAAACAATTACTTCAAAAGATATAGTTTTCAAGTGTAAGTGAAGAAAGAAGTTAAAAACACTATATTTTTTGATGAGTGTTTTCTCAGAGATTTGGGCCATGTGGGAGAACATTACATGAGGTGAGCTATGAATATCAAGTTCTGTATAAACCATAGATATGCTGAGATGTTGAATACCAGCTGCCAGAGACAAAGTATAGTGAACTGAACCCTGTGAAAACACCTGCTCAAAGTGAGCTTTGGTCCCAAGACTTGTGTTATTTGACTCTTCAGAGCAGCCTCCACCATGATAACAGATGCGCAGGATTAGACGTGCAATCTCAGCTGTAGTAGTGTCTCTCACACATGCAGCTTAGAGCACGGACGAGATGCAAGAACTTGCTTGTTCCCACGGAGGAATAAGATGCCTCTCTCAGAACAGCTGGCATTGTAGACATTCTTCTATGGAAAGAACAGATAAAATATAATTCTATCTTGAGTAGACACATTTTGCTAACTCAAGAGCTCTTAGGAAATACAGGGAAGTCAAGTTTGTTTCTTCAATACTCTCCTACTGTACTGATCATCGGTGATGTTTAGAATAAAATACTTTCTGTGGAAATGATTAAAGAATACTTAGGTACAACATTTTCCCTGTATATATGTTTCCATTGCTAAATGGGTATGCATTATATCTACAACTGAAATTAAGAATAAAAGCAAAAAGCCCGGCTGGTGTGGCTCAGTGGTTTAGCATTGACCCATGAACCAGGAGGTCACCTATTCGATGCCCTGGTTGAGGGCTTGATCCCCAGTAGGGGGTGTGCAGGAGGTAGCAGTTGATGTCTCTGTCTTCCTATCCCTCGCCTTTCCTCTCCCTCTAAAAAATCAATTAAGAACTTTAAGAAAGCAAAAAACTTGTTTTATTTGGAAATTACTGATTCTACTGAAAGCTTCAATAAAATAACTTAAAATTGTGTTTGACCTTTAAACTTGAGGTTAGTCAATATGTAAACGTTATGATGCACTTGATGTAAATGATATCCAGGGAAGGAAAGCTGTCTGTGATTTGCCTGTGCATGTCCTTTATACCTTTCTCTTTTAGATATTTTTGTTTGGGGGAGGTGTCTTTTTTGTTGTTGTTGTTGATTGACAAGAATCTTTTATATTTTTTAGACACTAATTTTTTGCCAGTTTTATATTCTACCCCTCTCTATAGCTTGTCTTTTTTCACTTTAAAATAATAAGGTGTTTTCTTCTATAAAAAGTTTTAAACATTCATTTAAATATAGTTTTACTCTTAGTTAAAATGTCTATTTTTTATTTTTATGGTTTGACCTTTTTGTGTGTGTCTTGTTTAAGAAGTGCTTCCCTATTCAGATATCATAAAGCTGTTCTATATTTTCTTCTAAAAGTTAGCTTATATCTTTTAAAAGTTTTTCTGTATTCCCCAAATTACCTTATTTCCTGTCATCTTGCTCTACCTTCAGACAACTACAGTAGAGGAAGACAAAAGCGTGTATAAGGCTGTGATAACATTAATGTGTGTATGTGTATGTGTGTGTGTGTGTGTGTGGAGATCCTGATGTGAGAGAAGGCATGGCCAGTGCAAATGAAAAAAATAGCTAAGTCAAATTATAGGTGTATTATTGAATGGATAACGAGGAGATGTCTAAAGAAGAAGGAATAGGGCAAGGTAGATGGAGGTCATCATACAAGACCTTAAGTCCATTTTAAGGAGTTAGTCTATATACTGAAATTAGTAGGAGGCAATTACAGGATATTAGATGGTGGACAGCAGCAACATCAAATATGTGCTTTAAAAAGTCATTCTCTGTAATGTGGGAAGTAGATTGGAAGGGGCAGAATGAGGCAGGACAACATAGGTAGAATATATAACAATCCAACGTTGAGTTGCTGGCAACTGAGACCAGTGTAAGGGCAATCCCTATACTATGCATCTCCGAGATGGAGAAAAGTGAGTAAGGTCAAGGTAAATGAAGAAGGTAATCAGATTTCCTGTAGTGCCAATCGATAGCTCTGACTATTACCTCTATAGAAATGAATGATGATCAAAGCAAACTTAAAAATTCTGAAGAGAACGTTTCATCCAGGACCCATCCTTACTTGGAGAAATGTCTCAGTGCACTCAGCAGTATGGATATCATGAGCATGGGAACAATGTAGGGAATCTCTGAGGTCAGCAGGGAAGAAAATAACCTGCCAAAGCCAGGCCTATCATCAAAGAGGAACTTCCTCATAGCAATGATTTCCTGTCCTTCCATTATCCGGAGTCTTTCCTAGCTCTCCAGCATGTCCTTATGGTACATTGACTTTCTAACATATTCACAGAATGAACAAACTGCTTAAGAATACAGATATTTCAGGGTCTGGATGTTTAATCATTCGCACATTAGTGTCAACATCTCTAATCAAATTGCTGGCTAACATTATCTGCAGTAAAGGAAAAAGGAGTAGTTTTTATTGACAGAAGGGAAGGGCAGCCACTCTGGAGGGATTATGGATTGAGACAAATGTCTATGAATATATTCAGTGTGTGAGTATGTAAGTCAGCTTGAGATCCTGGTTCTCAAGAGATAAAAGGAGATGAAATTCTGCATTTTATAGAGTTTATTACAAAAAAATTTGACCCCAAAAGTGGAACACTTTTTCTGCATCATTTTTACTTTTGTGTATTCCACTCTTCTTTCCATTCTTTATTTTTGTGTAATCTGATTACTATTTGCCTTAACATGGTATTTTGATGGTTTTAACAGCATTCAGGTTTAGACTATTGAATGGGTAAAATTGGATTGGGTGGGTGATTTTGGAAGTTAAAATGCTATTTATGCAATTATCCTATTGAGGAACATATATTTTAAGTTCCAAATACCAACTCAATAAGTAGAACATTTTAAAACTCCATTCGTAATTTGAGAGATATTATTACCTCTTTTTTTTTAATGTAGTTGAAGTTTCCATTCTGTCTTAGTTTAGAGATCAGAATTGTATGTCAATTCTCTATGTAGATCAAGTCCATTGATAAATGATTGACAAATCCACTTGCTGTTCTTTCCTGTGGAGCAATAGTTTTCAACCTGAGATCCATGAACCCACTGAAATTACATGCCCAATTTTCTGAGCATAATTGTGTGTGAAAAATAGATAGGAACATCCATTTCATGGTCTCCCTTCCCCTCCATCAATGTACTGATGTAGATGAAAGAGCTCCTATTTCTTTAACATTTTTAGTTTGCTTCTTCTTGGGGAGTACTTTAAAAGTATAAAGAAGAGATTACTTGTATTTGCTTGTGATAATTCCTTAAGGAGGCACTGGTAGGGCTTCTATAAGAACTATGGCTTTAAACATATTGCTACAGTATTTGTCCCTACTCCCACTTCTGGTGGTCGGGGCTTTATAACTCTGAGGTGACCTCTAGATTACCTTCCAGCAGCCCAGACCTATGCAGTGTTCTCTTCTGGATTAATCAGACATCCAGGTCTAAAACTGTATAGAATATGTGTGTCTCTGTGTATACCTATATATATATACTAGAAACCCGTTGCACGAAGTTTCGTGCAATTGACTTTCACCTGGCTGCCGGCAGCAGTTTTCCGCCAGCACCAGTTTTCCTCTGGCCACCCGCCGATCAGAGCGCCTCCCGCCAGCGCGATCGGCTACCCCGAGAGGAACTCCAATCCGGGAGGCGCTCCGATCGGCGGGTGGCCAGAGGAAAACTGGTGCTGGCGGAAAACTGCTGCCAGGAGCCACGCAATCGGCCACCACCAGCATCTTCCGCTGGCCCCATGGGTCCTTCCGCAGCGTTGGCCTAAAGGCCGGTGGGAGGAGCGGGAGTCGGGGACTCATGAGTCCCCGCCCCCCGCTCCTACCGCCAGCCAATCGGCCACCCTGAGTCCTGCCCCCCGCGCCTCCAGCCGGCCCAATCGTGGGCGTAGCGGAGTGATGCAATTTGCATATTGCCTTTTTATTATGTAGGATGTGGGTGTGGGTGTGTGTGTGTGAATATGAATGCAGTTATATAGATATAAATATATGTAATTTCTCCTGAAATGCCTCAACTGAAGTTGAAAAAATATATATATTTTTTAACTTGGACATAACCTAGATAATTATTTTCACATCCCATGTCAATTTCAGTCAATAAAAGGACTCAGGTGTCAGAGTGATGAGTTGGTTTGAAAGTGATCTTGCCAGTATGATTAAAAAATCTGTTGCTGGCTTGGTACGTGCAAAAACGAGGCTGAGATCTATACTTGGTGCTTTCTTTTTACCCGCTGCGGGGGGGGAATCAAATTGAAAGCATTCTTTGTAGTTACCATTTGAATGAGGCATAATATATAATTCATAAACTGTTTTTTATAATTGCCTTGTGTGAGAAACTATTACTGAGTAGTTTGTAAAACTTACTTCCTCATTATCTGGCTTGTACATATGAAGCTTTAAGATCGTAGGTTCCCAACACAATTCTGTAAGACTTTTCTCCTCTCATTATCCCTGGCTCTTTGTTTCGTCTTAAATAGGCCTGGTTCAGGGTGACAGGCAGTAATAGATCTATACTGTGCCTTGATAAGCCTACACACACACACACACACACACACACACACACACACACACACACACTACAGGCTATATGTCCGTCTCCAGAGCAACTGAAAAAAGGAATAGAAATTTTGAACAAGAAACTTGAACCAGGGGAACAAATCTAGTCAGAGCATTAATTAAAGTTTCCATTTATTGAACTCTTGTGCTTATTTTATGTAGCAATTATTATAACCCAGTGAGGAGGATTATTATACATGATGAGACTGAGAGAGTTTGAATAACGTGCTTTAATTGGCATTGCTTGCAATTGGAAAGTTAAGATACCAACCACGGTAGGATTATACTGAGGATTTAAGGAGCTGATTCCGGTACTCAGCCCTGAGCCAGGCACAGGGTAACATCACTCACTCTGGGGTGGGAGGGAGTGAAGGAGGAGGAGCAGTGACTACAGATGCAAGGCCAGCAGCAACTGTTTCTGCTCAGTAACCTACACACCCTTTCACTACACCTTTTCATCCATGTGGCTCCCTCCTCATCCAATGGTGAGGTTGACTTAAAGCCTTCCATTTGTCCTGAACTTTTCTTCCTCATTATTGTGAAACTGCCTTTATATATTTGCAACTCTAACCCCACCATCAGGACTCTCTCCAGTTCAATGATTCATCACTACTGAGGCGTTCTTAGGGACTTGCATGCTAGCTTCATGGCAGCTTTGAGAGAGGGTCTCTCTCCCACAGTTGGTGGTCTGAGCTCACTGTTCTCTGCAAGGAAACAGCACAGGATTTAATGGCGCCCAAAGCTCAGTTCTGAAACCAGAAAATCATGCACTTCCATTTCTTGTCTCTGAGAAGGCCACACAGCCCCCAGTCACCTCTTCACTGCTGACCAGTTGCTTGTGGTTCTGATTTTCTTCCTAGAGACAGGCCTGAGGAACAGAGTCTGCTTTCTCCTTCCCTCTCATCTAGGGATTTTATAGTCACAAGGCTTGCTTGTGGAGTGTAATTCACTTACCTCGACTTTTATAGTAGAGAGTAAATGTCTCAGTCTTCCTCCCTGTCCTTCAAAAGGCACCTTGGAGAAAACCACAATGATCCATTTATCCACGTGGCCCTCCATGGTGCATAAGAGATGTCCTCTCCTCGGTTGCACAAAAAAGTGTCCCTATTATCTAAGAGAGGCAGTATGTATCTCTGCAGACTTCCCAAGCAGGTCATATCATTACTAGTATTCTGCCTCTCCAAGAACGTGTTTGGGCATTTTCTCACAGGAGATAGTGACAGTCTTTGCGTGTTATTTCAACTGTATAACTAATCAATGCCCAAGCTCTGCAATCAGCCCCGGTGTGAAAGCATAGATGTTTCTGACCGAACAAGACTGAGAGGTCCCTGCGGGGTCTAAATCCTGAGGTCCCTGGTGCTTCCCCTCCTTCCGATATTTTCTCCCTGGAACCATGAGCTCTTTCACCGCCATCAGGAAGAGAGCCTACATGCCGGCCACGGAAATACTCTTATTTGACAGATGGAACCCTGACATGTGCTCCCCGAACCTGCACAAAAGGCACTACTTCCATCACCTTGACAAAGAAAGGTAGTAAAGAGAAAACCGTGAAGAGAACACTGACAGTTCCACCTTCCCAGTCACCCTCACCATCATTTCTGATGAATCCTTAATATACTCAATTGGGTACCTTACCCATAACATTAAATCTTTAGTGATTCTGAAAGGTAGTTACTATTATCTCCACTTAATATTTATAGACACCAGATTCAGAGAGGTTATCTGAATCTGGTGTCTATAAATATTAAGAGGTTAAATCACTTGCTTACCATCATATAAATAGTACAAGGCAGAGCATGGATTCAAAGCCATTTCTGTTGGCTCCAAAGCTGATGCACTTTTTACTCTGTCTTGTATTGCCAGCAAACTGCATAACTTTGAGACCAGTGAAACCATTTGGAACAAAATGTTATGGTTAATATGGTGTACATGGTAGGTGCTTAACTAGATGCCATTTTAATAGTGAATGAGTCCTAGGTGGGGCCATATCACATATGATCCTATAGTGCATTGACTGTATTGTGAAACTATTAGGCATCTTCAATTACTTTCACTTAATGATGATAATAGATGATAAAATTATAGGGAGTATTATTCATTGTCTAAGAATTTCTCAGTAGACAAAACTTGATATACAAGATAGGTTGACAAACTTTCCTCTTTCTCTGAATTGATGTATCATTAACTAATTTCTTTACCATTCATAGGGATACTAGGTCATATGGTAATGATTACTTTAAATTGTGTGTGTGTGTCTCTGTGTGTGTGTGTTTGTGCATGTGCGCAGGGTAAGGGTCCAGTCACATTTGTTCCATATGTTGTTTCCAATTGTTCCAGCTTTATTTATTGTAAAGTCTCTCTTCTCCCACCAAATAATTTGCAATGTCACCACTGTTGTAAGTCAAATATATACATATGTGTGTGCCTGTATATATATATATATATATATATATATATATATATATATATATATAACATATATGCATATTATATTTAAATATGTGTATTTAATTCTGTTCTGTTTCACTTGGGCTATTAGTCTGTATCTTGCCAATATCATACTCTTTTGGTAATTATGGCTCTATAAAAACTTCTGATATCTGTTAAGATAAATACCAGACCTTGTTGTTCTTCAAGAGTTTCTCAGTTGAACTTCCATATCATTTAAAAATTAGCTTGAGTCTCACCCCCCAAAAAAAACTTAATGAGACATTGATTGTAATTATTATAAAACTATAGAATGGTTTGGGTAGAGTTGATATTTTTACAATATTGAGGCATATGATTCCTGAATATGTTATCTCTCTCCATTAGTTTAGGCCTTCTTAATTGTTTTATTATTTTCTTAGAGGTTCTAAAATCTTTTTTTAAAATTTATTCCTAGCACAATTTCTAATTTCTAATTGTGCTGTGATATATAGAAAGAATTGATTTTTGCTAATTGATAGTTTGTTACTTGGCTTTTTATTAAGTTCTAATAATTTATTGATGTATTCTTTTGGGCTTTCTCTGTACACATTCATATCAGCTCTGAATAAAGATGGTTTTTATCCAGCACTTTCTCCCTCCCTCACTCTCCTTTGTTTTGTTTTGTGTGTTTTTTACTCTGTTGAACAGAGGTTTTGATAGTGGGCATCTTAGTCTCTTTTTTTATTCTCAAAGGGAAAACTTTCAATGTTTCTCCCTAAGAATATTTTTTCTCTAGGTTATTGGTAGCTATTCTATCAGTTAAGGGAAGTTCTTTTCTATTCCACATTTGCCAAGAATATGTATTTTTAATCACCAAACTATGATGAATTTATTGGGCTTTTGATCTGCAATTTTAGAGTATTCCTTTTCTCCTTTAATTGGTAAATATGATGAATGGCATTCATGGACTCTTTGCCTAATCTAAGCATTTGAGGCTATAAAATAACCTCTAAGTAGTGCTTACACTATACGTGACACTGAAATTGTAGCACTTTTGTGGTCTCTGTTTCACATGAAACTCTGTTCAGCCATCAAAAATAGAAATTTATGGACACTAAGGTTCAACATATGTCCCTAGGCTGAAACACCCCAAATGTTTGCTTCTCTACTGTATTCACTCTTTTGGGCCATAGAGTATCATTTTGTTTTCTGCCAGCTCATCATACATTTAGAAATATATTTTTAATATTTTATTAGGTGTACTCAGTTGTTTCTAACAGCCTGGTTCTTCAGGGTATCCATCGCACACACTGTTGGAAACAGAAGTTTAACATATTATTTATTTAAAATAGTTTTGAAGTAAATAGGGAAACTGCCATCAACTTGTTTTAAAGCTGAGCAAAAGATACACTGATGTTTGCTATGTTTTTGCTGTAATTATTGAATAATTTAATAATAAGATAAACCATTATTTTGTGTGTTTTTGGGAAGATATTTCTATTCTGCTTACCAGGGAAAGCATGTAACACACATTACAATCCTTGACTTTAACTTCCCTTTAAATTGCTGACATTTCTCTTTAGTGTCAAAGTCCTCTTCCCTCTGGCACTTCTGAGAGGGAAGCTTCACCCTTTTCATCACCTTTGGTGGTGGGAAACCCCAGAGCAATAAATGGAAGCCTAAGGCATTTCGGCTGCTTTTGTCTGTAAAGGGTGGTAACGATGAATCTTCATACGAACTTTGCACCATTTGTGTGTGTGTGTGTGTGTGTGTGTGTGTGTGTGTGTGTGTGTGTGTGTTGTATAAGTCACTTGCCCCTTACCTCTGGCTTTTGGGGGGTTGGAGGCTTTTCTCTAAAACTTTAAATCAGAAGTAAATCAAGCCATAACCAAAAGCGGCAGATGCTGAGCTAAGTTATAGGTAGGAATTAAATGAGTAAAAGTTACTGCATTTATACTCTGCTCCAAGCTAGATCTCAATGATGAGTGCAGCTTTCCACACTGTCCTCCTCTGTTTCCTCTTCCAAGTATAGGTTGAAGGCATTACACTGTCCAGGACAGAACTCCAATTTGTGTCAGCGGGACATGCCTGGAAAGGATGCCATCTGTTAAAATGACTCACCATGAGGAAAGTGACCCACATGATGGGCTCTTAGGGGCTGAACTTGGCAAAGATGAGCACTCAGAGAGGGAACCCTGCCAACTTCAGAGATGTGTTAGGGTTAGAATTGCAATCAGAGCAGAACAAACGTGAAATCCGATTAAATTTAAATTTTTACACTATATTTTTATTTTTACTTTTGTCTACTTCTGTTGGAAAAATGAATGAATATTTTATTTTGAAATACATATTCTGAACTTAAAGACTTTTCTTTTCAAAACTTTAAGGACCATTATATGTAATTCTTTAGAATATTATATGCAGGATTCTGTGTCTATTTTATTTTCAGTCTTCTTGGAGGACTTTGGACAATTTAAAAAAATTCATGAAAATTCAGATACAGTTTTTGAGTATCTTCATGCATTTTTAAGGAATTAAGAAATCAAAAGTTTAATTTTATTTTCCAACTATATATTCAACATCGTTAGACAAATGTACACACAAATAATAACAAGACTAAAGGATAATGAAATTAGGCTAAATGTGGCATCACATGTTCAACAGCAGGATACAGTTTCCAATTTCTACAATAAAAAATTTCAATATGGCTTTTCAGTATCTTAGGAAGTACACTATTTCTGATTTTTCATGCATTTTTGTCTTTTGGTCTTTTTATTGTGGTTCCATAAAACTAATTCACTCCCATACCCTTATTTTTTTTTTCAGAGAAAATTGCAGATAAAGTGCAGCTCTGCATTTATGTGAGATAATAAAATGGCAGAGCTCAGGATGCTGTATAGGTGACATGTTTAGCTGGACTGTTTTATGATAGGCCTTAAAAAGGCAGGCGAGGATAAGTGCCATCAAAAAGGAAAATGCATTATGTTTGGTAGACTACATATAAACAATGCAGACCTCAAAAATAAATGAGATAGGCCTAGCATATAAACAAAATTTCAAAAGATAACAGATTCTTCTATACAATTTTTATAAAATATTTTAATACTACAAGGCAACAATTTTACTCATTGCACATTTCCATCTGTATATGAGCATTCTCCTTGGGCTACTAAAGAGAACTCTAAACACAGAAGGTGGGAAATAAAGCCTGGCACTTATACGATCCTGGACTGTATTTTATTGAAAAAGTGTGGTGCATACTTTGATATTAGAGGTCTCCCGGGTAACACAGAATTGATTCTGCATCAGGGTTCTTTGAAGAATTAAACGGGTCATAACTCAGGAACTTCTACCTTTTTCTTCTCTTCTGCCTCTTTCTTTTATAAACAATGCCATAGTATTTTCTTTTTGCATTAGAATGTGCATATACACGTGCCTACATACTCTCACCATTTATTTAGTAAGTTCAAATAGTTGAAGGAAATATCATAATGGCCAGAGGACCAAATTAAATTTGCCTTTCAGCTATTGGTCATTTTGATGTACTGAAATCATTTACAACCAAGAAATCAATAACCCTAGAAAAGAAACAGATTGAGAGTCACCAGGAGAATCTGAAATTGAGCAACTCAAAAAAATGAAATTGACATTCTTATCAACACTTTTGCCTCCTTTTTAAGAATTAATGGATGAGGAGTGTTTTTCCCTCCACTTATTTTTCAAAATATTTTGTTCAAAGGTGTTCTAATATAATACTCTCCACGTTAATAGTAGATCTTTAATAATATCTGAATAGCAAAGGTAAACACTAAAAGAGATATTTAAACAACCAAAAGAAATTAAGAATAACCTCTACCACCACTAGGAAATTGGTTTAAGCCACAGATTTGTCATCTCAGCCACAAGTTATTTAGCATGAACTTGTTATTAAAACCCTTGCATCCTAACTATAGAGTAGTCAATGCAGACCCATAAGTTGGTCCTTGTGTTTCCTTCTTTTTATCAATAATAAATGCTATCCTGCTAGTAAAGTTATTGGAACTGTTATCTTATTGGCGATATGAAGATGAGCAGTCAAAGCTAATGAACATATCTAACACCAAAATAATAAACATCCTTTGTATTACTTCATGGCACATGTTTTAAAATTTGTTTGAGCCTAGAATAAATAGCTACATAAAACAACTTTAATGCTGCCTCTGGATCTTCCTTCTGAGAAGGAAGAAAGAGCAGCTGCCATGAGATAAGAATCTAACATGATCAGTAGAAAGGAAAGAAGGTAAACTGGTAACTATTAGGAAGACCCATAAACCCACTTTCTATCTTTTCACAAAAGCTCCCAAAGAATATTAGTCTTTCTAAACCTGTGGTTAATTATTTCAAGACTAGTTTTAATCTAAGGGATTAAAAACCTATTATCTAATTGACAAAAAAAACACCCTTCAGACTTACATTTTTAATACCACCTTTTTAAAGATAGATTGCATTAACAAGGTCTTTGCAACACCTGTTAATTACTAGGCACATGTCTGGTTTTGGAAAACTCAAACCTGTCTTTGCTTTTGAAGGCACTTCTCAAGCTTTATACATTCTCTACACAATTTGATGGAATAATTTTTGTTTCCACTCAAGGTGGTGGTTTTTAAATCATTATTTTTGTATGATTGTGTGTTTTATGTGATACACTGCATCTCCTGTTTTTCCTTTTGATTTTCTTTTTTGCCTTCCCTCTGTTTGTAAATAAATAATAAATGTTGACATATATCCGCTCAGTGAAAACCATATCACAGCCCTGGCTGCTGTGGCCGAGTTGCTTGGAGCATCATCCTGTGCATCAGAAGGTTGCAAGTTTGATTTCCAGTAGTCAGGCCACATACCCACATACCTGGGTTGTGGGTTTAATCCCTGGTCGGGGTGTGTATGGGCAGGGTGCATAAGGGAGGCAAACAACTGATGTCTCTCTCTCTCTCTTCTCTCTCTCCCTCCCTCTCTAAAGTCATTGTGTTGTTGTTTTTTAAGTTACTATCTTAAATGACTTATTTAGCAGCAACAACAAAATAATGTGCCAGTGTGAAGGCTGACTAACCCTTAAGATTGTTCCAATTAAGAATAGAGTGTATTCCTGAGTTTTTGTATTCCTAATCATTGATTGGGGGTTTCTTTTCATTGGTTGTACATTGCTTTATACCCACCTGATCCTCTATATAATGTGCTTGTGATGGGGAGTAGATTCCACAGTCAAAGTGAGAATGGACAAATGACCAGAGAGGGCCTAGAAGATGAACTTATATTGTGTCAAGGTACAAATATCAACACCCTATTTTCCCCACTTAAATATTAAAATAATATGTAAGATCATTAGCAACAAATTTATTTTCATTTTTAATTATAGTTGGCATTCAGTATTACTTGATATTAGTTTCAGGTGTACAACACAGTGGTTAGACAATTTTATAATTTATGAGTGATCTCCTGATAATTCTAGTACCCACCTGGCACTGTACATAGTTAATACGATATTATTCACGATGTTCCCTATGTGGAACAGCATTTTGTTTTGTTTTTCCTTGCATTTTCTTTTCAGTTTTCTTGACATATATGATTATACCTGGAAGCATTTTGTAGTATGCTAACAAAGTTGTTTTTCCCCCTCTCACACTATGCAGCTACATAAATATTAAAAGTATGAGCATAAACATAATAGACTTTTTAGTTGTGGCAGTCAGCATAATGGGGGATTGTGGTTTTAAAGAATAATGGTTATTTGTTTATGAATATTCCACCATCAACTCTACATCTCTCTGTTTCCTTCATCAAATTGCTCCTTACATCCTGCATCTGGTCTAAGCCTGTGCCATCCCCTTTCTCAGTGCCATCCTTGTGTTACCCTCTTTTTGATAGCCCAGTCTCAAGGTGTCTGAGTGAAGGACTGTCACTCTTCTAGGAGACAGGGTCTTGGCTGTGTCACTAATTCACTGAGAGCTTTGAGTTAACCTCATTGGAATTGAGTTTCCTCGATTATAATCCATTGTGGTTTCCTAATTGACCTATGGTCCAGCTCACTAAGGTATTGTGATTCATTTATTTTGAGTGTGCGTTCTTTTCAGTCCAAACTCACTTTAAAAAACACACCTCTGTTTTCCTTTGTGAATCCAGGTGTTCAACTGTGAAGGTAAAATAGAAGTTTGGTTAAGCAGGTCATGAAGGAAACAACTTAGGGCAGAGATGTGAGAACGGTGGTGGTAAAGAAGCTTTAAGTCTTGCCTGAACTTTTTTGCCCTTTTCTTGCCTCCCCAGCAGTCGTGTCTTTCACATATATGCAGTCATTCAGCAAATATTATTTTTCAATTACAGTTTACATTCAATATTATTTTGTATTAGCTTCAGGTATACAGCATAGTGGTTAGACAACGATATACTTTACAAAGTGGTCCCTCTGATATTCAAGTAACTCCCTGGCACCATAGATAGTTATGACAATATTATTGACTATATTCCCTATGCAGTACTTCCCCATGACTCATCTGACCCTCTATATAATGTGCTTGTCATGGAGAGTACAGATATCATAGACAAAGTGAGAATGGACAAATGACCAGAGAGGGCACAGAAGATGAATTTATAATGTGTCAAGATAAAAATATCAACACCCTGTTTTTTCCACTTAAATATTTAAAATAATATGGAACGTTAGGTTTTGTTTACCAATCTGTACTTTTTAATCTCTTCACCTTTTTCATCCAACCTCCCATCCCCCTCTCCTCTGGCAGCCACCAATCTGATCTCTGTTTCTATGAGTCTGTTGCTATTTTGTTTCAGCAAACACTATTGAGCACCCTCCAAAGTCAGGCATTGAAAACTCTTGGCACCCAGTTGTGAACCAGACACTGAGTCAGGGTTATGAGACACTGTCAGGAAAGCTGCCATTTCCTCTAATTGAGCAAGGCAAAAACTGTTGTGAGCACTCACAGGAGACACAGAGAGGTTGGGCTACCAGCAGCCTGGAGAAGCCATTCTTCTTCCTTCCCTTGTACTTTCTCAGTCCTTCTATCTCCCTCCCAATGCTTCATTGTAGCCTCATGCTCCTCATGGGCTCTGCAGTCAGACGCCCTGCATGGACTATCAGCTCCTTTATGGTGTGACTCTGTGGCCCTGGGAAGTTATTCAACCATTTGTCAGACTTCCCATCCGTAGAATGGGGATAACAGTAACAGTGCTAGGTCATAGGATAATGAGGGCTGAATGAGATAATGTACATGTAATGTTTAGTATAGTTCTTGCACTATAACAAGCACCCAATAAAATGATTTTCATGTGTAATTACTTCCATGTTTGCCCCTTCAATGTTAAGAAGACATTGATTCTATCTACAATCTTTGAGATGTTTCTCTTCAAAATAATGACTTTTCTCCTCACAAGCCACTTATTGACTGTAAACCCCATAATAGTAAGAAACATCTTACCTAATAATAGACAAACATGTAAACTGACCGTACCTCCGCTACGCCACCAGCCAATCAGGAGTGATATGCAAATTAACCTAACAAAGATGGCGGTTAATTTGATGATGCAGGCGTTCTGCCCCACCCTCAGTCTCTCAGGGCCTCTGGGCAGCGTGGGAAGGCGGGGCTGGAGCGGAAAGAGGTGGTTCCCAGAGAGGAAAGAGGCAGCTCCGGGGCCTGAGCAGAAAGGGGCTGGGCCGGAGTGGAAAGGCAGTGCCAGCAGCCAGGGAAAGGAAAGCCCATTCTAGCACGAATCTTCATGCATCGGGCTTCTAGTAATCTTCCTATCTAATAAGAGAGTAATATGCAAATTAACCATCACTCCGCTACACCCACAAGCCACGCCCACCAGCCAATCAGGAGCAAATATGCAAATAAACCCTACCAAGATGGCTACCGCTACAGAGAGCAGGAGGGAGGCTTGGGTTTCCCTGGCAATGGAGGAAGCCAAGCTTTCTGTCTGCCCTTGCCGGCCTAGGCCTCCACTCAAGGCTACAAAGTTTCAATTATAGAAGGTAAACAAATCCAAACAGAAATGGCGGCAGCTACAGAGCTAGAAAGAGCAGGAAGCTAGGGTTGCCCCTGGAATGGAGGAAGCCAAGCTTTCTGCACACCCTGGCTGGACCAGGCCTCCACTTAAGGCTACAAAGTTTCAATTATAGAAGATAAATAAATACCAACAGAAATGGCTGCCACCACGGAGCAAGCAGAAGGCTTGGCTCCACTCCAGGCTACAAAGTTTCAATTGTAGAAGATAAATAAACCCCAGATACCAGGGCCTCCACTTGGGTCACCAGGGGGCGTGGCTGGCCTGCAAACCATCACAGGCCCCTCACCCAGGCCGCTCCACGCCCCAAGGGAACCCCACCCTGATCCGGGACACCCTTCAGGGCAAACCAGCCGGCCCCCACCCATGCACCAGGCCTCTATCCTATCTAATAAAAGAGTAATATGCAGATTGACCATCACTCCAGCACACAAGATGGCTGCCCCCATGTGGTCAAAGATCCTGCCCCCATGTGGACACAAGATGGCCACCACAAGATGGCCAGCAGGGGATGGCAGTTGGGAGGGACCAGGCCTGCAAGGGAGGGCAGTTAGGGTTGACCAAGCTGGCAGAGGAGGGAAGTTGGGGGCAACCAGGCCTGTAGGGAAGGGCAGTTGGGAGGGACCCAGGCCTACAGGAGAGGGCAGTTAGAGGTGACCAGGCCTTCAGGGGAGGGCAGTTAGGCATCAATCAGGCTGGCAGGGGAGTGGTTAGGGGGTGATCAGGCTGGCAGGCAGAAGCGGTTAGGGGCAATCAGGAAGGCAGGCAGGCGAGCAGTTGGGAGCCAGCAGTCCTGGATTGTGAGAGGGATGTCCCAGATTGGAGAGGATGCAGGCTGGGTTGAGGGACAACCGCCCCCCCCCCCACCCCTGCGTGCACGAATTTCGTGCACTGGGCCTCTAGTATATAATAAAAAGCTAATATGCAAATCAACCGAATAGTGGAACAACTGGTCGCTATGATGCGCACTGTCCACCAGGGGGCAGATGCTCAACACAGGAGCTGCCCCCTGGTGGTCAGTGCACTCCCACAGCGGGAGCAGCACTCAGCAAGAAGCCCTGAGCCGGCTCACAGCTGGCGAGCGCAGTAGCGGTGGCAGTAGCCTCTCCAGCCTCCTCCCAAAGGCTCTCGGACTGCGAGAGGGCACAGTCCGGGCTGAGGGACCCCCCTCCCCGAGTGCACGAATTTCATGCACTGGGCCTCTAGTTATTTTAATATTATATTTTTAAGTCCTAATACAGCCATAATGAGTGGCCCAGGAAAAAAAGCCCATCTTGGTGGTGACTGTGGTACTAAAACAAGCCCCTCTGGCTCTTAGAGACTGTCTGTCCCTTTTGAGGGTATTTATTAAGCCAGACGGTACACATCCCTGTATTTGGTTCCAGCATGCAAACCTGTTCTGGTGCGATGGACAGTTCTTTCAGCTCTGCCATGTGTAGCAAGCAGCAGCCAGCACTTCATTTTAGAATGCCGGCTAGTGTGACAATCTGATTAGTTTGTGTCCATTAAGTGTAGGTGGATAGATATGGGTCCATTTCAGTTTGCCAAATAGCCTGCAGTAAAACTTCACAAAGAGCCTTTTCCTTGAAGTGTGTGCCTTCAGGGAGGAATCCAGGCCTTCTTTTTTGAATTCATTTTTCATGCTGCACGGTTCTGGGCTGGATAGATCGGCTGGTGTTAACGAGCCTGTGGGTGTTTTGCCAGACAGCTACATGAGCTTTTATTGTCCTCTCCAACTACTGTCCTTCTCACAAAGGACTATTCGTGGTCAGGGGGAGGGCTGGAATAGCATGCATGGATAATGCCCCCAAAAGTTACTCCAATTGCTCTCCAATGGTAAAATAATTGCCTTTCCACATACATTTGTTTTCTATCTGGGGCCTTAAGGCTAAAATACTCCCACTCCTTTCCCCTTCTCCCAACATATACTTTGTTTGTATCACCAAACTCATCTTTTCCAACTAATGCATTTTGTAAGATTCCCTGTCCCCCTACCAACACACATACACTGAGTATATTTAAATGTAAACTTTGGTGAATTTTATATATGCATACATATATCCATGATGCTATAAGCATAATAAAGATGACAAATAGATTTAATCCTCTCTAAAAATTCCCTCAGGTCTATTTTGTCATCTATCTCTCCCATCCCTCCCCAGGAAACCACTCATTTGTTTCTGTCACTATATATAATACTTTGTATTTTCTAGAATTCTGTCTGAATGAGTCAGAGAGTATGTACTTGTTTTTGCTTCCCTTATTTCACAGATAATATGTAAAATAAGAATTGAGAAACTACAGCAAAAACCTGTTCTTTAGGAGTATGGAAATGCATTGCAGAATAAGCATTAGAAAAAGTTGATAATTATTACTGTAAGGATGCAGGGATTTGGGGAGGTAAGAGGTGGAGCATGTTTCATTACCAGCCTTTTAGATTTCTACTTAAACTATGCAAAAGTATAGTTTTTGGTTTATTAAAATATATTACCTGAATTGTGTGAGGGATAGTGTCCCAATGGAAAATAAAGGATAATCTAGACAATAAAATCTGATAATTGTCTGGGTTGAGGGCTCAATCCCCAATAGGGGGCATGCAGGAGGCAGCCAATCAATGATTCTCTTTTATTATTCATGTTTCTATCTCTCTCTCTCCCTCTCCCTCTCCCTTCCTCTCTGAAATCAATAAAAGTATATTTTTTAAAAATCTGATAATTGGGACACATAAAACAATAAAACAAAATAGACACCAGTTAATATTTTTAATGAATAGTTGCCAAAGGCAGAAGGTATTAAACAAAATGATCCTATCTATATCCTCCTGTCACCTAGTACAAAAAGAAGAGAAGTACTGATTCAGGATACAATATGGATGAACCTTGAAAGCATGCTAAGTAGCCCTAGCTGGTTTGGCTTAGTGGATAGAGCGTCAGCCTGAGGACTGAAGAGTCCCAGGTTTGATTCCGGTCAAGGGCACATTCCTGGGTTGAGAGCTTGATCCCTGGCCCTGGTTGGGGTGCTGGCGGGAGGCAACCAATTGACGTGTCTTTTTCACATCAATGTTTCTTTCTCTCTGTCTCTCCTCCTCCCTTCCATTCTCTCTCAAAATCAATGGAAAAATGTATTTGGATGAGGATTAACAAAAACAAGCAAACAAGAAAACATGCTAAGTGAAAGAAGCCAAACACAAAAGGCCATATATTGTATAATTCCATTGGTATGAAATGTATAGATTTGGCAAATCCGTAGAGACAGAAAGTATGTTACAGGTTGCTGAAGACTGGGAGAAGGTGGAAAGGGGAGTGGTTGCTAATGGGTATAGAGTTTCTTTTTGGGGGATAAAGATATTCTTGAATTAGATGGTGGTGATGGTTGTTGCACAATTCTGTGAATATCTAAAAACCACTCAATTGTACACTTTAGAAGGGTGACTCTTACGGTATATGAATTACCTTAATCAAAGGAAATGTTTTGAGATTGTGTCTGCCAGGAGAGGTTCTGTGAGTAAGAAAAGACATTAAATCTGTAACTCATGCTGCAGAACTGCATTTGAGGAAGAAAGCAATTTTTGAGGGCCTCATTTTTCCAGCGGGCTGTCTGTTTGCCCCTTATTCACTAGATAATTGGTCAAGTGTGCTATTTACCTAACCTGGGTGCACAGCTGACGGATGATAGTGACTGCAACCAAAAGACCCAAAGAAATGGTTTCGCAAAACTCAATTCAGAGGGACTTGATGCATTTGTGTGTGTGGGGGGGGGGGGGGGCGGGGGGGGAAAGTGTGTGTGTTTTCTTTTGTAATAAATTGTTACAGATCTTGTATTGCAAAAAACGTGCATTCTAGTAAGTGAATGTATAAGATAGTAGATGCTGCTACTAATCTGAAACTCTCCGGATAAGGCTTGGGGTATATATTTTTATAAACACCACCTTTTCTTTCTAATTCCCAACACAGGATGAGAACAACTTTTCTAAACAATCCAGAAAATTGCATCTATTTCCCACCTCACTTTTTTCCAAGTAGGTAAACATAAACAATTGAGGGAACGGGGTGAGGAGAAGGCAGTAATTCAGGCCACCTTTTCACTGAAAGTCTAGGAAGGTGAATGCCTGCTTTGCAAAAGTTGACCCTTAAGCTGGTTTACTAAACTAGTTTGACATAAAACAAAAAAATGAATAATGGTTTGGCTGAATCGAAACCTTTTTACAGCCAAGACTGTTACCTTGTTACATTGTATTATGGGTAAAGGTTTCTTCTGGGGGGCTACTATTCCTAGCATGGCAATGGAAGGTTATCCACAGAGCACCCAGGTCAAACAGACTACGCTGAAATTGTCATGGCTTTATACTCAGAGAACTGGAAATATACTATATACCTACAGCTGTTTTTACAGTGAGAGGCTTCCCCCCCCGCCCCCCCATAATTCTCAAAATGGCTAATCACTGGACGGTCCTGGATCTCCAAGCTATAAAAAAGAGAACCGTAGGCTTTTTGCTTTCCTACTCTTCAGATATGCACAGTGCCTGCCTGCACATTTCATTATGTTCATCGGACACGTATTTCGGAAAGAACCCTACAGGCCTAACTGCCTTTGATTTTTCAACAGGATTTGTGCATGTGTCTTTCTTGCGTACTATGTGCAAAGTTGAACAGTCAATTACCTTCGATAAGTCTCTTTCCCTTGGTCTTTCTCCTCTGGAGATGCACAATTTTGAAAAACACTCGCTTGTTATCTCCACTCCAGTTCACTCCCTTAAGCATTACTTCCGGCGGGAAGGAAAAGGTTATACCTCTTTGTTCTGTGTAACTTGTGCCTAAGGTTTACTTTGAGCTGCTTATAACCTCATGCCTGCGTTAAATAGATCTCAGGTGTACTGTTCCGAAGCTCGGTTTATTTTTTGCCCTAAAGTACGTTTGCTTCAGCAAAGTTTTAAGTGCCTGCTTGGAATTGGTTTTGGTATTGTAAATGCTAAGAGCACTGTTTCCTTTACACCAGAGCCCACTGCACTATTCAAAATGCTGGTGCAATATAACTTTCCTATGTTTGGTAAGAGCTTCTTAAAAATGAACAATAGTGTTGAAATATGTCCTAAAAATTTGACACAGGAAAAAAACACACAATTCAGACTTAATCTGTCTTGTCGTAAAGCTCTCTCTATAGGTTAAAACTTCTAGATTAAAGAAAATAGTGCTATACAGTCCTTGCTATTTGCAAGGGCCATGATTGAAACCTTCAGGAATCCTCTGAATTGTGAATGACATTCAGGATAGAATATTTATGGAGCTTGTCAAAAAACTGTGACCCAAGGTTGTTTCTTGTTTTTTACTGCACTGCTAATATGCAGGCTGGAAGTTTATATCCTTGTCTATTATGTTCTGTTCTTCACAGTGAAATCAGAAAGCTTGGTCCATAAATATCCCACAATAAAGAGTCATGGGAACTAACATACTGGACCTCCTTTTCACCTTGCATTTAAATGTTTATAAATGGATTTCCTTCCAATATAGTCTGGTTTCATCTTGTGTGACCTCTTGACTCAACCTATAAACTTTCTTTCCACCAAGCTCAATAAACATAAAAGTGCAATTAGAGAGAAAAGGAAAAGCTCCTGTCTACTAGCCTTCAGAAAAAAAATCGTCAGAGGAAGCAACAGTTGAGCTGTGCCTTTAAAAGGCACTACCACGTGTGTCAAAATAAATTGGCAACATCAAGCCCAAAGTGTCACAGTCCATATCCTTTACTGGAAAGAAATATCCAATAAAATATATCCAAAGAAATATCCGATAAAAATCCCTTTCTTAGTCTCAGATCTGAGCCTGGTACTTGAGAGAAGTTCTTAGTCGTGGCTGAATCTTGAATCACTTGCAGAACTGTAATAATTACTGGGGCACAGCTCTAGGGGGTGTAATTTAATATGTTTGGGAGAAGGCCTACGTATCAGGACTCTTAAAACCTCCCTGGTGATATTAATGGGCAGCTTAATTTGGAAGCTGTGTGGTTGACTAGTGGTTCCCCCGCCCACAGATGATCAGAAACAGGATATTGGACTCCCTCCTGGACACATGGACAGTGTGTATCTCCTGCAAGAAATTATTCCAAATTAAACCTACTCTTCCAGCTGTATTCTTTCATCATATATTGAATCACATTCATTTTTGAGAAATTATGTATTCAAAAAATACTTGAGAAGCTATGTATGTCTGGCTCCAAGTCTTTCTAGCTGAGCTTTCTTCTTTACTCTGGTCTAAATCCCGTCAGTGGCTCCTGTCACCTCTGGAATAAAGCCAAAGGGAGATATCATCAAGGGCCACCTTTATACCGCTCAAGACTCAGGTTCTACCACTTGCTTCCTAAACATGGTCTTTAGTAATAGTGAGAAGTTAGTCATTCTCTGTGCAAACTATGCTAGTTTTGTACCCAAGGATTCCTTCTTTCTCTCTTTTATCCCACTAGCTACCTTTTCATCTTGCTGATTCCTATTTATACATCAAGCTACTAACTCTTCTGAGAGTCATCTCCGAACTCCATACCATCAAGCCTTTCATACTGTAACTACCTCCAGCAAAGCATTTCTGTGTTATTTTGAAATTGTCTGATTTCACTTCTGCTCCCCCCAAACCCACCCCCATCTGGACTGCAAACTCATAAAAGGCATGTTTTAATCATCTGTGTATGCCCATTTCCTAATATGGTAGCTAACTTATTTATTTGATTCTTTATTAAAATGGAACTAATTTGGGGCATGGCATATTGGGATACTGCTGATGATCTGGTACTTAAGGTTGAGAGAAATCAGATCTAACAATTTGGCAGCAAGGAAAGAAATAAGAGAATTAACAAAACGTCAGTCATGGGTAGGAGGTGACCATTTAAAACCACCTAGCCTCATCTACCACACAGGTCATGGCCCTGCTGTGGCTCAGGACAATCAAAGATTGATGTGAATAATGATGAACTCAGGTCAGTCATAAAAGGTAAATATGTTCCATACATGTTGTTTAAATAGTAAAATGGATATTACAGTACAAATGTATTTAACCAAATTAGTTAAAATAGGAAAAGGAATTATATGGATACTAGGGGCCCGGTGCACGAAATTCATGCACTGAGGGTTGGGGGTCCCTCAGCCCAACCTGCCCCCTCTCACATACTGGGAGACCTCAGGGGATGTCATACTGACGGCTTAGACCCGCGCCCCACAGGGAGCGTACCTAAGCCGCAGTCTGGCCTCCCCTTGTGGGAGGCAACCGGGCTGGTCAGGGGAAGGCACCAGCCCCATCACCCCGCTGCTGCAGCCACTGCCAGTCACCACAGCCGCCAAGGTGTTTTCATCAACACGGACTCTAGTCCCTTCACCAAGAAAAAATGACAACTTTCTTTAGGCATTTTCAAGATGTGTCTTTCATAGGATATGGATTTCTTTATTTATTTTTTATCCTCACCTGAGGGTATGTTTCCATTGACTTTTAGAGAATGTGGAAGAGAAAGGGAAAGATAGAGGGAAACACTTTGATTGGTTGCCTCCTGCATGAGCCCTGATCTGGGCCCCGGCCAGGGAGGAGCCTGCAACCTAGGTACATGCCTTTGATCAGAATCAAACCCAGACCCTGCTGTCTGCAGGCTGAGGCATTATCCACTGAGTCAAACTGGCTAGGGCAGGATATGACATTTCTTAGCCTTCCAGCAGCGGACCTTCATTTTTTTCTCCAGAAGTGTGGTGGAAAAACCCTAGATCACCTTTTTGGATTCTTATTACCCAAGTTACTAAGAATATTACCAGTGGCATACAGGAAGCTTAGCCAATGTTCAGTCAGAAAAGGTGTTTTCTCAATAGTTCACACCAATGGAGGGCTGGGCCCTGCCCAGGCCTAAAGCCTCTGGCCGAAGCTTTAGGCCTGGGCAGGCCTCTCCAGCTCCCTCTGATCACCAGCTCAGCCCCTGCCCAGGCCTGCCCAGACCGAAAGCCTCTTGGGCAGGAGTGGACCCCCAACTCCCTACAATCAATCGCAGGGGGTCCTCTCCTGCCCAGGCTAAAAGCAGACCCCCAGCTCCCTGCCCAGGTGATCAATCTCAGGGGGTCCGCTGGTGTACCAGGCCAAAGAAACACCCAGCTCCCTGCAATCGATGGCAGGGGGTCCGTTGGTGCACCAGGCCAAAAGTCTCCGGCGGGGGCTTTTGGCCTGGTGCATGAGCGGACACCCAGCTCCCGGCTTTCGATGGCAGGGGAGCTGGGTGTCCGCTCATGCACCAGGCCAAAAGCCTCTGGCGCCTCTCAACGCCCGGATAGACCCGCCCCCCGTGCCTCTCAACAGCCAGATAGGCCACCCCGAGTCCCGCCCCCCAGCCTCCCGCCGACCCAATCGTGGGCATAGCGGAGTGATGGTTATTTGCATATTACCCTTTTATTAGGTAGGATTTTGCTTATTGGGCACAGATACATCATTCTGTAATGATGCTAGGTAAATTATTGTATATTATGCTACAATCTCCATTTTGTTTTCTACTTGCCACCAGAGGAAGTATCTGACCATAGCCATGTAAGGCAATAATTACTAAAGCAGATTCATTATTTAAGCTCAAACACAAATGGGCCCATTCCCTTCAATGCCATTGATCCACATAGAACCAAGTAGGGAAATGGAATAAGATAAAAAAACAACAACAGAACTTTCTCTTGAGGACATTTATTTCAAAGCTATTGCCTGTGAATTTTTCCTCTAGACACAGGCTTGGAAATAAATAGTTTCCAGTTTTGGTTGCTTATAAACTGCTAAGAACCTGTAAGAAATATTTCTGTATTCCTTCTAAAGCTTTTGAGAAATAAAATAATTGAGATATGTGCTTAGCATTGTGGCTGCTACATATTAGTAATTATTCTGCAGATGTTAGAAAGAGCAAATAATTGTTTTTAGTTTTGATCTCCCATCTGAAAAATGGAGATAATGATGTTTTTAATAAGTATCCAAGAGCTTCTTGTAATAATCCAGGTTAATATACATAAAAGTTAATTGTAAATTATAAAGTATGTGTTAGTAATACTAATTTATTTTCCAACACTGAAAGTATTACTCTGTCAAGGATATTTGTATTTTAAAAGTAGTACAAAATAATGCAAATTCAAGTTAATGCAATTGAATACACTTTTGGTGAGCTCCTTCATTTTTTTACAATAGGGTGTTTTTTTTTATTGATTTTAGAGAGAGGAAGGGAGAGGGAGAGATAGGAACATCAGTGATGGCAGAGAATCATCGATTGGCTGCCTCCTGCACACCCCTATTGGGGTTTGAGCCCACAACTCGGGCATATGCCCTGATAGGGAATCCAACCATGACTTCCTGGTTCATAGGTTGGTGCTCAACCACTGAACCATACTAGCCAGGCTGAGCACCATTTTTTAGCAGAAGGCATTGTGGTGGCTGTAGTTGGAGGACAAAAATTATGCTGGCTTTGTTCTTCTTTGAGTATAGAATCTATATATATAAAATCCTAAGCAACCATCACAACCGAATGGACAACTGAACAGGCTGTGTGGGTCAACCAGGCCTGCAGGGGGGTTAGTGAGGGGCGACCAAAGGACTGAGCAGGAGGCTGTGTGGGGCTACGAGGCCAGCAGGGGAGTTAGTGAGGGGTGACCAAACAACTGAGCAGCAGGCTGCGTGGGGCGACCAGGCCAGCGGGGGAGCAGTAAGGGGTAACCAGGCCAGTTGGGGGCAGTGGGGGTGACCAGGCTGGCAAGGGGGCAGTTAGGGGCAACCAGGCCGGCGGGGGGGTGGGGAGCAGTTGGGGATGACCAGGCCAGCAGGGGGGGCAGTAAGGCCAACCAGGCCAGTGGGGGGGGGTACTTAGGGGTGACCAGGCCAGTGGGGGGGCAGTTGGGGGCAACTAGGCTTGCAGGGGGGACAATTGGGGGTGACCAGGCCAGCAGAGCAGTCAGTTAGGGGCAATCAGGCAGGCAGGCAGGCAGGTGAGCAGTTAGGAGCCAGTGGTCCCGGATTGTGAGAGGGATGTCCGGTTTAGGATCGGGCCTAAACCGGCAGTCGGACATCCCCCGAGGGGTCCCAGATTGGAGAGGGTACAGGTTGGGCTGAGGGGACCCCCCATGCCCAAATTTTGTGCACCGGGCCTCTAGTAGATATATAAATAATGACTAAGAACAAAAGGTGGAATGCTGCAATTGTGAGGCCAAAGTGCTCTATGGTAAATAAGGTCTCTCTACTTAGAAAATCAAATCAAGGAAGAGCTTATTAGAGAACTGGACTTTATGTGTAGAGGTGGGAGAGAAAGAACTTTACGGGTTGAGGGAATAGCAGATGCAAAGCATGTAAGTGGGAAGGAAGCAGCTAAGGCCTTGGAGTGGCTGGAGTGTAGAGGGAGGGGTGAGGGTGGTGTTATTTAAACCAGTGCCAGATTCCAGAGGGTCTTAAATTCCACAGCAAGGACCTTTAATGTTATACCATAGAAAAGGTTCAGCTATTTAAGTTTTTGAGCCCCGAAGTAGTAGGATTTCAGCAGTGGTTTAGGAATCATTTTGTAATGATAAGATAAAATTGAGTACATTGCAATAAAATTGAGACTTCACATTCTTCATGTCCGAGTAGTTTTCTAGTTTTCCTGGGATTGTTACTATCAACATGTTCTCTCGTTCTCTCTCTCTCTCTCTCTCTCTCTCTCTCTCTCTCTCTCTCTCTCTCTCTCCTTTTTGGAATAAGAAAAATTGATCTGTGGGATTAGGAGGAAGTCAATCTGGGAGCATAGGCTTTCTAAAGCAAACTTGGATTCAAATGCTGTGTCTAAAGCTTAATTGCTTGGCGATCTTGGAAAACTACTCACCCTGTCCACGCTTCCATTTTGTTCTGGTAAAATTGAGATTATACGGCTTCAACAAGCCATTGCACTAATTGAGATATCCTTAGCACACTGGGTAGCTTGTAGCAAGCCTCCAATTAATAGTAGCTGTTATTTTTTTGTGATGTGAGTTAATATTGGAGTGTAAAAGTGAGTCTTTATCATTATTCTAAAATATTATATTGTGGTCAGATGAATTAGCATAATTTCAACTGAAACCCCTTTTTGTCCATTGCTGGAAATAGACAAATAAACTTGCTGGTGGGTAGCCTCAACCACTGTGGTCCTACTTCAATGCAAGTGAGTTAACCACCAGGGTTTCTATGGCAGCCATGTTCTGGGAATCTGTGCTACAACACTGTTGGATTGAGCATACTTCACAAAATAGGGAAAAAGCCTTCTGGATGTTGGTAGGACAAAGGCCCCAGCTTTTCTTTATAGCAGTGGATGGATGTCTGCAGAAACCCCATGACATAGCCTGTGGGTGCAGGAGGTTGAGGTAGTGGTAGGAAGGCAGGTCTTGATCAAGGTCTAAGGATGGTTGCCAGGGCGGCATTACCTTGTTGACATTGTCCATGCATAAGATCTGGGATTTCCCCTAGCAGGACAAGAAACTGGTATTATATCTATATCCAGCATATTTTTAATGCTCCAAATTTTAGCATAATCCAATATCACTTGAGACTGATACATGGACCCATATGCCAGCCTAGTACTTTGGGTGTGGGGGCCTCAATCAGATGTGTGACTATAAAGCAAACCTCTCAGATCCAGAGACCCAGACTTCTTCCCTCCTCATGTTGAGGCATATGGAAAGCAAGCACTTTTATGAAAAGGTTGTCTTTTGATTTTGATTTAAAGCCAAAGAAATTGGCTCAAACCATAACAGATTCAGGTTCCAAGGCTGATAGAATATACATTGTGACAACAGCATACCTCTCTCCAGTGACCAAATAACTTATCACCCTCAGATCTGTGATCTGTTTTTTAAAAATATATATATTTTTATTGATTTCAGAGATGGGGAGAGAGATCAACGATGAGAGAGAATCATTGAGCGGATGCCTCCTGCATACCCACCACTGGGGATCGAGCCCGCACCCGGGCATGTGCCCTTGACCAGAATCGAACCTGGGACCCTTCAGTCTGCAGGCCGACACTCTATCCACTGAGCCACACCAGCTAGGATGGAGCTGTGATCTCTGATTGCTCCCCTGTGTTTTCTCTGAGCCTCCTCTTTCCATGCTTGATCACTAAGTACCCCTTTAATGCTGTTTCCTCTTTATCTAGAGTCCTTTCACTTTTTTTAGCTATGTAGAGGAGGAAAGTTTTTCTCAACCCTCTTAGGGTGTATGGCTGGGTCTGCCAAGTAAACTGAGGGAGACAGATTAACAAGAGAAAAATATGCAAATGTATTTAATATAAGCTTTACATGATACAGAAATCTTCATTAGGAAACGCAGCTCAAGGGAACAGGTGGACCTGAGTAGTTTATGCTAGGCTTAATGGAGGGTGGACAGTTGTGGAGAAATATCACAGGTCAAGGAGTATGATGTAAGTGTAGTAAACAGGGGAGTAGTAGGTGTAGCAAGGCCTGTTTGTTCAGATTCCTCTTGGATTCCATTTGTCTTCAGACAGAAGAATGCTCCGTTGCCCAGGGTGTAGGAAAGCACCTCTCAATAGGGTTCTATGGCCTGTTTCAGTGGACAAGGGCAGGGGGGAGGTCAGAGTGACCCTCTTGCTCCTGCTGTTTTCTCACTCTTTCAGCTTAAAATAGTCAGTATGCCAAGGTGCCATGTTTTGGGGTAGCATGTCCTGACCCCCGTCAGCTACTTAGCTGTTCCCAGCCAGGACCTCTGGTCTAGGAGACAGTGTGTCCTCCACTTCTGTGCGGATTCAGTTACCGGAGTTCCTTGATTCCTTGCAGCTATTATTAGCAGTAGCAATGCTCATTCTGAATTCAGAACCCTCAAAATATGTGTGAAGCAAGGGCTGGTGTGGGGTAGGAAGGTGCCGCAGTGTTTCTAGGGCTCTATTCCATATGTTTGCATGAGTTGCTAACACGTTGATATACTAGCATACCCGTGAGTAAAAGGTTTTGCCAGGAGCACCCTGACAGCTCCCTCAGCTCGTTCCTGGGGCCCCTAAATCTCCCCAAGATCCAGGAGGCTCCTGACGCTCCTGCTCCAGCCCCAGTGCTTTCCGATTGGCTAGTGCCTGTTAAGTCTAGTTATTAAATATCTTGTGTATCACTTTGGTTATTACTTCCTAAGCACACCCATGCACATTCTAGAAAAAGCTCTCTCCCTTTGCCTTGTGTCCTTGAGAAGCACCCCAGCCCCTCCCAGTGCATGTTCTCTGAGTGGTTCTGTGGCATATTGTGGAATCAAGAAGGGGGCAGGCTCATAAATGACTCTGTAACCTCAGCGCTGAACAAGACCACTCTCAAAACAGTCTAGACAGAAATAAAATATCTTTGAGGCAAGACCTGCATGCGCCAATATATTAGTAGCCCCTCCCCCTTCATGTAATCTGAAGTCTCTCTGCTTTCTCTTCCTTCTGGTCCTCAGTGACTCCAGCTGCCCTTTAAACTAAATAGTGTCCTCTCAAAGAGAAATGTGAAATGTTTATTTTAAAGAAGTAAAATATTTAGTGAATTCAACATACTTTGGACTCACTTCACTCTCCATATTTGCTATTTAGTTCATGGGAAACTATGACTAATCTGTTTTTCTTTTTGGAGTATATTTATTTTAGTTGAAACTTCAAAACATATTTATTCCTCAGATGGTGACTCTGAGACACTAAATTGTGTGATTCCTTGTAACACATTTTATTATCTATCAGGGCAAATAATTTTCAAGTTCTGCCAAAGCTAATTGCCTTTATAGATCAAATTGTTAAGTTTGAGTTATGGTGTAATTATGTGGGATGGGAACGCCTGCTTGTCGACTCTATAAACAGTTTTCTGTTGTAAAATGAATAGATATGAAGTAAACTAAGTTTTTTAAAGATTTTTGACATTTTGTGTGCCTGCCTTGACATCACTCTTAATCATTATATTATATGAATATGTTCACATAAAATATCTTTGGAAGTAAAAGCAGAGAATTGAAAATCCATTTGGAAAATCATGCCATTGACGAACTCAGTTAAATAGCAAATAAAACCCAAGCATTTATGGAATGTCATCTTAGGTTTTTCTCTCCTTTGCCTAATATTCATGGTGGAATTCAGTTGGTCCAGGGTGCCACGCTGGGTCAACAGTGTCTTTGAATATTAAATGCTGAAGCTATTTAAGAGGCTTAAAGGATAATGATGTGATCTGACCACCAGACACAAAGGCCTCAAAAATGTTTGAAATTCAGAGGAGGAAACCAGAATTCTATATCCCGGTTGACCAACATCCCACACAGTTTTATTGCACTATGAGAAGTGTTAGTTTGTTTTTAGAAAATTGAGTACTTGGCCTGGCCAATGTGGTTCAGTGGTCGAGCACTGATTCCCAGTCTGTACTCATGCCTGGGTTTCAGGCTCGATCCCTAGTAGGGGTTGTGCAGGAGGCAGCTGATTAATGATTCTCTCTCATCATTGATGTTTCTATCTCTCTCTCTCTCTCTCTCTCTTCCTCTCTGAAAGCAATAAAAATACATTAAAAATTAAGTTATACAAAAAAAGTATATTGAGTACTTGGATAAACAGAAATGGAAATGAAAATGATTGCCTCCTGTCTGACAGCAGGACAGATGGGGGGTGGCACTGATGTGAGAGGACCGGAAAAGCAGATGAGAATGCACAGTGGTGAACTGAGTCAAAGTGTCACTTATCCAAATGAAGGAAGAGCCAGTCTTTTCAAATTACACATACCTTTCCAAAAGTGAAATAATTCAAAAGTGAAAAAATATCCAGTACTAGTGTTTTTATTAATGACTAGAGGCCCGGTGCATGAAAATTCATGCACTGGAGGGGGGTCCCTCAGCCCGGCCTTCTCCCTCCCACAGTCTGGGAGTCCTTAGGGACGGGAGGCAACCTGGTGATTGGGGGAAGGCAACACCCCCATCATACCTCTGCTGCTGCCGCTGCCGGCAGCGCAAGCCTTGGCTGACCCTGGTTACCTGAGCCAGGCGGCCCTGGGCAGCTGGGCAGCTGCCATCCAAGGCAAGCCTGAGCCTTGGGCCAGCCCTGTGCGGCTTGGGGGCTGAGGGGACTGGGGTGCTCTGGAGGCAGGCATGCGGAGCGGCCGGGCCCGCCTGCTGCCCCAGCAGGGCTGAGGGTACTGGGCGCTGCCATCTTGTGGCTATGGGCACCGCTATCTTTGAGGGTGTACCAGTCAATTAGCATATTCCCTCCTTATTGGCTGTGGGTGCTGCCATCTTTGCGATGGTGTGAGGGTCAATTAGCATATTCCCTCTTTATTAGATAGGATAAAATGTTTAAAGGTGATTTCATGTAGAGGTTCTGAAAATGTCATAACTTTTGTCAAGGAAGAAAAATACTTATTTCTTCAAAGTCGTGTTTGTGTAGTGAGAAATACATTTTACATTGGGACCTAGAATGCACATAGATATTCACACATACATACAACTTTGTAAGTTATATTTATCCTCACTATATGTAATACATTTGATATTTTATGTTTTATTACATTTTAAAATGCTGCTTGTAAGTCACTAAACAAGTCTTAATTCTGTCTCCCAGCCAGTCTATTGGCTTTATATATTCTGGGACAAGTCAAAAATTAATTTTCTAAGATAAGCTTACACAGTCCTAGGACATCGTGTCCTTGTCATTGATGTGGAAATGGTTAAGTATCAGCCTCAACACCTTGCTAAGGCAAGGATTATTCTGAAGTCCAGGTGTCCTCAGGGATGTGACCACACAGTTCTGGTCAGGATGAGGCTTAGGCCTGCCTGAGAGTCTCTTCTCACAATGTCTATCCCATCCAGTGAGGTCAAACTGACTTATAGAACAATCCCTGGTTTCAAGTAGAAGTGGGTACCACAGTAGAGACCTTCAAAGCAGATGGAAATTCAGTGATTCAGGCAGTGAGGAACAGAACACAAGCTCCTGGTAGTCAGAATGTATCACAGAACCATAAGGCAAAGTTCATGGTGAAGGAATTTGATAAACAGTATACCGTGAAGGCATGTTTCATGTTTCATCAGGGGGTGTTATGACATCAAGGGACAGCTGCATGGACACACATCCTCAGCAGTGGTGGTGCCATAAACTCACACTCATGGTTCCAGCTACTTGTGTCTTAAATAACCTTGGGGATCTGGGCAGGTGTGGTAGGAAGGGCAGTGATAGGAAGACTATCCAGAAGTCTTAGCTGTCTGTATTTAATGAAAAGGCCATGCTTTCTGCTTATACTGGGTTTCTACCATGTCTAGGTTCTCTGGGGGGCTCTGTGAGTCAGGCCCTTAGGATTGGAAGGCCCAGTTCATGGGTGACTGGAGCACTCTGAATTAATACTGGCATTCTCATTCTCAGTGGCAAGGTGGTCCTGTGGTTAGGCTGAGGACACTGATTATGGTGATCTTGAAACCATCCTTCCTTCCCACATGCATCTGGCTGGACCAGTTACGGTGGGATTGTCTTGGTGAAATGTCTAAGCAGACAAAGTATGTGTATATGTTTGCTGAGCTTCCCAGTTTTGTCTCTTCAGCATGTGTTTTTGCATTTTTTCTTGTCCACAAAGCATTCGTTAGGGATCTATGTAAATATGAATACGGGGTAAGGTGGGGAGTGAAATTTACTGCCATGAATTCCTGTGATTGAGGACAGAATGGTAAAGAACACATGAAGTTTCAAGTTGTCCAAGGGATTTGAAGGTCAATGGATGAATGGTAGTAGAGTTGAAAATGACCTAATAAAAATAAATGCATTGCAACCCTGTGAGTTTTTAGATTCAGCCACTCTGACCTACTGTTCTCTTTGTAAACTGCGTACATTCACCATCTCTGTGCCTTTACAAATACTGCTCCCTCTGATTGGAAAGCCCTTCCTCATTCTCCCCATTCAGCAGGGATTTGCTACCTGCCTGGGAAAAGCTACATATTATTTTTGGTAAATTATTTGCTTACCATCCTATCTCCTTACACTAAACTTTCTTTGATAATAATAAAAAAATAATTTACTGGTATATAATGTTTACAATGGGACAAGCTCTATACTTTGTGACTGTTAACTCATTTGATCCCCACAAAAGCCTGTTTATGCAGCTATAATTATACTTTTCAGAAAAGGAAACTGCGCAGGAGGGTTAAGGGACTTGTTTAGGGTTGCTGAGCTGGGATTTGTAACCAGGCAGTCTGGCTCCAGTATCCACATATGTAATCCCCATGCTATGCTGCCTCTCAAGTTATGGACTGTGTCACACATATCCCTGATGCCTCAGGGCCAAATGCAGTGTCTCACGTATAGAGAGCACGGATAAAGGCTATTTGAAATTAATCAATGAACAGACTCCCCTGACAAGGGCACGTCCCTTATGTGTTGGTGAAGGGGGCTTTTGTCGGTAAGTATGAGCAGCCAAGGAGCCAAGTCGTTGTCCAGCCCAACAGGTGTGGGAAAGTACTGGATATGAATTAAGAAAGTATCCCAAGTGAAAGGTGAGCCATGGCTTTGAAATAGAAAAAAAATTGTAGTAGAGAGATGTGTATCCCAGATGTCCAGTTGGTTGGGACAGGATGGTGGTGGTTTGAAGAAGAGAGAAAATAAAAAGTCCCAGGCTTTGGTTTGTTGGTTGTTTTTTCCCCCCCATTGTTTTAGTTAATTTGTGGTTGGTGATATGAGGAAGTTTTAATTTTCCTTTAGAGCAGTGGTCAGCAAACTCATTAGTCAACAGAGCCAAATATCAACAGTACAACGATTCAAATTTCTTTTGAGAGCCAAATTTTTTAAACTTAAACTTCTTCCAACACCACTTCTTCAAAATAGACATGCCCAGGCTGTGGTATTTTGTGGAAGAGCCCCACTCAAGGGGCCAAAGAGCCGCATGTGGCTCGCGAGCCACAGTTTGCCGACCATGGCTTTCGAGGACAGGAAGGAAAGTACATCAAACTTGTAGCCTAAATAAGGCTAGATATTAATTATGTAAATGCTTCATAAATGAACAGGTCCCCTTGATAATTTCTGTTCTACGAGAGAGAAGGGCCCACTCATGACATTTGCTGTCTGTGGTTAGTAGAGGCCTAGTTCTGTGTTGAAATCTGTGGCTCCTGTACAGATTTTCCCCCAACGTCAGATTCCAAACTCCCAGAGTTCAAAGATAGCCAAGTGAAATGTTATGGTGTAATAATGACTGTGTCAGTCTTTCTTGGTATCCCTGGATAATCTACATCCAGACGTGTCTAATGAGCAGAGTTTACCAAGTAGAAGAAAAGTCCTGGACCAAGAAATGCTTTATCTGTGGACTCTAACTAGAGTGTTTTTTGACTGATCAAGCTGGTTAGTGATCCTGTTCTCCACAAAGAGGTCTTGTCTTTGAAATAAATTTGGGCTGTTGAGGGGAAGTAAGAATTCCCTTTGAGGACTTTCACTGAATTGGGCTCCAGAACGGTAGATGCAGATATTTTAAAGAAATTTTTCTCCTTTCTGATGTCATACTCTTCTAAAATATAACTGTCCTCTGAAAAAATGAGGCAGGAATCATGACTTGAGACCATACTGTTTTTTAACTCGCTAATGTTCCAATTGTTATTTTTCACCTCAAAATTTTAGTAGATATTCAGACACACTAAAGTGGTTCAGACTTATTGCAGCTATTTTTAAAATTGGTAGCAATTACCACTGTGCTGTAATCGTTAGGGCAGTGTCAATTAATAGATGTTCTGTGATTTAATAAAGACAAACATAACGCCAACCTTAAACTTTAAAAAAAATTCTTAAGTATAAAGGTATAATTTCTGACTGAAATAATGAAGGTGGTAATTTACTTCAGAATGATATAATGGTATTTTAATTTTTATATATTAAATGACTTTTATTACAGGTTATTTTAGAATGGGGGGTTGAAAATAAAATCACCAGTTAAAATCCAGTATGTTTGCATCCTTTGTTAAGTTTATTCCTCAGTGTTTCAGCCTTTTCTTGCAATTACAAAAGGAATTGTGTGTTTTTTTGTGTTTTTTTTTTCATTTTTTTCTGAAATTTCATTGTTAGTATATAGGAATGCAGTGGATTTTTGGACATGGATTTCTGTTTCCTGCAACTTTACTATATTTATTGTTTCTAATAGTTCTTTGGTGGGATTTTTAGGCTCATAGACACAGACAACAGTATATGGGTACCAGAGAGGAGGGTGGAGAGGTAGCAAAGGATAAAGGGAGTCAAATATATGATGACAAAAGATCTGACTTTGGGTGGTGGGCACACAATGCAATATACAGATGATGTATCATAGAACGGTACACTTGAACCTATATAATCTTACTAACCAATGTCACCCAATAAATTCAATTAAATAAATGCAATATATTTGATATTAAAATTATGAATCTGATTTGAATAAATGAAAATGAATTATACGTATTACCAAGAGGCCACTTCCAAGCCTCTAAGAGCTATATCCAGTGTTGCAGTAAGCCTTCTGCCAAATGTCAGCAAGTGTGTGCAGAATTGTGAGTTTAACTAGAAATGTATATTAATGTTGAATTTTGAGAATACAAATACACACATGTGAACAATAAAAGCTATACCCATTTTTCTTCTAGTGGCAAAAACAAGGTTGGCTTTTTTAACTCGCAAGTAGCAGAAATATTATTCCAAGTTATTGTCTTGGGGGGATGCATTACTTACATTTAGATATACTGTCAGGTTTCTTTATCCATCCCTCTAATCCAGTGGTTCTCAACCTTTCTAATGCCGCGACCCTTTAATACAGTTCCTCATGTTGTGGTGACCCCCAACCATAAAATTATTTTCGTTGCTACTTCATAACTGTAATTTTGCTACTGTTAATGAATCGTAATGTAAATATCTGTGTTTTCCTTTGGTCTTAGGCTCTACAGCAGTGGTTCTCTACAGCAGTGGTTCTCAACCTGTGGGTCAGGACAGGTCGAAAACAGGTTGAAAACCGCTAGCAGGGTCACCTAAGACCACTGCTCTAGTCTATCACTTATAACTCCACTTTCCCATTTAAAATAAAGGGGTTTGGACCAAATCTGTCCTAAATTTAGATTATATATTGAATGACTATTTTGTGCTAGACATTGTTCTAAGTGAAACAATGGAAATAAATATAAAATCTCCTTAACCCTTTAAGCATCAGGTGACAGGGGTGCGGTCAGAAACAGCAAACATAAAAGGGTAATTTTAAATCATGATGGGTGCAATAGGCTTTCTCACAGAAGGCTCAGCTGTGCTCTGGTTTGCAGCTGTTTGTCATCACCCAAAGTGTCAAGTGGAATCACACAGCTTTGGAGAGCCTCATAATACAACAATAACAACAAAACACCTTGTAGAAATGTAGGATAGAAAATGAGTGGGGATGAAGGGCCCATTATAAATGGAAAGGTCTCATTGAGGCTTGAATAATGGGAACAAGATAATGACAAATATTTTGAGGAGGAGTATTCTAGATAGAGGGTCTACTGAATGCAAAGTTCTGAAGAGGGAGCCAGCCTGGTAAGCACAAGGCACAGATAGAGCCAGTGTTTCTAAAACAGAATAAATGAGGGTGAGCATGGGAGAACATGAGGATGGAGATGTCTAAGAGTTGCTAAGGTTTCTTGCCATTCTAAATTCTATATTTTCCTTTTATTTAATTGGAAATAAGGAAATGGTAGAGCTGCAAAGTGACCTTCAAAAAACAGTGAACCTGCTGGCATTTGCATAATTATAGAAACTCTTGAAGAATCAGCATGTAGATCATCTTCCCCTCAGGTGTAATTGGACATTTCAGGATAGCACAGTCATTATGATCCCATAACACCATTAATATTATCTTTCCCAGACGGGGGCTGCTTTTGGCCATTGTTCCATAGGCTCTTCTCTGGAACCCTGAGTTTGTGGGCTTATGCAGCTTGGACATATGAACTGTGAATACCTGTGTAGGTATGCCAAAATAACTGATATGGCAATTGTGGGAGTCAAGTTACAAAATCCTATCAGATAATATTAAGAAGGTGATTAGATAATTTCAATGAATTAATAAACAGTCTGTAGATATTCCTGTTAAACTTTTTACTCTATGGGATGAAGGACCTATAATCACGAAAGAGCCAGCTGGTCTGAACATGAGGGGAGCCCACTGTCATCCTGGCACACCCTGGACCCTCATGAGAAGCTAATGTGTGACAGACAGAGCTGCGAGGACAAGAGGGAGGCCGAGGTCTGATTTAACCCCAGGATCCAGCAATTTTGGATGCTACTAACTGTTTTGTTAGTACCTTCCCGTTTTGCTAGCCGTGGTTGGATTTTCTTTTACTTACAACCAGGGAATTGGGACCAGTCTATTTGTTTATCACTGTCAGGTGACTTGGACACATCTCTTCTTTGCAATGTAAAAGATACTAGGGATTGCCCACACTAAACCCTCCAGCCATAGGCTGGGGTGGGGAAGTGGAGGAGAAGGGCCCATATTTTGTCACTAACTCCACCACAGTTCACCATGGGACATGAAAGGAGTACCTGCATTGAGTGCCACTTTAACCTCTTATTAATGATATCACCTTGGGCTAGTTAGTCACTGTGTTTGCTTCAACTTCTCTATTGAAACCCCTGCTCGGGTTATTGAGAAGCTTCACAAGATAAGGGTCATGAATGTGCTTTGCCCACTGTGCTGGGGATAAAATTCTGACTGGGCTGTGTTCCAGACTCTTCCCTCCCCTCTCAGCTGAGACTGCAAAGATGGGGAAGACACCATCTTTCACCACAGCAGCTGATGGGCTTGAACTCTAGAACCAATCAGAGCTAGAGCTCCCAGGAGAAGGCAGGAGCCAGGTACTGGGTTACAGCCCCCTGTCTGCCTGTTGAGGTTATTTATTGCTGCGTAACAAACCACCCCAAAACCTGGTGGCTCAGAGGAAGAGCCATTTTATTCTCAGATTTCATGGGCCAGGAATTCAGAGGTGATAGAAATGGCTTGTCTCTGCTCCAAGATGTTTGGGGCTTTAGGTGTGGACACTCAAATGCCGAGGCTGGGCTCAGCTAGAAGCTTCTCACCCTCATGGCTCCCTCCTTACTGCATTTAACGGAGATGACATAGAGGCTAGGTCAGCCTGGCACTGCTCCAGATGAAGACTCTTCCCTTGTTGACTTTAGCTACTCCCCCCACCCCCTATCTGATATAGTCGCTGCTGACCACATATGAGTATTTGAGTGTAAATTAATTAAAATTAAATATACTTAAAAACTCAGCTTCTTAGTCACATTGGCCACATTTCAACAGCTCAGTAGCCACATTTGGCTAGAGGCTGCCAGATTGGACAATGCAGCTATATAACACTGCTGCCATCAAAGAAAGATGTACCAGACGGCGCTACTATGAGATTTTTGTCTGACTCATCTTTGCATCATCAGACCTGATCAGAGACACTCTGTTGAATTGATATATGAAAGTAGAAATTACCATTTGTTTTTCAAATCTATATGTCATACAGATCTTTTCAAAGCAGCAAGATAAGAAAATGGAACATACTAGTAGATAGCTTGTTAAATGAAATAAATCAGTTGAAGACTGTGCGTTCGATAATCCTAATTTTAAAACTTTGTATAAGAAATGAGTTGTCTTTGAGCAAAAAAGAAACACACAGATTAGGTAGTATGTTAATTTTCAGTATTAAGAAAATTATGGCTATTCTCAATGTCAAGTATTAATGAATGAAAGGCAATTTTAAGAGTACATAAAGTATTCAGAAACATGGTATTGAAGTGTAAAGACAAATCACAGCCAAGTCACATGCAAACCACAAAATCTCTTTCCTAAGGAGTGCGCAAAGTAACATTTCCTTTCCCCAAATATGGCTCCCTTGCTAAGATACAGAGAAGAAGGCAGATGGCACAACTCTCATTTCCCTGTTACACCTCATGACACAGCAATACACTTTCTTCCACTTCCCCTTAAAGAAATTACTCCTGTCTATTTCAGGAATTATCTCAAACCTGGGAATGAACCCAGTGACTGTGACAGGGTCAGAATACTGACACACTGACAGCGATCATCTTCTTGCTGCCTTACTTTGCTCCTCGTTTGGTAGTTTATGAGCTCACAGATGCTGGACCAGACTTTAGTCCATAAAATTAAGATGTTCTGTTTGACAGAGCCAAATCTAAATTGCTGAAGCAAGGACAGTAAAGCATGAAGCAGTGCCTTAAAAAGCAACTAGGGCCATCAAACCCACACTAAAAGTCAACATGATTTCAAAATGAAGATCTTCAGATGCCACAGTAATTTCTCAGGAAAAAAAAAAGGCCATCGTTAGGAGAATACTAAAGCTAAATGAGAATAACAAAATAATACAGAAGACCCGTTTAATTAGCAGCTCTGCTGTTTTATTTTATGCTGAGTTGATGGGAGAAAAGAATATTTTCATCAAACTCTTAAAATGATTGGATTTAAAGATATGAATGTAATCATCTGGAAAAAAATGGCATCAACAAAATAGTTTAGAAATGAATATGATAGAAAGGACTTCTCTGCAATTATTGTGTTCATTGACTATTAGTTATTCTTAAACCATGATGGGTTCTAGGTTTGAGTAAAACTCCTAGAGGAGCTGGTATTGGAAGAGGTTGGGTTGTTTGGTGAATCACTTCTTAATGTTTTTTGGTTTTTTTTCTGTTGCTATTTCTGTTTTTCAGACCCACTATGAAAATGGGGAATACATCATCAGGCAAGGTGCAAGAGGGGACACCTTCTTTATCATCAGCAAAGGAAAGGTAAGCTCTGGTGGAGCAAGAGTGATGCAGGAGGGGACCTGGGGTTCCTCAGAGACTCCGGGAGCAGCACAGGTTCAGGGTCTAGAGCTATACCAGTGTTTCCAGTTTCTGAAGCTGAAAGAGAACTATTTGAAAATAAATTTTCCAAAGGAAGAAAACATATTACACTAGAGACTGGGAAATAGTTTATGTGCTATAATATAATCATGATGCAAGATGTCACTGATATGTCTGCATGAATGGGAAGATTTCCATAATTAAAAAGGAAAAAAACTTTAAAAAATTTTTAACAGGAAAAAAAATCTATCCTGTCATTATGCTATAATGAAACATCTGGACTTTGAAATTGGATGGCCCAAGTTTTAATTTGGCTATATAACTTATTAGATTTAGTATCCACAGACAAGTTGCTTAACACTCTGAGCTCAATAAGGACATAAATATATGCATGTTCTATTGTATATTCTTAAAAATTATTGAATAAATTGTAAAAACTCTTAAAATGCTAAATTATAGGATAATTTAAATGAGGAAGACAAAGGAAATAAGCAAAAAATTATATTTTATTCATTACTATATTGTTTTAATTTCTCAATATTATGAATTTATTATAGTTTTTATTTAAAAACTAAATAAGCCCCAACTGATTTGGTTCAGTGGATAGAGCGTCAGCCTGCGGACTGAAGGATCCTGGGTTTGATTCCAGTCAGGGGCACATGCCCGGGTTGCAGGCTCAATCCCCAGTAGGGGGCACGCAGGAGTTAGCCAATCAATGATTCTCTGTCATCGTTGATGTTTCAGTCTCTCTCTCCCTCTCCCTTCCTCTCTGAAATTAATAAAAATATATTTTAAAAATAACTAAATAAGAAAATAAGTGAATTGGAAAATGGGGGCTTATGTAAATTAATACTCTGGAATTATAATGCTAAAACATATATCTTTAAAAACATACCTTAAATTTCCTCTCAACAATAAAGTCATAATCATTTTTCATTTAAGTATTATTGCGCTATAACCTTTTACTTGAACTTAGTTTGCTTTATTATAAATGATCTTTAAAAAGAATTTGCATGTGTTAAGTATAGAAAGAAATGGGGAAAGATTTATATGTTTTTGTTTTTACAATTGTTACTTAAAAATAAGTAAATTTATTTCCTATGATTTAGAAAATATAACTGAATCTCATACCTAGAAAAGAGACTTAAAGAGCCATAGTGAGCCCGATATGTAAAAGATTATAAATCTTGTTGGATTTTTAGATAATCCTCTTTGGACTAATTTTGAATCAAGAATGTGCATATGACAATGTTTTACACCAGTGGCATGTCAAACTAAAGTGACGAAAATGATACTTACACTTTCATCATACCTACTCTTTGACTGATATCAGGAAGCCTGGGATAGAAATAGAAGTCAGGGACTAGCTTCTTCAAAGGCATCCTGAAATGATGCCTCTGACCATAGTTATGGTTAAAACTATATCTTGTGTTTTCCACTGTTAGAAGATAAGAGGTGTTAGCATTTTATGTTTTATATATAAATAGTTAGAGCCTACCATTTACTGTTTTATTTCTTAACACCGACTAAAGAATCATGGAAATTGAAAACCTTCGTGGGTATAAGTGATTCCAATGGTCACAGGGAGACTTTTCACCCTCATGATTTGGGTGTATTTTTTCTTTATTACATTGCTAATTCTTGGCTATCAGGGAATGATATGTTTATCAGGTAAGATGAATTTCTGACAGGCTTATGAGAATACCCTACTACTGTAAATTCCCAGCACTGCCTAAAAGAAGCTGTGTTTGTAACCAGTTTCAGCTGAAGACAGGTGCATTAGTGGTGCTGTTTTATGAGTTTTATAACAAGTCTAAATAAAAGTGGCATGCAAATTACACCGCAGGAACCAATAACATTGGCAATATTTTGGAACACCATAGGGATTCCAAGAGGGAAGGAGTAAGAATATATTAGACTCTTGATACATTCAAGATTTTTTTTCTTCAAAATAGTTTTTATTAATCAGTTTGAACAAATAAGTAGCACTGGCACTTGTCATTTGTTGATCTGTTAATAGTAGCCATTCTGACAGGTGTGAGGTGATGCCTCATTGTGGTTTTAATTTGCATCTCTTTGATGATTAGCAACATTGAGCATTTTTTCATGTGTCTGTTAGTCATCTGTATATCCTCTTTGGAGAAGTTTCTATTTAAATTCTTTGCTCATTTTTTTATTGGATTGTTTGTCTTCTTGTTGTTGAGTTATATGATTTCTTTGTATATTTTGGAAATTAACCCCTTAGCAGATGTATCAATGGCAAATACTCTATTTTCTCCCATATCGGGTATTCCCTTTGCATTTTGAGGACAATTATTTATTTATTTATTTATTTTTTGCTATTCAGAAGCTTTTTAGTTTGATGTAGTTACATTTGTTTATTTTTTCCTTTGTTTCTCTTGTCCCCTAAGATGTATTGGTAAAAATTCTGTGACATGTCTGATTTTATTGACTATGTTTTCTTCTAAGATTTTTATGGTTTTGCAACTTACATTTAAGTCTTTTATCCATTTGGAACTTATTCTTGTGTATGGTATAAGTTGGTGGTCTAATTTTATAATTTTGCATATATCTGTCTAATTTTCCCAGCACCATTTATTGAAGAGACTGTCTTTACTCCATTGTGTGCTCTTGCCTCCTTTGTCAAATATTCATCAGCCACAATGGCTTTCTGGGGTCTCTGTTCTGTTCCATTGATTTATATGCCTGTTCTTGTGCCAGTACCAGGCAGTTTTGAGAACAGCGGCTTTGTAGTATAACTTGATATCTGGTAATCTGGTATTGTGATATCTAGTACTTACTATTAAGAGGATGTGTTGATGGATTTTTCTCATTTAATGCACACATCTCTCTCTCTCTCTCTCTCTCTCTCTCTCTCTCTCTCTCTCTCTCTCAGCCTCTCATTTTGGACAAGGTGTCCAGGTAGCATGGATTCAAATAGAAGGCTCCATAGCTAGTTTATTTTACAGCATTGTGGATCAGAAAGTACTTTGTGGTTTAAATGAAAATGATAAATATACAGGCCAAGGTTTGAAAGTCTATTTCTATTTAACTTTGTCTACTCTGAAATTTCTTCAGAATTAAAGATTCAAAGGTCCATAATTGGTATCTTCATATTTAGGATGATTAATCATGCATACAAAGAAAAATGTGGAAATTACAACTTCAGAGGAAAGCTTTATTCTTGCTCTTTGAGGTGCTTATTTTTTTCACATTATAATTTTATCTAGTTAGATTTTTCCTCACGTTTATTATATAAGCAGAAAGTGGTTTATTCTGTAAATGGTTCACTTTTTATGTGTTAGATCAATTCAGTAACATCTTTTTAAAGAACATTTCAAGATGCACTAAAATTTCTCCATGGCCTGCATAATTCTGCCATTTAGAATTTCTAATATATTTTATTAACCAAATGGCAAATGTACAGTTATACAATATGTCCTTATATCTGATTTTGAATCCATGATCTTAACTTACAGTATACCTCAGTCCTTGATTTTTTTTTTAACAGCCAGGAGGAGGGATAGAGATGATTTTGTTAAATTGCCTCATTGTGCAAATGAGAAAACTGAGGTTCAGAGAGTTAAGAATGTATCAATGTTTATCAAAGCTAGGTCTGTAGAACATGTATATCTAAATCACCTACATTAAACTTTTGAAATTCAGATTCCTATGATCTAAATCAGAACCTTTATTTTAAATACCTACACACACACACACACTGAAGTTTGAGAATCACTGGACTAGTGTATTTCCATCCACATCTGTAAAAGCCTTGTCAACATACAAATGAGCATCTCTATTATATAGCTCAGTGGTAAGAATGTTAAAAATCGCATTCCCGTGGTTTTGAAACTCTGTATGGAGGAGTAGTCAAATGGATCAGTGGAGAATAATAATTGAATTCTCTCCGCTTTTCACAGACCTTCTTAATACTTATAAAAATTCTGGTCTTTGACATCCAATCTCTAAATTCAAAAATCTAAAGCATAATACGAGTATATTTAAATGTGTTTAAGTGTCTGCCATTGCCTCAGGAAATTCGTTTTACTTCATTTTTCCAGGCATATGTATTTTAACTACCGCTTAATTTTTCTGGGTGGCATGTAGCCAGTGTTATGAATATCAGTAGAGCTGGAGGGAGATTGAATTAACGTAAAGGTAAAACTTATTGCATTGCTTTCCTTCTGTGGATTATTATTCAAGCCACAAGTCCTATATGGGCTGAGATATCTTGTTAGTAAGGAAGATTTTCCATTCAAACAATTTACAGCTCTTTATTAAGTGCTTATTCTAAATTGTAGAGAATGCCGAAGAAATATCTATTTATTTGAAGAGCACATTATTTGTTATGCTTTTAAAAGACATATATGTAATTTCTATGTCTTTAAAAAAAGAAATTCCATGAATGTGGATTGTGAGGACCTGAAGACTGTAGTCAGAGACCTGCAGGAAGACCATGAAAATGTGGCTGGCTTTTGAATGAAGGCTGGGTCTTTCTTTCTTCCTTCCTTCCTTCTTTCCTTCCTTCCTTCCTTCCTTCCTTCCTTCCTTCCTTCCTTCCTTCCTTCCTTCCTTCCTTCCTTCCTTCCTTCCTTCCTTTCTTTCTTTCTTTCTTTCTTTCTTTCTTTCTTTCTTTCTTTCTTTCTTTAAAATTCTCACCTGAGGATATGCTTTCATTGATTTTAGAGAGAGAGAGGAAGGGGGAGAGAGAGAAACATTGATCGGTTGCCTCCCATAAATACCCTGACTGGGAATCAAACCTGCAACCTTTTGGTGTATGGATGACACTCTATCCAATTGAGTCACCCACCCAGGGCAAGGCTGGATTTTTCTTAAAGGAGATAGGCATGTCCTAGAGAAAATGGTATGTGCATGTAGAGGTGTGGAGAAAGATGTTCATTGTAGCAAAAAAAAAAAAAAAAAGGAAACAACATAAATGTCCACGCATATGGAAATTGATAAATTGGTATATGTACTGAGTAGAAGGCAGTGGATGAACTCTATTTATTTATATCTACAAGCATGGAATAATAATTAAAATAATGTTTAGAGAAAAAAATGTAAGTTATAGAATTATACATAGCATATTATGCTCTTTATATACAGTATTTTAAAAAATGCATATAAACACATAATAAAGGATGGAAGGAATGGTCACTAAAGTTATTATAATGGTTGCTTCATAGGAGGTAGGAAATAGGATGAGGATTAAATGGAATTCAAATTTCTGAATAATTTACTGTTCCTTAAAAACAAATTGAAAGTATAAAAAATATTTGAAGGTCATTTCTTTGGCCCCTTTAGTAATAATATACTTGTATTCTTCATAAAAGTGATTTAAAAAGAAAAAGAAAAGTGGAATTAACAGTATCTAGTAGTACTCATTGGGTCACCCAGAGTATGCAATGGATACAGACTTTCATTGTTTCTCTTTGTAGGTAAATGTCACTCGCGAAGACTCACCAAGTGAAGACCCAGTCTTCCTTAGGACTTTAGGCAAAGGAGATTGGTTTGGAGAGAAAGCCTTGCAGGGGTAAGTAGATCACATGTCACACAGTTTTTGCTTGAGTACTGCATAAATTCCTGTCTTCAAGACCGAGCTCCTAACAAAACAGGATTTTTAGTGCTGATTCTGTTATCAGACATGCACCCTTGCTCATTTTTATTTATTTCCAGCCGGAATTGTAATATGTGTAGCTAGGCTGTAGGATTGATTGGTGGTTAAGTTCTGTAATAAATAATCTTTACATTAATAGGAAAATCTCTCAGCTTTGTTTCTTAACTACAAGCTCTATAAAGATAAAAGAGAGGGAGATGTCTCTGCTAAGTTTACTTTGTACAACAGTTTTACTCAGAATCACAGGAAGATGGGTGAGAATTTTCAAATCCCTAAACCTGACTGAACAAACAATAGATGGGAAAGCAGGGATTCACCTCTGGCTGGTCGTCATCATTGCTGGTTATGGTAATGGAGGTGGAGGAGCAGGTGGGCATGGAGGTGATTTATGCATATGCAGACTCACTCCTGAAGGGCTCTAGTGGCTGAAGGGGTATACTACAAGATCACTGAAATTGCACTGGTACACTAAGACCTCAAGAAAGAAGCATTTGGGATTTCTTCCCATATACTATGGAGGAAAAACTCAGTTACTTTGTACCACTGAATGTAAAAAATGCACAACAAATATGATAGATATATTTGGGTTTTCTAGTGTTGATGTCCAGTAAGCAACACCTCTCGATTATCAGTAAATATAGATAAAGCTTTTCTGAGTTTAGTGCTGTCTGTATAACAAGCCACTTGAAAAAGAAATAACTAATAAACACTTATTTTTGAATCATATTCCAGGTGTAGGACTGTCTTCTAGAGAGGAACAGCTATGGGATCAAACATATTCCTAAAATATTTGGAACAGTTTTGTTTCCATTTCAAATTATGACTTTATTTTAAAAATTACAAGCAATTTGCTTAAAGGTACTATAAAGAAAGTTTAAGGCGTTTTTAATTTTTTATTTTTAATGACAGTTTATATTCAATATTATTTTGTATTAGTTTCAGGTGCACAGCCCAGTGGTGAGACAGTCATATATTTTACAAAGTGGTCTCCCCAACATTTCAAGTACCCACCTGCACCATACAGAGTTATTATAATATTACTGACTATATTTCCTATGCTGTGACTATTACATCCCTGTGACTATTTTATAGCTACCAATTTGTATTTCTTAATCCCTTCACCTTAAGGAGTTTTTATTTTTTAAGCCACAGTCAGTTGCCAGGTCTTATTTTCTTCCTTACTATTTCACAATTACAAAAATAAAGCAGTGAATTTGATGTCATCTTAGGCCACATTATCTTATGAAAATTCAGAACTAAATGCACTTGATTTTCTGTTTTTTCTTTTACTGAGTTCATTTGATCCTATCTGATGAGTGTGTATTTGCCATTAAATTTTTCCAATGGCAAAGTTGGAAGATATGCCATGTTTGGTGTAGATATGCAAAATAATACAACAATCATAATCTTCATAGCATAAAATGTACAAATATACCATTTGTGTTTTAATCTTTCTTTCCCTTGATCATTATATATGTAGAGGATTCTAGAGATTAATGCCGCTGACTGCCTTGGTCCAAGATGAAATGTCTCTGTGAAAATTGTGATACATTTTCAATATATACCATTTTCAAAATATAACACTTTCAATCACTTCTGATGAGATCACATGTGGAACACCAGGAAGTAAAACATAATTGAGAATTGACAGATTTCCTTTTGTAGCTTACTATCACTGAATCTTGGTGCAAATACAAAAAGCTTTTATGGTGAAAACACCTTCCTAAAATGTGTCTTAAGAAATGACCTTGGGGATATGATTTATGAAAAAGATATCAAAGTTTGCTCTGATATCAAATTTAAGTTAATGCTATTCCATGTAGATGAAATTCATTCTAGCATATGCGTATTCTTACGAACTGCCTGTTGTCAAAACTCTTTTGAACATATTCAGTCTCTTCACTGGCCAGTCTGTCACCACACCACTACTACAACCGTTATTACACTGATCTATCCCCATTTCTTTCTTTCTTATGCCTTTTAATGTTATTTTGTCACTACTCAACCTGGCTTTGTCAGTCTACTTTAAGCGTCCTCTTAAATGTCACCAGAGATTTCCTGCTTACATCATAGAACCATCTTTCTCTTATCTTCATTTGACTTAACTTCTCAGCCACAGTTTTACACTGTTGACCACTCCTTCCTTCTTTACATTCCCTATCCTTTGAGAGCCCGGCATGTGTTAGCACTCTACAATTTCTCATTTGATTTTCTAAAATTCACCAGTGTTTTGTCCTCAACTCTCTCTGTTATATAACACCTTGGTATACATCCCTATCTATCACTGCATAGTCCTTCAATGAAAAGAAGTCCCAAATATTTATTTTTTATGTTGAGCTCAGCATCTGGCACTTTTCAGGTGCTCAACATGTATATGTTAAATGAACAAATAAATGAATGAACAAATGAGCCTCTCTCATGATGCCCACACTTGCAATCCCTTCTGCCATTGGTCACTTTCACTACTTGAATTTGCTTGATGGCAAATAAAGGATTATGAACTTACTTGATTATAGGGGTTTAGATGGTAATGTAAATGAGTAAAAATAAGGTGAGTAAAACTGGTGGCAAACTAGAAAGCCTTTTGTAATAAGGATAGCAATTGCTATGCTTTTTTATCCTTTAAGGAAATACAGAAAAAACTAAGTAACTTGATTAAAAAAAAAAAAAAAAAAGAAGCTCTGCAAGCAAACCAAACATTTAACACTTCTGCAATTTGACCTGTGAGCTGCCATTTGTGATGTCTATCAATCAGATATGCCTCTTTAAAACTCTAGTACTAGATTCAATTGAAGGAAGCCTATTAGGTTAACCCTTCTTGATTATTTCTTGTTTTGATTTTTGACATTGTAATGTCCTGTGTCTGTGACTTGTTTTTCACTCTGTGTATCCATGTTCTATTCTGATCTTTTCTTTGAATTTTAATGTTTCACACAAGAAATCCCTACATTTCACAACTCACATTGATTTGTTTCATTTGCTACCCTCTAAATATCTTAAAATTTTATGCAACTTCAGGATATAAAGTCTTTGGGGCAACTTTATGTATTCTTTTGGATGATAGCTATGCTTCTTTGTAACCCAGATGCTTTTTAATACTTGAAAGATAAATTTTATAGTCAATATTCTCTGTGTGCACATAACACAGCATTTCAGATTGTTGTTTTCTCACAAATAAAATTTAGTTGTGCTGGGAACTTTTATTTTCCTGAGAATGTTCAGCAGATCATTAAAATATTCGTAAATTGGTAATATTGAAATAATTTCTTGACCATTCTTTTTTAAATTTTCAAGTTAAATTTATTGGGGTAACATTGGTTGATAACATTATATAAATTTCAGGTGTACCACTTTATAATATGACATCTGTATAATCTATTGTGTGCTCACCTCTGTCACATATATTTGATCTCCTCTACACTCTTTATTCTCCCTACCCCCTTTTCCTCTGGTAACTACCATGTATCTATGAGTTCATTTGTCTTATTTGTTTGTTCATTTGTTGCTTTTTGTTTTATATCTCCCAATGACTGAAATCATATGGTTCTTACACTTTTCCATCTGACTAATTTGACTTAGCATGATATTCTCAGGATCCATCCATGTTTCCACAAATGTCTCAAATCTCATCATTTTTATATCTGGGTAGTATTCCATTGCACATACGCTTTATCCACTCATCTGTCAAAGGACACTTAGGACACAGGGGCACAAGACATGTTTTCATGGGTTGACTATGGTGAATACTGCTGCAAACACTATGGGAGTACATATATCTTTATGAATAAGTGTTTTCAAGCACTTAGGCTAGAAATTTTTGAGAATAGGGATTGCTGAGTAATATGGTAGCTCCATTCTTAATTTTTGGAGGAACTTCCATTCTGTTTTCCATAGTGACTGCACCAATTTACATTCCCACTAGCAGTGTGGGAAGGCTCCTTTTTCTCCACATCTTCTCCAATACTCATTATTCTTATTTGTGATAGCCATTCTCACAGGTGTGAAGTGATATCTCATTGTGGTTTTGATTTGCATTTTTCTTATAATTAGTGATGTTGAGTGTGTGTTTTTTTTCAAATATCTGTTGTCCATCTGTGTGTCTTTGTTGGAAAAAGTGTCTATTTAGGTCCTGTGCCCATTTCTTAATCAGATTGGTTTTGTTTGTTTGTTTGGAGTTATATAAGTTTTCTATATATTTAGGAGATTACCCCTTTATCAGAGGTATTGTTTGCAAATATCTTCCCTCGTTCAGTTTGTTGCCTTTTTTGTTATTGATTTTTTTTTTTCTGTACGGAAGATTTCTAGTTTGATGTAGTCCTGTTCATTTATTTTTGCTTCCATTTCCCTTTTTCTTTGGAGTCAAGTTCACAAACATCTCTCTGAGACCAAGGTCCATAAGTTTAGCCCCTGTGTTTTCTTATTGTTTCAGGTCTTATATTCAAGTCATAATCCATTTGAATTAATTTTTGTGTATGGTGTCAGATAGAAGTCTAGTTTCATTCTTTTTCATGCAGCTTTCCAGTTTTCTCTGCACCATTTATTAAAGAGTCTTTGCTTTTCCCATTGTACGTTTTTGGCTCCTGTGTTGAAAATTAGTTGCCCATATATATGTGGATTTGTTTCTGCTCTGTCAATTTTGTTTAATTGGTCTGTGTCATTTTTCCTGCCAGTGCCATAGTGTCTTTATTTTTGTATCTTTGTACTATAGTTTCAAGTCAGGAAGTGTGATTCCTGTGACTTTGGGTTTGCTTGCCCTCCACCTTGCCACCTTAGAATTGCGTTGGCTATTCGGGGCCTTTTGAGGTTCTATACAAAATTAATGCATTTTTTGGTTCTATTTCTGTGGGGAAAAAAATGCCATTAGGATTTGATGAGGATTGCATTAAGTTTATATATCACTTTTTAGGTAATATCGCCATTTTAACCATGCTGATTATTCCTAACCAGAAATACAAAATATCTTATCTTTTCTTTGTATCTTGACAATTCTTTTTAAATTTAAGAGTGCCTACTTCTAGTATTAGTTAAGGACCCACTAGATAATTGATTGAAATGACATGTGACCTCGGAAACCTGATTTCAGAATTCCACTATATAGCTCTGCCTCTAGAAGTAATAAGTTTCATTTCCTCATTGGACTGAGACAGTAGAATCATAAATCTAGCCATCCTATAATCTGTATTATTAGATTAACCATTAACCTATAATAGCATTCCATTACAAGAAAAATTGGGGTCACATTGTTTTCATTATGTGGTTGACATCAAGCAAATTATTCAGTATTGTTTGTCTAAAGTATTATTTTTCCCTGTGATAATGATTTTTCCACAACAGAAAGGGCAAAATATTTTACTCTTTATAGAAATACTCCTTCCTTATATACATGAGAGATAAAGTTGTGTTTTAGAGAAATTAGTTCAGGTTTTATCCAATAACTCATGAGTCAATTCATCTACACTCTGACTTACTATTGCTTTAAGATCTCTACATGACTTGAAACCATATAGAATTCACAGAGGCATCAGATATGTCAAATTCTAAGCTACTTGGATCTGTAGTAATGGGAAATATTTAAGAATATGATGAACCTGAGAGAGAGGGGTTTGAGCTTCTCCTTGTTCCTCCCCCTCCTCTTAATATTTGAGTCTTTAGCATAATATTTGGTTACGAGTTCCAGCTCAGAAGTCAGACTGCCTGGGTCGGAATCCACTCTGTCATTTATAAATTATGAGACCCTGAGAGATTCCCTTTTCATCTGAAATGAAAATAATGATTGTCTCTAACTTTTTGAGTTACTGTGAGAAGTAATCAAGGGAACACTTATGAAGCATTTTGGGTGACTACCTAGAATTTAGATTAATGCTCAAAAAAAGCCAACTGCTATCAGCACTACCACTATCATCTTTATCTCCATTATTATTATCAGCAACCGTAACATCCATCACCGTAATCCTGGTATCACTGTTCCCATTCCCAAGAATGTTCTGGGCCAGTTAACCTCTCTGAGTCTCTGTTTCTGAAAATCTGTAAACTGAGCCAGTTGAACCAGATGATCTCTAAGTTTTCTTAGGGCACAGTCTCTGCTTCTCTTGAAATGTGGCCTCTTTTCAACTGGAACAGATCTCTGGATTCTAAATGCAGCTCTGGGCCACCCTAGTTAAATAGCAGACCACTGCCAGCAGGGCCCTCTCCTCCAGGAAACTCTCCCAGCTGTTGCCTGTCACTCTGAACACCTACACTACATGCCAGGCTCTGCCTTTGTGCAAAAACAGATCAGCCAGTCAATTCAACTTACTTTGCTATCACAAGTCTGTATTTCCCAGATTTTCCCTACTCATAGACTGTGATCTTGGGAAATTTAATGAATATTTCTGAACCCATTTCTTGGTTTTCTCTCTGTTTTTTTTTTTCCAATTAATAAAATAATATCATATAAAATGATATAACAAATATTGAATATAGCATATATCATTCATTTATTTATTTGGAAAGAAAGCCTTTCAGTTATGATTCAAACCTCTTTTGGATCCTCCCGCAGTACTTTTCCTCCCTCCCAGTATCATTACCCTGAAGTTGGCTATACGCATCCTCAGTGACTGTGTGTCTAAATTTTATTGTGTATACATGTATGTATAATAAACATATACATATATGAACATTAACATACATAAACTTGTTTTTTACATAGGTGAAATCCCATTCTGTTTCATTTAGGGTCAATATATCATTTTTCTTTTCTTTCTACTGCCATGCAAATTGCACTTGTGTCACTCCATGGTTTAGAAGTTTTACCTTCCCTTTTCCTTTAATGATGAATTTTTCAATTTTTAATATGTAATGGTAATCAATAGCTCTATCCTTCACTTGACTAATACAAAGATCTTTGTTTAACTTCAAATTACTCTTGCCTGGTTTTTATCTAGATTTGTAGTATATAGTTCCATATGATTGGTAAATCCTCAAATATTAGTCATTATTATTGACGTATTTTTTCAGACCCTACTTAGGTTTAGTAGCTTGGTTTACTTATTATAGCAGGTCTTCCAACAACATTGCTTAATTATAATGATGAGATGCCTAGAGACTTAACTCTTGTGTATATTAGTTATGCTGTGGTAAAGTGGTTTCATTATATGTCATTTTGCCACAGTCAGAAGGACCTATTAACAACATTAAGTGAGAACTTACTGTACTTTGCCCACTATTGCTTACATTCAACTTATTTCTCTTGAGTTCAGAGATGATCTATTTATGCTTTTTGCCTTTGCCTAAATGTGAATGAGCATTGGGTTATGCATAAAAATCTAGGTTAGATTTACTTTTTCTCAGAATCTTAAATATTATTCCATTGTCTTCCAGTATCCATAGTCTATAATCAGTTACTATAAGTAATGTCTTTTTTTGGAGGAGAGGGGTAGTTGTCTATTTCTGATATCCTTCATTTTTACTATAATCTAAGTGCAAATACGTTTTACTTTATTTCATATGACTCTATATGTTCCTTTCTTCTGAGAATGCAATTTTTCTCAATTCACAGCATTGTCTCTGCTTATTCCCCCCCCCCCCGCCAGTTTCTCTTTTCTTTCTTTTAGTTTCATCTCCTTATCCTCCTATCCTTGTCTTCTTATTTCAAGTTTATATGTTCTTATTATTCTGTGCTGCTTTTGTGCACAAAAATGCAATCTAGGTACATTCTCTCATATCCATCAAGAAATTCTCTACTTCTCTCTTTAATTGTATCAAGTCTTAAATTCAATCTATACATTGAGTAGGTTCCAGTGACTATTTAAAAAATATTTTTAGACTATCTGCTTGGCACACTACAATGGTTAGGACTGTGAACACTAGAATAAGCCTTTCTGGGTTAAAATCCCAGCTCCGTTATTTATAGGATATGTCATCTCACTTTTCTTCTCTTAGCTTCATGTTTGTGATTTATAAAATGGGAATAATAGTATCTGCCACATAGAATTGAAGGAACTAATAAGCAAAATAATCTATATAGTTTGTGTGCATACTAGAATTATGCCTGACAAATACTGTGTTCAACTATTATCATTATTTTATTATACTTTAAAATATTTTATATTGTTATTTATATTTTAGTTATTTTATATTTTTATTAATTATTTTAAAATATCAAATATTTTGTAATTTTCTATTACCTTCACTTTTAGGTTCAAATTCTAACGCTCTTTATATTTGTTAACTCTCCCTCCTTATTATATGGTTTATTATAGCTTGTGGGGCTATTTGTTTGTTTGTAATTACTACATGCCAATTTTCAATGGAATGAGTGGATTAAGGGATTCCCTTGTGCCAGGTTATTGGAGCATCTCTATGTGGTTATTTTTTTTTTTTATGTTTTATATTTGCTCCTGCAAGGACGGGCTTTAGATTGATGTCCTTGAACCATAAAGATAGAATAGAAAGAATTCAGATCTTTTAGTTGCAAGGCTTGGATTTCTGTTTCTCTCTGGGACAGTTGTTGCTAAAGCTTGTATCTTGAGTGTAGAAACAATCTAAGATTCTGGCCTTATGAAAGGCTCAGTCCCAGCTTTTCTCTTGGGACCATAGCCACACTCCTTCACCCGCCCCTTCATGAGCTCTCCTGGCCAGCTCCAGCACATGCCTCTAACCTTAGGACCCTTTTCTATTCCCAGCATTTGACCCTTGTAGGGTTTTAGTTTTGTTTCTTTTTTAGTTTTAGTGAAGATTAAAATTAATTTGGATTTTAGTGAAGATCATTCTTGTGAAGATTATAATGGATAATCTATGTAAAATGCAACAGAATGTCTTGTGGGATTTTTTCCAGGTTGTCCTGTATTTCTGGCTAAAGCCCATAGCCAACAAGCTGCCAGTACTTAGGGCTAGCTGCTTTTTGTAGAACTGACTAAGAAGAGTTATAATTGCTTTTTTAGTACCACTACTCTATCTGTAAGATGGAGAACTAGGGATACTGAAGGTTGGCCTTTTGAGGGGATGGTGTTCATCAAAAGAAGTTGTTTCCTCAATTATCTGCTCTCAGCTTATTTTGTTGTTGTTGAAGTTTTATATGTAAACAGATGATTAAAATAGAGAATGTGATAAGTGATAATATAGAAGAAGCACCAAGTGTCATAGCACATTATAATATCTCTATTTTCATCCCAAAAATTTTCCTGGGCTCCAAATTTAGTTTTTATGGAGCATGGCCATTTGGATATCACTCAGGTACTTCAAATGGCACGTGGACAACTTGTAAACTCATTTTCTCTCCACCCCCAACCAAATCTACTCCATTTGAAATGATCACTATTGCAATAATGTTTCTCACACCAAAAAATAGGACATTATCTTTGACTGTTTCCTCTCCTGAAATACTCACATCACTGATAAATCATCATGTTGATTCTACCTTTTAAATAACTCTCACCATCGCCTACATATTTCCACAATTTTAATCTGTCACCTGGATTACAATCCAGCCTCCTAATTGGTCACCCTGTGTCCAGTCTTGCTCACTTCCCATCTACTCCAAACACTATGGTTATGACAATCTCTCTATTAGTTTTCTAGAACAACTATAATAAATTACTACAAACTGAGTGACTTAAATCAATGGAATCTATTCTTTCACAAAACTGGAGGAGAGAAGTCTAAAATCAAGGTGTCACCATCCCCTATGAAAACTCTAAGGAAAATGTGTTCCCTACCTCTATCTAGCTTCTGGTGGTTACTGACTTCTTTGGCTTGTGCCTTCATCAAACCAATTTCCACCCCCATCTTCACATGGCCATCTCTCCTCTGTGTGTTTCAGTATCAAATTCTCTCTCCTGATAAGGACACCAGTCATTGGATTTAGGGCCTACCTTAATCTGGCATGGCAGTCTCTTAACTTGATTACATCTCCAAAGACCTTATTTCCAAATAAGATCACATTCAAAGGTATTGGGGTTTAAGACTTTGACATAGCAATTCAACCCACAACACTGTAAAATAGGCTTATGTCACTTTACTTCTCAAAGGCTTCCCGTAGCACTTCCTGCTGTGAGATCTGTTCTCACATTACCGCTGCAATGCCATCACTGCATCCCTGCATCATGAGCTATGCTGTAGCTATTCTGAGGTCTTCTATGTCGTCATCATCCCCATGACGTATTTTGCTTTTGGGCATTTGGCATAGCAGTCATCTGTTGTGATTACAGTCCTTGGTTGAATAACTGAACTTACAATAAGCTTCAGTGGGATGTAGAACTTGGAAGATTAGCACAGCATAGAACCCAATGCACAGTCATGTAGAAGCTGACCTGTTGCTCTATAGGCACCTAGACCCATGACATGGTCATATACTCTTACATATTAACATAAGATGCCTAGGATACAACAGTAGCCCACTGGGCTTTGATGTTAAGGAACTCATTAGAGAATTTATAAAAATCATATCTTGGTTATAAAGAAACCAAAATAGAGTCACATGCACACACACCAAGCACACCTATTCCAAATTATCAATATTATTACAAAAACTCCTGTAGCCAAACCCACACACAAATTAGCTAAGATAAATTAATAAAATTTGAACATCTGCTCTCTGATCTTTTCTAGAGTGTAGACCTGTAATATAAAGTTAATCACATGAAACATTTCTTTTGTTGTTTGAATTTATTTGCTAATCTTGTCAATGCTTTAGTGTGCACTGTACACTCAGATATCTCAACAATAGTTCTGATTATTATAGTAGACAAGAATTATCAGTAAGTGATAGTAACCAAAGATACATTAGTTTAAACCAATTAGAAAATTGGTTGTTTAAAAAAATGATAAATGCAAGGGGATTTATGAAAAAGGACTTTTATTCTAGAAGAAGGTTTTGGGCCTGCAAACACAAATAATTGTTTCTACAAAGGGGATATTTTTATAGCTAGTTGAGGAAACATCAGGGTGTCTTAGAAAATGGTTTCTTTGTCCCTGCCATCTTAAATATAAGGTCATTTTCAATAGTGAAAATTGAGGTACTTATTGAACAATTCAGTCCCTCATTGCTATTCTCCAACATGTCATTCAGACAAGTAATTTCCTTCAGTTGTCACAAGACAAGAAAATATAATGCATATTTGAAACTCTCTTCAAAAACTAATAGAAAAAAATGTTCATTTGAAGATAATTTCCTTGTTAATGAATTTGGCTAGTGTTTTGTGTCTGTCATTTTTATTCTTTTCAAGTCTAAATGATTGCTCTTAGTTTTTCCTTTATACAGTATGGAAGAAAAATGGCTTGTTATAAATGATATTTTAGAGTCATTATTATTACACTAATCACTTGTGATACCTTAAAAATATTTTCAAGCCCACTGAATAGTCTTTCCCCAAAGTATCTTTTAATGTAACATTTACTCACATATTCTGATTGAAACTGTCTCCACATGAGGTGAGTATTTCCAGCTATATTTGGCCTCACATTCGTCATTCATACAGTGAGCTGGGAGTGGAAGATATTTTAAAAACATATGCTATGTGATAATTGTCTTACCCCATATTCCATAAAGTAGGGCAAGCACAATATTCCTTTTAGGCCATTTCAAGTAGTAGGTAAGGGGATTCGAGTTTAGCAGCTCTTCCTAGGGCCCTGTTCAAATATATCAGTAAGTAATAAAAGGGTAATATGCAAATTGACTCTAACGGTAGAATGACCAGAATGACCCCTGGACCAGTCACTCTGAGGCACACTGACCACCTCTTGGTCCCTTTCCCCGGACAGCAGGCTCTGATCAACTGATGGCCACCCATGGTGGGGGTGGAGCCAGCGAGCAGGTGGGAACAGCCAACCTCTCGTTTCCTTCCCCTGGCCATCAGGCACCAATCACCTGATGACTAATGGGGAACCAACTGGGGGAGGGTGGCAGCAGGGGGCGGGGCCAGCTGCGGGCAGCTGGGGAAGATGGCCCTGATTGCAGGCCAGGCCTAGGGACTGTACCCGTGTACAAATTTCATATGCCGGGCCTCTAGTATCAGTAAATAATCACATAGGCACCTTAGTTTAATAAAACACACACAATTAGAAATTATTTTAAAAACCCATTTCAATAGCATCATAAATTATAAATAAAATGTATATATTTTTTTCTTTCTTAAACATGTATATTTTACATAAGATATTTATTTTTGTATTGCCTAAGGCCATCTGAATCAGTAGTGATCCTCATATCCCACATTAGGAAATATAAGATAAACTATAATTTAATTAATTAGTTAAGCACAACTCTGTGTTATGATAATACATTATGCTACAAAATTTTAAATTGAAACAGCATGCATTTTAATATTCCTCTCTTAAATTTAATTGTCATTCATTCTGAGCAAAAAATGCATTGTTTACTTTTTAACAAGGAAACGTTTAAAAGTAAACAAGGCAGATTTCCTGCTCTCCAAGGCATTCTGCTAAACGCTCTTACATACATTGTTGTTTGATTCTCACAGCAGCCATTATTAGTCCCATTCTCCCTGTGGGAAAACAGGCTCAGTGAGGGGCAACAACCTGCACAAGGCCGGGTACTGAGCAGAGGAACTAGGAGTCCGGCCCAGGTCTCTTGGTGCCATCATTGGTCTTTTCCTTCGGTTTAGCATCCTGCAGTTACATGCCACAGTGACCAGACGGGGCAGAATGGACACCGTATACAAGAGATTCATTTTATAACTACCTCCCTTTCCTACCCAAATGAGGTGTGCCTTCTCTTAGTTTTTACTCTCCCAAGATACTTGATACATTTATCCTCTGCTAAGTTCCATGATTTAGATGATGGAGGACCCCTTATCATAAAAATACCTGTGGTTTTGTCTTGGCCTCAGCTCTGCTAAATGAACATGATTTTAAATCAAATGATTTATCACCCCTCTTTCCCTTTAGCTGTGGGAAAGTTTCTTAAACTATCCTGCTTTCAAAACTATACCACAAATCAGGGCTGTAAGTATTAAGCGGTTATTCTATAAGGTCTAGTGAATGTCCTGTTTTCTGGAACATTCCTGAGTGCCTGAGCTTAATGATGCCCTCAGCATCAGTGGCTGGCAGTTGCCTGCTACCCAGATGGCAGACTGCCTCTCTCACTGTCTACTCAGCAACATCTTTGCTGCAAACCTGCTCCCCATATGGGGAAACATGTTGGTTTGAAAGGAACATTTTTCACAAACATTCCATAAGAGGAATACAGGTTTTCTGCCACCCCCACCCATATGCACTATTTTCCTTAGAAACTTGGATTTGCTGTCCTGCAGAAGTATAATATTTTTACTTTAAGGCTTTTGAATTCGTGGTACCAAACCAAAATCATCAAGACTTGTAAAACAGGTACCTAAAGTTAACTTTTAAACTTACACATTTTAATTTATAAATTTTTTAAATAATCATAAATTATTATTTTTTAAAATACGGAGGAGAAAAAAACAAAATGGTGTTTTCCTAGACCTACCACAGACTAGTGAGGAGTTGAGATTGTGGAAAATAACAGGTTTTGGAATCTTTGCTACTAGAAGCTGTATTTAATTTGTATCCCTCTTAACTTCCACCATCACCAATCTACACACTGTTGTGAGGTATCCTCTACTCTCCATGGCACTGCGTGTACCTGAAAAAGCATGGAGGATATTAATCAAGCTGTCACACACCGGAGATAATCATAGACTGTATTTATTTTTAATTTCCATTTTTAACCCGTAGTTTTATTTAGAAGAAGGCTGCGTAAATTATTTTGTCACCAGCTCCAGAAAAGTTCATTAGTTTCCCATTTGCTAGAGCAGAGTGAGTCATTAAGAATTGGAATATAAATCTTGCAATTTCTCCTTCTAGCAATGTCTAAATATCCTTAAAAAAAACCTACTTAGCCAAATGGTTTTATTTAAAGTAGCAAGACTATATGTGTTTGTGGAAATGGAAAATAATATTTAAGTGATGGATGAGATAGTTTATATGTTCAGAGAGTGAATCATGGATCTCTGGGTCTCCCTAAGAGGAGAGTTGGATATACTTACAGGCAAATGCCATGGGAGAAAAACAGTCTTTACTAGCATTTTTATTTCTTTTTAAAATGCATTAATTTCTATGCCAATCAGTTTTCGCTGTTAAGTATACCTTCATTTCCCTCATCACTCACATTTGAAAGTTAGGGCAATCTCTGCAACCCTCCCCTCCCTGGGTCGTAGCTCTCCTTCTTCCATTTTTAGACACCACATTTCATGGACAGTTCTTTCACAGTATTTCTCATATCCATTCCTTTCTCTTTTTATCACTTTCCCCACTGCAAATTCAGGGTTTTCCTTTATAATGTGTGCTTTTAGATTCATTTTCTCATTCATCATATCTTAATATGTCATAAATATCGCAACCTTGGGCCAGGCAAATAAGACCCTTGCTCTGGGCCTGCCCTTTAGCTGGTCCCATTCTGGCCCTTCTCTGCTATATCTCTTTTCTTAAGGGAAAGGAGTCTTCAGGATCGAGGTTATATGCTAGATAAGCTCACCTGGAGCCTGTACCTCCCCTTCTAGACCATTCATCAGGGTAAGGGAGACAGGGTGGTAGTATGGAGGGACATTAGCAATTTTAAGTAGGGTGGTTTACATAGTCCTCAGTGAGTAAGTGACATTTGAGCAAAGATTGAAGGAAATAAGAGAAGGAGCCACAAATACCTCACGAGGGAAGAATGTCCCATGTAGTAATAATAGAGTCTCCCCAAACTTCCTTGATATTGCCTATGAACCAAACATTTAATGTCCTTTTTCATCTCTGAACCTTAGCAGTAGTTGCTTCCCTACCTGGAAAGCCCTTTCACGCACCTGTTATTGGGCTTATAAATGTTTAACAACCAGTTCTCTGGGGGGAAAAGAGAAAAAGAAAAAGAAAAACATACCAAAAAAGCCCAACTCCAGTGATTACCGATTTCTGCCGTATAAATACTCCCACCATGGCCACGTTACCAGTACGCTGGTCCTACATGTGGATCTGGGAAGAGGAGATATGCAAAATTAGCTCTCCCAGTGATAGGAGCCGCTCCAGCTTCGCAGTTCCCTTGATTCATTTCCTCTCACAAGGTGTCACCTGTTTAAATCTTCCTCTGCCCTTTAACTGTCATCGGTGTTATGCTTGATGCCCTCTTTCTGCTCTCCAAAAGCACACTACTTTCTGACCTCTCCCTTAGCATTTCCGTTCTCTGTCTGCATTTCAGGCAATAATCATTTTACATTGGTTGTGCTTAGCATAGTCCCTCACAGCAGGAACATACAGCATATTTTTTAAGTCACCGATTTTAGCAGGGTTGGGTTATTTTGTTCTTTTGAAATTTTTACTTCTATTATTTGACAATATTAAATAGTTTATTAGTTTAGAATGATAATGACATTGTCATTACGAAATTACAAGGAGCCTTCCTATTTTAGAGATTGACAAACATTTGCAAATAAAATACATGGAATCTGCAGAGGAATGGTCGGTCATTGGGGGATGGGGAGTATAAATGAGAAAAGATTGGCCAGGAATTGATCATTGTTGAAATTGGTGACAGATGCACTGTCATTTATTCTATTCTAGCTCTCTCTTGCTCTACATATGTTTACAATTTTTCAAAATGAACTAAAGAAATTTATTCTCTTTAACTTATTTTGAGATTGTCATAAATTGTGCTTCTGAGCTAGGTACCACAATTATTCTTTGCAGTTATTTCATGGCCATTTTTTTCAGTGGTTAGAACATCGGTCTGGGTTTGATTCCTGGTCCAGGGTATGTACCTAGATTGCAGGCCTGATCCTGGCTGGGTCAGGGCATGTGCAGGAGGCAACTGATCAATGTTTCTCTTTCTCTGCCCCCCCCCCGTTCCACCCTTCCACTCTCTCTAAAACATCAGTGGAAAAAAATATATATTCTCACGTGAGGATTAACAACAACAACAACAAAAAATTGCATTGAGCATGGGTTGCATTTCAATAGTTGATTCTTCAAAGGTTTTTTGAGTAACCACTAATAAAATTACTTCAATAATTTAGTTATTTTTCATTTTTAAGTGCTAAGGAAATGTATTGTGTAGTCAACTAACTAAATACAACAACACAGACACAAGAATCATGTGATCCAGAAAATTTGGAACAGGCCCAGATCATAATGTGCTATGAAGAAAACATTATTCAAATTCTTTTGTGATTTGAATAATGTTTTCTTTTATATTTTCATGATTTTTAAAAAATGGTCCTAAGAAAATTGGTTCATGTAAAATTGCCACTCTGAGTTGTTTTACCAAAGTGGTTCCCTGACTGACTAAAGGGTAAGATTTATGAAAAGCAAGTATAAAATAATATCTATATTTTTACCAAAAGGATTTTGCCTAAAGAGTTCCAGAATGGATATGAAATTGCCTAGGAAATTAGATGTAGATTTATTTTGTGTTAAACCTGAATGCAAAACACAGTATGTTCCAATCTAGCTAAATTAGTAATTATTGAAACCAGTATAAAGAAGCAAAGCGTATCTAGAGGGGCTGGGAAATCAGCGGGCACCAATACAAAGATCTTTTATTGCTTATTCTCTTCTATCTGAGTTGAATTTTAAATAACCACTTCACATTTCAATTCCATGTTTACATAAATATATAATAACAAAATCCCTTTGGATATTGATAAACTGTAAAGAACTTGCTGAAACAATATAGACAAGACTTTGCTCAGTAAATTTCTAAAAGGTATACGGCTGGCTTGAATATTCACAAAATAGCCCCATTCTATGAAAAGTTCCTTAGAAAATAATTAGTTGCACATTTCAAGTGCTTGCGAGGCTCTGATTTTTAAAAAGGAGCAGTAAAGTTTTTTATTACTGTAATAATTTAAAAAATACATTTCATTTACACAATACAATGAAACAAATATTTGCTTAACTAAGATGCTTTCGAGACAAATTAAAAACATTTACAGCTCTAAATTTTATTTTTATTAATTTACTTAGATTACTAAGATCTGATTCTACTTAACCACTCAAGTTTGAAATATCTATTGCCTTCAGAGATATTTTTATTTATTTATTTATTTATTTATTTATTTATTTATTATTTTTATTTTTAAAATATATTTTATTGACTTTTTACAGAGAGGAAAGGAGAGGGACAGAGAGCTAGAAACATCGATGAGAGAGAAACATCGACCAGCTGCCTCTTGCACACCCCCTACCGGGGATGTACCTGCAACCAAGGTACATGCCCTTGACCAGAATTGAACCTGGGACCCTTGAGTCCGCAGACCGACGCTCTATCCACTGAGCCAAACTGGTTTCGGCTCAGAGATATTTTTAATTGTATTTTGAAATTTAATAGAAGTTGGAGGATTAACACAGAAAACTCCTATATGTATTTATCCGAATTCACCACTTTTTGACATTTGCTGCGTTTGTTTTATCATTTTCTCTACTATGTTGATATAAATATGTGTTTATATTTTATAAACATATAGGTATGGTTTATTCTGAACTATTTGAGAATAAATTGAATACATCATGCACTTTTATCCCTATTGCCTCAATGTGCATTTCTCAAGAACAAAGATATATTATTTTTTTTTCTTCCAATATTATTTTGTATTGGTTTCAGATGTAAGATGTACTGTCTAGACCAGTGGTCGGCAAACGCATTAGTCAACAGAGCGGCAAACCACGGCTTGCGAACTAGCCGTGGTTTGCCGACCACTGGTCTAGACAATCATATACTTTACAAAGTGTTTTCTCTGATATTTCCATGAAAACAAATCAAGACATTAATGTTTGCTATTTAAAGTACTTTCTTGGGAAATACATTATGTAAAACCTTTTTGTGGATCTAGTTTACAAATACATCATTTTCCCCCACTTTTTTTCATGGTAATAACTCACTTATTTTCTGATTAGGAAAGAATCCCATCATTATTTTAATAAATTCAGAAATTTAAAAGGTCATTTAAAACATTGATACACATTGTCAAGCTGCCCATCTTTATTTTCTTCTTGATTATTTATGATTTTGTTTTTCCTACTTCAATATTATATTTTCTCAGTATAACCTAGTATAAGTTAGAAATCAGGTGTCTAATCTTTTTTAATAAATCTTTATTGTTCAGATTATTACAATTGTTCCTCTTTTTTCCCCTATAGATCCCCTCCACCTGGTTCCCTCCCCCCCTCTGCCCTTACTCCCGCTCCCCACTGTCCTCATCCATAGGTGTACGATTTTTGTCCAGTCTCTTCCTGCACCCCCCACACCCCTTTCCCCCCGAGAATTGTCAGTCCACTCCCTTTTTATGCCCCTGATTCTATTATATTTACCAGTTTATTCTGTTCATCAGATATTCACTTGATTTTTAGATTCACTTGTTGATAGATATGTATTTGTTGTTCATAATTTTTATCTTTACCTTTTTTTTCTTCTTCCTCTTCTTGAAGAATACCTTTCAGCATTTCATATAATACTGGTTTGGCAGTGATGAATTCCTTTAGCTTTTTTTTTATCTGTGAAGCTCTTTATCTGCCCTTCAATCCTGAATGATAGCTTTGCTGGGTAGAGTAATCTTGGTTGTAGGTTCTTGCTATTCATCACTTTGAATATTTCTTGCCACTCCCATGTGGCCTGCATATTTTCTGGTGAGAAATAAGCTGACAATCGTATGGCTGCTCCCTTGTAGGTAATTAACTGTTTTTCTCATGCTGCTTTTAAGATTCTTTCTTTGTCTTTTGCTCTTGGAATTTTAATTATGATGTGTCTTGGTGTGGTCCTCTTTGGATTCATTTTGTTTGGGGTTCTTTGCACTTCCTGGACTTATAAGTCTATTTCTTTCACCAGGTGGGGTAAGTTTTCTGTCATCATTTCTTCATATAGGTTTTCAGTATCTTGCTCTCTCTCTTCTTCTGGCACCCCCATAATTCAGATGTTGGTATGCTTGAAGTTGTCCCAGAGGCTCCTTACACTATCTTCATATTTTTGGATTCTTTTTTCTTTTTGCTTTTCCAGTTGGGTGTTTTTTGCTTCTTTGTATTTCAAATCTTTGACTTGATTCTTATGATCCTCTAGTCTGCTGTTGGATCTCTGTATATTATTTTTTATTGCAGTCAGTGTATGCTTAATTTCTAGTTGGTCCTTTTTTATATCCTCGAGGGTCTCGCTAAATTTATCGGCCTTTTCTAGAAAATTCTTAAAAAACCTTATAACCGTGGTTTTGAACTCTATATCCAGTCATTTGCTTTCCTCCATTTCTTTCATTTGTGACCTGTTTCTTTGTCTCCACATTTTGGCTGCTTCCCTGTGTTGATAGAGTGGCTTTGTGTGCTAGGTGTCCTATAGGGCCCAGTGGCTCAGCCTCCCCAGTTACCTGAGGTGGACACTCTTGGTGCACCTCTTTGTGGGCTGTGTGCACACTCTTGTTGTAGTTAAGTCTTGATTGTTGTTGGTATCACTGGAAGGAATTGACCTCCAGGCCAATTGGCTGTGAGGATCAGCTGTGTCTACACTGGGAGAACTTCTGTGCTGGAGACACCCTTATGAGACAAGAGTGTGTCCCTTATGGATCTGAGGAGTTGTAATCTGGATGGCCCCACTCTGATCCCTGGGTACACTTGCTCTTGGGTCTCCAAGGAGGTGCTAATTTAGCCTCTGCCTGAGGCTACCCAGCAGGAGCTATGGAAAGATCTGCAGATTCCTCTTCTTTGTTTGGGTTTTGGAGGTGCCCAGATGAGGCCCAGCTGTGAACAGTGCAAGCTGCTGCGGGGCCTTGGGCCTTCTTTTGGGTGTTCTGGGTCTCACTGATTCAGCTGCAGTTTGTTAGGTAAGATTAGAGTTCAAAGGACCAGAATATTCATATGCAAAAGCCTCTGCATTCAGCTTGGATGGGGCGGAGTCTCAGGGCAGAGCAAACAACAATGGCTTTCTGAGGCGGGATCTCAGGGCAGAGCACACAGCAATGGCTTCCCGTCAGCCCTGCCCTAAGAGGCCCCTGGTTCTCAGTGTCCTGTGGTAATCGCTGCAAGCACCTCTGAGAGAAAGCTGCCTTCGAGTTTCGCCCACTGCCAGTCAGTCCAGTTTTTCCCCTGTATGAGTCTAGGTCCCCAGAGTCTCGCCTGGAACTGCAGTTCAGAGCAGTCGGGAGCTTTTGTCTCCCTCCTGCTTGAAAAAGACAGCCTCATACTCAGTTGCCAGCCCTCTACACACACACTCCTCCCTCTCCGTGTGCGTGCCTCCGAACCTCTGCCTTCCGCAGCTCCTGTGAGTCTCAGTGTGCTTTTCTCTTTCCTTCTAGTTGTAGAATTTCCACTCAGCCAGCCTTCCTGTGGTTCTGGATGATGTCCATTTTGTCTTTTAGTTGTAGTTTTAAAATTGTTGTGTGAGGCAACAGTTTAGGTGTTTACCTATGCAGCCATCTTGGTTTCTCCAGGTGTCTCATCTTAAGAGCCTTTTTATTTGCTTGATTTTCTAAATGGTTAACCAGTTGTCAAAAATATGGTTTATTGAGTGGAATATCTTTTCCTTAATAAATTAGTATGCTTTTTATCACATACTAACTTGCTACATATACTCAGGTGTGTTTATGAACTCTGAGTTTATTTTCACTGACTCTATTACTGAATACTATTAAAAATTATGGGAAAATGTTCTGTGTAATATGAAGTGAAAAAATTCTGTATAAATATATATATATATATATATATATATATATATATATATATATATATTCAAAATGATTCATGTTAACAAAAGAGGGATCATCCACAGACATACTCCTACCAAAGAAGTTTGCTGAAATACAAAGGTTATCTCTAGATGTGTAGAGCATGAGTGATTTTTACTTATGACACATTTCTGTATTTTTAAAATAGTCTACAATGAATTAGATAGGACTTTCATAATCAGAAAAATATCTAAACATGTTAGGATTTTTAATCTTTTTATTTTTATTTTTTTATTTTCATTTTTTAAAGATTTTTAATCTTTTTAAACTTTATTAAATTAGAAGAGAAATAAAATTGTGTGGAAGATATGACCACTTAAATAGATTGGAAGAAAGTGATGGCTCCATGTTATGCTGTATTCTTAGATTAACTAGATAACTTAATTCTTAAAAATAAATAAGCTTTACTTCAAAGGGCAAAGTGGAATTCAGGAAATGGCAACTAGCAGGAGTAGCAGAAATAAAACAGTGGGCAAGTATGGTGTCCATAGTTGTGAAACCTGCATTTCATAATTCACTGTTTTCTTGAAGAATGAATTACAGTTTTCTTGAATTTTATTTGGCTGTCTATTCTTAGCAATAGACTGATGCACAAAGTTATTTTGTAAGAACTATAACAGTTAATAAAGCTTGTTATTAATATGCATGAAATTCAGTCCTTTAGGTTTTTTAATGCTGCTTCCAGATGTTCATACCATGCTGGAAAGATGTGTTAATAGTCTAAGTGGTGATAGAGCGATCTTTAAAAATAAACATAATAAGAGCCAGAATTTTCACTGTCAGAGAAAAAAAGTTACAAATAAAAAAGTGAAGAAGTCTGGAATGACAGTTTAGTACTGGGTTAAAACCATATATATCAGTATGACTGCATTACATAGATATTTAGATAGATGATAGATGATGGTAGATAGATAGAGATAGATAGACACATGGGTTAGCATGTGTACATATATGTTCTTGTTCTGCTCATGGATGAGTCAAGAAGCAGTGATATTCCATTAGTAGCAAGCATACCCACTGCCCAGATTTTTGTTTCTAATTATCATTCTCCAGTGAAAGAAACCAGGTTTCCTTGGAGGAATGGTTAGGGTAGAGAAAATACAAGATGATTCTGGAGCTTCTTCTTGTACCCCAAAATAATGAAATATGATGGATAGATAAATGGAAGGATGGGAAGAGGAGACAGATATTTCTTACAGAATAATTCTAATTATTAAATTTAGAAGAAAATGAGGGAAATATTAAATCACTAGACCATCACATTTAACAATTGCTACAGGTAAGATCTACTGAAGATGGTTATAATCAGTGGGTGAAACTTTAAGTTGACATAAGATATTTGTATAGCCTCAAATTGTCTCCCTCAAATCATTTATTAATTATTGTGGTAGTGTTAACATATGTTTATATAACCTTTGTTGGTAAGCAAATGCAATCTGAATGTCATAAGTAACCACTAATTGTACTGCCTTCTTTTGTACTGTGTTCTGTTAGGACAGGTTATCAGTTTTAAGGTATAATTGGCTCAAATTGGAACATAAAAAATAAGTGGTAAATTCCTGATAATCAAACCAGTTTATTTTCACCTCTGGTAAAGCATCCTATATAATAAAAGGCTAATATGCAAATCGACTGAACCGTAGAACGACTGGTCGCTATGACACACACTGACCATCAGGGGGCAAACGCTCAATGCAGGAGCTGCCCCCTGGTGGTCAGTGCACTCCCACAGGGCTCATGGCTGGTGAGTGCAGAGGTGGTGGCGGGAGCCTCTCCAGTCTCAGTGGCAGCACTAAGCTGGTCAGTGGGATATCCTCCCCCGAGGGCTCCTGGACTGTGAGAGGGCGCAGGCCGGGCTGAGGAACATCCCCTCCCCCTCCCCCCAGTGCATGAATCTCGTGCACCGGGCCTCTAGTTTTAAGATATATGTCAATTTGTGAAAATGACAAAGCAGGGAGAAACTTTTTGCTGCTCTGTTTCCCTGTCCTTGTTGAAATACCTGCTAGGTGTTCATTGCCGTATAACAAGTTACCACGCATTCGGGGGATTGAAAACAACACCTATGTCTCTCAGTTCTATAGCTCAGCTTGGTTCTCTGCTCAGGGTTTCCAAGGCTGCCACCTAGGCGCTAGAATGCTGGGTGCTTAACTGGAGTCTCTGGGGAAGAATTTGCCTCCAGATCTGCCAGGTTGTTGGCAGAATTCAGTTCCTTGAGGTTGTAAAACTGAGGTTGCTCTTTCCTGTGATGTGGCACTCGCCATCGTTAAGCCAGCAAATGTGCCTGCTTTCTTGCTTGGAATCTTTCTCCCTTCTTTTTCTGCTACCAGTTTGAGAATACTTGTCTTTTTAAAGAGGTTGCGTGATTAGATGGGGGCACACTCCCTCATTTAAGATCAGCTGTGCCACATAACAGCCTATTTACAGGAGGGGTGGTTCTGGGGGATTCAGGGAAGGACATCTTTGGGGAGTCAGTTCAGAAATTCTGCTTACTGCAGTCACATCTCGTTAATTTTTGGAATTGTTTCCTTTCTTCAGGTTTGTTTGTACCATTGGGGGAAACAATTTGGATGGCAATAAAACTGTACTCTCTGTATACTATGATCTGTTAAGCATTGCCAACAATATGGCCCATCATGTCGATTTCCATCAGCGGGGTAAGCAGTGTCAGGTTGTGCCAGGTCTGTCTTTATTTTGTAGAGATTTAAACTTGAGAAAACTATATTGAAACAAATGCTCTAAACGGGATGATTAGGGTAGCTTGGTTGTCTGATCTAATTAGGCATTTAAGTGCTGGTGTAAAAGGAGTGAAGGAGCAAACCTTAATGTGCATTCATTGAATTTTCATAGTCTGCTTATGCTGCAGTTCCACATGTGCAATAATAATGAGCTGATCAGCTATTTTCTGTACAGTATAAGGGAGAGGCTGAGAAAGTGGGTCTGATTTGATGTGGCTGTATTACTACTTGCAGTTGTCTATGATCTGTTAAGCATTGCCAACAATATGGCCCATCATGTCGATTTCCATCCCACTTCTGGGATTATTAGCACTTGCCCTTGTGGTTGTAAATGAGCCTGCATTTGAGAGCATCAGCCCTTAGGATTTTCTTGAGACGCCTATGTTAAACTCAGTTTGTTTCTCCATTGAATTAGAAGACTGATGAGCTTTCTATTGCGCCTCAGTTTCCCTTGTTATGGAGGGTGACTCAATTAGGGTCTGACAAAGAATGCATGTTTTAGTTGAGGATAACGCATACAGTCTCTTCAAATTTGTTCTCGTATATTTGCATGGTCTAGTAGTATCAGTCTGAGACATACACTGAATTTTACTTAAATAAATAAGATTTCCTATGTTTGTTATATTTGGGCTATAGATTTGGGAATACTAAAATTTGAAGGTTAGTAGATTAAAATTAGGGATTTTTGGTATACTATTGCTCAGAAAACACAGTTTGAAAAAAAGCCATACTTCAGATATAAATTTGATCCTTCGCTCTGTGATATGGGAGCTCCTGGTATTCTCAGGGTATCCTTCCACATATGACTGCATTTCTGAGTAGTAACCTGAGCCCCTTGGACACAGAGTCCTATGGTGCTGAGAATTTACTCAAACCCTTTGACACTTTGATCTGTGTCTTGTTTTCTAAAAGGCAATAAAGGATTTAGAAAATGAAAATGTGTTTACATAAAATAAAGTACAACACATAAGACTCACATGTGTAAAAATAACCTGGATTTATTTAATACCTTGTCTTTCACTGATTAGGAAAATGAGGTTTAAAAACAGGTTCCTAACATTTTTTACCATTGGAAAAAAATGTTAAAAAACCCAAAAGAAAGAGAATAATGAGCCAGTTTAAGAGTAATGCATATTAAAAATCCACTTTCCATTGTAAGTATGGTTTTCTCAATTGAATTATCCGAATAATTCTTTAGTTGTGAATTATAAAGCCTTAAATACTCTGAAGCTTGGCTACAGAGCACTGTTGGGATCTACTGACACTAATTTAACTAATCTTTATTATTAGAGAGACACGGGAAATACTGAATTGGCTCATTAAGAAGTGAAGATACTATCATAATATGGACTTTGGTGGGGGTGGTGGGGGTGTTAAAGTTCAAGCCAATCCTAAGCCAGCCTCAAAGAAATAAAGATGTTTCTGAAATTTGCCTTAAAAGCAATGGTCTGAATAACTCTGCTATTCTTTCCCAGTTGCTTTCTTTTATCTTTCCATTTGCCAAAGAAAACAATTTTCTTAAAGGTGAAATGAGCTACTTAAGGAGCTTAGATGTGCTGGCATTAATATTTTATGTGAAGGCATTATTTTGAGGACATGTATGTGGAAGAAAAGAGGAAGCACTTTGGATGTAAATCTCAAAAATAAAATGCAACCCAGAGTGCTTTGGAGGAAAAGGAATTTATAGTTTCCCTTTAGAATTAGTTCTAATCATAGATATTGTAAACAGATGACTATGGTAATTATCTAATTCAAAGCAAAATGTACTAATGCCTACCTTGTTCAGATAGTTTTAGCAAGTAATTTTTTCTTTGTTTTAAATTATGCAAGTAATTACCTCTGCTTATTACTTCCATTTGTTAGTGTGGGTGTTGCCGATCATGACAAAAATAGGGCATTTTGGAGGCATCTTAAGAAACCCAACTGTTAGATGTCATTTGAGAAGGTTTTTTAATACACTGGAACTTAATTTTTTAAAGTTTTAAGCTCTGAAAACTGTAGACTCTCTTCCAAGAAAATTCCCAAAATACAGAAAATTGTGCATAAAATTGAGGGGCTCAGAGACATTCCACACCCTACCAGTAAACCAGGTTAAGAACCTCTGCTGTCACAGAAATAAACTTGCTGCGATTTTCAAGCCAAACGGAAGCAATGTTCCTTTATCAAGCACTGTGTGGGGCATATTGAAAATTTTGAAAAGAATATGGGAAAGTAATCTTTCCTTCAGAGTCTGTATCTTTAATATAAAATTGATTAATGGAAGAAATGTTTTGAAAATGGTGAAAATATTCTTGTAGTTTATGATTGACAAAATGTTGATTTACATACAAGGAAAGTTCTAAAAATTCACCTAGATCTCTATAAAAACAAAATTTATGCAACCATTTCTACCATTACTAGTGTGGTTATATGCCCTTTTTTCTTCCACATTTGTCTACTACTAATATGTTGTCCTCATCAGATGCTGGGCTAATTTATTTTGTATCTTTAAAATTTAATTGCTATACATTGATTTATACTCACAATTCATGGTGCTTGCACACTCTACCCCCCTCCCTTCACACACACACACACACACACAGCTCATTTTTATAATGCTAGTATTTTTCCATTTTATTTGTATCACCACTGTTCAAATATTTAAGCACTAAAACTAAAGCTAGAATGTTCACTGCGTTTGAATCAGAATATGTTCTGTGGTTCTATTTTATACTTATTATCTAAGACTGTTGACTTTTGGCCACTTGATCCTGCTAGCATTCATTCATTCCCAGTCTTCAAGGTGGCCTACCAGGCCCTACGCTGTATCTGCACTCCTTGTCCTCAGGCCCACCCACCCCATCTTTTCTCCTATTCCTCCCCTTTGAAGCCATGCTAGAGTTTGCCAAAGCAGTTTGCCATTTCTTAAACATACCATGCACCCTGGCCTTTGGGCCTTTGCTCTCTCTAAGTTATTTCCTCTGTCTGGAATGTTTTTCCCCCTATATATCTGCATAACTACATTGCTCATCTTCAAATCTTTGCTGAAATCTCACCTTCCTTTGAGATCTATTCTGACACCCTATTTAATTCTGCCTCTGCTCCCACACACCCAATCCCCTTAATCCCAACCCCTTTATTCTGCTCTTTATATTTTTCCTTTGTACTTTTCACCTTTTGATAGATTTTATGGTTTTGTTTATTTTCAACCCCTAACCATGGCCCAGTTCAACCACCAAACCCTACAAACTAGAATGTGAGCCCCGTGAAGGAAGAAGGCAGGGATCTCCATTTTCTTTGTTCACTGATAGATCCTAAATTTCTATAGCAGTGCCTCACAGTAGGTACTTAATGCACATGCTTTAAATATATTAAATTTTCACCTACTGTGCATTCAGGATTGAGCCATTGCTGGGTGCAGACATGAAATGTAAAGCCCTGCCATCCTAAAAAAGCTTATAAACATCTATTGATTGAACATCATATATGGTACATCAGGGATGTAATGTTGAGCAAAACCCAATTAAGATAGAGCCCTCCTATTGTTCGCAGTTTATTTAGGGGCCAGATTTACTCCTAATGTAAAGTATGTTCTGACTAGTGATATGTTAGCGCCTATGTGTGGGTGTTGTGAGACCATTGCTATGAGTAGGTGAAAGGGTCAAAGAGAGATTCCTGAGCTGTAGCCCTGGGAAGCTGGGAAGCTGTGAGGTAGATTTGGGAGGGGAAGAACATTCTAGATCAGTGATTTTCAACTGGTGTGCCACAAGAATTTTTAAAACATGCAGTATCTGACTATTTAGTCAGGGGCACTGACCTCTTTTCTTTTAGATTATTAAAAAAAAAAAAAAAAAAAAGACAACATCCAACACAATAGCTGCCCCATGTGAATACATCAAAATATACCTTTTTTTTTTTTGTCAGATTGGCATTATCTTGAGATAAAAAAACAAAAAGAGTAGAATACTTGTATCACCAGTAGTCCCTACCTTTGAATAGAAAGCAGCCTAATTGTTTCACCTCTAGACTCCCTGTGACCACACTCTCTTAATTCTGGCCTCTAAGAGGATGAAGCATGTATATGTGTGTATGAATATATACATATATTTAATATAATCATTTAATTTTGTTTTTAAATTAAAAATAGAGAGGAATTATAGTAAAATTAAAATGAACTCCTTTAGGCTGTTTTACATCTAGGAAGACAATTGGAATTTGTTATATATCACACTGCAGTATAGTATATAAGTTTGTGGCAGTGTTATTGCTATTAACTCATATATAGGGTGGGAAAAGGTAGGTTTACAGTTGTTCATCTGAAACATAATACAATAATAAATAATAATATAAGAATAAGCTGTATATCATATACTTACAACTGTAAACCTACTTTTGCAGGTTTCATGACCTGTATCATGACCTGTATCATTACCACTCTGGGTGGGGAACAGAGTTAATATGGTTTAGCTCATTTAATTCTCACAAGTTTGGGGTAGATCTTACTGTCTACATTCTGTAGATTAGGAAACTGGGATCAGACAGAATAAATGAAATTGCCCAAAGTTATACATCTACAAAGATCCAGTATTGAAATTTGAATCTGGCATACATGATACAGTTCCGTATAACCTTTCCACTTCAGGCAGAGAATAGATCTGATTTTTTAAAATACTGATGTCTGCTATCAGTTAACAACCTATTTGAGGATTTGAAACACATCACTGGTAAACATTGCTTTATATTTGCTTTGGGGAGAAGAGCGTAAGGATGATTTCTTACCAGTGTTTATTATTTGCCATTTAAAGTTCTAAGGGATCATTGTTGAATATTTGATTAGGTGCTATTCAGTGGAAGATATGGTGTTTTGCATTTCTTTTTGAACTTAATATTTGTTAAATGGAATCTCTGTGTTGGCATATGTTTGTTTTAAAGATTTAATGACTCTATGACAGGCTTTCTTGATAAGACAACCAAAATTTAATCTAGCTAATGCTATGATATCAGTTTGGCATTTTTTTTCTTTGCTATTTTGATCTTACACTTTAATCATGGCATTTAATTAGATTAAATTTAGCTCATTAACATATGCAAACTAATTTATTCTCCAATAAGAGGATTTTGTTTTCTTGTCAATTCTTTGATGTCTTAACAAGATTAGGACTCATTGTATCCTAAAGCTAATTATTTTATGGAGTGATTTTCAGATGTCTAGTATATGAATTCGGATTGCTAATGACTTTATAAAAATGAAGATGTATTTTGAAGGTACTATACTCATCACTGTTAATTTTGGGGATACTAGGTCCTTGTCCAGCATAATACTTGGTTCCTTGGGGCACAAAAGTAGAAAATTATAAACCTAAAAACTGTCTATAAAAGGTAAGCTGTTCTTATTTTATTTATACAGGCATCAGTGCCACTGCTATATAGCAACTATCATATAGGATGTCAAAATGAAATACATAATTTTTGGTCTAGTAAGAAAAACATTAAGTTCATAAAAATTGCATGCAATTGCAACGTTAAAAAGAAGTAAAAGCTTCAGTAAGTTAACTTACTAGTAGTGTGTGCTGAAAATGCATGTTTCATAACTGAGGTAATAATCATTTCTACCTCAAAAAGACACCTCAAAATATTTAATTATGATAATTTATATTTCACAAAATAATACATCTCGATACCTCTTTCTTTTAAAAGTCAGTTTCTGCCGAAACCGGTTTGGCTCAGTGGATAGAGCGTCGGTCTGTGGACTGAAAGGTCCCAGGTTCGATTCCGGTCAAGGGCATGTACATTGGTTGCGGGCAGGTCCCCAGTGGGGGATGTGCAGGAGGCAGCTGGTCGATGTTTCTCTCTCATCGATGTTTCTAGCTTTCTATCCCTCTCCCTTCCTCTCTGTAAAATATCAATAAAATATATTTAAATAAATAAATAAATAAATAAAAGTCAGTTTCTGCAGCGCCTTCCAATTACATTAATTTTTCATAAATTCAGAGTAAACATTCCTATTACTTATTCCCATCTTATCTAATAAAGAGGGAATATGCTAATTGACCATTATGCCCTCACAAATATGGCAGTGCCCACAGCCAATGAGGGAATATGCTAACTGACTGCCATGCCCTCAAAGATGGTGGTGCCCACAGCCACAAGATGGCGGCGCCCAGTCCCCTCAGCCCTGCTTGGGGCAACAGGTGCCGAGCATGGCCAGGGCCACCCCCAGGCGGGTCCGGTCGCTCCACGCACCTGCCTCCAGAGTCCCCCAGACCCTCAGCCCCCCCAGCCACCCAGGGCCAGCCCGATGTGCAGGCAAGCCTTGGATGTTGGCTGCCCAGCCACCCAGGGCTGGCCTGAGGCGCAGGCAAGCCTCACATGTCAGCTGCCCAGCCAATGCCCGAGGTGCAGGCAAGTCTTTGATGGTGACTGCCCAGCTGCCCAGGGCTTCCCGAGGTGCAGGCAAGCCTCGGATGGCAGCTGCCCAGCCGCCCAGGGCCGCCTGAGGCTCAGGTAACCAGGGCCGGCCGAGACTTATGTTGCCAGCAGTGGCAGCAACAGAGGTGTGATGGGGGCGTTGCCTTCCCCTGATTGCTGGGTCGCCTCCCACCCCTGAGGGCTCCCGGACTGTGAGAGGGGGCAGGCCAGGCTGAGTGACCCCCCTCCAGTGCATGAATTTTCATGCATGGGGCCTCTAGTTACTTACTATAAATCTGTTCCTGAAATACTGATGGAAGTTCCATATAAGGACGTAATGATTATTCGGCTCTCTTTTTAGAGACATAACTAATTTTTAACAATAATTTGAACAAACTTTATTTACAACATTTATTAAGCACCTTTGAGATCCAGCTACTACATAAGCTTTGAGAAAAATAATATGATAAAATAGTAGGAAAAAGAAATATGCAAATAGAAGTATAAATGTAAAATAGACCATGAGGAGCTTTGATAGTGTTCTATCATGAAAATATATAGGAGAGCTTCTAATCCAGTTTGGGTCAGGAAACAAGAAATTGGGAAGAAAAAAATGATATATAAACTGAGTGTTAGAGAGGATGAGTAGTACTTCACCTCGCAATACCCAAAAAGTAAGTGGGTATCCTGAGTGGGTGACAAGGTGTTCAAATGACTGAAGTGTGTACATGAGAAGCAGTGAGGGCTATAATTAACTGGTCCTGTGGATAATTGCCTTTATGTTAAAAGCAATAATCAAAATGTAAAGATGGCCCTGGCTGGTGAGACTCAGTTGGTTGGGCATCGCCCCATGCACCAAAGGGTTGTGGGTTCAATTCCTTGTCAGGTCACAAGCCAGGTTGCCGGCTCAATCCCCAGTAGGGGAAATATAGGAGGCAGCTGGTCAATGTTTCACTCCCATGTTGATGTTTCTCTCTCCCTCTCCCCTCTCCTCTCTCTAAATCAATATTTTTTTTAAAACTTTGTAGATCTTAGCATTAAAGAAAAGTAAAGATAGAACAAGATGGAGGGGATTATTCATTCCAACAGGGAAACAATGGGGAAGTTTAACAACAACAACAAAAATCTCAATTAACTTAACCTTCCTTAATTATACCTCTTAAAAATGTTTCAGCAAATGACAACAAAGTAAGAAAAAATATTGTAAAATAAGTGAACTCTTATAAATGCCCTCTGCACAGATAATTGTGGAAGTCTACAGATATATAGAATACTTCCAAAGAGAATCTATTTATAAAATTGTAGCATAATTTCCTAGAAAACATGGGTGACTTAAAGCAGTGCTCTTCCCAATTGCTCTGAAAGACATGGATTGATAATGATTTACTCTATTGTGGAACTAGGTGGTGGTTAATCCTCAAGAGTCAAGTGAAGAAAGAGCCTCTCCCACCTCCTCAATAAGACCTGGAGACACTACTTGCTTCCAACATAATTCTCTAACTACAATGTCACTGTGTTACACAGTATTTTGACACAGGCCTATTATTGTAGGCCCTTTTTTTTTCCCTTTAAAATGTGTGTAATTCTATAGAAGGGTAGTAGAATGGGGAGATGTGTAAGGGAAATAGAAGAGGTAAATCACAGTGTCTAAAGGATAATCTCAATCTATATTAGTTTTTACCAGATCAAATTAAAAATTGATATAGGATCATCTTTAAGATGTTATCTTTCAGGATGACTTAAATACTAGGAGTGTTGCGACCACACATAGAAGTTTAGATTGCTACTTAATAGTTATTCAGTCCTGGGTTTCTCATTCTGTGAGCCTCCTTTTCATTCTCAGGAATAAGGAAGCTATGAGCACTTGCCTCAGAGGTAGAGAATATGGTAATACCTGCAAGACATTTGGCACAGTGCCTCACATATAGCTGCTGCTTCTCTGAAATGTAATATTGTTGTTGGTAATGGTGCTCTTGTTGTTGGTGATGATGGTATCCATATTGTTAATGATGATGGTGGTGATGATGATGATGAAGACCTACTCACAGGGGAACAAAAGGGCCTTGAAGTAAACAAACAAACCCAAAACAGCAGTGCTAAGTCCAGATACATCCAGCCTTACTATTATGGACTGCTAATGACTTTAGGGAGGGGCAGGACTTACTGCCCTGAGGTAGCTGTGCCTTTTCTCAGCGACTTGAATGCCAAGTGAAAAGGGCTGTGCAGAAATCCCCTTTGGTGTGTGCCAAGGGGCTTGCTAATGTTGTGTTTTAGTGGGTGATTTGATTTTATTGCTCCTATTGCTATCTCTAGAGAACAGTTAGCATGAGTCCAGAATCAGTGGAGTTTGGACTAGTTTGCCAGTAGCGCTAATGGAACAGAGGGAGTTGGAAACATTCCCGCGTGGCCCAGTGATGGTGAAGGATGAGCATTTGTCACGTGTCAGAATACATCTAATGCATGGTCTGTGTGGTGAAACTGTGTTTCTGTTTGTTTTTCTGCCAAGTTAGATGATCTTTGTCACCATACCAGTAAGATGCTATAGCTTTACTGTTGATCCAAATTCAGCTAGAATGAGCCCAGCCTGAGTGGATCCCTATCTATAGCTTTCTAAAACTCCCTGGAAACTGTGCAAGAAGCCTTCCTTTATCCCTCTGAGAGAAAATACAAGCATTTGTTGCCAAAGCAAACCTACCTACTTTAAGTGAAATTATGGCCAAAATGAGAACATTTTGCCAAGATGAATTGTTGAAATTGCTTTGTTGATTTCATACAGTGTGTGGCATTAACATCTGTGGATCACCTTTACTTCATTTTAATTTTTCTAACCTCTCCTTTGTAGCTGCTCTAGTGCTAACTGGGATTATACCAAAACAAGTGAAGGATTAAGTTTCTTTTATAAAGAAACATAACTTGATGGAAATGACATTTTTAATGCCGCTTTCAGTCCTTTTTCATTTTTGCTGTTTCTGCTCTATCGCCCAAAATGTACTTATTAGTGGTTGTCTAAAAAAACTTCTATTAAGGTTTCTTTGGCTAAAACAATTTGATGGTTATATGCAAACAATCATAGAGGATTTGGATGTTCATATACATGCCATTCATGTTGATGAATGTGTCTTCTTAGCTTAGTTTTATATTCAGCATTCATGTCAGCATATGGAACAGAGGGAGTTGGAAACATTCCCGCATGCAAAAACATTTCTGCATTTTTGAAATATTCTGAAAAAAAATATACAAGATACTTTATTTCTTCTTTTGCATATCTGCCTTAATTTGAGAATGGAATACCACTTTCAAAGGCTATTGATATATCACTAATACTGCCTATACTTTGGAGACAGGTGTCCAATTTATATTTCATTGTCAACATATTTTCTGGCCTAAAAAATATTAAGGAACATGGATTTGACCTACTTAATGGACTTATGCTACATATTTTATGAATCCTGTTTAGTTCACTTAACACACTTGGACTTCTACTGAGGCAGAGCATCAGAATGATTCCTTACATATGTATTCCATGGCCCCTTTCTTGAAATCCTACTCAGACCCAGAGATTTACATCAACACAGGGGAAGAAAAAGTTCACGTTTTCTAGGAATCCAACACAGCACACTTAGCAATAGTAAAACATTAGCCAACATTTAATGAATTTTTACTGGATCAAGCACTCCTCTACATAATTTACCTATTGACTCTTTTAGTCTTCAGAACAACTCTATGAAATAGATAGCCATTTTGTCAATAAGACAGGTGAGGCACAGAGAGGTCAAAATACTTTACCCAAGGTCATCTAGCTACTAGTTTCCAGAGGCAGAATTAAATTGACAATGTTTGTATTAGTTTCCTATTGCTGCTGTAATGAGTGACTCACAACTTAATTACGTAAATAAAACAAGTTTATTATCTTAGACAGTTTGTCATTGCTTGTGACCCTTTTGCATCTTCAACGCCAGCAATGGCCGGTCTAGTCTCTTGCATCACAACAGTCAAATACACTCTCTTCCTTCTCTCTCTCCCACTTTTAAGGACCCTGTGTTGATATTGGCCCAATCTGAATAATATAGGATAATCTCTTTATTTTAAGGTGAGCAGATTCAGAACCTTAATTCTATCTGATTTCACTTTGCCACATAACACACATTCACAGGTTCTGGGATTAGGATGTAGGCATCTTTTTTGAAAGGACGTTAGCTACACAGGGCCATTTACTACAACAGGCCCATTGCTTTCATTGAGGCTCGTGATGAAAGCACACAATTATTTTCAGTGTCTAAAATGTGTTGTGGCTACCTGAGAAAACACATTGGTTTTATGTTGGGAAGCAAAACTTGAGACCAAAGTTCCAGTAAAAGTGACTTACCTAACAAGTATTGCCAGGAACAATAGATACGGAAGTTATTTCAGAAATGGGACCATATGGCCAAAGGAGCCAAGCAAAATCTCAGGCAGTGTAACATAGGCTCAGTTCTGCAGGGAAAGTTCTGGAAACGTCAGGTCACACCTCAGAGCTGCACTGGCTGACTGATGATGAGAGAACTGGAGTATTCATGCCCTTGTACCCCAGTCATTGGTTAAGACTTCCCTCTCCAAGTGGAGCCCCAGGCATTTCCCGCTCACTTATAGACGCCTAGGTTCCAGTAGCCTGAGGGCAATCCCTTCCTACAGAGACCCAGCTTTGGGTTTGGGGAGCAAGAGTACATCATGAGCCCACATGCACTACAGTGGTAACGGGGGCCCCCGTGGAAATGGGAACACTGACAGTGTCTGCTACAGTGCTGCATTGCTCCTGCCCACCTACTTACCTTCCCAGTCCATAGTATACATTATGAAAAGACATCTGGACCAAATAATAGCACTTCCTTTATTTGCTAACAGAACTAAGAGGCTACAAAGCGATGGCAGAACTCAGCTGCCTATCACTAGGAATTCGTTTATTTATTCATGGAATTATTTGAAAATACCGATTATATATATAACTCTTTGTCAGGTGTGTTGTGTAAGAATAACCAGTCCCTTCAAGATGTCAACATAAAGACAGATTGTTCAAACAAAATCAGACAAAATTATGAGACATGAAAATTCGGTATTCCGCAAAATGATTCAATCAGCAATCCCTATAGGTTTTCAGATACATATCATCCAGTGCAGTGTGGAAAACCTCAATAACATCTTCAGGTATAAAACAGTAATCTTTTTTTTTTTCCAATTTTTTTATTAAGGTATTATATGTGTACATATCTTACCATTGCCCCCCCCCACCCCACTCCCATATATGCCCCCACCCCCCAGAGTTTTGCATCCATTGGTTATGCTTATATGCATGCATACAAGTCCTTTGATTGATCTCTTATCTCCCCCACCTCTCCCTAACCTTCCCCTTGTAATTTGACAGTCTGTTTGATGCTTTACTGTCTCTGTATCTATCTTTTTGTTCAAGTTTATAATGTTCTTTATCATCCATAAATGAGTGAGATCATGTGGTATTTTTCTTTCATTGACTGACTTATTTCACTTAACATAATGTTCTCCAATTCCTCCCAGGTTGCTGCAAATGATGAGAATTCCTTCTTTTTTATGGCAGCATAGTATTCCATTGTGTAGATGTACCACAGTTTTCTGATCCAGTCATCTGCTGACGGGCACCTAGGCTGTTTCCAAATCTTAGCTATGGTGAATTGTGCTGCTATGAACATAGGGGTGCATATATCCTTTCTAATTGGTGTTTCTAGTTTCTTCGGATATATTCCCAGGAGTGGGATTACTGGGTCAAATGGGAGTTCCATTTTCAGTTTTTTGAGGAAACTCCATACTGTTCTCCACAGTGGCTGCACCAGTCTGCATTCCCACCAGCAGTGCACGAGGGTTCCTTTTTCTCCGCATCCTCGCCAACACTTGTCGTTTGTTGATTTGTTGATGATAGCCATTCTGACAGGTGTGAGGTGGTACCGCATTGTTGTTTTGATTTGCATCTCTCGGATAATTAGTGACGTTGAGCATGTTTTCATGTGTCTCTTGGCTTTCCTTCTGTCTTCTTTTGAAAAGATTCTATTTAGGTCTGTTGCCCATTTTTTTATTGGATCATTTATCTTCCTTTTATTAAGTTGTATAAGCTGCCTGTAAAACAGTAATCTTAATGCCTGCCTCAAGGGACTTTTGGTGAAGGTTCAATTCAATACTGCATGTAAGAAATGCTTGCATGGTACTTGGAACAAAGCTGCTCAGTAAAATACAGCAGCATCTAATTCAGCTGAACCTTGAATTTTACTTCAAATTTGGGCTATATTTCACATAAACAGAAATATATTTATATAGGTTATTTAGGAGAAATGATAGTAATATTAATTAGAGAAGATTAAATAAGTTTGAAAGCCTCATTTTTTTTTGCCTTTATACAAAATAGCATCAGGGTGATCATTAGTTATGTTATTAGTTAAGTCGATAAAATGCAAATCCTAGGATTTATATATCTTATTGGGTATTTCTCAGAGTCAGGAAAAACATATCTAAGAAAATAATTAAAATCAGCCATTAATTCTGTGAACAAATGATCTATCTTCTGTCATGAGTTAAAAAATATATATATAGCCTATACATTATTTTAGCTTAGAATTACTTACATTCTAACTCAAATTTAAAATTAAACATAAACCCAGACTTTTAAACTCTTCCTTTCTGAACAAATGATTAAGTGATGGCTGTGTTTTCATATTTATTATGAAAGACATATATATATCTTTTTATGTACATGTGAACACATTAATTTAGTGCTTAAGTCATTTTGGTAACCAATGGATGATAAAGTAATAGATAAACTGCATTTCTCTGAAGGAATGATTTAATGATGCTATTTTAATTGTTCAAGACCATAATATAAGGTGAATTATTAAAGAAATCAGTTGGGACATTTAAAAGTTGATGTCATCTTACTTCTGTAATAAGTATGTTATCCAGACCAGTACACTTCCAATACTTTCAACATTACTTAATCCTTTACCTGGTTAAGTGCTGAGATCATGCAGTTTTTTTATGAAAAATAATTTTTTTTTATCATGCTGGAGGGCAGGAAAGGGAAATCATTAATAAGACTACCTCTGTTGAGTCCTTTGTGGATTTAACATTGTCTTAATAATTTTCTATTTTGACATGGGAAAATATTTCAAAAGAAGGAATATGTACATGATATAAAGAGGTAAGCTAAATAATATCCGGGTGTTCTTTCCTACTCTGAAATCCTAAAAGATTTTTCCCTTTAAGACATTGTTCAAGAATTGAAAACATCTGATTTCTTTGTGAGCTAAGGCAGGTTATCATATTCATTATTCCCTTAATTTGTACCACTCTGTCAGTGTTTCCAAACCTAATAAAACAAAGATGTATCGACCTTTTTGGATTTAACTGTTCAATCTACCCATTTGTGACCTTTTGATTTTCAGAATTCAGCCAGAAACATTTCTTTGCTATTTTGCAAGAGTATGGAAATATAAATAAATTTTTAATTTTATTTGACTAGAGGTTGGATTCACCTTCATTTGATATTATGGATGGCACTTTTTCAGTTAGATAAACTAAATAAATGTCATGGAGATGCTATTTTAAGAATCAGTGAAAAGAAGTCTTTTCTCATTCATATCTTCTTAAAATCTTAATAGGAAAAACTCATCAAATTTATATGCAAAGTAGATGGTTGCTTTATTGTTTAGTGAAATTAAGAGATAATAGCTTTTCTTTATTACCAACTGAAAGAAACCCATATCATGGTCTGAATTGTCTTCAGCTCCAGAAGGAAGCAGACATTATGATGTCTGTGAAGATACTTCATATAGTTTTTATGTTGCTGGATCACTGGCTTTTTACAGTTTGTTCTTCTTGAACACATCTTCAAAAAGTCAGTAAAAGGCCTCACTTGACCTATTTTGAAACTGAACCTGTGTTAAGGATGAGGTAATAACCCTGAAGTGCCCTGTGGAATTAAGGCCTCATTCCATTAAGTTATCCTTGACTCTAGCATGGAGCCTCATACTATGCAGGATTGCAGCAGAGGGCAGAATGCAGCCTTTGGCTCTTCCCTTAGTTTCTTTTTGAAATCATTCAGGGGAGTAAATGTTTACTTTGTTTCTTTCAGTGCTTGTTTTTTTTTAAATAGCAAAGAAATAAACCAGTCTTGAGTAAAGGGGACTGGGGGGGGGGGGGAGGGGAGACAAACAGTGATGGAAGGAGACTTGACTTCAGGTGGTGAACCCACAATAACAGATGATGTATCATAGAATTGTGCACTTTAAACCTGTATAATTTTATTAACCAATGTCACCCCAATAAATTCAATAAGAATTTTTATAAAACAGCAAGAAAAAAAAACCTTTTCAAATCTTAAGTATTTAATGATGCCCTCCAGATGGCCAGCACTGAACCAGGTGTATTGACATTATAAAAACTATTCAGCATGACTTGTTTGTTAACTAGGCTTGTCACATAGAACAGAGGAACACATACACACACACAAAACACACATCTTAAATTTTTAGGGAGCAACATAAAACAGCATGTAAGGAAGTTCTAAATTTTGCAGGTTAGGTTAGCCCTTCATAGTTTTGTTTTGTTTTCCTCTTGTAGCACAAATCATGACGGTCCCATGAGAAGTATTGAGATCTGTATCATAAATTTTGAGTTATTATAATTCCAGTTACTTCTCCCATTTTTGTCAAACCAAGAAAGCAAATTGTGAAGACACATAAACGAGAATGACTTTAGTATAGGTATAATAACCTATTTTAAATACCTTTATTTAAAATAAGTTATTTAAAAGCACCTTTCAGCTATTGTTAGCAACAAATTACTTGCACACCTGATCTTGTCACATTAATGTGTGGGTGAATAAGAAGTCTCACTTTCTCTTTAAGTGTGATAGGATGTCCTGAATGCCTCAAGATTAGTACAAATCAGAGGAGTTGGAGAATATATCGTTAGAAGGGTTGGATTTTAATGAGGTCTTGAAAGCATAGAGAGAATGCAGTTAAGTGGTGGGGTTCCCCTGTGCCTCTATTTTGCAGTAGAGGCACAGGGGAACCTAGTTCCCAGGCAATAGAATGACCAGAACAAGAGGTGACCCAGAAGCAGAAATATCCTCTCAGCTTCCTCGAGTCATTATAAAGCCATGGGAGGGTTACCTCAAAGACGCTCTTTTGACAAAGCAATGAATTTTAGACAAAGACCAATACTATGGGGAAGACACAGCTGCAGTCTTCTCTATCTATTCTGCTAAAGAAACAAGATACATAATGAAATCTAAAATGTTAATTCAAATATTTTAAATTCTCAAGTGAGTCTGAGAGTCTGAGGAATGACATTTTTACATAAAGCCTGCTGAGCCGTGAGAATCATTTGGGAAACTTTCTCCTGCTTCCACAATGTCTCAAAATATTTACAATATCACGAACAAGATTATTACATGTTTTTTGAAGTTATCTCTGTAAATCATCACTTGAACTTTTAAAATGTGCTGTATCTCATATCTCAATGTCTTAGATAGAATTTCTGGAGAATATAAGAAAAGATCTTAAAAGTAGCAACTATTTAACTAACAAGATGACAGAGTTTTGGCAATTTTTTATTACTTAAGATTATGAAGCTCAGGTACTCTGAGTCTATGGCCCATAGATTTTTATCACCAGTGTGCTACTTTCCAATGCTGCCTTTGGGTATTACTAGTCAGTCCAACAATTCCGCTACTTATTGCTTTAAACCCAGCTTGGGGACATATATAAGATAGAAACTATGATTTGCCATGTGAAATAGAGTATTGCTGGCATAATCACCTAGGCTATATCAACATGGTAAAAATGTATCGTGAAAAATACTGAATTTATAAAATATAACATGGATCTCATTGTTGGCACTTTTCTGGGTTGCAGTGGTTATTTTAAACATTTCTATTTTTCAAATTATATACACACATATACACAAACATACACTGGCTAAATATTGATATACTAGAGACCTGGTGCATGGATTTGTGCACCGGTGGGGTCCCTTGGCTTGGCCTGCAGGAATCAGGCCAAAACCCACAGTCCAACATGCCCTGAGGGGTCCCGGATTGTGAGAGGACACAGGCCAGGTTGAGGGACCCCACCGGTGCATGAATCTGTGCACCGGGCCTCTAGTATGCATATAAGATCTTTGGTTAATCTCTTCCCACTCTTCCCCCTTCCCCCCTTCCCTCTGAGATTTATCAGTCTGTTTCATGTTTCCATGCCTGTGCATTGAATGTCTGTCCCCTGGTGGTCAGTGTGTGCCATAGCTACCGGTCAAACGGTCACTTAGGCTTTTATATATATAAATAGATACTATCCTTACACAGGGGAGATAAAGGCTAAGAGAGTTTGAATGACAGCAGACATCTGGGAACTTTTATGGGGAATAACACAAACATTGAGTTAGTTTTTCTTGTCTCATATATGTTCCTTCTCCTGTGCCACCTTTCTCTTTTTAAACTCCAGAAGAGAGTTTAAGATGTTAAAATATCTGTCAGCACAATTAAATTATACCAAGGAAGTCACAAACATATGAGAGGTGATCACTTTTCAACTCTGTGATAACTGGTAAAATAACCTTGTGAAAGCTTTTGAGTGTGTACATGCTTTTTCAGAGATCTCTGGTCCCCTGCAATGCTGCGATGTCTTCCAAGACCTTTTTCCTATTAAGGCAGCTCATTTTTCCTTTTTTTTTTTGTCAAGAAAATGTATGATTTGACCTCCTGGCCATTTGGAGAAAGGAAGTTAATGAACATCTACCATTTATTTAGATATAAAAAGCTTTATCCAAAAAAAAAAAAGACTTTAAAATAAGAACAACAATTCAATAATAATACAACTCTCCTAAATTGGTCATGTACAGTCGTGCCTTTACTTGGTTTAGGATGGTGGTTCCTTGTCTTCTCTGCTTCAGTCTGGTACACACACTCCCTTCCCCTCCCCCCACTTCACATGTCTTCAGACCCTTGCCATGCACCTTGGGAGCAAAAATCAGGGTCATGATGCACCATGTGTTTATCTCAAAGGTAGCACTAGACAGTCTTTGGAGGATCTGATTTGGAGTTAAGGCTGCCTAAGCAGCAGACCTCTGTTTTTGTAATCTGTTGAAAATTAGCCCATTTTACATAGGCAGTTTTTTGTTGTTGTGGTTGTTTTGCTTTGTTTTCTTTTTAGAAATATGAAAGGATAAAAGAAGAAATATCAATACCTTAGGACAAGCATGTCAAACTCAAAGATTAACATGGGCCAAATAAATAAGGTTTAAGTTTACGTGGGCCACAAAAAAAAACAAAAGCTTCAATTTTCCTAGAAACGTAGGTTTATTTTGATAGAGACATGCTGAATACAAAGGGCTGAAACAAATGAGTAATCATAAACATAAAATAATAGAACATTTTAATAAAAATTTTTCTTGAATATTAACTTACCAGATAATAACTGCACAAATTAATAAGTGTAACACAAACCTATTTTTCTTGTTCTCCAAAAGCGAAATATTTCCTATTGCACACACCAAACAAGTCAGTCCAAGACTAATGACGTGGCAACCGGCTGCTAAAATATTTGCTGCTAGTATTAGTGGAGAGAAATGGTGCGCCTGCATGTAAGGCACATAAGGGAAATGAATGCAACACAATTATTGTAATCAGTCATTAGCGAACATTGTAGTTCGTTATTAATAATTATGTATAACAGGATATTGTAAAAATTAAGTTATGAAATTTTTATCAAAGCATTTCTCAAATAAAGTTATATTGGCTGGGCCACAAAAATATTTGTTGTGGGCCACATGTGGCCCGCAGGCCGCGAGTTTGACACGCTTGTCCTGGGAAATATATATTGAGAAACTGAAGCAAAAGAGTCATGGTATATGTGGAGGCAGGAGCAGATAAGAAAAGGGTATAAAGCTAGAACCATATCTGTTCTGGGAGATGCAGTATGCCTTTCAGAGCTGGGCCATAGTTTGGAGTTGTGCTTTCCAGCAAAAGTACAAAGAGCTCATAAAATATAAAAAGACTGATTTCTCAAAAGAGCATGATTTACCCACATTGCTGGTATGGCCCTGAAACAGTCTGCCTACCATAGTTGTAGTGTTGTTCCTTTGTGTGACTAATTATGTGTACAGCTTCATGTTCTGGATGGCCATACTATTGTGACAGTTGAATTACTGAAAAACATCAGATGCTCAAATACTGGTATGTTCCGTTGGACTGATAAAGTATCTGAGCCAGCACAGCCAGGAAATGTTCACTAATGCCTGTCATTGCTGGAATTGCCACAGAGGTCTTCATGTAGATGATCTCATGCACTGTGGATAGTATAGTGCAGTGGTCAGTAAACTCATTAGTCAACAGAGCCAAATATCAACAGTACAACGATTGAAATTTTTTTTGAGAGCCAAATTTTTTAAACTTAAACTTCTTCTAATGCCACTTCTTCAAAATAGACTCACCCAGGCCGTGGTATTTTGTGGAAGAGCCACACTCAAGGGGCCAAAGAGCTGCATGTGGCTCAGGAGCCGCAGTTTGCCAACCACGGGTATAGTGCCATTTTTACAGATAAGCAGACTCAGGTTCAACCAGGTTAAGTGACTTGTCTAAAGATGTATAACTAGTTGGGTCCATAACTGAATGTGTTGAACTCCAATGCCCGTACTCTTTGATCATATAGGGAAATTGCCGATGGAAGGAAGAAATAACGCAGTAGGGGAAATATTTTGGAGAAGCAATTTCAAATTCTTCTTCAGAAATTTATTTAGAGCACATGGCACAGCACATAGCACCATAGTAAATGTACAAAAATATCAGCTGTTATGCTAACACTTTGTTACAACAATTTCTCTCCCTTGGCAGTGTAATGACAGCCTTTGCTGACATCTTACTAGGATTATAGGATTTGTAGATTAAAAAAAAATGATAGTGTATATTATGATGTTTTCCTATTCTTATTAAAATATCTTAGCAGAGATGCTGGTTATAAGTGTTGTAGCTATTCTATTGCTTTGACACTATGAGATTTTTAAATAGAGCCCAGGAAGTTCATTGCTGATAGATGGTCTCGTTGTGTATGTCTGTGGGAATGCTTTAATCCTGTCTAATTTTAGGCTTTCTCTAGCTATAAATAGTTTGTTCTTGAGATCAAGGTGAAATGCCTCCAGGCTGAGAAGTTTCCTGGAGACACTTGTGCAGTGTTATTTGAGAGTTCACTGTTTATATCCTCAGTTAAGTAGTTTGGACCTCTCTCTAGGTCCTTCTGTCATCTGACTCCTGCCCTCCTTTCTAGGCTGATAATTACATTACTCCCTGACTTTGACTGTAGTGCTTTAAAGACACAGAAATACTTGTAGTTTCTCTACTGTTTTTCAGTTGTCTGCTTTTGCTCGCAGAATTTTTCTCTCCTAATATGCCTACTCACTTCCAACCCGCTCCACTGTATCCCACCTCTTACCTTGCCTGGCTAACTCTATTCTTTAGGACTCAACCCAACCATAAGTTCTTCCAGGAAGGCAAGGCCTGAACTGCTCCAGCAAGGTGGCACCTGCCGCTCCCCTCTGTGCTGGCCATACCATTGCATATTTAATTTTAGTTATAATTACATTTTGTAATTGTATGGGTGCTCTGCACTTTACTTTTCCCCTGTCCTCTGCCTAGAAACACATTTGATGGATGAGAAAATTAAGGTCATAAGTAGTTTATTGTTGATAAATCTTTATTGTTGAAAGTATTACCTATGTCCCTTTTTTCCCCTATTGACCCCTTCTAGCCTCCCCCACCACCCTGCCCCAGGCCTTCACCACTTACTGACTGTATCTATGGGTTATGAATATATGCATATAAGTTTTTGGTTGATCTTGTCCCACCCACCCACCCAAACATTCCACCCTCTCACCCTCACCCCCCTCTCTCCCGCCTTCCCTCTGAGATTTGACAGTCTGTTCCATGCTTCTGTGTTTCTGGATCTATTTTGTTCATCAGTGTATTTTGTTCATTACATTCCACATATGAGTGAGATCGTATCATACTTGTCTTTCTCTGACTGGCTTATTTTGCTTAGCATAATACTCCCCAGGTCCCTCCATGCTGTCTCAAATGGTAAAAGATCTTTCTTTCTTTTTACTGCTGCATAGTATTCCATGGTATAAATGTACCACAGCTTTTTTATCCACTCCTCTACTGATGGACTCTTGGCTGTTTCCAGATCTTAGCTATTGTAAATTGCACCTCTATGAACATAGGGGTGCATGCATTCTTTCTGGTAGATGTTTCGGGTTTCTTTAAGATGATTTATGATACAGTAGAGTATGTGCCATTTCAACATATTTGGTGTTGGTGGTCCAAATACCTCTATGATTATCCATGTGTTTTTTTTATGCTCTGTGTGCTTGTGTGTGTGTGTGTGTGTGTGTGTGTGTGTGTGTGTGAGAGTGAGTGTGGGTGCTTCTTGGCTTTGGGAAAGGGGAGTTGATCGTCCTTCTGAGGCAGACTGTTTACATACCTAATGAAAATATTATGAATATTGACAAGTTACTTCTTCAGGCTCTTTTTGTCTTCTTACTGTACTCATAAGTTGTCTTCCATGTCTTGTATCTTCTCATATACTACTTGATGTTGCCAGAAGGATCTTCTTAACGCTTATGATCATGTCACCTGCTTACCCTTCAATAAATACTTAAAATGTACAAATGTCACAACTTAGTATTCTCTGTCTGCTACAGTATAGCCCCAGGCTACTTTCTTGCTAAAACTTCTATAGGCCCTCCACCCAAGTTGGTTCCAGTGGAGTTGAACTTCTCAATATACCCCCCTCATCTGTGCTATGTTCTCTATTTAGAACACACTTCTATAACTACAAAAATAAATTCTGTAAATATTTTCTTTTTATTACTGTTATTTTTTAATCCTCACCTCTGGATATGTTTTTATTGATTGAGAGAGAGAGAGAGAGAGAGAGAGAGAGAGAGAGAGAGAGAGAGAGAAAGAGAAACATCGGTGTGAAAGAGAAACATTAATCGTTTGCCTCCTATATGCACCCCAACTAAGGATGGAACCCACAACCTAGGTATGTGCCCTGACTGGGAATAGAACCCACAACCTTTTTGGTGTACAGAAACCATGCTTCAACCAACTGAGCCACCAGGCCTGGACAAATGTTGTAGATATTTTAAAACCCGGCAAAGTCTCCTTTTTTTTTTTTTTTTACACAGTCATTTGTAAGGTTTCTTTATTTTCCTTCCAGATCTATACATATATATTTAGTTTGTGGGATTTATAATTTTCTCCCCTTGTATCATAATTGTTTTTGTGTTTCTCACATAAATTCCTGGAGCTTTAATTCCACTCAATTGAAAGATGGAAGTAAGCATCTGTATCATATATGTAATAATGGTTCTTTTAGTTGTAACAAAGTTCAACTCACACTACTAAGACTCAGAAAGGGACCATCTTAGGTGGATAATGAGCTGCCTTATGGACCTAAAGTTCCTTGGACCCCTCAGAACAGCCAATAAATCCATTCAAAACAAGTAGGATTCTCTCTCTTATCTCAGCGCTTTCAGTGCACATCTTTCAACATTTCTTGCTGTAGACCTCTTTTCTCTGCCTCTTCTATCTATGTAGTGGCAATGGTTCAGCCAGGGCTCTCACGTTTTTACATGTTCTCAGGTACAAGTATCCTTGATTCCCAGTTTCCCTAAACAGAATCTGATTGGCCAGTTTGGTAAGAGCCAGTTAGCTATGACTACTTAACTTCAAGCATCTATGTCTAATCAGTTATGAGCATGAGAGCCTAGAGGCAAAGAAAAGGGTTATTAAAGGTTCACCTGGGTGGGCTTGAAGTAAAGGACATGATTAGAGAATTGTGATTGTGGTACAATGAGATGACATTCTAAAAATGGATCTGTTGTTGTGAGGATCAAGTATGATCATTTGTGATCACAGTATCATGAATAACCTATAGTCAGACTACCTAGATTTGAATCATTGCCTTTGCCACTCAGCTTTACAGCATTGGGCAAACTGCTTAATCTCTATTTACCTCAGTTTCTTCATCTGTCAAACTGGGAAAGTATAATGGTAACTAAATTGTTGTGAAGAAAGAGTAAGTTTGAAAGTATAAATTCCTATTATAGATATTGACATATGGTGATCACAATAAATATTACTTATTTTTAAATGTTATTTTCATAGTCACAAATCTGTCATTAGCATAAAATAAAGGATTTTTTTGTCCGACCTCTAATACTTTATTAAACTATAAATTTCTTGAGAGTAAGGACTATATATCACTCTAACATGGCTTCTTATACATTTTAGACACAGTAATTGGATAGATAGATGGATAGAAGGGATGAAGAAAAGAAGTAGAAAGAGGACAGGAGGGAGAGAAGGAAAAATAAACCATTCAAACACACTTTAGGAAAGAAAGATTTGGCTTATTCATAAAGATTATCAACCCACCATCACGGGCAGATAAAAAATAATGCAACGTGCATCTGATGCAATGATATGACTGTATCAGCTCCATTAATTGAAATACTAGACAGCTCTATCTGGTTGCAAGATAAGATACATTTTTCAATTTTGAGATTAAGTATGAATATAGTAACTGGTGGTTGCGAGTATAGCGCTGTAGACACACATAATTACAACCACTAGCTACGTTAATTAAGATTATTAAAAGTTTCATGAAGACATTATTTAATGAACAGGTTATTAGCTTTGTGATCTTTAAAAATCTATCAAATGAGATGGTTTTATTAAACCAATTATGTTTACTGAGCATTTTCTTTTGAGCTATTTTCCATGTAAAGTCTATGAACATTATTGTCGAATCACTGAGTAATTACCTTCAGTGTAGATTTCACTTCTGTTACTGCCAAGAAAACATCAATTAAGCACTTGCACCCGATGAGCCCTTGAGAGATAGTTGCAGAAAAGCCCAAGAATGGAAGGGCGTGGCAGAGCAGTATCTATAATAATAAAAAAGTGTAATATGCTAATTAGACCGGAAGTCTTTCTGGACGACCTTCCAGATGAAGCTGAGGCTGCGAGGGAATCTTGGTCCTCGGTGCCTGCTGGAGGCCAGAGGGAAGCCTGGGTCCTGGCTGCCAGAGGGAAGCTGGTGCCGGCAGCCGGGGGAAGGAAGGCCTACTCTTGCATGAATTTCATGCATCAGGTCTCTAGTTTTTTATATAACTGTGCTTATAGTGGGGTGAGTGTGAGTTCATGTGTATCTTGTTACCCTGTTAGGATGGTCAAGGCAAATAAGCCTGCAGAAATACACTCCTTGACCACAGCCTTTAAACTGGCAAGAATAGAAACTTCCAAGGTCAGAAAGATGGCACGATGAGTGGCAGGTACATGGACATAGGGAGCAGGTAAATAATTTAAAATCCAGCTGTGTTTCTTTTTAATGGTATGATTGCCCCAGGCATATCCTCAAATCTCTCCAAGGTTTATTTCCTTCATCGGTTTAGGTAGAGGCAAACTTTGTCTGTAAAGAGACAGAGAATAAATATTCTAGGCTTTGAAGATCACATATGGTCTCTGTCACATATTCTTTTTGTTGTTGCTTCTTTTATTTTTAACTCTTTAACAGTGTAAAAACCATTCATACCTTGAGGACTGTACCAAAACAAGCTGCTGGCTAGTCCAGGCACATAGTTTTCTGAAATCACATCCTTATGTTATTCCGAGATTTCACTTTTAAGCAGCAAATACCTGGAAATGAGAAGTACTCAATAATTGTAGGTTCTCCCAAGTATCAATGAAGCTAAAATGTTGGTAGCTTCAAAAATAGCTACAGCTGTTTTTAAAATGACCCTATTCTGTTATCATTTGAACCTCAGGATTCTCAGCTATAAATTCAAGGTAACAATTCAGGCCTATTGCTGCCTGCCTGCCTAGTGTTCCTACTGCAGTAGGTGCTCAATTGAAGATTGTTCACTAATACTAGTCGTACGGGCAATACCAGCACCTCAGCATTCATAGAGAAGTGGCTGTTAGTGGAGTGTGGTAGGTAAAATACAGAGTTCTGCAGGACCCAGAATACAAAGGACAATTAAAGAATAGTTTTGCAAACATCCCATATCTGTCAGTCAGTTACTGCCATGTACACTGAAATATGGGTATATTGAGTAGAGGGAATAATGAGAGCAAATGGCTGGTATGATTTAGGGAATACTTTTTGGTACTACCATTGTTATCACTAACTTTATCTAAATATTTTTCTTCTTACAATTATCCAGGGAGGACTTAACGTTTTGGTTTATTTGTATTTTTTTTTTCCCTAGCAATTCACTTTAGTCTCTAACAGCCAAAAAGAAAACAACATAATAAATCCTACACAACTGGGAGTACATTGGACATGCTTTCCTCCTGCTCATCCTATTTTTTATATAGGCTTAATGCGGTAAAACAATCTGTTGAATTTTTAAAGGTATTTGTATAGTCGATATGTAGCCATTTATAATTTCTCCAGTCCCAACCCTGCTAGCCTCATTTCTCTCTCCTCTTTTTACTCCCAGGGTCTCAGCCATTTTGAATTACCTGCTGTTCCCTGTACACCAGATTATCTCATGCTTTCTCACAGTCTGTTCCTGGTGATAGAACCACCTCACTTTTTCTGTTGCTAAATCTCTATATGCATATTAGTTCTTCTCGGAGGCATCACTTCTTCCCACAGCTTTTCATGATTTTCTCCACCATCAATCCACGTCCCTCCATCACTCATCATACAGTCAAGTTTGGGGCATTTCCATGTGATTATGTGTCACTTTGTTCACACCTCCAACAAATTCTGATACTACTACATTATATATTACTAGAGGCCCATTGCATGAGATTCGTGCACAGGTAGGGTCCCTAGGCCTGGCCAGAGATCAGGGCCCATCTGTGGGGTGACCGGCAAGGCAATCAGGGGGCCCCCACTGGCACCTCCCTTGGCGGTCCTGACACCGCCCGCTCACCAGCCCCGCCCAGGAGGCCCCACCCTCCGATTGCCCCACTGCTGCCAGTCACCTCCTGCCCAGTAGTGCCACCCACTCACCAAATAGCCCTGCCCCCCTCTGCTGCCACCGGTCACCTCCCTCTGCGGTGGTCAATGCACGTCATAGCGACTGGTTGTTCCACATGTCATTCTGCTATTCAGTCGATTTGTATATCAGGCTTTTATTATATAGGTTAACTGTCAATTACCTGTCTTACCTGCTAGATTGTAATGTCTTGGAGGGCAAGTATTTTGTTCTTTACCCCTTTTTTATATCCAGCACCTACGATAATCACCTGCCTCAGAGTCTATATTCAGAAACTTTACTTAGGGTTGCCAGATAAAATACAAGGCATTGGTTGAGTTTGAATTTCAGATAAATAATGAATAGTTATTTTTTACTATAAGTACGCATATTATTACATGAGGGCACACTTAAATTTAAAAAGTCTTTATTGTTTATCTGAAATTCAAATTAAAATAGGTGCCCTGTATTTTTATTTGCTAAATCTGACAACCCCTCTTTATTGTATATCTGAATGAATGAATGTCATTCTTTCTGAATTATAACATAAAACCATTTTAATCAATTTTTGTAGTTTTCAGATTAAAGAACAAACCACAGTAGAAAATTTTGTCAGTGTTATTTGAAATCCTTGATTGCATTTGAAGCATGTTTTTACATTAACAACAGAGGAGCTTTTTACAAAGAAATGACTATTAATCCTTGATGATCTTTCTAGATTAATAGTGGCATGAAAGTAATGATGTCTAATCAGTAGGTAAATAAGAATGAATAGAATCTATTGGGGTTAGACATTGCATAATAGTAATAATGAAATTATGTCATTATTGTCTAATGTTTGCTGAGTGATTTCAGTAGTCAGGCACTGATCTAGGTGTTTTTTATATATTTAGTTAGTTATTCTTTATGAAATTGTCCCTACTAAATATTATTATTTTCCCAACTTCTTCCCCAAGAAAATTGACAAGCAAAGATCTTACTCAAGATCACACAGTCAATTAATGTCACATCTGGTATTTGAACCTGTATGAAGTAACTCTTACTTACTCTGCAAAGATTTAACATGACTTAATATATGTGGTTAATGTACCTCATGTGGTTAAATTATGAAAACTTTTAAAGATAAAATTTGTTTTTCAATGACTAGCAGAAATGCTAAACTATATTTTCAAAGAAATGTTAAATATAAAATATTAATGATTAGATACACGTGGATATCTATATAAAATGTGTGTGTAGATACACATGCAAATGGTAGCTTAACATCTTACGAGATCTAAAGTGCCACCCTAAAGAGTGTTAACTTAAAAAGCAGATGCCCCTTCTGAAAAAATACCTTCCTTAGTTTGTCATCTAGTTCTCATGATTGCTGGCAGTAAAAGTGGGGCAAAAGTCAGTGCTGTAAGTGACACTGACCAATACTGTGCCAAACGTTTTTACTTGTTCCACCTGCTAAGCGGGTATCTCTTCAGGGTATTCAGAATAGGCCAGTGTAAGTTAGCTCTAGCCCTGCTAGCTGGGGATTGCTTTGCGGTGAGAGTTGACAGGTGGCCCAGGCACGGACAGTGGCTAACCATGCAGTCAACACAGAGGAGACCTTCTAGGAGAGTTAAAGACCTCACCAGCCTCTACCCACAAATTGCTTGTAAGAGTCAATTTCTATTATTTCATATATGTACTTTAAAAAATATTTATTTTATAACAGGTATTCAAATATATAATATTAAATTCAAAAGTCTCCTCTGACTTTCAATTACACATCCACTTCCCTGAGTATAGTTACTTTTTCTAATGCATCCCAAAGTAATCCATGCATTTTGATATATTCTTATTTGTTTGTTTGTATTTAACGTAAATGAAAGCATACACTCATGGTTATGCACCATGGTCTGTTCACTTAAGTTATCCTGGAAATTATATACACATAGGTTTTCTTTCATTATTTTAATATAATTTTAACAATTACCTTGCATTTATTATATATATATATATATATATATATATATATATATATATAATCCTATAGAGATGGATATTTACATTTTTCAACTTTGTTATTACATGTTTTTAAGTTTGTATATGTAGTAATATTCTTTTAATGTCCTTATTTTCCAACAGTGTGAAATGCATGCAGGGTATATAGTTGAAAGACATTTTTCTTAAATAATGCTGAATTGTTAGGCAGAGATGAATTGTCTACAAAGGCTGTACTAGGTAATATTTTCACTTTTCTCATTGTGAGTTGAGACATATTTTCATTTCTTCCTTATCTATGAACTGTCTGTTTATAGTCTTTGCTCATTTTTTGTGAGGTGTTGTTGTTTTATTTTTATTGACTTGAAGAAACTCTTTACATATTAAATAAATTAGCTTTCAAATATTTAGTATGAAAATTGTATAATATTTTAAAATCATTATGCTATGTATAATTTAAATTGCAGTGGCTGAGCAGTTAGTGCATGTCTAATACACCAAAATTCTTGGTAAAATTTGATTGATATATTAAGTACAATACTTCATTTGCCTTTTCTAACATCAACTGTAAGAGTTTATATTATTTGCAGTAACTAGGCTGTAGCAATTTTTATTCACATTGGCCTTATATACCCATAGCCATGACTTTCTTTCTTTACCAATTAATTTTTTTTCTGTTTACCTTTAATTCAAATTTATCTTCAGTTTGGACAAAGTTGTAGCATATTAGTTGAAGTGAATTCTGAAATCACCAAAACCTTTTGTTTATTCAATTAATGCAAAATAGGAAATATTTGATGAGCAAGTAACAAAAATAAGAGATCTTTTACAGTTTACCTCAATTTAAAATTCTGGATATTTCTCTTCCCTAAATAAGCCCAATTAAAAATCTCAGTGTTAAATTTTAATGATCAAAATATGCTTTTATAGACTTTTTTACATTGTTCTGGACCTCTGCTTATAAGAATATATTATTTCAAATGAACATTTCTGATTTCCATGTGAAAATTTATTGGTCACAGATAAAAATATGAATATGAAAATCTATGCCATGATATGCCACTTACATATTCATCACAATTATCGGCTTATAAGATCCTTTTCTTTTTAAAGAAATATGATTGGATTCAATATAAAATTGTCTCAGGAGCATTGAAAGCCTTAATAGTTAAAACTTTTAAAAAGTGTCCATATTGGTAAAATTCTATTAAAGAGGAGAATAGAATAGTGATGTCAATCTTCATTTCACATGTGAAAAATGAAACAGAGACTGGGGCATTTACTCAAGATCTCATGCAAAGTTGGCAAGAGAACAAGAAATAGAAGCTACTCTCCTGACATGTGGCCTAGAAATCTTGACAAGAAAGAACACCCTCCTGGCTTGAAGACACTTTAGTTAACCTTTGAAGTATGTGACCACGCAACTTAACATTGATTTCATTATGCATCATGGAGATTCACTAGTACATCACCAGCCATCATTCCAATGTGCTTCCTTTTCCTCTACTTTAAAGGCAGGAGAAAATGAAGGCTTACTATTTAGCTCTGTGAAGAGCAGAAGAAACAAATAAAAAGGAAAAGATCAATGCATTATATTATACTTTGAAGTCCTCATGACCCATGGGACAACTGTAAAATAATTTATCTATTAATATCTTCTCTTAAAATTCAGACTTTTCTGGCCAATTGCATTACAGAATTCCATGAAGACTCTCTGAAAAGTAAAACAAACCACTGATTTATCTTAATGCAGACTATTTTATGAAGTATGGATTCGAGAAGGGGAAACATAGAATTAAGAGGAAAGTGAATGTTTGATTTAAATAAACAAAATGAATATGTATTATGTTGTACACCAGGTTTGATTGTTTAATTTTTTTTTCTCTTAAAATATCACAAAATCACTTAGAAAAAGACTAGAAGGGCGCCTAAAAAAACAATGCCATTATAATATTTAAATATCTATTTCCAAATAACTAATAAAGTAACAGAATAAATGGGAAAAACAAGCTTTTTCTTCTCTCCATAAAATACACTCTGGGGAGACATTATTTAAACTTGTTAGACTTTGCCAAAGAGTTTAATAAGTGAAGCTAGAGAACAGAGTAAATACCATTTGTATGCTGGTAACAAAAACAAAACTAGGATTCAGAATTTCGTCAGTGCTTATTTCTTACCCTAGTTATAATGGAATATAGAGATAATGATCTTTAATGAGCAAAATCCATGAGTCACATCAACAGTCAGAAGAAGAAATGCATTAAAATATGAAATATGGAAGCAGTATGCATAACTCTTAAATCGCTGCTAAGCTAGGGTCCCAAAGGGAGAACATCAGAAAAGAAATAGCAATATGCATCATGTTGCAATTGCTTTTTCTCCCCTTTCACTTTTACTAATTCCATGTATTAGGTTGTACCAAATGAAATTGCCAATAAATTGTCATTTTTAACCTGAAATAAAAAAGGACGCTTTATTTGGTTCAACCTAATGAATGCCTATGTTTATTGTCATTGAAGCATGCCATAGAATGCAAAGTTTATATGTCACATAAAAAATTCATCATGCCATCCACTCGGGAGGGGTATATGAAAAAAAGAAGTGAAAACTGAATTCTTCCAAATTACTCTTTTTTTACGTACTGTGATCTTCCATGGGTATAGATCCAAGATGATTTGCATTCGCTCAAGAAGTGAATTGATACTGTAAATGGAAATATTCACCTATGCTACCAAGAAGAATAAACTTTGGAGTTACTTTATGGATGACACATAACCATTCTGCTCAAAGCATTCTCTTTAAGGTCATGTCATGAGTCCCTATTACTGATGGGAAACCAGAGATTGCCTTGGGTGGACTCTAGAAAGTAGATCTGAACTAAATTCAATTCTGTGTTAATCATGAGTTGATATATAATATTTTTGATAATACATCAATTTTTATGCACTTGCTTTTTCATTACTCCTATATTCTACATTAGAGGATTCTAAAGGGCAGAGATCATATTTTCTGTTTATACATGTTTTTAATATGCAAATGGATTTATAGTAACATTTATTTTAATAGGTGAAAAGGCCATCAGTGTGCTAATATTATTAATCTAAAATGGTTTTCTTGATACTTTATTTCATTATGGCATACAAATTGTTTCCCCTGAATTGAGCTTAAGCTTTTCAACTGATTTTTAAGATTTTATTTAATATGGTAAAGAAAAAATAGCTCACTTAGGCAATCTTTAAATACATATATATATATGTATATATATATATATATATTTGTATATATACAATCTTTAAATACACATGTATATTTGTATAGTCTACAGGCACTGAATGATGTGGTCCTGTCTTTCTTTGTGGCTTGTCCTGGTCCCTGACTTTTTTTCGAATCTTCAGGGCAATTGCATATGCTATACTTGTTTCCTAAAAAAATACATTTTCAGACCCATCTTGCTAACCCAACTAACTTATCTTTTGGAGCTTAGCTTTTAATGTCCTCAAAAAAATTGTCTGGCCTCTGAATTGCCACGTGAAATGCTCCCTAATATATCTCTGATTGCATGATGTTAGATATTTTTAGTTATACATTTGCATACTAATTTAACATCTGTCTCCACTAGACCTCAGGGTTCAGGTATTCAGAATATAATAGCCTTCAGTAAACATGTTGTAAAATGATTATTGACTTATTATTATTGTATTCATGATACATGTGGTTACTTAAGAATAATAAAGTGAAGGAGATTCACCAAGATATTAACCTTAGTTATCTCTTGGTGTATGGTATTACAGTATTTTTCTATTTCTCTCTTTCTCTTAATCTTTTTTAACTATTTTTCTGTAATTATATGTAGACATTTTTATGGGAATTTTTGTTTTTTAAAAATGCTATTGATAGACAACAGAATAAAAAAAAGAACAAACACAAAAAATTTAAAAGAGAAAAATGTATTAGAAAAAATAGAAAGTTTGCATATATGAACATATGAATTAGAATAGAGGGTCCTTGGAGGAGCCATCTGCATGTGCACGGGCATGGAGATAACAGCTGGTATATTTTAAAGAAATAGTTGTTTGTCACAAGTGTAGTAGAGACTGGTCTGTGAAAGTCCACATAGAGCCTAGAAAGGTGATAAGCCAGGTAGTGGAGGACCTCAAACTCTAAATGAAAGTGTAGGAACTTTTCTTTCTTGAATGTACCTTTTGAAAGCTCTCATGAAGAGTTGGCATGACTAGATTTACATTTGAAAATGTGAGAGTGAAATATGGATTAGGAAAGGAAGGGAGTGGAGGCAGTGAGGTCAGCTATAAGGGCTTAGTAGCATTTCAGGGTACAGATGGTGACAGCCCAGAGTAGAACAATGGCTATGGAAATGCAAAGGAAGGATGGATAGAAGAGAAAAGACAAAGGACCAGTATGATCAAACACATGCACTGATGGAGAGAGAACAGTAAAAAATAGATCTAATCTTTGGAGGCTAGGTAAATGCAAGAATGATGATGTCATTTACCAGGATAAGGGTACCCAAGGAAAAGAGTGGTTTTGAGGCTAAGAGAAAATTAGATAGGTTTGAGTTAAAGGTTGCAATGGAACTTCCAGACAGGGATGTCCAGTAGGAGAGAGGTAAATGTTAAGAAATTAAGACTTTAAAGTCATTAATATAATTCTAATAGCTGATGCCATAGGATTATGGTGAGATTTCCTTAATAAGAGAAATCAGAGCAATAAAAAAGAAGGCAGAAAAATTTTTTTTGGAGAAACACCTAGTTTTCAGTGAACTAGGGAAGAAGACTTAAGAAAATAAATTGAGAAAGTGGTGTTGGAAAACAATTGGGAGACTGATATTATCATAGAGACTTAGGGAAGAAGGTTTTATGAGAGAAAGAGTATTCAAGAGAGTAACATGCTTCCTGGATATTAGAGGACCCTAAAGTGATTATGATGATGATGATAACAGTGGTGATGATAATACGCTGTCATTTATTGGTTGCTTACTCTGTGCCAAGCTTAATTAGAAGACATGTATTATTTGCATGTCTTAATTCATTTTGCATTTAGTATGTGTGTTCTATTAGAATATGGGAGGTGTAAGTCATGTTGGAATAACTTCATGACTAAATAGAAAGTAGATCAGTGAATGGCCTGATACAACTTATTCTTCAAAAACACTTACCTGCTCTGGGAATAAAATTTCAAATAGCACAGTTGAATTTTGCCATAAACTCTACAATTCTAGTTCATAATTAATTCAAAGTATAATTTCACTTTAAGTGGCCCTTTGATCCTGGTCATATCCTATTAATTTTAAATATCCTACTTGTTGTAGTAAGATTGCCCTTGATTTTGAGTTGAAAAGGTTTTATTTTGTCCTATGTGATCCAGACTTAACTGTGGACATTGAGCTGTTGCATTTGATTGAGAATGAAGGGCCCTGATTCATGGATGGCTGTAAATTCATAGGCAGTTGGAGCAGTGTCAGTTTCCAAGAAGGCTGGCACCAAGGGAATGCTAGGACTTTGTTGATGGCAGTCACGTTACTCTAGAGTCCAGAGGGAGAGCCCTTACTCAGACAGAGCCTTTGCTTGAACTACATCCTACTTTGGCCTCGTGCACTCTGTGTTCCCCTGAGATAGAAATCAACTCTTCGGTTCTCACCAGCCATAAGACACAAGAGAATTACTTCAGAACAAGAAGAGTCCATGTTAAAGCCTTGATATGGATTATTCAGATACTGACAGTGATTCCACTTTGGGATACAGCGATGATGAAGATTCCAGTGATGAAGTTCAAAGAATATCAGAGTCAGTGCACAGAAAACTGTTATTTGAAAATATTTTTGGATATTTTTCATGCTCTATGATTTCACTGAAAGCAATTTCTAACGCTTCCAAAAAATGCTTAAAAGAAGAATAGTACTAAACTGCATAGCTTTGACAGTAATTAATCATTAATCAATAGCAACTTTGTAAAATATCTGTTAATCTGCCAAAAAGTAGCTACTTCTGCAATAATACATGTTATTAATTGTCATGCTAAAATCAACTAATACTCGTAGAGAAATGCATGGATCTGAAACTTTATTTTTAAAGAAGATGAACATGGTAAGCCTGGACTGTTATATAGATGTGTGTATATTTATTTGCTATAAAGAAGTGTGCTGAGTGTTCAAAGGCAATATGTGTTTGGTGAAAGTTTTTAAGTATATTGTACGTATAACTCTAGATATACAATTCTCTCATGGCCAATTTTTTTCAAAATCTCATATATTCATCTATTATAAATTATTAAATACCTTAATCTACCAAAAACTAAAATGGAAAGAAACCTCAGTTTTTAAAAATAACACCATCTCCCTTTTTTCTTCTCTTTTCCCATGTCTAAATCTAATTACATGAAACCCTGTTAACTTAGGTTCGCTAACACAGAAGTTCTGTGAGAAACCAGAACAGCTATGTGTGAACAAAGATAAGTTTTATAACAACATGGAGCTATTAAGACCTCTTCATTATATGAGTATGCAATATTTTATATCTGAATCCAAATGATATTTGCTTTTGATATGCTCCTTTGACCTACAAAGGAAATAAGCATACACAGTAAGTCACAGTATTGTCAGCTTATGTGAGTAATATTTTCTAATTATAAATTTCTACTGTCTCTCATAAAATATGGAATTTATATATGTCATTACTAGGTAAGACATTAAATGGTATTTTACAGGAGCAGCTCTCTGAGTACACAGGTATGACATTTTAGACAATTGCATAGACTGTCATAGTGGCATTAAGTACCTTAATAGACAATGACAATGTAATGGCCACATGAGTTAGGCATTGAATGAACTTGGCCTTGAATAATTTGTGATTTTTATGTAGCATTATTATAAAGTAATATAACAGGGCTAGGACATAGCTATGGAGATAAATTCTAATAGTTTGGGAATCGAAATGCTTTACTGAATTAGCTTTGCAATTGGGCACTCATAAACATACTAATGCTGTTTTTATTAACAATTACATATATTTTTACAATGATGGACAGAGACATTATGACTACTTACTACTCAGAAGTTGTTTTGCATTAAAATTAAGTCAGAACTGTTGTGTAAATAAATTGGACAGCAGTGTATCAACAGTGGACTGTTTTGGAAAGAACATGGACTTTGGAGCCAGCCAGATCTTTTTTCAAATTCCAAGGCTACAACTCATTAGCTATGTCTGACTTTGGGTGTGTTACCTAACCTTTATACCCCTGTGTAAATCTGGGATAAAATATCCACCTCTGTTAGATGCATTAAATGATGTTTGTGTAAGATTTCATATATATACTAGATGCTCATTAATTGGCAAATATTATAATCTCTTGTTTAATATGTTGTTTTCCTACATTATACATCTCTTCTGTTTTGGTATATGTCACTTTACAAGGTACTAAGCCTGATTGTAGGCTGTCACTTACAGATTTTCTTAAAATAAAATATTTTCAATTTCTGTTGACTGTGTCACTCTTCTGATCTTTGATTTTCCCCCATCTACACTTAAAAAATCTATTCACTTATTGTTGCAAGAAAACTAAATTCATGTTTAAAATATATGCAATTTATGCCAGATAATATGAAATTTTAAAATATTGAATATTTATAAGGAAATCATTTTTTAAAATTTATATGCACAGAAAATATTATTTAAAAAGAAGCATTATCTTGTATATTTCATACTTTGAAAGACTGTGAGCAGTTTCTAAATTGCCAAGATAGAAATATGTTTTAGGGAAAGTGAGATTTAATATGATGTTCTGTATAAAGCTATGATGTGGTTGTTTGTGTGGGTGTGTTTAACAATGACAGCAATTTGTAATAATTTATACTGAATTGAGCAACCTCCTTAGAAATAAGCCATTCACACAATTTATAGAAGACCTGATGGGCATCACTGACATTTTCTACTTATGTCCACTTCTTCAAATTCCCACTCAGAAAGTGATAATGGAATTGAAAATATGTTGTCTACTTCTATGGAGCAAAAAGAAAATGCACACTTCGTTCTTGGGGAGGAATGTTTCGTAAAACACATCGCCCTATAAGGACATACATGACAGCACTGTGACAAGAGCTAGGAATAATAAACAACAGAACACATTGCTTCCTATGTGCCAGGCACTGTGATAAACAAATCTTCGATGATCTCATTTAATATGACACAGTGAGTAGGCATTCTTACCATCCCCATTTTTACAGATGAGAAACCTGAGCCTTTCACACAACTTGCAGCTGGTCTTGCAAAACCACTACAGTGGGATTCCAGAGCCTGTGTAGTGGGCCTGGGACTGTGGTGCCTGTGCCATCCTGTACTACACATTTCCTAAGCACCTCCTGTGTGTCAGCCGTTTAGGGTAAAATGGAGAGCAAAACTAGCCATGGAACCTGCCCTCATGTGGTTTAGTAGGAGGAACATAGTGTCATTAAACCAGTAAATGTATAATTGCAGTGATAGGTGGTTGGACAAAGAGGTATGCAGAGCCATGAGAATGAAAAAAAAAACACAGCGAACATGTTCTCGTTAATTCACATGGTTCTCCTGAGGAAGGGGCACATAGGCCGAGATTAAAGGATAAGCAGGGGTGAAGTAGGCAAGGAGTTGGAGACAAGATTCCTAGGCTTAGGGAAGGCACGTTAAAGGAGATGAAGTGTTCAGAGATGGAAAGGAGGACAGTTTGGCTGGAAAGAGGAGAATGTGAGGGAGGCACTGGGAGGAGGATGCTGGGAGTTGCGGAGACGATAATGAAAATTTTAGAATCACAAGAGAACTTAGGATGGTAGGTGGGTTAAAAATGACAATAATCAATACCTTTTTTGTTTCCTAAGTAATGACCAGTGAGAAACAAATGGGAAAGGATGCCACTCACGAGAAACTAATGATATGAAACACCTAAGAATACTGTTTTTGAAATGTCAGCTCTAAGTGAAAAAGATTAAGAAATATTATTTAAAGACAGAAAACTAGATCTGAACAAGTGGAGAGTCATGCCATATGTTCTTGTATGGAAATTATTAGAATCAGAATCCGTTTTTTCTGAAATCAATATATAAATGTAATACAACTCTAGCAGAGTCCAAGAGTGGGTTTCTTTAGGAGAGGAAATTTATTTTAAAGTCTATATAAAATGTGAATGTTTAAGAATATCATCAAGATATTTCTGAAAAAGAATTTCAGTAAGGGGAAACTTGCTGTACCAAATTCTAAATGCAGAATAGTTACTGTAAAGCAACAATGATCTTAATAGCATGATGTATTATTAACAATGAAAGAAAAAAGATCAGTGGGAAAAATACAGAGTTCAGAATTATATGTGATAACTTGGTATATTTAAAAAAATGAATATCCACTGAAAATATCTTTATTTTTAAGACTTAACGTCTCTATCCTGTAGAAACATATGATGTTTTAATTATGCTTTTTGGAATGTGTTAACACTATATTATTTCCTATGTACATATCTCTGTAATGTATTTCAAACTCATATTCATCATTAATTATATTAACTTAGAAATATTACCTTTCTAGGAAAGAGAGTACGTTTTCAAGTATAACTTACGTTTTTATGTCAGTGGTACCATTAAATTTTTAGTAGCTCAAAATGACATGTGAATGCTAATTTACCAAATCCACCTTTGACCACTGGATCAGACAGAAATATCAGGGCAGGTTTTTTAAAGGTTTAAGAGGTTGACAGATATCCCTACAGTGACAAATTACAAGCTTCTAAAGAGAGAGTATATACAAATTTCTGTCACTGTGATAAAGATTTGTCAAATACTCTTAATGAACCATAAGCTCTGTCACAGATGAGTAACTATGTACTAGAAGTTGCCAAAAGTTGAGCCACATAAAGGCAGGGTCTTTAAAGTAAGGAAATAATTGAAACAGATCAATTGTTCTCAAGGTTAGAATGATAAATTCATGCACGCTATGAATTAGATTCTCAGTCTCCAGAAATATACCTTCAGGTCCTTTAAAAAATTTCATCTGCCCATGTTTATTACTGTCTCTATCATTGACCAATTAATTTAGTAATTCCCCAGAGAGCATAGGGAATGATAATATAAAATTGTTTCATTTCTGTGAGTGAAACTTTACGTTTGAAGATTGTAACTGCTGAATTGTAACTGTAAAATTTGTGTGCTGCATGACAAGAACAAGGTGGTTCCTCAGAACAAAGAAATTTGAAAGATGAACAAAGCTTAAACCTGGAAGTGGATAAATCATAAAAGTATACATAATTTACTATGTTTCCTGAATGAATCGCAAGGAACACTTTCGTTCAGTAGTAAAGGTTATTTTACTTCAGTGTCTCTCTCTTTTTTATACAGGGAGGATGTGAGAACAGCAAACGTAATTGCTGCAGAAGCCGTGACCTGCCTTGTGATCGACAGAGAGTAAGTACATTCTTTGTTATGCATATTGCACACTCATATCAGTGGCATACATGAGTTTCTGGAATTAGACATCATTTTATGGAGCTATTAATATTTGTTTCATATATTTTCATTTTAAAATGACTTCTATACTTGATTGTCATTTCCTATTATTCTTGAAAGTAGCTAACTCTGCTGTTCTAGCTTTGTGGTCTTCACCAAGGTACTGAAGCACTGTGAACTTCCCCTCAGCTCTTTTATAAACTGGGGATAATGCAACGTGATAGCCATATTATGAGGATTAATGGGAACACGCAAGGAAGCCATGTGTCCCAATGTGTTTTAGTCAGGAGGCACTCAAGCGATGCCAGATATTTGTGTAAATTTTTAGAAGAAGGATAATAACTATAATAATAATATATTATTATTCTAATCAAATGTTATATTATTATTATCAGGAAATGGACTATTCCTTGAGCATATTTTAGTTATCTCGTCTTTTCTTCCATTCCCTGACTCCTGTAATAGAAGCATTTTAGGAAGACAGTTTTGAAGAAAGCATCTTCTAGCCATAGGCATATATTTAGGACCCTTGAAAGTTTGTTCCGTGATACCTAGCCCTGCTCCTTCCCTCCATTCTGACTTGCTGTTCTCATGACCTGAATGCTTCATAGGTTAAACTACAGATGTCAGATTGCTGACTCTCCAAGTGCCAGGCCCAAGGAGAAGTACTGCAAACCATTCATTTTAGTGGAAGTGGACTAGGCTGTGAGTGTCAGGGTGAAAGGAAACTGAGGGGGCAGATGTGATCAGCTCAGAATGCCGGAGTTGAGTTCAGGGGGTCTGAGTAATGAGAGATCCCACCTGATTCACAAATCTCACATTTGGAAGCCCCTCTGAGTTGGATCGCTAGAACCAGAGCAGTGGCACAGGTGCCAAATGATAGTTGTATCCATAAATATCTCTGAAGTAGATATGCTTTGTCAGGTTCCCAGAAACAACCATTACCCATTCATTCATTCTTTCACTCAGCCAACATTTTACTGAGGATTTACTATACACAAGGCATTGTGAGGGACCATGGAAGGAATCAAATGAGTAGCACAGGTCCTGGTTTGGGGGTTAGCTTCTAATATACACAAATAATCATCATGCAGAGCAGAATACAGAAGGGTCCGGGTACATATTTATGGGCTTCTGGGTAGGAGAGTGACTACTTCTGAAGGTAATCAGGGAAGTCTTCATGAAAGAAATTATATCATTGGGTGGATCTGGAAATACTGGCCAGGCGATATAAATAAAGTGAACAGCAGAAGCAATGCTCACAAGGGAACTATGAGCTATTTAAACTGTCAAGAGTGAGGCTGTGTAAAGGTAGTTGGAGGAGATATTATGACAAATAAGTTCATAGACATATTGGGGCTGGTTCATCAAGAACACTGAGTATTGAGATGAGAGTAACTCTGACAATTTTATGCAGCAAAATAATGCCACTCGAACACTGTTTGGTAGGCTAATCTGCGAAGGTTGCATAAGATAAATAGAGGGAGAGACTAAGGGCTGAATATTTGGTGAGAAGTCTATCAATCCAAGTGATGATCATAAGATATTTTGAAAAAGAGGAAAGTATAGCCATAGAAGTTTAATAACGTGATAGGTTTCATGGTAAATGGTAAATCACAGATTAACCTAATCACAAGGAATCAAATTGAATGAGATTTTGTGGGTCATCTAGTCTAGCTCCTTCATTTTAACTGAGGGCCTGAGAGATGCAGGAGTACCAAGTAGCATCACACACATACTTTTGTCTCATTGTAATTTTCTCTTTTCTCAAACCTAGTCATATATGGAGCGTGCACAATGGAAAATGCCCGGGCTTTGGCAAATAAAGCTCAATATTTGAATCTTGACTGCAACATTTTATGACAATAGGGGCAAGTTACTTAAACTCTAAGTCTCAGTTTCCCCATCTGAAAAAGTAAGATGCTATTACCTAAATTATAAAATTGTTTTGAAGATCAATTTAACATACATATAGTTCCATAGGCAGCACAACTTGTGTAGTAAGCACTCAATAAATGTCTACTTCCTCTTCTTATAAAAGGCATAGACATTTATTGATTTATAGGTTTTCTTTGTAATCAGCATAAGTTTGTCTTATGGATCTAGATAGAGAGGACACCTTGAGTGAGATCTAGCTTAAACAAAAAAATAGAGAAGACAGCTTGAGGCCAGGACTCAAGAAATGCGTTTCTGTACTCTTAGGAGAGAGTGTGGGCTTCCCACCAAGTATTGGATTTACAGCTTAATAAAAAAATCAAACTGGAACTGAAGGATCCTGTCAAAAGCCTGGGGCTAGTACCTAATTTATGGCCAATTAGAGGGGCACCAGGGCTTCATCCCGTGCAAACAGATGGCAGAACTGTCAACAAGAGCAAATTTACAAGTGGGGTACCAGGTTAAATAAGCACATGACTTATCATTCCAGAGGGAGAGTAAAAGAATTAATTACTTGTAACTAATCATGCATGTCAGAAATTGTTTTCCATGCTCACTGACAAACTAGAAAATGATAAACAGATACGTGCTTTCCTTAAAAAGCATTCTCTGAGAATTGGTTTCTTGCAACCTAATCATTATCTTAGTAACGATCTGCAGTGATTCCAAAATTCGTGGAAGTATATTTAAAAAGAATATTAGTCTAACAAAACAAAATGGAGCCAGGGGCATGGAAGCATGCGACAGACTGAGGATTCTCAGAGGGAAGGAGGGGAGGGGGATAGAAAAGATCATCATAAGCAATGCTCATAAGGGAACTATGAGCTATTTAAACTGTTGAGAGTGAGGCAGTATAAAGGTAGTTGGAGGACTTACATGCATATATGCATAACCCATGGACACAATAGTGGGATGAAGGCCTGGGGAGAGAACAGGATTGGGGTGGAGGGGGTCAATGGGAAAAAAAGAGGGACAGCTGTAATACTTATGACAATAAAGATACATTTACAAAAAGAAGACAACCTCTTGAAATAAAGACATTCTGAAGTGGAAAAATAAGAATATTAGTCTAAAAGAACAATCTATTTCTATTAATACATGTTTTTGAATATATATAAATAACTAGGTGTCTTTAGCAACTCTTGCTTTAGAATCCATGAAAAGAAATAAACATAAGAGTAAGTGGCATTGTTGTGTTTCAGACTGTTATGGAATATTTACTTCTTCTTTGGCATGGAAAGGTGTTGATGAAGCTAGATGTTCAATAAGATAATTTATTTTTGACATTGAGATCATTGTGAAAAACGGTAATATAAGTACTAGTGAATATTGAAAGTTATATATTTCTTCCTAGGAAATCAAGTTCTAAGTTAGTCTTGTAACTCTGTTGCAGACTTACTGTGTAACCTTCAAGATATAGGCACACAGGTTCATGCTGGTTGATACATAGTAGTTTGAACTTCATGTGTGTGCTTTCCACCTGCTGCCCTGGTTATATGACTCCCCCACCCAGGAATATGCAGGTCTCCTTGATCCAACCACTAAAAGGTGGCATCTGACAAACACCAGGCCCAGTTTCCCATTCTTACTGGTCAGAACCTATGCCATACTGGCTATTAATTATTGTGACTATCACCCCAGTAATGTCAGCTTAAATGACATTTTATCACCATTGATTTCAAACTTTTATTTTGCCAAACCCATTGTTTACATGGAATGAATTAGAAAGTACACAGAAACTTCTCTGGCTCCCTGGGTGTAAGCTCTTTAGAGAGCCCAAGGGTCTTCCTATTCTCCCCCACCCCCAAATCCTTCCAGGTGGTTCCTAGGAGTTGGTAAGGTAATTTACAAACCACATATAACTTACCCTCTCATTGATGACACATGATATTTAGTCACACTTTGGAGCCAGTTGTGACACTGATACCAAGAACTGGCCTAGAGGAAGCGCAGTGTGCTTGGCATAAAAATGACGAGATTACGAGCGAATGTCAAGTGTCAGATTACAGGACATTACAAATAACCAATTCCATTGACTTTTGGTAACCTGTTTGCTGCTCTATTTTTTATGGGTCTTGGGACCAGCAGTAGACATACGGATTGCCTCCTAATCGTTAGCCTAGTGGCAAAAATCTTGCTACTTGTATTATTTTTAGAATCTTGTTACTTTTAAAAATTAATGGCATGAATATGACTATTACACATGAGGCAATTATAGCTCTAGGAGGTTAAAAATTTGAACCACACTCACTTAGGCTCCCCTGATCTATAGAGATACTTCAACTTCTAAAATGGCTATTCGTATTAAAATTGGAATCAAAATGTCAGAAGAGATGGAAACATGGAGAAAATAGTATTTATCCAATTTCTCTCAGTGAGAGTGCTATCGGTGTTTCTGCTAAGCAACTTGATGAGGGGTGGGGTGAGGCTCATCGAGCCACAGGCTCAAGGAAGATAAATGATCACTACCTTGCTCATGAAGCATAGTGGGTTGCATACCCTCCTTGGGGAGGGTATGCAAGTGTGAAGCCATAGCTGCACAACTTAAACCAGGGGTAAGGGAATGTTTTTTCTGTAAAGGATCAGATAATAAATATTTTATGCTTTGTGGGCGAAATGATCTTTGTTGCACCTACTCAACTCCTCTGTTGTGAAGCATTCATCTTATATAAAAACTGCTGTTTGAAACTTTAACCCTGCTATTTTTTGCTTCTGTAAATGCTTGCTTGCTTAAATAATAAGGAAAAGAAGACTACTCCCACTTCAGAGAGGCCATTAAACCTTCCCCAGATGAAATTATCAGTGCTGGCACCAGGCCAGGCCTTTGGTTGAGGTCTCAAGGCCCCAGCACATAGGGGCTCTTTAAGAACTTGCAAAGGGGGCCGGAAACACCCCATATTTGGGAGACAAAGAAGGTAAAAACATATAAATAGGGAAAGTTCCTCCATGTTGGGGCCCAGAATTTGAGAGACATTTTCCTCTGGACCTGCGCATAATAAATGTAACTCCATCTCTCTAAGTGTTGCTTGGTTCTTCTCCGGTTTTCTGTAACAGTTGTAGCGCAAAAGCAACCAAAGTTATTCCATAAATAAATGACATCGGTTGTGTTCATAAAGCTTTGTTGATAGACACTGAGATTAAAATTTCATATTATTTTCATGTGTCAAGAAGTTTTATTCATCTTCTAAGACTTCTTTATTTTCACTATTTTAAAAATACCTAAAAAAAAAAATCATTCTTAGCTACTGGTCAGACAATGGGCTGAATTTGGTCTGTGATCCACAGTTTACTGACCCCTGACTTTAATAGTGTAAAGAATGGAGTGTGGCTCCCAATAGTCCTGTTCAGATCTTCCTTCATGCTGTGCTCAGCCTGTCTTTTAAATGAAGCAAATACATAAAGACACTGCTTGAAGCGCCCTCGGTGTTGGTCCTCCAGGTGCCATCTGCCTATGTGCCTTTCCCTCCCTGACACCCTTTCCCCCAAGTCTCCTTGTTTTCTTCTCTGTACTCTCTGTAGACACTACACGCCCCCATGCACACACCACGTTTCTTTGTTTTTGATCCCTGCCGTTAATTTCATTCTTGTATTCACTAGGACTTCACTCCAGGCTTTGTATTAATTTGGCTAACAGCTAATTAGAGATTAAGATGGTTCTCTGCAGAGTTATTTGCATTTTGATGACATACTCCGGAAGACTGAAAAATCATGAAAATCTAAAAGAGTTTAGAATTTTCAGGTGCCAAGCAGGGAGAGGAGAAGGATAACTAAGGGGAAAATTGGGATACAGCAGAATCTTTCAGGCACCATTTTAACCCCACCAACCAGGTCAGTCTCATGGGGGCCCATGCACCATCTAGTCACCTGTGTCCTTGTCTTTATATAGCTTGCCATTCTGGGTCCACATGATAGGACTATGGGGACTGCACATGTGACAATACCTGTAGCCACATTGCTTAACTGATAGGGTGATAAACTTAAAATATTTCGCAGGCTCAGCCTTTCCTACAGCCTAAGTGGATTTTATTTTGGTTCATTTTCGAGAATGAAATCTGGGGTGATGTTAGGATATTGGCAGCACGATCACAAGAAAGCAAATGTGCATCATGAAGAATGGTGTCGGCAGCAATCATTTGGGCTTATCTTTTTTATGGAGCTGTTATTGTTTTGTGTGCTTTACAAAAAAATATTTATTAAGTAGGGGAGATAAAATCCAGAAGTTTAGAAGAAAGGGAGACATTTTCTTAGTTCAGTTTAATGATGTGAGAGTTGAATTACAGCATGCCCTGAGCAAGCATGATCTATCTACAAAATAAGCACACTCCCACTAGAAAAGGAACATATCCAGAGACAGTATTTGGTGGTTAAAGTCATGGAAAGAGGTATGAGGCTTTAAAATGGTAGGCCCTCCTCTGAAAGTCCATAAAGAAATGATACAAAACCTCACTGATGGGAAAACTCATGGCAAAGGTCCAGTCTCTTGCTTTATCCACCCAACTAGAACTTACTAGTTACTTGCCATATGCCATCCACTCAGACATCTAGTATTTGGGGGGTTTAGAGGCAAATGTGTAAATATTATTTTTGTCTATATTGTATATGTAATCCCAAGCTCTAATCTGTTAAGTCACAGCCCCATAGAAAGTTTGCACAGTACTCTTTGGTCAACTATGGACTCTATTCAAGATAAGTCCCATGTCATTATTATGTTGTTGGACCATTAATCATACTTAGCACATTTTTTTTGTTTAAAAAACTTGCTTAAAAATTTTAGATGGTGACTGGATTAGTCAGAAAGTCATAGCAGATATTTAAGAATGAGAAATAGGAGGGACCTTACAGATCAGAGCTTGACAAACTTTTTCTATAAAAAATGAGATAATGCATACTGTTTTCAGTTTTGTGGCAACTTCTTTGTCATAAAAGCTTAACTCTGCCATTTGGCTAAGGGCAGTAGCTTGTTAAACCCTGTTATAGTTCAGCTTTATTTTACAGGTGAGAAAATTAGGCCCGGAAGTATCAGGCACACTCAAATCACAGTTTTTAATGAGTAATCAAGATAGATAATGCATTTACATTATTGTATTCTAATGCATTTTTAAATATATATATATTATTGATTTCAGAGAGGAAGGGTAAGGGAGAGAGAGATAGAAACATCAATGATGAGAGAGCATCATTGATTGGCTGTCTCCTGCATGCCCCACACTGGGGATCGAACCTGAAACCCAGGCATTTGCCCTGACCGGGAATCGAACTGTGACCTCCTGGTTCATAGGTTGACACTCAACCACTGAGCCACATTGGCCAGTCTCTAATGCATTTTTATAACACTTTGAAAAACTTCTCTTCCAAAGTTTTTTAATCCTCACTTTGAGGATATGTTTATTGATTTTTAGGGGGAGAGGAAGGGAGAAGAAGTGAGAAACATTGATGTGAGAAACATCGATTGGTTGCCTCCCAGTATAGAACCTGCAACCTAGGTATGCGCCCTAACTGGGAATCAAACCTGAAACCTTTGGTTTACAGATGCTCCAACCAACTGAGCCATGCGACCAGGCCCTATCTTTCAAATTTTTAAATTATTTTTAAGTTGAGGCATGAGAAAGGTGAATCCTTGGGGGAGGGAGGGCATGGATTGTCCAAACTCTTTAGTGCTAAGGATAGGATTGCAACAGAGAGGTCTCATGATATATGTTTCAGTGCTTTTTTACCGGAATCACATTATGATTTAACTTACCAAGATATAAGACTCATGCATTTACTAACTCAATAAGCACATATTAAGTATCTACTGTGTGTGAAGCCCTAGACTCAGAGCTATGATAAATAAAATCATGAAAATAAATAACATAATGATATTAGCAAAAACATCTACCTGATAAAGAAAAAAAATCGATGGTTTATGATCTAAGCCAAAATATATTTGTTGGATTAAATCCGAAAAGAATTCTATTGCTAAGAAGAAATGTTAGTGGGCAAGATCTTTGAGTTCCAAATGCCTCTTCAAATGACAACCAACCTCACTGCATCAAAACTTCACCATCTGGCCAAATAGTTGGAATCACTGAATGAAAATGGCAATTTCAATACTTCATTTATTTCATCAAAAATAAATGGGGCCTTTGCTCAATCACTCCCCTGACCTTCTGCAATGAGCTGGTTTCTCCTGTAAATGTTCACTGCATCATCATCTACTTGCTATGTCATGCATTTACCACACTTGTTCATCTGTTTTAACTTATGAAATACACCAGCTTGAGGGCAGAAACCATGTTTATTTTGTCCACTGCTGCATCCTCCGTTCTTAGCACAGTGTCAGGAAGCCCGTACAGTAAGCACTCACTAGCATAGGTTGCAATGAATGAATGAGTAATGCTGTATTGGTCTGGGTCCAATACAGAGACAGCGCACAGTAATCTGAACAGGACAAGTTTATTGTAAAGAATTAGAAACTAAATAGGGGATTGGAGTAAGGAAGGATTAGCTAGTAAGAAGTAAAGAGAACACTAGAGGACATACAAATAGGAGATATAAGGCATAGTCACCCTAAGCCTGTGAGAGAGCACTCAGAGAGGACTCTTCCCTCTCACCCTTTAGCTTTTTATTTGAGGAGGGATTATAATGCTCCTTGTGTTCTAGAGATAAAGCAAAAAGGGAAGATGCCACAATTAATTTCTTTCTTTCTTTTTATTGATCAGAGGAAGGGAAGGAGGGAAGGGGGAGATAGATACCCTGCCCAGCTTGGACAAAGAACTAAACCTTGTCATTAAGCAGGGTTTCTAAAATTTGGCACTATTGACATTTTGGGTCATATATATATTATATTTCTGTGTGCATCCTGTACATCCTGACCTCCACCAACTAGATACTAGTAACTCCTCCCCCCTCCCTCTAGACATTACCAAATGACCCTTCAGGACAAAATCATCCCCCACCCCCCAGAAGGAAACAGCCATGGCTTGCTATGGTCTGAAGCACTTTGATGCCATGCCCATGGAACTTGCACCAGAATTCTTCCCTGTAGGGCTCCAGGGAAAGCTGTTCATGGGAAGTATACAAGTACCCGGGGAAAGCTGCTGGCTGCTTGGTGTTGCTGGACTCCATGTAATGAAGTAGGCAGACACTGGAGAAGCAGCAAGAACCTACCAAGCACATTGGAACCAGGAAGTAAAACCCTTTAGTCTTGCAGTGTCTGCCAGTGTCCTCTTGTGGCAAAGTTCCAGTACCAGGTGGCAAGAAAAATAAAAAATAAAAAAATAAAAAAAAATAGTACAGATTATTTTTGACAGAGCAGTCAATAAGGGTGAATTTAGACTTGACAGTACAGGTTCCAAACCAAATCCTATTCTGAGATTCAGAGCTATAAAAAAAAAAAAAAAAGCAGTGTTTTTTGTTTATTTGGGTTTGTTTGTTTTTTTTGTATGACTAGGAGTAATTCCTGGCCAAACGGATACATTAAAAAAGCAACATGTGCCTGGCTGGTGTGGTGTAGTGGTTGAGCATCGACCCATGAACCAAGAGGTCATAGTTTGATTCTCAGAGCATATGCCTGGGTTTCAGGCTCAATCCCCAGTAGGGGGCAAGTAGAAAGCAGCCAATCAGTGATTCTCTGTTATCATTGATGCTTCTCCTATCTCCTCCCTCTTCCTTTCTCTCTCTCTGAAATCAATAAAAAGATATTTTTAAAAAAAATCAGCAGAGAAACCGTTCCAGTACGAGAACTGGATGAATGGAGGACGGTGTTCTGCCTGTAGCATCCCAGAGACTTGCTGCACAAAGTGCAATGTGAGTGGAGTCTTTAAGTTTGAGTAGGGATTTTATAAGTAAAGAACAGAGAGTAAAGGCATATCTTACTGAGGGAAGAGCAACCATAAAGACCTGGAATTTGGAAAGGCCATTGAATAGTAGTAAGTAGAATATGGCAGAAAACAAAAACAGGATTTATGGGTTAAGGAATTGGATTGTCAATTAGACAGGTGAGATATTATCCTCTGGGCAATGAGGAACCAACATAGGGCTGTTGCTACTGCAGTTTGTATTTATTTTTGAAGGAAGGGAGTGGAAGATAGATTGCTAAGCTACAGTCCTACAGATTGTTCATTAGAGCTTAAGAGTCTAAACGTTTCTCCAAAGCAGATTTGGGGAAATAAATGTGGAAGGTAAGAGAAATGCTTCTATCTTGGGAGACTTGGTAGATATCTGTCTATAATAGATCAAAAGTATGGGAGACAAAGCAGGTTGGGATGGAAGTAATTAGTCACTTCAGTTATGGGTATTGTAAGTTCAAACTGCTTAAGTGGTATTCAGATATTTACATTGGCAGTAAGAAATGAGTTTGTGTTTTCTTCCCCCTGACAATTAGACAATGAATGGAAATTGATGTTGGAGTTCACAGTTAATGAGTTTTAAAATATTGCAATTTTGTTAATGATAATTATTGTTTCATTTTGTACTAGTGAATAAAGAATTTTTCCGTAAATTCTTAAAACCGTCTGTATTTCTGAGGCGTGCAATTTTTTTTCTGTTGGATGTTTTAAACTGTTCTCTAGAGATTCATAAACATCTTTGAAATCCAGAAACCAGCTGTATGAATGAATAAGAAAAGCTGAGAAAACTTTGTTTCCAAATCTGAAAAATTAATCTTAATTTAAGAGGGTCATATTTGAAATTCTCTTTAAAAGTTTTCAGTATGGTGTTTTTAGCTTTTTATTTGAGGAGGGATTATAATGCTCCTTGTGTTCTAGAGATAAAGCAAAAAGGGAAGATGCCACAACTAATTTCTTTCTTTTTTTTTTATTGATCAGAGGAAGGGAAGGAGGGAAGGGGGAGATAGAGATTGAGAGACAGATTGATTTCGATGTGAGAGAGAAACATCGATTGGTTGCCTGATGGGATCAAACTGGAACCTGCACATGTGCCCCGTTTGGGAATGGAACCCAGCACCTTTTGGTGTATGGGACAATGCTCGAACCCACTGAGCAACACCAGCCAGGGCTCCATGATTAATTTCTGACAGAAGCTTAACAATCAGTTTAAAAATCAACAGTTTAATCATTAAGTTTGAAAGTTGAATTCTGCTTTAGATATTCACATTGCTTTTTCGGTGGAGTTAAGTGGTTTTGCTTACTTTGGTAGGTACACTTCCCTGGTGAGGCAGCTATGACAGGCCCCGCTGGGTCATGATGATCTGAGACCTTCCTTCTCTTTGCTATATGTCTAGCAGTGGGTGCTCATTTTGTAACTCATAGCATAGATGCATGAACTGGATTAGCATCAGCTACAGAAACAGTGAAATCTGTCCCCAGACTAAGCTTTACTTACAAAGGAGGACCTTTCAGAATTACTAGTTTGGATGAACTCTAATGGTCACATTAGGCCCCACCCTGTGATAGTCATGTAATTGAAATGCTATTAAAACAGAGACCAGACTAGCAAAGGCAAATGATTTGGTAGTTGGTAAGGATGATGGTGTTCTAGAAGCACTACTGATAATAAAGTTTTTAAAAAATATACTTTATAGATTTTTTACAGAGAGGAAGGGAGAGAGATAGAAAGTTAGAAACATCAATGAGAGAGAAACATCGATCAGCTGCCTCCTGCACACCTCCTACTGGTGATGTGCCCGAAACCAAAGTGCATGCCCTTGACTCGAATCGAACCTGGGACCCTTCAGTCCGCAGGCCAATGCTCTGTCCACCGAGCCAAACAGGTTAGGGCTGATCATAAAGTTTTGTCTAGACAAAAACCCCACTTGGGCTGAGTGAAAACTTATTTATGTTACATAATTCACACAGGGTTGATTTGTTTCTCCCTTCTTTGTCTTGTTTTTTACATTTTATAAAGTCAGTGTCAAGTATTATAAACATAACTGTTCATTGAGAAAAATTGGAAAGCACAGAAAAATATAGATATAATGCAGATATTCACGGTAACTAATGTTTCAGTATGTTTTCTTAAATAGTGAGATCATGCTGTCTAAACTATTTTCCTACTTTGTTCACATACACACACAAACACACATATACACACAAATAGAAGTAGATAGGTATAGTTAGATATACTGATAGACAGATTTACAACGCCATTTATTGAACACATGTGCCAATCACAAAGCTAATTGATATTGATAGATTGATGATACATACATACATGTATAAATACATATATACATACCTTCTCTAATAGCACACATGCAAAGAATACTTTTTCTCCTCCATTGTTAAGGTAACCTGGGCTCCAGAGAGCCCAAGTATCATGTTGCAAAACATATAACCTGAAAGTAGAGAAATGAGTTTGAACATAAATCTGTTTATTTTCAAAGTCCATTACATCACATTATCCTATCATGTTGAATTAGTAATTTACCATGTTAACAAAACATTTCACTAGTGTAATTTAAGTCTCTTTAGTTTCTTAAATGTGCTTTGACATGGTATTCTTTTTATTTTGTAAAGAATTATTTGCACATACCTTTGTACCTCTTTAGAAGTACTTTCTTGAAGAGCTACTCAGTAGTGGAATTGCTGATTCTAAGAATATGCGTATTTTTAAGTTGTGGTCTAGAGACCACTGTACAGTTCATTCCCCAGTAGCAATGTGTGAGAACATCTGTTTCACTGCACTCTGACCAGCCTGACTTTTTGATCGAAGGAATCTTAAAAGGCAGGATAGGGCATATCAGCCCAGGGCATGAAATATGTCACCACCTCAGAAGAGCTAGTTTGACATTTACT